>NC_064919.1:57696573-58321073 GCF_929443795.1 Astur gentilis | reverse complement strand
ATGCTTGTTTTATTATAACAGCCATGCTTTCCATACTCAGGACTAGATCTATTAACTGGACTGCATGTCACAATCCTTAGACCCACAAAGCTAAACCTTCAGACATCATTCCAAAAACCAGAGCCCTGAGCAGTACTAAAAGACTTCCTCCCAAAACCCAGGGATAGGGGGAGAGCTGGGTATCTGTGTTAGGATTTCCCCAACCTGCCTTCCCCCAACAAAAATGTGATGATGACTATAGTGCCCCTGAAGTTTTGCAGACTTCTGGTAATTTTTAAAGAGTTTATAGGCATAAGTTAGCGTATGTTTGGTCAAAATATAACAGGGAAAAATAGGAACCAAGGCAGCCATGGTATAGAAGGAAGCATCAGAAACAAAAATTGGAAAAGCATTTTCCAGCTGCAGGCCAAGTAAGTCCAGAGCACAATCATAGAATGGATTTGCCACATTTAGATTGATGCAGCTGTATTTCAATAAGCAGAACTGCTAATAAACTAATGGCTGGGTACTTGTTTGTGAATGTGTCTCACAATCATCTGCTGTTCAAGCCAAGACTTCTACCTGCAGGTGCAGCAGGATCCTCTCATCCCTTTTGGGATGGAGTCTCTGGTGCTTAGAATAGATTTGTCCCTTGAGGACTGGCCACCTACTGGTGTTACTTAGGCTTAAGAACATAAGATCTGTTGCTAAGCTTTCTGGGGATACGCTAAGGTCACAGACACTGTATGCCACATAGTATTTTCTTAATGGATTATTTTTATTGCATTATTCCTTACATGTTTTCTGTCTCCCATGCTACTGTCATCAGTGAAGTTCTTTTAGACCCTCCTTTGATTGGCTTGATTTTGTAGGTACTAACCACCCCGCCTCTTCATTCTTCAACCTAAGAACTGCCTAGTAGGAAACTCCACAGAACATATCTTATGAACATATATATGAACATATCTTATGCTCATCCCACCCCTTTCTCAAGGTGTACCTTTTTTTTCTGCTCGAAAATCTCAGCCTTCAAAACTCTTCCAACATTAGACACATTCTTTTTTTGAAAACTGAGGGAAAGAAAACCAGTTCTTTCCTCTCCACAGCCTGAACATCTCCTCATTCTCTTAACTAACTTAGAATCACAGAATCATAGAATCATTTAGGTTGGAAAAGACCTTCAGGATCATCGAGTCCAACCATCAACCATGCCCACTAAACTTCCCAATGGTTAGCTTATATGTATTCTATGAACCAATACCAATACCAAGGACATGGCTGAGGAGGCTGAGTTTGCTCATTTTTGCCTACTAAGGGTGCCTACAATCCAGGTGGTATCTTCCCGTTACCATAGATGTGCAAAGCAGTGGGTACCAGCAGGAAAGGTGAGATTGGGTACAGAAGTGTCGACAGCTCTATTAGGATCTGGTTTCTGGAACTTAGGCAAAGTGGGAGAAAAAGGCAAATTTTTGGTTGGACAATGTTTATATTTGTATTTTTTCAAAGATGTTTGGATGTTTTTTACAAAGGCCTCTGAATTCCATTAAGGCTTTCTTCTTCAGGATAGTGCTGCTGATTTCTAAAGCAGGAGTCCCACTATAGGGCTAGAAGTAGAAATATTTACTATCATCTAAGGTAGAAATACCCTAATTCAGTAGAAATAATTGCTATTTATATCAATTTTATATTACTCCTTGTTTCTCTTCTGAGTATTACTAGATGACAGTCACCAATAAAAAAACTGTGGAAAAGCTACAAGAGAAAAAAAGCCCTGTGAGAAATGCCTGCCTCATTCAGCTGGAGTTTTAACATTATCCTTCATTTCAGGTTTATAGCTGGCAGAAAAGTTGCAATAATGCATTTAAAAATCTCTTATATTCTATGCTAAATTTCTGTTAGATTTCACAGACTGCACAAATGGACTAACCCAGTATCTACATTGCCCTATAATTATGTTAGATATACCATTGCATTATATATAACGTAAGATCCTACAGAGATTTTAAACTGTTTTCCTCCATCCCCAAGTGCAGCAGCTGAATCACAAACACCCTGGCCAAACTCCATATGATGTTCAGAAAATGTACATGCACCGTACAGTCCCACAAGGGCCTCATATTCTTATTCATTTCCTGCTTTACTCAGCTTTATTGTGCAGTGTTAAGGAGCTGAATAGGTGCTCTCAGCCAGCTGGAGACAGCTGTGATTCTGTGATGAATGAAGCAATCCATACACTATGGGAGCCTGAGTTCACTGGATGATATCCTCAGTTGGTGTAAATTAGCTTGAGCCCATTAAACTTAATGGAGTAGTGCTGATTTACTCTCTGGAAAAATGGAGATGTTGGTTACTGCAGAGTGTGGCTCTCAGCAGTTCATTAATGAGGTCTAATGGCATCATATTTTTATACCTCACAGAAACCAGATTTGAACAACTCACAGGTATTTAGCTGCCCTGAGAGAAAAAGGGCTATAAAGTGTGCTGTAATTCCTGTACTAACCTCTTGTCTATGGAACTGTTGATTCAAACTTGGATGCTGCAAGTGAAGAAAGCCTGGTAATATCAAATTCTGCACATCCATCCAGTTCTCAAGGGAGCTAAAAAAAATGTACACATATTCAAAGACTTTCCAGCACAGTATTCACAGCCAAAAAATTTCTTTCTCAGGGGACAGGAGAGTTGAGGAGAAGATGTCATCTGAGCTCCTGTGGCTGATACATCAACATCTACTGGAATTCTTATTGTCTTCAATCAGTTTATTATTAATTTTTAATGATTTGTCTAAAGATTGCTGAGCGCTGTACCAGCCATAGAAGTTCTTCAGGTTATCTTATGCCCCACATGCTCTGTCAGTATTTACTCCTGATTCCAAATTACATTGAGGAATTTCAAATTTTGGCCCTAGCAGACATGAGTTATGATTGGGAAACATTTTACCTCAAGAGTTACTGCATTTGAAATCCTGGGCCAAGCAGATAATTGCAGCAGGACATTGTGAGTAGAGTATTGTATTGCTCTCTTCTCTGAATCCTTCATGAACGCAAAACCAAAATCAGACATACTTCCACTGTCATAGTTTGAGTCCCTGAACAGATTGTTACTCTCAGAAGCAAAATCAAATACAGTAAATTGAAAACACTTCTGATTCCCTTTTACCCTGAGGCACACAAGTGACAAGCGTGCACCTGCATCGGGAGGCACTGAACACTCTACATGTTTCAGTTTTGCTTCTTGAAATATCTTCTGCCTTTTCTCCCATATCTCATCAGTCAAAAAATCTGAAGCTTATTTTGCTCTTTAAGCCATAATTTGAATAGAGTTAGGTGGATAAAGATGACTTTATGGCAGGAGTGTGAGCTGTTAAACTGGCTTTTTGCTCAAGACCAAATTTTGTTCGTGGACAATGGCCTCTGTTATTTTTCAGGTGTAGAGCAATGAGGGAACGTCTGCCTGTGAATTAGTTATTTCATATCATGAGGCATGCTGAAATAAAATACTTTATTTTTTTTTTAAAGCCTGATATTCAGAGGGGAACATTATGCAAAAGTCCCCAAACCATCTTTTGTTTCTCCAGCAGTTCATTTTGTTGTGTCATTCTAGTAACAGATTCTCAGTGTGATGGTGAATGAGTTGTTACATATTTAGGTTATGTGCTGCAAGAAGAAGGAAGGGCCATCTGGAGTCTCATGATAGCCAGCTCCTACGAGAGTACTTCATCTTGGCTGTTCAATCAGCAGTACACATTGTAATTGACAAGATGGCACACTAGGATAATGCAAGACATTGTGCTTCATTTTTCTGGACTGCTGCATGGCTTAGGTTTTACACACCTGCAGATGTTCTACCTAATCATGTTAGTGTTTTAAAACCATTTGGGAGAACTCTGTTCTCACTGCAACAAGTGAAAAATGCCATAACAAATACAAGTTACATTCTCACAATTACATTCTGTAGTTCTTATTCCAGACATGCCTGTAAAATATCCCCTCTGACCCAGGGAGCAATCCTCAGGTGTAAATCAGCTTTACCAGGCAAAGGCAAAGGCAAAGGCTAAGGCAAAGGCAAAGGCAAAGGCAAAGGCAAAGGCAAAGGCAAAGGCAAAGGCAAAGGCAAAGGCAAAGGCAAAGGCGTAGGCATTCCCTTACCTTCCCATTTCTCAACCAGTAGCAGCTGCAGGCTACCAGCCTTAGGACAATTTAAAGTTGTACAGGCTATAAAATGTTTCCTTAGCAGACAAATATACCCCACTTTCTGTTTAAACTCTTTATAACCCTTCACACTACACTGTTACTGAGTACAGGATCACAGCATACTATAGACTTGAAAGTCATTAGGATAGAAATGGAGCTGGCACCATTGCTTGAGTACCAACTACAGAAGAACACATGTGCTGCAACACTTAGCTACTTAACATTTCTTTCAACATTGTTACTGTGTATTGTCTCATACCTAGGAATCCCAAACATTTACCCAGATCCACTTGATTTTATCAATACAGAACAGCAAGACTGTTTCTGCCCTCATAACCTCCTGTCTATGGGCAGATTACAGACGACAGATACAGCAGATGGACAAGGTCATCACATGAGGAGAAAATATCAGTTGTGCCAGGGCACATCAGAGATCCATCTAACCCACTGTCTGGTCCCTGGCAGTGGCCATCTGGGGGTGCCTGGGGAGAATTTAAGGACATCATATAGCAATGCTTTGCCAGAATTCTCAACCCATCTTTACTGATTGCTAGGTCAAGGATTTTCTCACTTAAATGCAGTGTCTTCCTTTATGACAGTCCTTCATGTTTTATTCTAAGAATTCATCTAGTCCCATTTGTGAGCCATGAAAATTTTAGCATCCACAGCATCTTTGGGTGAGGGGCTTCACAGCTGTACTGATTTTGGCTGGGGTAGAATTAATTTTCTTCATAGTAGCTGGTATGGGCTATGTTTTGGACTTGTGCTGCAAACAGTGTTGATAACACAGGGATGTTTCAGTTATTGCTGAGCAGTGCCTACATGGAGTCAAGGTGTTTTCTGCTCCTCATGCCACCCCACCAGTGAGTAGGCTGGGGGTGCACAAAAAGCTGGGATGGGACACAGCTGGGACAGCTAAGCCTAACTGACCAAAAGGATATTCCAGATAGTATGACATCATGCTCAGCAATAAAAATTAGGGGGGACCTTGGCCAGGGGGCTGCTGCTTGGGGTCTGGCTAGGCATTGGTCAGTTGGTGGTGAACAACTGTTTTTCTTTGGATCACTTGCCTTTCTTGGGTTTTCTTTCTTTCTGTTATTTTCCTTTTCATTACAATTTATTATTATTACTATTATTATTTTATTCTATTTCGGTTATTAAACTGATCTTACCTCAACCCACGAGTTTTCTCACTTTTACCCTTCCAACTCTCTTCCTCTGATCCTGCTGGGGTGGGGAGTGAGCAAGTGGCTGTGTGGTGCTTAGTTGCCAGCTGGGGTTAACCCATGACAACACCCTTACAAGCTGTTGTGCAAAGGAGAACCTCTACAGTTTCATTTGTTGCACTTAACTCTAGAAAAATCTCTGAACATGCCACACTTACTGTCATTGAACCATGCACAATCTTGTCATCACCCCATCACCTCAGCCATCTCCCCAGGCTGCGTGCCATTGCTGATTTAGCCACTTTTAAGGAACAAGAAATGCAGAATTCCTTCATGCGTACAATATGGTCCACATGAGAGCATATCAGCAGCCTCGCCCCAAATTTAGACTGCCTGGGGAATGTGAGGCTGATTTACCTCAGGCCTGCACAGACCATCAGTCAGGGCACGTGTGAACCCTCAAGTCTCTCTGTCCCCATCCATTAAACACACACACAAGCATACTCCACGAAGGGAGCAGTAGGCTGGACCTTACACTCAGGGCAGATTATCCCCCAGGTATATAACCCACAGGGCAGGTGAAGGCAGCTGTTGGCAGGGGCAAGACCGTCCCCATCAAGCCCACCCATCATGACTGGCAGCACAACCCAGAGCTGTGTCAGCACTCAATGGACAGCAGGGGCTTGTGGTCAGATGTGAGCAGGGCTTTTAGTGGAGTCTGTCGCTGAAGTGAATCTCTCCACAGAAGCTGAGAGAAGGGGATTAGCAACAGAGCAATTCGAATTTCTTAGCTCAGTGTGCCAGGACACCCTCAGCCTCCCACCCAAGGACATGACTCAGCCCTTGCTCAGCTGCATTGCCAAGACCTGCCCCACAACTCGGCCGTGCCAAGTCATGCCCAAAGCTGGCTGTTTCCTACCTATCCACATTTACACTTGTGTTTTCACATGCCACTTGCAGCTGGGGAAACTGCAAGGTCTTGTTTTTTAACCATCTTGCTGAATTCGCTAAGGCAGGGAGCGAGGCTGTGTCTGGTCTCATCAACATAGTAAATATTACACTTATCACACAGAGAGCAGCAATAATTCCAGGGTGATTAATTACCTAAGGTACTCCAGCTCTCAGAAACACAGTAAACAATTAATACAATTTAACTTTACAGCTAACATAACAAATTAAAATACAGAAAAAAAATCTTTTTTTCAGTTCATTAGACAGGACATAAACTCTCCTGTGAAAAGTCTTGATAAATGGAATTTCCCTATAGGGCATTACTGATGAAAAATGACAAGTGTAATATTTCTATCTAGCACTTTGCTGAGATTCTGTCAGCAAATCCCCAAACCTTGCAGTTCTAAACTACTCTGAGGGAGATTTTCTCTTTCAAGGCTCTTATTAGGAGCTCCTTCCCTCCTAAAATATATTGGGGTTCTGACATTATGGTGTTGTCCCTGGAAGTGCTTTAAAAACCACGAGATATCGCTCCTCCTCAGGAGACCAAGCCTGGTTCATTAAAAACAAGATTTTGATCTCACAGGTAGATAAACGTGCTGTGCAAGCATTATGCTGAAGTGCAGAGAATTTTTCACCTGAACTGACATTTTATGCCATGAAGAGCCAATGTTTCTATCCATCTAAACCATTTGCTTATTTATCCTTCAATCGCCATGGCGTCCAGTCACAACAACAGGAATAACACCACAAAATCACCTCTTGGTTTGTCAGTCATCATTATCAGCATGTATGAGCCATCGGATCCTGTTTGCATCGCTCATGCACGTAACTTCTACAGCCCCCAGGGTGCTGCATCTGCAGTCTGAATTCATAGTACTCACTTCAAACTAGAGACAACATGCAATGCTGAATCCTTAAATCCTTCCTCCACTGGATTTTTTTGTTATTGTTGGGTTTTAAGGTGGAACTCCACTGGGAGCTTGCATAGACAAAAGGCTAAAAAGGGATTTGTCTGTCAGTGACCTATTAACCTCTATTACTACTACATCTTACACTCTCTGAGTATCAAGGCATCAATTCATCTTAAATGAACTAAAAATCCACCATTCCAGATTCTCCATCAGTATAGCTTGTTTGAGCTGCAGCTAAAGCTGCATTCCCTTCTAGTACACACAATATCATATTAATTTACATTGGTTTATTTGGACAGAGGATCAAGCTTGCAGAAGACTTGCTTCTGATACCACAGCTGTGTAGGGGGGCACAGCTTTAGCTTGCCTAAATCAAATCAAGGATGGACTCTATGTGCTTAAAATTCAGCTGGAGCTCAGGGAGCAGTCTAACCCACCTGCTTTCCATTACTACCTAGCACAGCACCTAAATTAGTTAGCATGTTCCCCTCATGCTAAGCTGGCTCATGCTGCTGGTCCTCCCCTTGCACCCTGGGTTAGGGACCGAGTTACCCCTGCCCACCCTGAGGGGTACTCAGGGATACAGAGATAGCCACCCAAACTTGGTGCCAGCCTCCCAGAGACACCCGAGAGTGGCAGTCTAGGCAAGGTGTGGGTTGGGGCCATGATGGTGCTGCTCCCTGGGGAGCAGAAGGCTGCAGGTCCCACACCATTGCTGCTGGAAGGAGATGGAGGTGGTGGTGCAGCTGAGGAGCCCAGTCCCCCCATGCTCAGCCCACAGGCCATGACAGGCTTAACTCCCTCTCTAGGGCCTAGTAACTTGGACACTTAAATTAAGCTGACTGATTTATGCCATCTGTTGTTAAATGTATTATGTGTGTGTGTGTTTCTTTAATTTATAAATTAGGCTGCAGTCAAGTAAATGGTATTCCTTGCATGCTGCTTCACTTACCAAATTGGCTGTAATGTCTTTTCTGCAATTTTTATAGTTTAGTCCCTCTGGATTTATGCCAGCCTAGGATGGGTATTTAATTGCTCATATCTGTAGAGGAAAAAAAAAAGCAGGAAAAAAAGAATATAAAAAAAAAGAAAGTGCAAGGAATCCCTGAGCTAAAGCTGTATTGCTGGGTTAATTTAAGATCAAGATTTAGCTTAAAGCATAGTTCATGGCAAAACAAAACAAACTGCAGTTCATAACTCTGACCACAAGCAAAATGGCAAGCCAGGATGCTGTAATTTATGCCCAGGTCCCCTCCTAATCTCCAGGGTAGCCAAGGGGTAATTTATGTGTCCCCAAAGCTATGCAAGTCACTGTTTGTAATGGAGCATCACAGGCTTCAGGAGAGGCTGTGACCACCAGTGACAGACAGGAGCAAGAACATGAGCATGTGGCAAAGTAGTGGGAACATCTGAACTGCCAGAGCCTCAACCAACAGTGTCAAATGGTGATCTAATGCTAAGAAAAATACTTTATTTGAAGTCAAGCATGTCACTCTGGCACACAGGTGGCAAGCTTAGAGCTGCCCTGTGATGCTTTATGACTACCATGCATTATCCTGTCTCCAGCAGACTCTGTGTGAACACACTGGTTCATCTCAATGGGGAGGCATGGAGGAAGAGCCAGAACAGAGAATAATAGCTCTGAAAGCCACCTCTGCTAAGGTTCAGAAAAAAAAAGACTAGGAAAAGAGTTCAAAGAGCTACTTTCTCTTTAAACCTCTCCCATCCTTTTAAAATTAAGCTTTCTTCCCAAGGCCTACAAACCCCACCACAGTCCCAGGAAATGTGAGGTAACCGATGAGCTGTGGCTACTGCTTACCATAGGGATCACAACTGTTTCACTCCCACTGTAAGCCTTCTCTGATGTGTGCATTACTTACCTCACCTCTTGCTGTAAACTCCAATCTTAATTAATTATGAATGAACTACGTTGCTTTTTGTATTTCCTGGAGTTCTTTGGTGTGGATGGGTTTTGGGGGTTTTGGTGCTTCCTCATCATCTTCCTTGTTCTTCAGTGTTCGGTCTGTCAGTATGCCTTGGCTGAAAACTATCACTTCTGTGCTGCCTGCTGCCTTCCACTGCTGTGCCCCTGGTGCAGAGAGACTGAGCAGTTTCTTGTCACCAGGTCTAGGCTTCCTTACTGCTTTCAACCAGGAAAGAGAGCAATCCAGGAAGGTTTCTCCTCTGTTTTTGTTCTCTACTTCAAAGATATGAAAGCTGCCATTTGTGGTGGTGTTTGTGTTAGTGGTGATATGCTTGCTTACACTGTCCCAAGGAGTAGCTAAAATCCGGCATGCAACTTGTTGTCTTTATACTGTTGAGTAGCAAAGAATCGCAAAATGGATAATTTCCTCTTTCAGCAAACAAGAGAAAGTGTAAAGAAAAGAGTGCTGTGCTTAAACACCCTCTTTATCACTCTCCTGTGTCTTAATGTGATTCATTATGATCTTCCCCTGTTGCCCTCCCTGCCTGGCTCCCCACTAAATCATTAAAGATGAATACACCTTTGTGACTGTTTGTGTTGACTTACCTCAGGTTTCCTTCTTTCCCTGCTTTCTCTGGTCCTTCTGATCTGCAGCCTCTGCTCCCTACCATTGCTCCTTCAGACTTAGCTCCCTCTACAATTACCTGAAGCTTGGCATCCCACATTTTTGATAGCTAAATTATGCTTGGCAGATTACTGAACACCTTGACCCCACAGACCCAAGTTTTGCAGTGATGAGCCATATGCAAAACATAGGAACTACACTGATGAGCCAGTGGAGAATTAAGCTGGTAACAAAGTAAAACATTGGATGGAGGACAGTTAATGAAGTAAGACATAACAATACAGTTAATGAAGCAGAATCATGAGACAACTGTCTTCAGGACCCACTTGTCCTACCAGAAGATTTTAGCAAGTTACTGAGAAAGAAAGCTGGTTTGTACATATTATGGAAATCACTGAGCAACAGGACATTGGACCATATGGTCTCCAAGGCAGGAAAATACCATGCACACATGTTCTGCAAAGTGCCTGTCCCATCACAAATGACCAAATAATCATAAGCCAAGTATTGTGCTAGAAGGGACCTCCTGGCCATTAACTCCAGGCCCTTGGTCCTGTAAGCATCACCAAAGCGCACATCAAAAATTTAACATGCAGCATAATTTTATTTTTTCTTTGCTTTGCAGCTCAAACAGGGGTGCTGACAACTTAGGCAAATTGCTGTTTGCTACACGGCCAAGCTCCTACTTTAGCTATTATCAGTTAGTTATGTCTGGCCTGTTTCTCCCAAATCTCCCTCATTTGTGAATGAACTGTATACTTCCCCAGCTGCATTTCTCATTCTCCTTTTTGCTGCCTCAGGCTACCTCACACCAGCTTGTTCTGGGAAGCTTTTTCTTTCTTTCCTTCCTTCCTTCCTTCTTTCCTTCCTTCCTTCCTTCCTCCCTCCCTCCCTTCCTTCCCCCCTCCCTCCCTCCCTCCCTTCCTTCCCTCCTTCCTTTCCTCATTCCAGCTAAGTGTTAAACCATCCTCACCAGCTCTTCCATTTTGAACCCTAGCTTCAGCAACCCCAGTTTGAGCTGCAGCGAAGCTCACCTAATCCAGGCAACCATGTCTCGCCACCGGTGCCTCTTGCTTGCACTTGCAGCAAGGAAAAGCTCTCCCATGCCTGACGCTTTCTTCTGACTTCCTGAAGTCACTAGTGATCATAATAGTGTTACAGTGAATCACCTTTCTTTACTATCTTTTATTCTCCTAAGGCTACTTACAGAGGTAAACTCCAAGTCTGCTGATAAGCGCTTTTAAACTGTGTAGGTCCTTTATTTCTGCAATCCCCTGTCACAGTGAAGCAGTATACATCAGGCTAATGTGGTAACTCTGAAGAACTCTCACAGAACTCCAGTTTCACAGGTAGCAGCTGTATTTTTTAGACGTCATGCCATCTTGATGTCAGTATGGACTGATTTTCAGTAGTAACAAAACAGAAGCAAAATCACAGTGAAGAATAAAAAGCCCCAAGCATCTCTCTCTCTCCTCTGAACATTTTCCTGAACTTTGAGGTTAACATAATGTTTGAGCTACTACTTCCTTGTGGGAATGAGAAAGAGACTTTAGGGCTTCAAAAGCATTAAGCATGATCACAGGCTGAAGTAAACTGCTGCAATGCCATTGCAATACCAATATCTCACACAAACAGTGCATGGGGGTATGCAGGTGTGCTGGTTTTGACACCTGCCTGCTGATGGTAACTAGTGAATGAATTCCTTGTTTTGCTTTGCTTGTGCACAAGGCTTTTGCTTTTCCTACTAAACTGTCTTTATCTCAACCCATGAGTTTTCTCACTTTTACTCTTACAATTCTCTCCCCCATTCCACCAGCGGGGGGAGTGAGCAAGGGGCTGTGTGGTGCTTAGTTGCCGGCTGGAGTTAAACCATGACAGTAGGAAACCAAGCCCAGACAAGAGAGGAGCAGACTGAGACACTATCACTGAGCAGAAGTCAGTTTTGGTACAGTGAGGCACCGTATTGACTTTTGCCTGTGGCTGTAAAAGCTGTTCTTTGGAGATGCTGCCCATGGAGAGGTGTAAGGGAACCACTACAGCATGGTTCTTATTGAGGTTTCTGTCTCTAAACAGGCACATAGAACAACTAGGACAAGCATCAGTCTTTGATGAAAAAAAGATTGAGAAACTCTCCCTAAGTAGCTACACTGAATTTTGTTTTTCCCTCAACTGTGGATTCAGTGATCTAATCCACAGTTATCCACAATAGTGATGACATGGTGTTTCTGCAGAATATTTGCTAAATACTGTCTTCCAAGCAAATCTGAAAATAATTGTCCTGTGTACAGAGGTCTTAGATCACATGGCAACTCCAGTTTGACATAAAGCATCATGCAGTTAACCTGTCATTATAGCAAAATTAGCATTCATAGTTACTAAACAGGAACTCATGACCTGTTTTTAAAACAGCAGAACACAGTGTATTTTCTAAAAGAACCATTTTTCAGGATTATTTTCTAAATAGTATTCAACAAAGGTAGTGGTTAGGTTAAACAGACTGTTGGTACTCTGTCACATTCAAAAACCTTCCGCAGTCACGGAGCTCTACCTGTTTATTTCTCTTGCCAGCTTTTGAGGGTAGGGGAACAGAAGGGAAGAACCTCTTTTTTTTGCCAGAATTCAAAATCAAAGGAAGATTTTCAAACATATATTCATTATTTCTACAGAGGCAATATCAGCAAAAGATATTTTCTCTGTCTTGTTTGCTCTCCAAATGACAATTTCTGAGAACACCAAACAAAAAGAAGTTTGGAGTATTGCATTGCATTGAGCAGAGGAGTACAGAGTTAAAAACTAAATTCTTCTCCTCTAGAAAAGTTTAGCCGGTAAATCAAGCCAGTACTGTGCAGTGTGTGGTGAAAGAGGGATAATAATAAAAGATAACCTGTTAAAACCACTCAGCTCTATATTCATGAAATGCCTGACAATCGCACTGTATTAAAGTGATTTACAAATGGCACATGGTTGAGATAAGGTTAGCAATCTTGCTGACAGATTTCCACACATATGCATAAATATGTGTGTGTACAAACACACACACACACACACACACACACACAATCTGGCTAAAATCCAGGCTGCAAAAGCGTTCTCTCACCCTGAGCTGGTGGTTCTTTTGTATGCAGCTTTCTAGATAGAAAGCTCTGTTATAAATCTATGTTTGTGGTTGGATAATATCTCTTGGAATTTATAATCACAATTAGGTCTGAATGAAGCATCTCAGTAAGGAATGAAGTATTTTCTTCTACTGCACAGTTATCTAATTTCCTCTGAAAAGTCCCAGGAGTAGCTTGTTTATTTTTAACCAATCTTTCTTCTGTGTAAGGAAATTCTACTAATTTTGCAGCTAAATATTTCAATTTGTATGCTAAAAGCAGCACACTGCGAACTTCACACTAACATATTAAAGTCTCATAATGAAACTAAGACATGAGGCCTGCAGCTTGCAGTGGATAGGAAAGTCTTCATGAGGTATATATACAGCTGTCTCAAAACTGAAGAGTGCTGGTGTCACTGATTTTATAGAAAGAACTGCTGCTGTGGAGCAGGCAGACAGGCAGGACCAAGCAAGTACAATGCAGATACAATGTAAGCAGAGAAGGAAGCAAGAACCAGCTCTAGAAAAAAACGTCAGAAAAGCAGAGGCCATGCAGCTGCAGTCCCAAACTGACAAGGAGGGGTGTGACATGCATATGCATGAAGCAGACAAAATTTCACAACAGCACAGCCTTAGAAAATCCACTATGGATTATGGATTTACAAGTATGGGGCCAGAAAATTCACTTCAAGGAGTATGGCACCCCTTCTCCCCTCCTCAAAGGTAATGCTTGGGCTCTGGTGTGAAGATGGATATGCCTGTGAGTACACTGAGGTGGAGAAGGTATATCTTCATCCCCTATAGATGTGGCAGATGCCAGGCTGTTTTATCAAATTTGGGATGTAGCATAGCATGAGATCTGCGTGTGAGGGTAATTCAGCTGCAAAGCAGCAAGCAAAGGTTCAGAAGACAGGTGAGCTGTGCTGATTTACTATTGCTTGGAGTGCTGGGGTAGGAAAGGCTTGGGAGGGGCAGTCACGCACAAGGAAACAAGAAGAAGGAACCATGGAAAAAAATTACTACAATGGATGTGAACTGGCAGCTGAACTCTGTCAGCAAGAAAAGTACTTATTCCCATAAAGGTGTGGTGCTCAGAAAACATAAAGCCTGTCAACTGCACAGGCCACCTCTCCCACACCCTTAGAGGTGTGTTACTGTCATGGTTTGGTCTCAGCATATTTCCAGCTACTCTACATATAGCTGATACTAATTCCCACTCATTAAGTAAAATGTGTTCTTGCTGCTGCTGTTGTATACTTTTTAATGTTTGTTTGTGGTCACTGCAGGGTTGGGACCAGCTGCCTGTGTCTGAAGAGCTGTTAATTTATGAATGAGCCACTGCATACAGTAAGAAAGGCCCAGTGGAAAGCCCAGCAATATGCAATACTGAAAATACTGGTTAATTCTTCCTCTGCTTGTCAGGTTAAATCACTTCTTGTTCTTCATCATCCCACCTGTAAAAAAAGTGTTATGAACTCATTAAGCTGGAGGAATATGGTACTGTTCTTTTTTTGCGCGTCTCTTTTTCATATGTGTGTTGGCTGCTGTAATGCATTGACTTGCTGAAGCACATGCTAGATATATTTCCCCACAGTTTTTCTGCTCACATGAGCCACCTGACACATAGCTATTTCTGGATGTGTAGCCTGCTGAACATCACAGGTATCGCTGTTGAGCGTGTTAAGACTCAGGTTCATGGGCAGATCCCCCCAGTTTAGGAAGTCATTCCACGTAAGCAGAACTGTGGTCTCTTTGTCCATATCCATAGCATGTACCAAACACAAGGCATTGAATTTATTTAAGCTTGCAATACAAGAGCGCTGAGTGAAGTTCATGTACGTTGGTAACTCTGACCATGTCTGCACCCTCAGGCTCATGTGTGTTCAGATCATAAAAAGTACACCCAAGAGTATTTGGGGAGCCTCTCTGCAATATGGTTTCATCCTATCTACTATTTATGCTACCGTGTTTTCTGTGTTATCTCTCTACAGCCCACTGTGGGACTAGCTAGCTCTTGCATGGGTTGGGAGATAGCTGGTATGCAGAGGGGCAATTCCTGTTTTCCTTTACTAAGTGTAAGGGTGCTTTATGCCCATGTATCTTGTCACGGGCAGCCTTTGATTCACTATGGTATCTCTCTCCTCATTATGTTGGTGTCTGTGTATGTGTGTGAGGTGACCCATTGCCTGCACAGACTACTAGCCCTACTCTCTTACTGCTGTTCATGCCTACACAAAGGCTGGCTTGCCGCTTGCTGGGATTCCAGAGAAAAGCTAGCTTGCGTGTGCATGTCTTCTTCTGAAGGCTGTTCTCTTTCAAGTAGTGGCTGCTGTATCACAATCCAGGATCTTGGGTCTTGGTCTCTTTTTACTTCTCAGGGACTGCATGGTCTAAACTTCTTGAATTGTGCATAGAGTCAAAACACAGGGAAAACTGGGGCTTGCTTTCTCTGTCTGATTGTCTACTTGTCTCCTATGCCTCCTTTCATCTCATTACACCATGGCTTCTTCAAAATAGTGAATCAATATTTGCTGGCTTTCCGTCTCACAGTTCATTGCAAGATCTTAGCCAAACCATACCCCTCAAACAACACACAGTTGGGCTCAAGATTTAGTAGAACAAGCATCCATCCATTACAATATCACTTATTGTTGCTGCCCAGAGATTTGGGCTCTTCCTACCCCCTGCTAGTTGTAATCCTTTCATATTTATCAAAAAAATGGTTTTATTCTGCTATTCTTCAACACCTTCCATATAACAATACTCCTTGTAGTCTTCTGATATTTCAAACATGCAGTTTACGGCAGAATTCAGAGAGTTTTCAGCTTTATAGCCAGAATCATAACTTGAATGTGCTTAGTGCCTAGTAAGAGCTGGTACATACACAGATGCCAATGCACATCACATGATGCAGGTTTATGAGCTGGGTAAGTTGCTCTGGACTTTGCCTGACTAGCTCCCACTGTGTTCCTTACAGGTAATTCTGCCTAAGTATGCTTTTAGGTGACATCATGACAGGGATATTTCCCTGCAAAAGCATCTAGGGACCAGCTACAGTAAACGTTGTGGGTTTATCTGTTTAAAAAGCTGCAGTTTACAACAATCAGCAGAAGTTCACTGGAAGATAGAAGAGATAGCATGGAGTGGCAGAGGTGGAAAAAGATACGAACAAGGACACATTGATACACAGGCAGCGATGATAGCTCACGTAGCTTGTTCTAGGTCCCTGGGCCCAGGTACGTTGCTGCAGCCATCAGGTACACCCCTTGGACATGCATCACCGCTAGTGCCCTGGTTGACACAGCCTAACTGCTCAGGTACCAAGCTGCCAACTTAACCCCAGTCAGGTTTTGCAGTCTGTCCCTCTGCCTTTTGCCTACATCTGTAGCTGGCTCTCTTTGCGTTCTCTTTCCTTGTAGGTGCAGGCAACACTGATGTGTGGAGGCAGGGGATTGCAAAGGCACACAAGCTCCACCGTAACATGTGAGCAGGAAGAGACATGAGCGGCTGGGTGACGCTGATTAGTCCACCCCTCAATCATCCTCTCTACCCACTCAGTCTGCCCTTTCTAAGCACCCTCTGGGTGGCTGCAGCAGCAGGGTTGGCAAGTGGGAAAAAAACCCAAACCAGAAATAGAGAAAGCAACAAGCAGGGAAGCATTTGTTTGGCAGCAGCATGGCACTCTGAGGGCTGAGAAAGTTTGCCAAGGTGGTAGGGTGCAAAGGTGCCTGAAATCACAGAGCAGGAAGGATCCTCTTGCTCACTGCTGCTTGCATTTGAGCTTAACTAAGTGGGCTGGGTAGAGTGAAGGTTGCTTCAGCTCCGAGTAGATCTGGTGTTTTGGCACAACTCTAGCTCAGTTGTTTTTGGGTTTTTTTTCTTCTTTTTTTTCGACAGTCACTCTTTATAAAGAAAAAGTGTGTGGAGAGGCAGACAGAACAGAACTTTAATTCTCCTGCTCCCTGAGTCACCCCTCACAGTTTTAGCAGACACTGCAGCCAGTCAGTCTACCTTCAGCCCTATTATGCTTTTTGAGCACCCCAATATGATAAACAGGACATTCATAATTATTAATTATTAATAATCACAATTAGCAGTATATTGCATTGTCAACATAGCTTGAGAGGTCACTGAATGTTAATGAAAGAGCCTGTCTGGACCCTTTGAAACAAACCCCCATGTAATTTTTCAGTGCAATTCCCTATGGATAGCTAAGCATGTTATTTCAAGTCTCTAAGATGTTAAAGTAGTAAAGTTTGAGCCACACTTTTTAGCACAACGGCAGAATTACTGAGTGAAGTTCTAGGGTCATTGTTCAAGTAGGTCAGAATAGATGATCTTACAGGCCTTTCCTGACCTTAAAAAACTACTAATCTATGAACAGTTCCTCTAGTGAAGCAGGAAGTAATCCACTGAGGCTTTACGGAGCCATATAAATTCTTTAAGGTAATTTTAATTAAAAAGTTCTAATTTTTTTAAACCAAGACAAAGCAAGCATACTCAACTCTGAAGCTGATTTGCTCAGTGAAAAAGCATTGCAGTTATATAGTCCCCTATTCTGGGAAAAGTCAACACTCTTTAAGATGAAGACTTGCAAAGACACATCTTCCAATAACCCTTTCCATTTTAATTATAGTTTTCTCTTGTGAAAATGCTGTTCTCAGGAAGCCAGTATCCAGAGCACTGTCTGGTTGATTGGACAGCATTCTCCACTGTTACTGACTGCCACGTTTTCACGTTTCTTCCTCTACCCATAGAATCATAGAATCATAGAATATCTCAAGGTGGAAGGGACCCATAAGGATAATCGAGTCCAACTCCCTGCTCCTCGCAGGACTATCTAAAACTAAACCATATGACTAAGAGTGTTTTTCAGGTAGTCCTGAACCCTGACAGGCTTGGTGCTGTGACCATTTCCCTGGGGAGCCTGTTCCAGTGGAGGACCACCATCTCAGTGAAGAACCTTTTCCTAATGCCCAGTCTGAACTTCCCCTGATGCAGCTTCATTCTGTCTCCTTGCATCCTATCTCTGGTCACCAGAAAGAGGAGATCAGCACCTCTTTTTTGCCCCTCCATTGCCCACCGTGAGGAAGCTGTAGGCTGCAATGGGGTCACCCCTCAGCCTTCTCTTCTCCAGGCTGAGCAAACCAAGTGACCTCAGCCGCTCCTCCTAAGTCTTGCCCTTGAGACCTTTCACCATCTTGGGTGCCCTCCTCTAGTCACACTCTAACAGTTTGATGTCCTTCTTATACTGAGGCACCCGAAACTGCCCACAGTACTTGAGGTGGTACTGCACCAGCACAGTGTCGAGTGGGACAATCCCCTCCCTTGACTGGCTAGCGATGCTGTGCTTGATGCACCCCAGGACACGGTTGGCCCTTTTGGCTGCCAGGGCACACTGTTTACTCATGTTCAACTTGCCATCAACCCAAATCCCCAGATCTCTTTCCACAGGGCTGCTCTCAGACTCATCCTCCAGCTTGTACATACAACCAGGATTACCCCACGCCAGGTGCAGAATCTTGCACTTGGTCTTGTTAAATTTCATATGGCTGGTGATTGCCCAGCTGTCTAGTCTATCCAGTTCTCTCTGCAAGGCCTCTCTACCCTCAAGGGAGTCCACAGCTCATCCTAGTTTAGTATCACCAGCAAATGTACTTAATGTACATTTGATTCCTGCATCCGGATCATTTATAAAAACATTAAAGAGCACTGGCCCTAAAATCAAGCCCTAGGGAACCCCACTGGTGACTGGCTGCCAGCCTGATGTGACCATATTTAATACATATCTTTGAGCCAGATCCATTAGCCAGTTGCTCACCCATCTTATTATGGACTTGTCTAGTTGTATGTTGGATGTTTTGTCTAGAAGGATACTGTGAGAGTTAGTATCAAAAGCTCTGCTAAAATAAAAAAAACACCACCTCTACCAGCTTCCCTTGATCAATGAGATATGTGACCTTGCCATAAAAGGAAATTAAGTTAGTTAGACAGGACATTCCTCTCATGAACCCATGCTGGCTATGACCAATGACTGCACTATCTCTCAAGTGTTTTTCAATAACTCCCAGAATAACCTTCTCTGTAATTTTACCAGGCACTGAAGTGAGACTGACAGGCCTGTAATTACCAGGGTCTTCCCTCTTACCCTTCCTGAAAATTGGGATCAACATTTGCCAGCTTCCAGTTGACTGGGACCTCTCCAGACTCCCAAGACCATTGAAAAATAATGCAGAGATGTCCCACTATAACATCAGTTGGCTCTATCAGGACCCTGGGATGAATCCCATCAGGCCCTGTAGACTTACATGCATCTATCTGGAGCAGCAACTCTTGAACATCTTCAGGATTGCCTGGGAGTTTACCATTCCCCCAGTCATAGTCTTCCAACAAAGGGCTCCAGGAGTCCCAGGGCCCATCATCAGTGTTGAAGACAGAGCCAAAGAAGGCATTAAACTTCTCTGCTTTGTCTACATCCCTATTTGTGAGGTGACCGACCTCATCAAGTAATGGACCAATGTTATCTCCGATTCTCCTATTGCTGTTAACATATCTAAAAGAGCCCTTTTTGGTGTCCTTCATAGTGCTGGCCAGCTTGAACTCTAATCAAGCTTTGGCCACACAAATTTTCTCCCTACAGTGATGAACTGCATCTCTGTCATCCTCCCGTGTTGCCTGTCCTTGTTTCTGATGTCCATACACTTTCCTTTTCTGCCTAAATTCTAGAAGAAGATCCCTGTTCATCCAAGCCAGCCTTCTGCCCCGCTTGCTTGACTTGCAACACTTTGGAATTGCCTGCTCCTAAGCTCTTAAGAGATGGCTCTTAAAAAGTGACCAGTATTCATGGACCTCAATATCTTCAAAAGAAGATTCTCAGGGGACCTTACTAACTAGCTCCTTTAGCAGCCCAAGTCTGCTCTTCCCCATACAAGGAGATGTTATGCAATTCTTATTAATGACACAAAGATAAGCAGCGTACTGAATAAGGTAGATAATGAAAAAAAAATAAGCAGGGGTAAAAATATTTTCCGGTCACTTCATTTTCTTATCTATCTAGGCTGAGAGTCTAGCAGCTCAGAACAAAGTCTTACTCCAAAGTAAAAAACATAAATAACACAATTTTATTTTACCTATTTTGTCAGTTAGAGGCAAGTTTGAGCAGAGCTTACCAGGTGCCTGAGAGCTACATTCCCAAGAATATCTAGGTCAAAGCAATTTGTCTGAGCAGAAGTGAAGCTAGCGATCTTTCTTGCTCTGCTTAGTAGTGATGTCTAAGATCTTAGTCCAGGTGCATGAGGCGTTGGCATCTGACAGTCGTGAACTTCACCCTGTAGAAGCTCCTGCTACTGCAGTATGGTATGAGAAACAACATCTTGAGTAGGGAGCAATGAGCCCTACTGGATACTTCTCAGAAGTGAGACTAGGGAGACTGACAAAAAGCAAAATGAAATGCTGCAGTGGAGGCTGGCAAGAGGAATATGGTTATAGTCTAGCCTGAATCTTGATTAAGAAACATTCAAGAATTTTCAGTGGTAAAATGATAGCACTATTTTAATATGCACTAATTTAATATAGCACTATGCAGACTATTTTTTTGTCTTATGTCTGAATTAGTTTGCTTATAAGAAAGAGCCTTGAAATTGGACATTAATTTGCATTAAGGTTGCTAACAAAGGACTCGCCATGGCATGGTTTAATGTTCAAAGCAAACTGCAAAGCAGATTGGTATCCATAATAAGGCACTGACAATCCCTATTAATAAGGGCCTTGCCTTTTTTGCATCAAGAAAGAGAATGGGCAGTGGAGACAAATTCATGAAGCAAAACACTTTCAAGCACAGCTAAATATGAATTGCCAATAATCCAGACCTTAAATAGTGTGACCTGAAGAAACCTTGAACTATTCAGTGTGATGCACCCATTGAGATGCAGCCTGAGAACAAAAGTATTGCAAAATGCTCAGCTGTGATGTCTTCCTGTTTGTCAAGAGCTAGTAAATACAAACGCTACAACCAGGGTAGGAAAAAGAGGAAAAAGAAGGGGTGATTCTCACTGCAACAGCAATTGCTTCATGTGGGACACTACCAAAACAACAGTATTGGAGTTTGCAGGTGCAAGGCCATGAGATCAATGGCACAAGAGCAGGACATTGAGGACAACAGAGGAAAAATGCTGCTGCAGGGGCTCTGGGATACACTGTCCCAGCAGCTTGTGTGGAAGGGTAAGGAGCTGCGAGTGGAAGGCAGATTACAGGATTGCAGATGGAAGGTCTTCCAGACCAGCAAGGGTGTTACCAAAGCTGCATTTTTCTAGAGCCTTGTCCTTTCCTGCACCAGCCTGGATAGAGCCAGAATAACAAGCTGGTGTTAAGAAGCTGTAACTCGGGGGCTAAGAGCATGCAGAAGGAACCATCCCTTTATTGTGTGTATCCTCTGCTTTACAGGAGCTCTAGTTCAGTTGAAGTGCTCCCAGTGACAAGGGGAAGTAACCTGGCTCATTGTTACTGGAGATGCTTGCGCCAAATCAACCAGAGCTGAGGATGAAACCTCCATCAATTGAAAGAGAAAGCATCTCTCCTGTCCTGCTAGGTACTTAGTGTGGCTTTATACTATTAAACATGCCCTGCAAGAGAAACAAGACTGGCTTTATTCTGTTTCTCAGCAGCTCTTTAAGAGTTTGAAGTGAAGTAGCATGCTGAAAAACCCCTTCACACCCCTGCCCTTCACTTCCACTGTGTCCAGAGGAGCACTAGGCTTGTGTTCCCAGAGCACAGCCAAAGCTTCAGGCACAGACTGCAACTTTCCTCAGCGCTTAACTAGATGGAGGTATTCTAACTGGGAATAAAAAGGGACGACTTCTATTTGCTCACCTTTGAAAACATTTTAAGAACTACTGTAGTGAATTCCTTCCTATTATCTGCTTATCAATTATTCATTATTTTCATTAAGGAAAACAAAGACATGCTATACTCATGGGGATGAAAGAAATCTGTAATGTTCTCTCTCTCTCTCCCCTCTGCCCCTCATACATTTTCATTTTGAGATTATTCTTAATCCATGTATACTTGAATTAGGAAAATGTATGGGTTTTATTAGCAATAAAACTTTAGGGGTTTTCCCCCCCCCTACTGATTATTCATAGATTTATGGATCCATAATCATTCACGTCACAGCCTGAGGGAGATGAGGCTGGAACAGGATAATAGCCCTTAAATCCCCTTCTCTAAGCACTCAGATCTTCCCTGTCAGCAAGATTAAAACGGTCAGCAGCAGTCTTCGTGTGTCTGTATGCCACACGGAGCTTTCACAACTGGAGTGGTGGCTGGCAGGGAGAAAAATGCAGAAGCGCTGCTGTGTGTGATACTACTGAGATAAAGAGAGAAGAAAACAGGATTGTCAGCCTTTTTAGTGTTGGAAAGGACTGGTGTTAATTCCTTGATTGGGTGAATGTAAAGAAGGGAGAAGAGTAAGGAAAAATAGTATGTTGCAGTTTAACATGCAGCGACAGTTTCCTTTCCTAAAACATAAAAGTAGAGGGAGGGAAGCACCAAATGTCCTCCTGCAGCCCGACAAGGGGAAGGATAATGAAGGCACGCGTGTAGACAAGCAGAGTGGCTTTTCTGCTACGGCTCCATTGAACTCCCAGCCCCTACTGCTCCTGGGACCTGAGGGGAATTACAACTATTATGTGGATGATGAAGATGAGGAAGAGGAAGAGAAAGAACAAGGAAAATGGCCAAGCGGAGATGCATTTGAGGGAGCAAACAAGGCCTCGTCATCCATTCCTTGCTCCCCTGCCCTTTCCTCCGGACCCCGGGCCACAACTTCTACTTCATCCGTGTTGAACATCAACGTCGGCGGCCAAAGCTACCACCTCACCTACCAGGCAGTAGCCATCTATCCCAAGACCCGCCTGGGCCGCCTGGCTACCTCCACTGACCGTCGCTGCCAGCTGGGCCTGTGCGATGACTACGCTGCCCAGGTAGATGAGTATTTCTTTGACCGGGACCCGGCCGTCTTCCAGCTGGTGTACAACTTCTACGCCTCAGGGGTGCTGCGTGTGCGGGACGAGCTGTGCCCCCGTAGCTTCCTGGAGGAGCTGAGCTACTGGGGCGTGCGGCTCAAATACACACCTCGCTGTTGCCGCATCTGCTTCGAAGAGCGCCGTGACGAGCTGAGTGAGCAGCTGAAGGTCCAGCGTGAGCTGCGCTCCCAGGCAGAGGCTCAGGAGAACGAGCAGCTCTTCCACCACATGCGCTACTATGGTCCCCAGCGCTGGCGCCTGTGGAACCTCATGGAGAAGCCCTTCTCCTCTGTCACCGCCAAGGTGATGGCAGTGGCCTCCAGCTTTTTCGTGCTCATCTCTGTGGTGGCCCTGGCCCTCAACACAGTGGAGGAGATGCAGCAGGTAGACCGGAAGAGCGGGGAGAGCCGGCCCGTCTTGGAGCACATCGAGACCCTGTGCATCGCATTCTTCACACTGGAGTACCTGCTACGCTTGGTCTCTACCCCAGACCTGCGCCGCTTTGCCAGCAGCGCACTCAATGCAGTAGACCTCATTGCCATCCTGCCCCTCTACCTGCAGCTGCTGCTCGAATGCTTTGCTGATGATGACCAGCCCCGAGGTCGGGGCTCTCAGCACGAGCACGATATCGAGAAGGTGGGACGGGTGGGCAAGGTAGGACAAGTGCTTCGCATCATGCGCCTCATGCGCATCTTCCGCATCCTCAAGCTGGCCCGCCACTCCACAGGACTGCGTGCCTTTGGCTTTACCTTGCGCCAGTGCTACCAACAGGTGGGCTGCCTTTTGCTCTTCATTGCCATGGGCATCTTCGCCTTCTCTGCCATGGTCTACACAGTGGAGCATGATGTCTCCAGTACCAACTTCACCAGCATCCCCCATGCTTGGTGGTGGGCTGCCGTAAGTAAACACATCTCACCTTGCTGGGTAGCCAGACACCCCCCCCCCCCTTCCCCTCCCCTTCCTTGCTAGAGTCGCTGACAGTCTTGGAAACAGCAGGCTCAGATCAGTGAACATCTGCTCGGAATTCTGAGCTTACAGGACATATGCACTCACGCACGCACACACACACACATGCACTCATTCACCTCTGTTGTAAGCTTAAATCAAGGCTTAATCAGGCAGAGAGTGTTGAAATTCCTGTCCAACCAAATGCAGACAGTACTTGCACTTTTAAAGAAGAAGTGAGCAAAGAGACAGGAAAGAAAAGCACATCTCCATTTAATCCCATTGTCAGTGTTGCCAAAAAAAAAAAAAAAAAGGGGCAAAAATAAAAAGCTTCCATCAGGCTAGCTGGTTGTAGGTGGGCACAGGATTTTCATTGTTGTTCTTTTTGGAGGTCTACTGTGAGCCATCATACAACTGCAAGAAGATAAGATATAGTTTATTAACTACAGTCTGGTCACTCTGACTTGGAAAGCCAAAGCTTTCCCAGAGCTCTGGCCATTAAAATTGCATTAAGACCAACAGTCGTTTTACACAAGAGATTGTGTTCTGTTCCTTGGATGACATGTCTAAGGCACATGTCTGCACACACACAAAACATTGATGGTTATTTATACCATGCCAGACTTGCAGAGGAATAAATACAAAACGAAGCAGAATGGCTCAAGGGGTTGATAATGGGATAAACTGCCTTCTACATCTAGGTCACTGGTTTGAATCCCACATCAGTCAGTATTGTGAGCTGGTTAATGTCACCTTGAATCTCTTTTTGGAATCTCTGCCAGAAAGAGTGTGATTTTAGTCCCACCCCAAGCACTTGGAGTGAGGGTAACTGGCTGAGTTTCAGCTGACAAGCCTCAGAAATGAAGACAGAATGACCTCATTTCTAGAGACTGCCACTGGGTTAGTGCTCTAAGGCATTTGGGCACGTCTCCTCAAGAGGTCTGAACGATCACTGACCTGTACTATACTGTGTTATGTGGAGGGGTGTTTTTTGAGGCAGCATTTTCCAGGCTGCTGGGTTCACATCTTTCAGGGGCATGAAGATTTAGCCAGGAACACAGAGCTGTGAAAGTTTAAAGTCCTCCACCTTGCTTAAATGCCTCCTGGCTCTGGCAATGTCCTGGCAGAACTGTTCCGGCATCCCAAACACAGAATTCACCTCTAAAGGGTTAGGGAAGCAGTTCAACTGCAGACTCAGATTGCAATAACACCCAAGGACGGACATACATTCACTTATAGAAGGCTAACCAATACTTCTCAAACTATTGTGAGATCAAATTGATAGATATATCCTTCATCTATAAGGTGAGCTGTGAAGACAAAAGAAACACTTAGGCATTTATCAAGACTAGCAGACAATGGAAAGGGAGCTGCAGGCTCTAAGTAAATGCTTAACAGATAATCCTCATGCACAAGTATGGCAGTTTCACAATTACCATTTTTACAGCAGTGTTTTGGCAGGGAGGAGTGTGGTTTTATTGAGGGCATTGCGGAGAGGGGGAAGTTGATCCCTGCCTGTAGCATTTCAGAACTGGAAAACAACAGCTCTGTTACGCTGCAGAAGGTGTGTTTATCTACAGCAGCCTGGATCAAATCAGAGGGTAGCCTGACATTGCAGGTGTTGAGAGAAGGCAAGGAGCCTGTACCTTGGCTGTCCAAACTCTAAGGCTTGTTCTAGTCTGCCATCATATACGCTTCATTTTGCAGCAGCCAACACTGGCCTCCATAACCCATGTCTATGGCAGGGCCATAAAGGAGCACTTCTGACCCCTGGACCTAGCTGTGGGGCTGGCTATGTCCCAGTCACTTTCCTGGGGAAGGAAGCCCATGCAAATGGACTGGAAAGGAGTCAGAGGCTCAGTCTCAGGCTGGTTGACCAGCATAGGCACTGGATGCACAGAGCTGCATATGGGGCCCACAGGACAGCAACCCCAACCCATCCAAGGTCACTTCTGGCCAGCAGCCCTGGGAGCCCATGGCCTTCACTTCTGTTTCAGCAGCGGCTGATGAGATGTGGTGGTTTCCCATACATATGTTTGTAGTGATTCAATGTGTGGCAGAAGAACTGGCCCTAAAGACACACATAGACATTTATACATGTACATGCATATGTACATGTGCTGAATATTCTTTAAGCTGGGGCATGGAAAGGAGGGAAAAATCAGTGAATAAAGGAAAGGCTCCTGTAACCTTCACAGGTCATCTTTAAGTGATATACACAGGTTATGACAAAATTCGTGCTTCATACATTACTAGAATAAGGACATGAGCCTTATATTTTTCTTTCTGAACATGCAGGATATATGCAAAATCTTTAGGGTTCATTTCTGCAAGCTGGTGACACCATAATCATTTAGATACTTTCAAGAAACCTATGTGAGTACATGAAAAGGGTCTATTTAGCTAAGCAAGTGTCTCCAAAAAAGGAGCTGTAGCATGTATGCTGCAGTTCCAAGGCATAAAACTCTTTTTAAAGCCTAGTCATTCTTTAAGAGTGAAAATGAAGATCATTCAAATTTCATTAAAACCCAACAGCATTCATGGTCTTACACACAGGAGAACTATCCCTCCCAAACTGTCACAGGAGATGTAGAAGACTATGCCAGTGGAACAGAACCTTATCACAGGATAATGGTTTTGTCCTGGCTGGTAGAGATAAACATCTTGCCTTCATCTCAGTATTTATTTTTGGAGATATTTATCCTGTATTATCATTCAAATCCAGTGACTTAATTTCCACTAAACCAAGTGACTAATCCATTTTATTCCACAGGAAGCACCAGGTGCATCCTACAAATGTGCTTACCCAGTGCTGTCTCATGTACCCTAATGCTTTCTTCATTTGAAATAACATTTTATTTAGCATGTTAGAGGATGGCAGGCTGCACACCATGACCTTCCAAAGACTTATTTCAGTGCTAAAGCCACAAGGGTATTACAGTGAAAGTCCTACTGCCTGTGGTTTATTTCTGCCAAAGTTCTAGGTTATTGTTTCACAAATACACACAGTGTGTTGAGATACTGTGAAAACAAATTCAATAAAATCCACTGGCTGAAAAAGATCTCTTGCACAGACTAGGAAGTGCCTGATGGCAGAAGTCTGCAAGTTTTACCTGCCAGAGAAAAAATAAGTTATATTTACTAAATGTAAGAATTATAAACAATCCAGATGTGTGCCGTGGAAGTACATAAATGAGGAGTTATTTTACGCCGACTGTTTGGGAGTGCATAATTAATTGGTAGCATCCCCATAAGCAAACATCCATGAATTTTTGAAACTAGATTTTCCAAAGAAAGTATTGCAGTACTTGGTAGAGTACCAGGTCCATATAAAACACAGTTCCTTCATATATCCACAGGCTAAAAAGAGAAAATGCTGATGGGTGAGAAGAAAAAATTTGTGCAACTATGCAGACAATGTGATGGCAAAATGTATAGATTCATATAAAGCAGACATACTAAATACCATTGCTCCCACAAAAAGCCAAACCAAACCAAACCAAACCAAAATAAAAAAACCACACCCAAACCAACATTTTAAACAACTCCCAAACCCTTCTTTAAAGGGTAATTCAGCAAAAATTTCCAACCTGTGTACCTGCCACTAAACCAAACAGGAATATTCCCCACTGAAGGCACACATACACCTTACTTCTGGAATCTCTGACATACAGCTGAGAAGGAAGATCAAAGAATTTAGCACTAAAAATATATATGTTGTAAGCCTATACTGTGAGCAAAAACTTCCAGGTAACAGAGAAAGATCTTTGTTTTTTCCACAGCTCCTTGTAGGTATGTAACCATTAAAGGGGATTTTATCTAGAAACTTCAAAGTCCTGGGTCACTTCTTCCTATAGCGCAAACATTATAAAAATGTATTTCACAATTAGCTGAATCTTTTCCCGTGTTTTTCATTAGTTCCAAAAATATATATGACAAAGATAATACTCAAAACACAACCCACGGAATAAGTCCCCAAATACCGGTTTTATAAGCACACTGGATTTAGAGACAGGGCATCTGTTCCAAGTGACACAATGAAGGAGCAGGGCTGCACTTACCACTGTGTTTGTGTGGTCAGGGAGCCATCTCTATTCACTCACTGCAGCAGAGCAAACCCAACTTCTGGACAGGCTGGTGTGGAACTTGTTTGGAAATTCCCTCTGCAGGACAAAGCTTTTAAAGACCCTCCTGAACGGTGTCAAACTGCACTGTTGTCTGTCTTTACTGCATGAGAGTGATTTTTTTTTAATTAGGGATTTTTGCATAAGATGCAAGGTACAGAAAAAAAGGCAGCAGAGAGTATTTCAGGTTTATGATGCAAAATGCAAACCCGCTAACTTTAAAATTATCCCTGAACACATCTGTTTGTATGTTTCTCCTCAGCTAATAAGCTCAATGTTGGTTTGCCTGTAGGTCAGCATCTCTACAGTGGGATACGGAGACATGTGTCCAGAAACACACCTTGGCCGCCTCTTTGCTTTCCTCTGCATTGCGTTTGGAATAATCCTGAATGGCATGCCTATCTCCATTCTCTACAACAAATTCTCAGACTATTACAGCAAGCTGAAGGCCTACGAGTACACAGCTCTCAAGAAAGAAAGGGGGAAGGTGGACTTCACACGGAGAGCCATGAAGAAAATATCTGAATGCTGTGGAGAAGGTGCAACCCACCCTTTGGCACAGCACTGATACAGTTTGTGCTTTGGATATTAGGAGGGAACAGAGAAGATGGAGGAGAAAAAAAGAAAAACAGATCAGCCAAGCTAACTGAAGATAAACAGAAAAGGCCAAAAGTAACAAAAGGAGGTCTTGAAATCTGTTTTGAAGGGGGTTGTTTTCAAAAGAAAAAAGGCTCAGATTACAACGCGAGGTGGGGGTGGGGTGGGGGTGGGGTGGGGGGTGGGGGGGTGTTGTTTTGTTTTGTTTGGGTTTTTTTGGTTTGGGTTTTTTTTTTTTTTTTTTTTTTTTTTTTGGTTTTGCTAGGCTGTGAACAGCACTTAAGTGCTCATCAGCTATCTGGAATGAGTTTCTTCATATTAACCACCCAGAAACTCTGAATTAGACCCACAGGAAGATGTAACACCCTGCTACTCATTTAGACCCACAATAAAGACCCACCATAATCAAACCAAAGGAAAACAAATTGCTGCCATTAAAGGTCGGCCACCTCACTGCTGTCAAGGCAGTCTCAAAAATTAAACAACTAGAATACCCAATATACTGACTGCATTGCTGAAATTGGTTTTGCACCAGCTTTCAAAACCAGGAAAACAGCCTAGAGCCTTTACCTGGATATTAGCAGCATCTATACTCCTTAAGTTTTCAGCTTCTGTTTCCACTGTCAGATAGATATGCTTCACTGTTCCAATTTTATTTTTCAAATGCAGCCCTGCAAATGATTCCCGCTTTCATACCTAGGCAAGTAACATACTGCTTTTCATATTTCACCACTACCACCTCCGTATTTATTTTTCATTATGCCAAGAACTAGTGAAGAAGTCTGGAGTCTGAGTTGATAAATGTCATTGATCAATTTTGAAAACATTTCCAACCCAAAACTTTCTTTAGGTACAGGATTAAATGATAAACTAAATTTATTTTACAGCATTTAATGTATCTACTTACTGAATTGTTACAGTAATAATAGGCCTGTCATGGGACACAAGTGTTAAAGCAGCGTTTAAAAAAATAATCAAATGAAACACGTAATGGATAATATCTCATAAAGGCTTTTCATACAAAGGGTCTTATCAGCACTTACCTATAACCAATTTTAAATATAATTTAAAGTCAAGATACTTTGTCTGGTATATAGAACCATTAAGGACAAAATTCTGACACCTTAGCTCACTCCCAGTAGCACCTTACTTCCTAAGATTAATGAGCCTTTTTGCACAGCTGGATGCAATTTCTCATGCATCAGAAACTCGCCCCAAAACCTACAGTTTCATGTATTAGTTCACAGCGTATCAGGAGTATTCTTCTTACATAAGAGCAATCATACCAGTTTAGAAACAGTAACCTGAATAACAGATCTGAAACAATAGTTATTTTATTGATACTCAGATACAAATAGTGTAAAAAAAAAAAAGGTGACAAAAGAAGCAACAGTAACAGTTACTGATATGACCCATGGCTGTTACTCAGCAGCACTCTTGCTGCAAAACGGCCTGATGGCAGAGATGCATTTTAAAATTCTTGAACTCTCACATTATGTCTGTGCTGCCCTGCTGAATGCAAATGGCTGCATTCAAGTCTCAGAGCCGCACTGGAGACAATGGTGTGAAGCTCACTTTTGGGATCACTGACGGTGAAAAAGTTCATTAATTTTGCCACGTCCATGCAAATTGTGTCAAGCGTAGGGACATTTCTCCTTTCAGTAGTAAGAAGGTAATTAGTAACCAAGTTACTCTTCTCGTTCTCTACCTCTGGACAAATGTATCATAAGCCCATCTGTCATTTTGTTCTTTAGGAATGACAGTCAGCACATTGTGTGCTGATCAGCTCTGTTAAAAGCTAAACCATGTCTTTAAGGCACAGCTGAGCCCTGGGAGTTGAATGTGATAGATGTTTGCTGTTCTGGACAGCACACAATGCAGCAGGCACAATCCTGGCACTCACTGAGAAGAATAGCTGCTTTACTTTGACTCTAGGGATGGTATGAATTTGCATGGCCCTTCTGCATAGCAACAACAGGACATGTAGCTTCCTGAAACCACAGGAAGCCCCTTTAAGACCTCCACTGCAGTTCAGTGAGGCGGCAGGTTACAAACATGCAAAACCACAACTGTGCTTTATTTTCAACATGGAGCTTGGGTTAGAACCATTAGAAGGACATAAATGTTGGTGATTACCCAACTTTCCAAGATATGGGGCACCCTAAATTAATTTCCTTGTCTGAAGGAATCACTGCTTGCATGTACCATGCAGATGGGATGCAGATGGTCAGCCTTGCATGGTAAGCTCAGCAGCTTCTTGCCACCTAGAGAAATCAAGAGCGTGAGCACTCTGCTGAGGCTGGACTTCCTCATAGCCTCAGACTTGACACAAATCACCAGCCTCATTTTCCACCCCACTCGCCTGACCTGCAGGACCCATTCAAGTAAATGTTCTTCAAGACATGTAAGGGAATAGGCTTTCCATGTAAAATATGGGCAGGAGAAAAGAGACTTCTTTTTTAACCAGGAGTCAGAATTTAATGTCCTTGGCTGGTGCTTTCTTATCTGCCCAACAAGATTTTAATGCACAAGTCCCATAGTACTGCTCTAACCATTCAAATATAGCTTGGCATGGGTCTTTCCCACCCCTCTAGCTGAAGCTGTTCCACTTTGCACCAAGTAAATAATGACCCACCAGGTGACAGTAAAAGAAAGACTGTACAGCTTGGTGTTTGCAATGCTTGGCTGGGTGGAAAGGTGTGGGTCACAGGACCTGCTTCAATGAAGAGCTATGAAATACCCTGACCAAGCAGCAAAACCTTCCCACTCACTCACTCACTTTCCTCTGGCCCAAGCAATCTTTGGTTGAAGGATTTAGTCTGGAAGGACTCCAGAGTCAGTCCCTGCATGCTGCAGCCACATGAAGGCAAAACTCATACTTAGAGTACACTACAGGCTAATGGCCATGGGCTAAAACACTTCCCAACAAAGAGGAGACTGATTGCTGTCCTGCCAGGAGAGGACATCGTAACCAGTACCACCACATCCCACCTGGGTGCTCTGAATACCTTGGGGCAGCTCAGCTTACCTAGCAGCTACCTCACTCTCTTCTTCCTCAATGCACTTTGCCCCCTCATCCGTCCACCATCCAGGCCCACCATCTCACTGATGGCAGCTTTGGTACGTTTTTGATTCCTCTATGCACTGACTCAACATGCAAATGTGGCAGTTCGGGGGAGCAGGGTTCTATTCTTGATTAGTTCATGACCTAGCTCAATTTAGAGAGCTCTGAGTAATGGTAGAGCTGACACAAGATACATGGTAGAAGTGTGCAGTGTGGAGGACAGACCTCTGGCAACTGCCACACAAAATATTAACCACAAGACTACACAAAGCTGCTGGCTTGGGGTTTTGTAATACCTGCCCTGCTGGAATAAGGCATTTTCCAGCAAAACTAGAAGTTAGTGTGTGTGTGTTTGTTTGTTTGTTTTAAACAGTCATCATTTTCTTCTCTGGATTACCTTGTGCAGCTTTCTGCCTTGTGGCTTAACTAATCTTATTTTAGAGGCGACAAGCATAAGTCTGTGCATTTCAATATGCCTAAAGTTGAGGTACCACTATAGCAGCCAGACATTGCCCCAAATGCCCAAAGCTCTGTCAGCACCAGCATTTTCTGTGGATGGCTACTAGCAAGGTCCTCCCACAAGGTCCGCTCCCCTGTGAGAGCCTGTCTGAGGCTCCTATCATACAAAGAGGACTTCCAGCCAGCTCAGAGGAAGGGAGGAGTCCATATTCCAACAGAACAAACTTCTGACAACCTGCAGAAGGCTGTGCAAACCTGTATTAGCTGGTTTTTAAATAGGATGCAGCACTTTTGCCATTTTTTTGTTGTCAGTGGCTCCTTCTGAGGACTCTCAGTTAGCTTATTCTGCCACTTCCACTAAGACTTTCAGTGGCATCATCACTGTCCCTAGATTACTCAAATGAAACGGTCAAATGGTACCCATAATGACATCCAAAAATTATGCAGGAGAGCCATGATTGTCTTGCTTACTCAAATGCCATAGGGCTTTGACAATCAAAATATTTCAAAATAACCACATCAAGGGAAAATATGCTTAAACACAACAAAGATGAGCAATACCATTAGAGCTAAAGTAGGTAGGACTTATTTTATGAGGTGTTAATTTGGCATAGCTAAGGTTTTGGGGAAACAAGGTGGAGGATTCTCAAACCACTGAGAAATTAGAGACTTCTCTGAATGTGTCTGTGCTAAAATCTTCTATTTTAACTAATTGCAGATATTAATTAGCCCCAGAGGGAGAAGGAAAATATGTTCTATCACTACGTTTCACTGGTAGACAAAGAAACAGTCAGTTTATCTGGATGGCCTGACTTCATTTTAGGACAATTAAATGTTGTTTCTTCTATTCATTTTAGGCCTAGAAATTATTAGGAAAAAAAGGGGGGGGGGGGGGGGGGGGAGAGAGAGAGAAAAAACAAGAAGAAAAAAAAAAAAAGGAAAAAAATATGGGTGGGGGTGGTAGAAATGTAAATAGTCTGTCCTTTCCATGAGCCAGGAAAGAATTGCAATTAGAATATGCTTCTGCACAATTCCTTGTCTTAGAAGAACAACACATCAGCAGCTGTTTGCTTTTCTCATTCAGAAAGATAGCACTTAAAGTGGTAGCTACAGTAAGCCACAGGTTAATAGGCATCTGGTACTATTCCCAGACTTCTAAGGCAAATAGAAATATTCAGTCTCTACGTATGTATAATTGTAAAGATTTTAAACTAGGTACACTTCAAAGTTTTTGGAGAAAAGTAATTACTATCAATAAGCCTAGGAAGGAGAAATTGTCTTCTTGCTTTAAAAATAGCTTCAACTGTTTAGAACGTTCTAGTTTTATGTTATGTAAAAACATTTGATTCATGCTTATCTGCTATTTATAAAGCTTCTTTATTCAGTAGTAGAGAAATTACATGGCATTTGACTGTAATTCAGCTCTTTATCTTGGATTGAAAAAGGGCAAGGTCAGAGGTACTAGCTTTTCATGTACTTAGGTAATTTAATGGAAATATGCTGAGAAAAATTAAAGCATTCTACAGGTAGCTCCTGAGATAGCGATTATCAAAGTTTTTAAATAAAACTTGTCAGAGTCTAATTCTACTCTGTAAAATGACTCCGTACTGTCATTCTAACTTCTGAAGCAGATTTGCTCCATTTATAGGCAAAAGTATTTCCTCCATATTAATAACCAGATAAACAAGTACCATACTTAAAAGTCAGTCTTTCACTACTGCTAATAACTGCTCTTCAGGCCACCACATACCCATGCAACAGTCTTTTCTTTGCCAGTTCTGGCACAGGAAACTGCCTGGATAGCACTTGTACTACCAGCTGGCAATGAGGTGCCAGAACCTGCTTTGGCTGCAGAGCTAATGTAGCTCTACATGGCTAAAAGCTGCTAGCACTGTCACTGACAATGTCTGTCTGCAGAGGAACTTTTCAATAACCATGTAAGAACAGCCTTGCTCAGTAGGAGGCTTACACTTCTTTCTTTTTTTTTTTTTTTTTTTTCCTTACCAAAAACTACGTACAGAAGCAAAGGCAGGGACTGCAGATGAATGCAACGGCCCATCTGTAACAGAAAGGCTGGGCTCTGAGGTTCAGTCTTGCTGATCAAGCCTGGCATAAGCTGGCTTGATCATAAGCATAAGCTGGACCCACACTGACATCAAAGGTGCATCGTGCTCCTCAAGTCTGCTCCAGCCAATGTTCAAGGGTCGGGCTGATCGGGCTCCCAAATATCTTAACATCCAAATATTTAATTTGGGTAAAAAACCCCCAAGAACCACCCCCCAGACCCCCACCTCCCCAACCAATAGGTTCCAGAACTTCGGGAAAATTCAGGAAATCACACACAGGTTGCAACAGCATGTCCCCCTCCGATGGGGCGGCCGCAAGGCCCTGTAAGAAAGAGCACGGTGGCTGGGTCTTCTGGTTGAAAGCACAGGTCCTTGCATGGAAAATTGTTCGCTGCTGCCGCCCGGAGGTTACAGGATGCCAGATTCCCCTTTGCCTTAAAAATACCTAGTGCCTGCTACCCACTATGTTAGCTAGTTCTCCTGCATTTTCTTCAGGTACTGTGACCAAAAGCCTGCAGTCCTGTCAGCAAAAGTGTTTACAATAACACAAAATTTAGTTTGTACTGCAAAATCTGTATTATCATCACTATGGACTAAATGAATCTTCAATCTAATGCTGTGTTAATTACACTGGAGATTATTTTCCCCATTCCTTTTGTTTCTGAAAGACAGCTCCAATGCCTAAAATATTCCCCAAAAGTCACTACAAAAAAAGAGGCAGATTCTAGGCAGATCTGGATAATGTCAGGATAAGTTTAATATTCGGTCTGCATATTTCTAGAACAGTTCAAGCAAACAAAAATAGCATCACTTAACACCAGAAGATTAGTTAGGGAACATGAAAAGTTCAAGATAAAGTTACCTTAACTGCAGGTTGAATGGATTGGTTTAGATCAATAGGGAGTATTGTACAGGCTTTTGGTGACAGGATTCAACATAAGCAATCAAAACACAGGTCTCAACCAATTGTCATTCCACTTTGAGGCACGGCAGGCTTAAAATAATGCTGTTTTTCTGGTGTATTTTTCCATGCAGTACAATGCATGGTCCTCTAAATCTCCATGCACTGAAGAAAGAATGGTGACATTTTATACACAGATTTGAAATACAAGTTTGATCATGCAGCTCAGCTAATCTAAAAGATCAGTTTGATCCCCTGCAAAGGGAAGGTCTGCTCCTGGCTAATGTCACACTTCTCACTGCCTTACCATGCAATGCTGCTGCTGCTTGTGGTCTGGTCTTCAGGCAGGTTCCCCTTTGCTTAGTGAATCTTATCAGCTTACTAATAGAAATTAATTCACCACCATCACACACAAATCTCTAACTCGTTTGTGAACGGAATCAGCTTAGTGAATAGCCTGACAAATGCCAGAGCCACTATAAGGGGAGAGATGCAGCATCTTCTGTTCAGAGGCAGAAGGAGAAACACTACTGACTCACGTTGCAGCAGGCAAGCTGCTAGATTCAAAATCACATTTATTAGATCAGCTGAGGGGCTGAAGAAGAAGAGAGAAAGACACACAAGGTCTTAAGCACAGTCTTCCTGCTTTACCTCTTTCCACAGGCCTCCACTAGTCTCACACAGTTGTAATACAGCTGTTACACTTGAACCGTCCCACTGCAATTCACTTTGACATTGCTTTTCAAAGGCATCTTTCCTTCTGCAACAAGTTCTTTTCCCCCAGTCCCGTCCCTCCTCCCCGTCCCCCCACCCCGTCCCCCCCCCCGCCTTCAGAAATCTGCAAATAGCTGCTTGCTTAATGCTTTAGTTTATTGGTATGGCACAGGAGACCACTTACATGCCTGCCTTCTTCCTGTGGTTCTCTCTGCATAGGCTGTTGCCTTAGCTCTTCGTTCAAATTTTACCACAAAATTCACCTTCCAAACAATTCAGATCCACTCTCTGTGATAAAGCTCACCATTACAGATTCAGATTCACTACATTAGTGCCCTACCCTAAGGCACTTTCCATACCTGCCTGAAAACAAATTTTCGTGTATAAATATGATTTCTGTTTATGGTCAATCATATAGAATCCTGAGCAAAACAGTGGTCAGTCCAGCACTAACACAACACTTTCCCTTTGCAAAGATAAAATGCTTTGGGCTTCATTCATAACTTTTAGGGTGTATTATTATTATTATTATTATTGTTATTATTTCTGTTATTATTAAGAAAACAATTTAAAAGTAAGCTTGGTTTGATGAAACTATTACATTGCTTATTTCATTTTCACTAAAAAAACTTTACATGGGAAACCAGTTAAAAACAACAGCAACAAAAAAAAGCCTCCTAGGTGTCATGACCCAGTGCAAGTTACTTGTTAGAAAGCAAGGCCTACACACTGCAGCAATTGCAGTCTGAGCAGCATCACACTGCCTGAGAACAGACAACGCATGCACAATTTTTCCACCTTAGCGCACCATACCAAGATTAAAGGACAAAGCATGACCAACGGCAGACACCTGAAGCAGAAGAAAATAGGCAGTTTGAGATGCACTGTTAACGGTGCTTATTTCATTTGCTCTGTTGGTAACTGTTCATCTCAAGGGCTGGTTCCAACGTAACACCCAAGCACCAAACTAAAGAGGCAAATGCTCAGTGTGAAGCTGAATCGTCATCTGTGAAAGGAAAAGTCCTCCAACTTGGGCATGATGCTGTGTAAAATAGGAAATACAACATTATATTTGGTATCTGTCATTGATGAGGACATTTTAAAGGGAAACTGCTAGAGCTGCATGGAGGCTGGTGAGGAGCACTGATTCTGGAAGGCAGACCCCAGTAGCTCCCTCATGCCTGGGCCTTGGTTAGCAAAATACCATAAAATTAGACATAAAATTGCACGTTCAACCATTTCTAATTCTTTTGAAGAGAAATCATTCAGGCATTTCTCAAACATGTCTTTAAATTGGTACTGCTTGTTCTTTTCACTGCCCAGTATCAAAAGGCTTGGAATTTGAAACAGGCTCTAAACCTCTTCAGATAAACAAAGAAAAAACAGAGAAAAATGCTTAAGTGGAAAAACTGGTAGCACCAATTTGTAAAACAGCCTCTGAAAGCATTGTAAACAGAAGAATGACTTTGACTGCATGAAAACTGGTACTATCACCACACCGTGAAGACGACTTTATAGGAGGTGTTGTGGCACCGAATCTTCATCTAACCTCGCACTGGGAGCACAAACTTTAACCAATGCAACATACTGAACCAATTCTCCTATTCCCTTATTACCTTTTCCCACAAAAAAACATTTTGCCAAGAATGCTTATCACAGAATCACAGAATGGCTGAGGTTGGAAAGGACCTCTGAAGTTCATCTGGTCCAACTACCCTGCTTAAGCAGGAACACCTACAGCCAGCTGCCCAGGACTGTGTCCAAATAGCTTTTGAGTATCTCCAAGGACTGTGCCAGGGCTCAGTCACCCTCACAGTATAAAAGTATTTCCTGATGTTCAGACAGAACCTCCTGTGTTTCTGTTTGTGCCCATTGCTTCTGGGCCTGTCACAGGTCACCACTACAAAGAGCCTGCCTCCAGCCTCTATGGACCCTCCCTTACTTACGCACATTCGTAAGATCCTCCTGAGCCTTCTCTTCTCTAGGCTGAACTGTCCCAGCTCTCTCAGCCTTTTCTCATAGGACAGATGCTCCAGTCCCTTCATCATCTTCATGACTCTTCACTGAATTCTCTGCAGTATGTCCATGTCTTTCTTCTACTGAGGAACCTAGAACTGGACACAGAGCTCCAGATTTGGCCTCACCAGTGCTGAGTAGAGGGTAAGGATCACCTCCCTTGACAACAAATCAGTACATCTTTAAAATTAAAAGCCCTGGTATATTTTGCCCCACAAGTATATTGTTTGCATCTGTTTTACAGAGAAAAACCTTCTGATGACTTATTAGTTCACTGCTGCTAGCACCTGTTCAGATGTGCCTGTATACCCAGAGCTCCCATCAGCTCCCTCCCCTATGCTTTTTATGACTGTCCTGCTATTCTAATAAAAGATGTAATCCATGTAGACACACTCTAGTTAGCACAGACTGACAAGCTACAGCAATAACAGGAAGAAACTGCTGTGGGGAAGACAGGGCAAATTAGAGAATCTTCAAGATTTTTGTATTTTGTCAAGCATAAGTATGCTTGCAAGACACATTCTGATTGAAAGAGCATAAAAATCCAACAATTAAAACCATCTTCCATGACAGCAGATGACAAGATGACTAAACCCACTTCAACTAGTATGGCCCTTCACAAGATTTTAAATACATGACTATTGCAAGAAAAAAATCACAAAGATATATAATGTTAAATTGGGCATATGTAAGGAATTACTGCTGATAACTAAGATTGAATTTATCTGGCATATTTTCCAGCCATCACTGACTTTCCTGTCCCTCAGTCTGCCCCCCAGTACAGCTTGTAAACGATACTCTACTTGCTACTTGGGATGCTACAGCAAAGTGGGTTAGGGCCTTTGCATACACTTGAAAGAAAAAAAATCACGTCAAGGAAAGCTTACACTGCTGAAATTTGCAGTTACACAGATTGGAGAAAAGGCGGAGAACACAGTACGATAGACTCATTTTTCTTAAATTGCAATCCTTCCCAGTAATGCCTGTTTCTTGTATTAGATGGTTAGTACAATGGTATCTACCATTAACAGATCTTGAAAAAGGTTACACATATCCTGAAAATCCATGGTCTCAAAGCAAGACACGGAAAACAAAACAAGGGGCTTTAAACAACAACAAAAACTGTTAACAGTGAAAGAAAGTGCCACTTACAGAATGGAGCATGTAAGGGGGCGACTTGATACAAGAGATTTAAACCCCAAGCAGCAAACAGGGGAAAACTGTTGGAAGAATAATATGGTTAAAGTAAATGAACTTTTGTGTTTCCACAAAGCAGCTGAACAACACTGTGCACACTAGTGAGGCAAAAGGGATGGGTTTTCATGATGATCTTGAACTCGACAATGCAAACTGTCTAATGGACACTAGGGAATTATTCCAAGAAGTCAAGGAAATCTGTCTTGATTAATGTAATGAACGCTTACATGAATCTGTTTTAAAGATATAAGAAATTAAAAAACCCCAACTTTTAATATCTAATTAGTACAATTTTTATTTTTTTGTAGACATATCACAGGAACAGTGAGAACACTTATGTAGAAACCCTTAAGTAGCAAGTGATGTGCATGCATGGATATGGCCTTATGTCCATTCTGGTAAGCCTGCAACCCAGCTAGACAAGAAATTGACAGGAATAAGAAAGAAAATCTCACAGCTTATGGGCCACAGTCTGTCTGCAATGTGTATATTGTCTCAAAACATTCCCCCTTTTTTTCCAGCTACTTCAATCATTCTGCATTTTCTGCTGCCCCCATTTTGTCCTTGGTTCTGCACTCAGAAACAACTCAGAGTCACTGTGTACGTTTTCTGCTTTTGAAGAAAAGGCAAGATGGTGGAGAGTCAGTAGAAAAGTGAAACACTGCTTGTTCTTGGTAGATCCTGCCATCAGCAGCAAAGGGAAAAGCTGGTCCATTTGTACCTTAAACTAAGAGGTATTAAGTTGCAATAGTGCCTATCTGTATACCCATATTTCCAAGGTAACGGGAAATACACTATTACACACTAATATACACTATTACTGAGGTAATGGGTCCTCTGTCTTCTAAGAACCAAAAATAAAATAACCATCACCACCTTTTCTGTCCTAGGCTGTCCTAGTATTCACAATGATTACATTGGTGGTTGACCCTCCAACTTCTGCTACATAAAGTGAAAAAGAGAGGTGTTAGCTCTGGATGGCCAAGGGGACAGTCACCTCACTTCTGGACAACTGCTTTAAAATAAGAGCCCCTAATTCCTAGAACAGCCCCTCTTCTGGGCAAGTGGCACAGACACAGACAGTTACTTGCTGCACGTGCACTTCTATTGTCTAATAGGCAATAAAAAAAATACCGCTAGCTATATGAAGATGCTGGCAATAATTTGAGCAGTTTGGGTAATCTAAACTAGGCAGAAGTCCTTGCCAAGTACATTTCAAACAAAAGAAAAAGGACACACTGAAAAAATACTTTTGCTTCAGAGTTTTTCAAACAATTTATCTCTCAGCCTTTACACAGTCAGAGAGACCCACAGCAGACTGGGACAGTAATGGCACTGCTGCATCCAATCAACTTCTTCAGTGGGAAAAAGGACCCCACTCTGTGAAGTACCTTAAACCACTGAAACATTCTTTAGTGACCCCCATAACCTCATTGTCCTCTCCATCCATTAGGCTATTTCAGAATTTGGTTTCAGCTCACATTAAAGACATACCTTGACAGCAAAATATATGTCCTGGTAGGAAAATAGTGGCATCTTTAGCATAACCTTACCTGATGTCTACTTAATCAAGAGTGGCATTTCTCAAATTGTGGTAAGGAAAATTAGTAGTCAGTCACTCCAAATTACTATATAATTCAAAGGAAATCATATACACAGTCTCAAAAATGCAATTAAACTGCCTGGTAGACATTTATTTAAAGCAACTGGAATTAAAGCACACAATCAAAGCGTCAAATCAGATTCATGAAAGCAGACATTCTTACACAGCTTTTTGCTATTCAGTTTATTAACATCTATCTTTAGCTATGACTTACTTTTACTGCCCCCTTCAATTCTCTTGATTGCAAATGCCTGTTCCAGATTCTAAGCATTAGTTTATTCCCCTCAATAACCTGAAAACTGAGAAGGGCTGTATCAGATAATTTTTTTTCCCACTGTTTTACTCTACCACTAACTATTCAGTCACAAATCTATTGCGTATTCTATTCAGGTTGGGGTTTTTGGCAGTAACTGAGACTTCTTTAGAAACAGTTCACTACAGTTTAAATTCATTATCTGTTGCTAATTAAAATAATCAGGTTTATTGTCACAAAAGAAAATCCTGTTACAGAAACTAATGAGCTGTAACCTTCAGTAACTGAGAGGATGTGTTTACAAGCGTGAACACTCAGTGCCAGTGCCAACCAGGTCTCATTGGGATTAACCTTTAAGTATTTACTACTACTCATAAGCTTAGGTGGAATTAGAGGGAAGCACAGTCAGCAAAGTATCAGTGAATCAACAGATGCAAACAGAAACGTTAGAAATGCTTCTCCTAACTATAACGTTCATGTACTGCTTAAATTAATCTAAGTAAACTAGGAATTATAATTGGCTTTATGATTTTTGTAAAAAATTGCCTATTCATGTATCTTGTCATTTTTTTACACTAAAAAAATACTCCCCCTAGACAGGACCAGTAAGAAGCAAGAGATTACTTAAGATGAAACAATGTATTTCATTGCTTTGGATAAACTATTTATACTTAAACACATGTCTAGTCTAGAAAATGTACTTAACAATTCCAGCACCTGTATGCATACAGGTGCTCCCTACAGAACCAGAGTATTTTACCTCATGCTAAGCATGTAATCCTGAGTCTTAAACTGGGTAATCTGATTTTCATGGGTGCTGAGCACTGCAGTTCCTGACTGTAGTAGCTGTGGATCATCATGACTTCTGACAATAAACTAACTAATTTACGAGACTGATCTGAAGTATGTAAAATACGGAAACTTAAGCCAGTTTACTTAACCACTGGCAACTTCCAGTTGGTTGCATTGTACTTTACAATGAGGAAGTTGTATCTTAGGAGAAATAATGGCTAGCTATCTGCTATTAAAAATGGAGCCACACCCTATCAGGCTAAGCAACAGTAAAGAGTGCCTCCTACAGCTAGAGATTCCATTAATTTGGTCCTCTGTTTGGATCAGTCTATCAGTATGGCATTAACCACCACCAGGGTGTTGTATGAAAGCCTTACCAAGACAGTTTTGTTTGGGTTTTTTTTCTTCTTTGCTTAAAATGAGAAAACAAAATATTGGCTTGATTTTTCTAGATCAAAATAGGTCAAAGTAGAAATCAATAGGACACTTATTTGATACCATGCAGAAGTAAATTAATCCCTCCCCTATTACAAGGAAGACACCAAAAAACCCCAAATCCCTCTGGTTTATTAGGGCTTAAAAGTCTGTACTTTTCAGAAGACTTAAGAAAAACAAAATCAAACTGTGGTCCTTTGAAAGAGTCAGCTTCTCCTTCAGGACCTTCTTTGAAAAAAAGTCAGAGACACTATTTTCATTCTATTCCTGTTAGTTCCTGAAGGATGACAGACTCCATCACTCCTTCACATGGCAAGAATAGGACTTGAATTGTTCCTCTGCTTTGTTTTTTGAGGAAAACCAAGAAGGAAGGGGATTATGAACAAGTGTATTTGCCCAGTACACAATATCTCCAGAACAGATGCTTCTGTTTCTGTGGTAACTATGACAACATACACGCAAATTTTAACAAGACTCAAGTCTTGTGCAAGTTATCAGGAAAGATTTAACTTCTTGATTACATGTTCAGAAGTTTCCACTAGCTCTTAAATCTTCTTGAGATTTCAATCTCTGAGAGCAACCATTTACCGCACACAACAGAATGAATATAAAAGACAAGTTGTTTTAGAAATCATTTAATTTAAAAGTGGATACACTGCTGCTTGAAACAACCATGGTGCAAAATCTTACTAACTCTCAAGTTTGTTGCATTGATGTAAATTGTCTTTTTAGCTTCATTTACACTAGGAAGTCAATTTCTCCAGTAATGCTTCTATTCCTTTTACACTTTTATTCAGCTTCAACTTTGGGACAAGATTTTTCAGTCCTTTTTTGACTGTATTTGCCACTTTTTGATCAGCGCTCCGGAGAAGGCTATAAAAAACAGGAAAAAAAACAATGATGTCAAAGGTCATCGTGTAGGTCATAGAAAAGAAGCTGCCCATGTAAGGAAACAATAACTATTTAGGAATAACATAGTTCAGCGCAGATTCTGTTACCTGCTATTAGAAAAAGATGTAAAACTTTCCAGAAAGCGTGGAACACCAAGTGACAACACAACCAACACAGAACAAATCAGACTTGAAGGAACTGCAGATCTCTACTCAAAGCAGGTTCAAATATTGGGTCAGACCAGGCTGCTCAGGGCTTCATCCAGTCCAGGCTTGAAATCCCCCCAATGCAGGAGACAGCCCAACTTCCCTGGGCCCCAGCCCTGTTGCTGGGCTGTGCTTATGGGGAAAAGGACTGTCCTTATCTCCAGCCTCAGCCTCTTGCACTTCAGCTTGTGCTGCTACCTCTTGCCCTCCAGCCACCCATGCACTGCTGTGAATGCCCCAGCTCGCCCCCATCCCCTCCTGTTGGTGCAGAGGATGCTGCTGGGTGCCCCCAAAGCTGTCTCTTCTCCCAGCTGAACCAGCCCTGGTCCCACAGCCTCTCTACCCAGACCAAGGGATCCAGCCGACAACTATGTTGGTCACCCTCCATTAAACTCACTCCAGTTGTTGATACCTTTCTTGTAATGGAGGCCCTAAAACTGGATACAGTGAAGTACATCTAATACACATCAAGCACTTTCTGTTCTTTAGATACTACTTTTGGAAAACAAACCAGATTTCCCAGATAACTTTTCTTCCTCAGAAACAAGGAAATTCATTGTAAGTTGTAAAATACTACTAGAAAAGAAAAAGCTTCTGTGCTATCCAGATCAACCTAGGCAGTGATTCTCCTCCTCCCCTTCCTTCAGGTAACAGTGAAAGGTTCTTGGATTAGAATGCAAAATCAGTAGAGGTAATGGCACACCTAAATTGTTACCAAGCAAGCTGCATGACATTACAAGTCTTTATAATCCCTAGGATTCTTCTAAACAGCTCTGAAATTTGCAGCTACCTAAAAGCTTATTTCTTGCCTACTTTTTAACAAGGACTGGACATGGCAAGCTGAACTGAGTAAGACATAAAAGGAATTAATGAAGCTTAAGGTGAGATTTAAATTTTGCCTCCTTAGGTGTCTAAATCCTGTGCAGGATGGCAACACTATAGGTAGTAAAGCATGGAATGCCCAACTGACAACACCACCATTTTCAGCAACCTTATTCCTAAATTTATTTCTATGACTATAACTAACAACTTCTAACAGCAACTTCTGTTACACTTTCAGCTACGACAGTACTATTTAATCATGAAGCCTTCTTTAAAACTGTATTCAGCACAGGTGAGCGTGATACTTCTTACCTTTTCTGTGAACCATGTACCGCTGGTAACAGCAAGAAAGTCAAGAGTACTGGCAAAGGATGTGCTGAACACATCCATACTTAACATGGAGAAATTCACATGGTTCACCACCAGGGACAAAGAGCATACAAAGTAGCAAGCCACTCTGCACTTTATGTATTTCTAAAAATTAATTTCATCTGCCAACAACTATACATGTGAAGCTGCCTTCAAACTCTTGGTATCCACAGATATTTCAAGACACTGTATTTTTAATACAGAACATCTACAGGTCTGGTAATACAGCCAAAAGACCAACATAGGTTTGGGGTTTTTTTTTGTATTATTACGGAAGTTCTTCTAAGGTGCAGTAAGCTGTCACGTATGTATTTTGTGGATATAAAATGTAACTTCTACAGGTTACAGAAATGACAAATGGAAATCAATAAGTCATCTGGTGAAGTACATTTTTATCCATTTTCTACCCTGATGTAACACATTATTCACAAATTAAAAAATACTGAGGAGAGGGTCAGATATAGAAATCTAAGTAGACCAGCATCCATTACATTCAAGTACTTACAACACTTACACTAAGATGGATTGTAATATCTGCAAAGAGCACTCTCGTTACCATAGGACTCTTCATACTTGTACTAGGTCAGAAGCAGCCCCCAGATTTTTTTATAAAAATAAAATTAAAAGCAAGTAGGGCAATGAAAGGAGAGGGTCCAGAGGATACCAGGTAACTAAGCCATCAAGCACTCACAATGAACTGCTCGTAACCGGTGAATAAACTTAAAAGACTAGAAAGCCCAAGATCTTCAAATGGACTGACTGGGTAACTCGGAGTTTCAGATCTGCATGTAAGTGATAGATGGCTTCTGAAAGTCAACACCACCACAAAAATCAATCATAGCTTCAGGGAGAAATGGCAGCATCTGAAAATCACCTCTGTCTGAGGGATCTGAGCTTCTTTATGACAAAAGTAGTATCTGAACATTTTTTTTAAAATAAGGTTTTTTAAAAATCCAAAATTATTTTATGTAAAAAAAATTGCAGTTATTATCTATACCAGGCTAAATTAAATTTATCATTGCTGTATGATATAGGTAATGTCTCGACTTCAATGCATGCAGTTAAACAAAGATGAGATTAATTACTGTGTGTTAGCGAGGTAAGCAGGTGTCACATGAAAAGGAACAAAACCAGATGGTTATGTTTGTATGTTCTCAGCTGCCTAAACAAAAGGGCATCATGCCTAAAGAGTCATCAAGAGAAGTTCAAACTACAAAGGATTCAGATTTAATTAAAATTTTTAAAAAAAAACTAAAAACAAAATTCCAAACAAACACCCCTCCCCAACACTTTTTATCTCTCTTTCCTGTTTTATGAATTTCATATTGGTGAAAAATGTTCAACTGCCAATCTGGGAGGTAAGCTCCCCTGCTTGGTAACAAAGCACACTTGTTGAAGTCCCAACCTCTAGTGCCATGAGTAATAGCAGAGAGAGGGAAAGATTGACATTCCTCACAGTCTTTTCCATAAAATATTCCACTCCTGTGCTGGTTTTTGCTAATAAGCAATTAGTAGTTTCCTGTTTTTTCTGCAAGACTTCAAAACTTATTAAGAGACTGTTGCCACAGTGATAGCCAAACAGTTATTTAAAAGTTATATATGGAAAATATTCCACTAATTCACTTTGTGACTTTATTTGAACAATCAAAATAGCTTAGTACATAAACCAGCAACACCACGTTAAATGAATCTCCTCAGCCTTAAGTTAGGGGAAAAAAGTCGAAGCTTTAATACACCATCAGCGAACAATCCTTTATAACAAATCTCTACTGAACATCTGTGTGCGCAATCAGATAACTTAAAGGCATTAAGTACATTTATTGAATTCTAAGGGCCTGTTATGAGAGGCAAAGAAGTGTTACCATTTTAGCAGCTGAACAATCCCAACCCGATCCATATGACTGTTACGATGTTGTGTAAACTCGTTATGTATCTGGATTGCAACAACTCTTCTACTACCAATTCTTCTCACTAGTGCTCTGAATGATAATGACTAAACAAAGTTAGAATTAAACTCACATTAACTGACAGAAGTCCTATCAGTTAAAACAGCTTTTGATTCACCTTGCAAAAGACCATGAACATCAAAGTAGCCTCACTCTAAAATCATAAAGAGCAGAGATGGAAAGCAAACTACAGGGAGTCTAAAGTAACTTTAGGGGAGGGAGAAATGGGGTGGAAAAAAGAGAGAAGAAGTTTTTGTTTCTCAAAATCATGTTGTCTGTTTGAATTGTTTGCTGATTTTGGCTCAGTGCAAGTCTTTATGAGGAGCCAGCAGTGCAACGCTGACCCAGCAGTTCCAGAACACAGACCACACACTTCGGGCTAGGACAAAACCTTGGGTTTCTATGACCTGACACTGACAGGTAGTTACAAAGTGAAAACAGCTATGATTAATACAGCTGTTGGCATTTGATAAAACAAAATGTTGTTAGTCCAACTCCTGTGGGGTCTTTTTTGATCTCACTAGTTGCACAGTTCATTGCTTCGAAGTTGTGAGCCAGCTAGCTCATCATAAGCCTTTGCATGGTCTATTCTTTTGTACGGTCTATTCCAAACACTTTTCTACTTCAATATGAGACATACTTAGGCTCCATAATTAAGGCATCAACACAAAGCAGTAGGTCACACACACAAAATCTGGATTCTTGTATGCTGCCGCCAGTCACAGGTATTTCAGACTTAAATTGTTTTAGGACTGCTCTTTCAAGAATTTTGTACTTGTAAAACAAGACATGGTAGGCACAATTTCAATCTGAATTTAAATCTATCTTAAAATTTTAATTTTAATCTATCTTTAAAATCTTTTCCAACCTAAATGATTCTATGATTTTCCAACATTGACCTACTTCTTAGTACTACAATAGCCTGAGCTCAAGAAACAACCTATGCAAACTCTGGTTTGAATTTTTCCAGTATCCTGTTCTGTTGCAGACTTAGCTGTGGCATGAAAGACAGTACACATTGAGCAAAAAAATGGCATTTTGCTGGTAGAAAAAGATGTTCTCTTAGCTGTTCAAGAAATTAACACTGGAACCTAATCAGAAAAAGCCATATGCCTTACATACCAACAAAGAATAATGGCGCCTCTATTTACTTCTGCCCAGGTCTTCATATTCTCAATACCAACACGTTCCACCAACGTTCTTCCAAAGCAAACTGTAAAATGTGGGAAAGCAGTAGGGAGAAGAAAAAAAAATAATCAGACAGTATCTTTATATAAAGAAGCCTGTTAAAAGTTCTCTGCACTTGTGATTTAATCCAGTAGTTTCTAGCCACCAAGTATTCATGAAGTTTTGCGCTCTCAAATTAATTGACTATTCAATGCAATGAATACCTTTATAGATGTTTGACTACTTCAAGTATTGCCTGAAATTAGATAACAGCAGCACTGTGCCACAGTTTAGTAGTACAAAGCAGGCAAACTTGCCGCTTCTTTTTTAAAAGGGTGTCAAAGGCTATTCATGTCTTAAAGAAAGCATCCACTCCAAACAGAGAACTTGATGACACGAACACAAGAGAATTATATGCAGCATACTAATACATACAATACCTCTGCTGAAAAATGCTGTTTTTAAGCACCCAACTCTACAACTGAAGTGACAGAATTTGCACAGATGAAGTTACATAAAACTTCAGAGCTAATCCTTTATTGATGCGGGAAAACCACTAGGAACCTTGCTCCTTTCAGCTGTACTGATGCTATAGGGCTCTATTTCCTCAGTAGGTTTGAAAGTCTAAATTGACTTGTGGATTTGTTACACTAATGGCATATACAAAAGAAAGAACCTAGGCTGACCGCAAGTCCCCAGCTGAATTTGAAGAACAGAGCTTCAGGAAAACTGCTCTTACAACTTGTACACTGAGCAAACTTCAGCAAGCAACTCACAAAACCTCACCCAACTGCAACAAACTACAACCTCCAAACAAACACTGAAAACTATTTTTCATGTCATTTCAGATCAGAATTCCATCTCAAGTACAGGTCAGTTTTTATTCAACTTGTTCCCTATGTGGTAACAATTTGGTTGTTTTTCAATGCCAATTCCATAAACTCAGAGCAACAATTATTAGTTGTGCATTCTTTGAAGGAAAATAAAGAAATCAAAGGGAAGAACTTGTGTTTAAAATAGGGACTGTACAATGTTAGCAGAAATAAATCCAGAAAACTATCATCATCTCAGTTAGGATACTCGCTGAAAGACACATAAAAATTCCCATTGCACATTTTTAATCATCCACTCAAGGAGTAGCAAAGCAGCCTCCTTTCAGAAACATTTAATAAAGCCCAACTAACTCTTACTTTTAACAGTGGATACCTGAACGTAGTAAGAAGAAAACAAGAAAAAAATTTAACAAGGTCTCATAATTCTACAAAGAAAAAAGCCCCCTAGACACAGAGAAGTTTTGTCCAGATTATACTACGCCATGCCCACTTCCTTTCATTTTTTGAGGTTTTTGTATGAGAAAGTCATCTCTATTAGGTTACAGCTTTCACACGAGATTTTACAGTTATGTAATAAAATAAGTTTAAAAGCTAAATTAAGATGAGAACATCTGTGCCCAACCTCTGCCTTCTGGGATACAAAATAGCAAAGATGTCCTATTTTTGTGCATGAATTATTGTAATAACAGTGATAAAGCATTAACCCAGCAACACTAATGAACACAGTAAAGATTACAGTTTGGGTCACAAGCACTAATGAAACAAGTCTTCTGTTAGAAAGACTTTACTTCTTCTATTATTGTCCCTTAAATTGCTGTGCAATTTAGCAAACTTATCAAGACATTTTAAGCACAGAAATGAACCCTGTCCCAAATACACAGTACACCCATGAGAAAAAAAAACCCAGACCAGTACTTGCTTTGCAGAAAAAGCAACTTTATCACTGGCATTCTGTTCATGTAACAACTCACAACAGCAAAAACATAGAAGCAATCATCTTGTTATTATACATATGTTAAATTATAAGTTAATATATTAAATATGTTAATATTATAAACATGTTATACATTAAATTTTCCATACATTAGTATATCCAAAGAAATAAATGCAGCAATCTTATTTTACATCAGATAACTGTTGACTCTGGTTATAATTTGACCAAATAAAGCGGAATTTCCAACATACCTTCTTTTCCATTCTCTCTCATTTTTTCATCTTGCTCTATTAACCATTTCAAAACTAGATGGCCTGCTGGATGCTCTGCAATGTGAAGCTTTAAGGGGAAAAAACAAACCAAAACAACCCCAAAGTATTTAATGATAACGTTTCAAAATACAGTTACGTCTGTCCATAAATATTCCTGCTTGCTTTATCCACTCTGCCCTCGGACACCACATCACACTGATCCATATAGTCATCACCTATGCAAATATCAACAAGTTTGATGCAAGTATCAGAATACTTATTTAAATTGACCAGTTTATTTTTTACCACTTTCCCTGTAAAATCTGACTTTCAGATATATAAACAGTATCAAGCAATGTTTCATCCATCCCTTTAAGGACTTCATGCTTACTGAGCAGAATCTCTTGGTCTAGCTGCCTCTATAAGAACTTCCAGACTTTCTACATTTTCACAGACTTGAAAATTCACTACAGTATGGTTCACAGAAAATCACAGAAAACTTGAGTAGTTCATATGAAATTCTACAAAACATGCATCTTAAAGAAGGGGAAAGACAGAGCAAATTCAGAATATCTACAAAAATCTGGAGGGCATCTATCTTAAATATAGTGTACACAGCTTTTTTGTTTTCCAGTCTACAGACAGTATCTGACTGGGCTTAACTCAAGAAAACAGGGGAGGGGCACACTTTGAAGGGAAGGTCATACTGTAAAGACAAACAGCTATTATCTAAGATCTTTCATTGCATGGAGATATGCATACCTGAAAGCTAAGAGACCCTATCATTCTCAGTGTAAACAGTCAAATGAACTATCAAAATTTACTAACTGCTTGACTGCATAGCAATAACATTAAAAGAGAGACTGTGTAACATGATTGTCAGCTACTTTCCCACTAAGTGTTTAAAGCAGTTCTGAAAATTCAAGATCATGAAGTACTTTGCTCTACTACTCAGATGAAATGCTGGCTGAAGCCATCATCACTCCAGATGCAATAATAATAAACTATGAAAGAAAAATGTCAGAAAACAGAGATCATGTCTAATGTATGAGTGCTATCAGGGCAGTGTGTTGACGTCTTACGTAAAGGAAAAAGTGAGCAGACAAATCTGTGCATTTGCAAAGATTTCAGCACCTTGTTCTCTGTTACATTACCTGCCCATCATGGCCACCTGGAACCAGCTCTTCTGCTGCTAAATTTGCAATTGCATCTAGTGCAGGCTGGATGTCACCAAGAGCTGTTCTTAAGATGTCAGCAACCAAGACAAAGGTAGATTTGTCTATCACTACTTCTTGGGTGTGTTCTTGCAAATATTCTAGCAAAGGTGAGGAAATAGCTTCCAGGAGTTCACGACGGCGAAGTTCAGGATTCTTCTTACTGATGAAAGAGACAGCACATTGCTGTAGAAGACTTGCTTTGTATGCCCATCAAGCAACAAGAAATTCAGAACATATACGCTATTTCAGACTGCTATAAATTACTGGAAGATCAAAATAAAGCATTTTTTTCCCTCTGTTTCACAATAATTTAACCTCTGTTGATTTTCTATTCATTCTGTTATCTCAACTACTGAGAGGTATTTCTTAAACAGCTCACTAATAATCTAAAATTGCTCCTTCTTCAAAAACTGATAAGCATCAACGTCAATACCAGAGACTGAATTCAGATTAACAATTTGCATTTTTATTGCTAGATTTTGAGATTTATTTTTATGCAACTCAAACCACCAATAATGCATATGAAAAATCTTCTGCTGTGCCAAATTTGATATACGAGTTTAAACAAAGAACACATCACAATTTTTGCCCTTTACAAAGGGGGTAAATTGCTGATCACCAATACATTGCTGGTCACCAACCATCATATGTGAACTTTAAGCCAAAAATGCAAAAATAAGGACTACAGATTAACATATCTAAGAATACTTCTGTACTATTTTTATATATTTACATTACTTAGATATGTAATGAAGAAAAGCTGAAATTAAATCGATCATGACAGAATGAACTCTTCTGGACTCTACGGAAAACAACTTAACCTTCATATAATTTACCTATAGGCATTTCCATCTCCCTGTTGCAGAAGCACGATGATTTCTGGAACAAAATGTGCAGGGTCTCTAGGACTTAGCAAGTACAACAAGACCTTCTTTCCATATTTGTTGTTTATTATATTGGGCAGAGAAGCATTTATTTCCTGTAGAAGTAAAGAAACAGCAACAAAACATTAATGAAATAATAGTTCTTAGCTGTCAGTAATTACTGATTAACTTCAAATGCAAAGCTTAAGAAAACTATATACCCTGAATAAGATTCATATCTGTTTGTGAAATTAAATAAAAACCTCTAATCAGAATGAAAGTTTGGAGAAGTGAGAGAAATAAAGAAAAAATTAAGGTTTAAAATGTGTATATCAGATGTGCCAATATCACCAATTAGAAAATACTACAGAAGGACAGGATTTGTTTTCACTGATACATGCAAGTATAAAGAACAACACATATTCTGGTATGTCATATGCTGCACAAGTATAACCTCAGTAAAAGTCATAACCTCAGCAGATCAGACATAAAAAGGATCACCTACCACATCACCTAAGAGCAAACACTGATACTACGCTGACTTTCAAGACAGTGTACATAAGTACCTAGACAGTAATTTCAGTCCATGGGAAGGAAAAGTCTATCTTAAACTGATACACCTCATACACTTGTGCACTAACACTGCTGAGGAAGAAATGCATTAATAAGCAAGGGAGTTTTCTTCCTTATAGAAACATGCTGCTATATTCAGATGGAAGCATATACATTAGCCCATCTGTTAGTACTCAAAATTTTGTCAGCTTCTCAACAAATGCACTTTCATACAGCAACACGCATTTTATCCAAGTTCCAAGCAGCACTGGAGAATCCTGAATACCATCCAGATACTCTTGACCATTATGATAATCCACTCCTGGCAACTTTTAATATTCATATACAATTTGTGATTATCAAAGCAAAGGAGGGCTGCACAGAGCTCTGGGCACTTTCAGCATATTTTATAGGCCGTAGATATTAAAACTCCCTTTCCCCCCCATTAAAATCCTTCCAGCAACACCTAGAAAAAGTTAAATAGAACAATTTAAACCAATGTCACCCTTTATTAATATGGCGCCTGGTTGGTTGTCTTTGAGGGGAAGAGAAACGGAGAAAGATAGTTGGAAGTTGGCAGGAAATGGTAAGACAACATTCTTATTTCAAAAATATTGCTTAAACCTAGGTAAAAAGAGTTTTAGTAAACTGAGATGAACATAAGCTTGATGCAGCATTGTAAGTATTAATAAAAACCTATTATGGTAACCTTCACACTCCAGTCATGGCGGGGTGGGGGTGGGGGGGTGGGGTGCGGAATCTTTTCTGAGGAAAAGTATTCCAAACCAAAACCATGTTCTGCCTTCTCAGCCAGTACATGCAGATTGAGATGTATGTGAAGTTCAATTAAATGGATGACAAAAGTGCTGAAATATTTCAAAATTTAAAACAGGTACAGCATATACTTAGTTTAGTACAAACACAAATATCATCTGCACTTCAAAGTCAATGTATAACACAGCCATTTTGCATAAATGATAATATACATTTTTTCATTAAATCCTCCAAAAGTATACGTCCCCCACTGATTCCATTATTTTGATAAATTAGAGAATTTGGATCCTTTCAGTGCCAGAACTGTGAGAAAGTACTGGGAGAAATTCTAAACAACACAGGCATGCTGTCTCTTGTTGGTAATGTCTCCCTAGCACTGTCTGCTTGGAGTCCTCATGAAAAAAGGGATTTCTGCTAAAATCTGCTTGAACCCTGACACATGCCATGCTCACAATGTACAGTTCCAATCACATACAAAGGTTTAAAGCACCACACGTATTCTTTGGTCCTGGATTAAGACTCCATGGAGCTGAGAGAATGTGAGAAGGAAAGACTTCCTCAAAGGATTTAAAGAGCTTAAAACCCTCCCTTACCTGCAAATTCCTAGCCATTCTGCCAATCCGCATAAGTGATCAGTTTTATAATACTACAAAAAAGATTTGTCCAAACACTGCTTTTTCTCCCCCCAAAATCTTTATTATTTCCTTACATTCCTTAAGCTAAATTTATGGACAGAATGATAATCAGTATAAGGTGTTTTAGAAATTTAACTGTTCCTTAAGATAATTTTAAGCGTTGGATTCTTCTACGGAGTATGCTTCAATGCTTGATTTCTAGATGCTTCCACCTCATCCTCTGCTACTAGATTTAATTCACTATTGGAAGAGCAGGTTTTGATCTAACGTGATTTTTTTTTCCCCTTTTCCCTGACATCCTTTCCCTGTTCCTGACCATATATAAACCCAGACAGGCCAATTTTGTATGTGTGAAGACCACTCCTCCTTGTTCTCCTTTAGTCTTCTGTCCAGATTAATGTGGTAGGATTACCAAACACTAAACACTCCATTATATTTGATCTCAGATGGTTGAAAACTGCAGATGATTCAGGAATTAAATGACACCTTGGAAGCTCAGCTAAAGCCAAACAAAGTATGTGAACTAATAAACCCTCCAGGAAGCAGAGTGCTTGTAACAGGAACGCCTCAATGATCTTGTACCACGACAGCTCTGATCTGTCACAGCTAATTTGCTTGGAACTTGCCCAGAAGTTGTAACATTGCAAACTGGACTCTGAAAACAAAACACAGCTGTGATTACAGCTGATATACCCCAGAAATGAAAGCCTTCTCCACACTGGGATGCTGTCATCTCTCCACACCCATTAGAGAGGCACAGACTTAAGGCCAAATCTCCATGCTAGGGTACAAAACCCCAATACCCCTCTTATACAAAGTTGCTCAATGGAAGAACTGCTCAAATTTTTTAAAGCAAGCCTCATCATAACCACATTCTCCTCATATGCATCCTCCACATCCAAAGAATTTGCCGTATCTTTACCTCCTTGCCACCATCTCTCAACCTCTCAGTCCTAAAGCTATAGCATGAGTAGTACTATAAGCACGTCACAACTTAAACATCAACATTAATTATTTTGCTTGCATGAAAATTAATTGTGCACTATGAAGTCTCTTTTATCAGTGTGAAAACATAACTTTATGGTAGTTTACAGATTAAAACATCTTAGAAGTGATAAAATTTGCATATAAACATAATCTTAAGTCTAAACACTTTATGAAACACTATTAAATAATTTTTGGAAGGAAGGTGGGGAAATGGGGCATTCTGAAAGGAAGCAGATGCAGACTAGATCATACTACCCTTCCTGTTCATTCTGCAATTCCACGTAGGTGAAGCAAAGCAGCTAGAGTGCTCTCATGTTTCAGATATCTAACTGTATCCATTTTGGAAACAAGATAAAAATATTACATGGATTTCATCCAGAATGTTAGTTGTCATTCAATATCAACACATTAAGTACAAATGTCAAGTTTTGAGAATTAATGTGAGTTAATGGTTTCAGCATCCAACAAAAAATCTCAAAGTACTTTTTCTTGTTTGAAGTCATGGTATACTATATCCAGGCCTGTTGCCATGTTCCTGAAAGTTTACTACAGTTTATCTCGAAGTATGACTTTCCGCGATGCTACTTCTGCAAAAGAAATGACCCAAATGTGTTAAACAACCTTTTGATAGTAAGTTTGCACAATAAGGACATTCTAGGCATAGATTTTCTTGGTTTGCCTGCAAAATGGATAAGGTGACATCCTCACTCTGAAGTTTTCCACCAATGTAATCTTTTGAAACACCAGCAGAGCTCAAACTTCTGTAACAAAGACATTAACTTTAAAGAGATTCCAGACATCCATTAACCAGAAGGAACATGTACAAAAAGGGTCATTGTCAGCAAGCATTGAATCTAGCTTAAAAACCAATGCAAATAAATAACTAAACAGAACATATGAAAGTGCTGACGTCTTCTATGAAAAGAAAAAAATACGATACACAAACATAATGACACAGAAAGGTGGAAAGGAATTAAATGGTTTGAAAAAAGCAGATGGGATTCCTACTCTCACCCTCCTATACACTGACAAACACACTTGTGACACTATTTAGTATGCTTTTTTAGGAAAAATTCAATTACTTACTGATATAATTAACTGTTTCACGAGTTTAGTGTCATCAATGCAATCAAATGCTGCCAGCAAGACCAGATGAGAAAATTCACCCTGCAAAGATGAGACATCAGAACCACATGCAGTCAAGTTCTACAAATATACTAATTGACTTAGAATCAGTATTTCTAAGACTCTGTCTCAAACAAGACACAACATGAACCACAAGCAAATTCTGTCTACTGCCATAGAATGAGAGAAGCCCAACATATAAGCTCTTTCTGAAAGCGAGGCTTGTTAAGAGAAGCATGTTGTTAAAACAAAGGTAGATTAAGCTGATCTGCCATTATAAATTGATATACTGCTTTATTGCATCCACGCTATTAACCTAATCCTGTTGTATAATCATAATTTGAAATCATAGGATTTGCCTTGCAGGAACATTACATAGAGAATTTACCTCTGTGGTGGATTTGCTTAAAACTGAGATAAATCACATACCGTGTTTCTGGAGATCATGTCTCTGCAATAAGCCATACGGTCTCTACCACACTGTTGGAGAGCAAGTATCTAGCATACGCAAAAGGGCACAACCCAATCCACTTGTATGTTAGTGAGACTCTACATCAAAGTGAAGCCAGACCTTCAGTGCTCCAGTGTTGTTTTAGCAACTATTTGCCCACTGTCTCATATTTCTATGTAGTACATATTTTATAAAATATAACAACTCATTTATTCTGGTACTAGCAAATTACGGAGAGAAACATTACTTAGACCAGTGGCCTCCACAATGGGATGCACAAGACAATCCATTGTGGTGCAGGAAGAAAATATTTTTTTCTACCATTAGTATATAAAAATAACCACTGGTTATCTTTATCTCATCCTTTTCAAATTTCTGTTTCTGTGTATGTTTTATAACATATACTAATACAGTAGTACATATACATAATTTATACATAAATATACATATATTAGAGAAGCATGCTCAGGGTTGCGTGATCAAAAAAATTTGGAGACCACTGATTGAGCCAACGTCAAATATTAGTAAACAGAACAACAGAGCAACCAGGAAGGGGAAAAAGTTTAAAAAGCTTTTCTTCACAGTTGCAGTTTTGCCTAGCACTATGAAATCTGGTTGCAACTGTTATTCTATTGGTGCTGCAGTCTCCAAACACGTTACTCAGAAAAAAATTTAATACAGACTTCTTTCATTGTATGCCACTTCAACATTAATTCATTTTGAAGCTTTCTGACTTAAAAAAATTATTGAGCATCTTATATGAAATATGGACATTCAAATGGCCTTTCCAATGACATCCCCAACCCATCTTAATTTTTGTTCCTCTTTTGTATACATGTTATTTTACTCTCAACCAAGGAGAACTAACCAATGAGCCGTATGAAGATGCAATATAAAGTTGGACTCAAAAAAAAAAATTGTAGAAAAAAATTTAGGACTTACAATTAACTCAGCTACTTTAAAGGATTGTACTACATATAGTGCCCACAATGAAGCTTCTTGGTATGTCTCTAAATATGCCATAAAGTTCAATATATTTCATATTATCTAATAAATCACCACTATTTTAAACCTAGTTTTACTAAGACCTCATAGCTGTTTCTACTACCAAAGGACATTCAAATTAGCCTCTCTCAAATCACTTGTGTTTCAGGGACTAAATAAATGGTTAATGAACACTCACCATTGCTATTTTTTCAATATATGTCTTCATAGTTTTCACAATGACTTTTCTGTCCTATCCAAAAAGAAACAAGAAACTTGAATGAGCCTGTGATGGCAGTGACTCTGAGCAACATTTACACCTTCAAAAAGATAACCTTCAATTTGCTTACTAAAGCAAAGGCTATTTACCAAAGTCTCGCATTTGTACTATTAGTCAACACCTAGAAACAGTGTGAAGAGTTAAACCTCAACTGTGAAAGAATCAATCCCAGGGAGGTTCTGTGATATGTTTACAAGTCTAGCCCACCAATGGAAGATGCCACAAAGGGCAACTTGGAGAAAAAAAACAAAACAAAAAACCAACAACAAAAAAAACGCCCAACAACCACATATGTTCACCCCTATCTTGTTCATTACTTACAGAAGAAGAATGCACTTCAACCTTTCATTTGGAAAGAAACTTACTCAACAGTACTTGAAGCTTTAAAATAGCAGGGACTCTAGCCTGTTGCAAAACCCCTTTCCAAGCAAGATTTTTTTTGGCAGAAAGTTTCCTTTTGGCTCTTGCAATCACTGCTCAGTCTTCTTTACACCCATTACTACCCCTAGATCCTAGCAACTTCATATTTTTTTCTGCGCTTTTTAACAAGCAGACTATTTTCATAATAGTCTTTTTTTTAATACAGAAAAAGATAGGCGGCATTACAGCATTTCCAAGAGATGATGACATACGTTACACCTAAAGTATTTCAGCATACTGTATCAGTGGAAGGAACTAAAACACAGTACCTATACCATTTTCTAAGTCTTGGCATTCCAAACCCAAACATTGTTCCACATTATGAAGTTTTTACTGTCCTCTCTCTGCTGCCAGCTTCACCTGCATTAAGAAATCTCTGGGATGAATGAATGGCCAATAATCTTAAAATGGAAAAGTTTTATGTGTCGTCTCCAAGAACGCTGCTAAAAATAAAAGGAGATGCTTCCACTCTAAAAGTTCTAATGAAAGCATTTGATTCACAAAACACTACTGCTTACATTTGCCAACAGGTAAAGCTGGGCCACTTTTTAACCTTGCTCTCAAATACTTAACTGCATCAAAATGTGTGCTGGCAGAAGGACCCACATGAGCAATCATATTCACAGACAAGACTACTATCAAAGAGGACTGGGTAGACAGAAACCAAACAATACCTTGGGAGTACCATGCCATAAGCAGTGCATCGCTACTCGGGCTCCATCATGAGTGTGCGCCAGGTAGATGACAGCCTCTCTGATAGCTTCTATCATTTCCTGGGGAAGAAAAAGGTGAAAGAAAAGGTCTGAGAAATCTCAAGGTCGGTTGGCAAGGCCATGAAAGGATTTTTTTGTCTGCCCACTACACTATAGAGAGCATCACTGGCTCTACAGAACCACTGTCATTGCCTAGATCTACGGAAAACAGCCTCACAAGGAGTCCAAAACACTGTAAATGACATAAGCTTTCTCCCATCAAAACTACACTGTTTATCATACTCATCCTATGAAACCAGAACTGTATTGAAGCTTGTCAGTTGTCCTACAGAAAATTCAAGGAAGGGTGCTCAGAACTCAGACAGAAATTAGAGCAGTCAAAGACAAACATTCATTTAGGAAGAAAATCTTGGAAGGTGATATAATTTGTTTATACATACAAAGTATTAGCCAGAAAGCAAGAAGAACTAATAGGTCATTTAAGCACCAGGTGATGTTATAAATCAGATAAGATTCGGCCAAAAGTTAGTCTTCATATCAAAGGAATGAGGTTCTGAAGTCATCTGACAACACCATCAGCTAAAAAAGAAAAACTAAACCAAACTGAAAAAAAACCCTCCCAGGTTACTAGATACTACTTCTGTTATTATCTGATCGATTTCTTGGACAGGAAGCTCCCACCTATCTCCCTTTCTATGCTAGTCAAAGCTTCCAAGCATTTTACCATTTATTTAGAAACTGTTCAGTCACAACGTGATTGGTGTCACTAGCTGTATGCACAGGCAGAAACAGATCTACGAAAGGAGTTTCCAAACCCAAAAGAGAATATCCATATGCTACCATGTCTGCACAAAAAGCCAAGCAAGGAGGAAGAGATACACCCTTACTCCCCTGATTGACACAAGACTGTGAGTCAAGAAGCATTCCCTGACAAAGCATTACATGAAACCATGCAGGGGAACATTTCATTAGGTAAGATCTGGACTTGGAATAGGCCATGAATAGTCCACCTCACTACCCTTAGCTTCAAGAGTCAAGTCCAGCCCAGCAGAATTAGGTAAGAGACAGCAAGTCTAAAAGGGTCCACCTGGCCTGGAATGAGATGGTGCTGAACTGCAGAACCTGGGTGAGGCTGATGGACACAGCTTGAAGACAGATGAAGGCAAGCAGGATACCAGCTTAAACAATGTGACATCACACAGATGGATTTAGGCCTAGTTTTTGCAAGAATGGCCAGTGTAAGCTTAAACTGGAATTTAATGCAGACATAGTGATACAAGCCATGTGCTTGGTAAGGAGGAGGCAGAAGACAAAAGTTTTAGCTGCTGACAGAAGAGGCCAATCTGATTTTGTATTTTGATCAAGAGCTTTTTGGACAATGGCTAGAAGTGGTTAAGAAACTACACACTGGAAAGCTAAACTAATGGAAGCAATGTCCCTGGCTTTAACTATTCCCCAGCTATTGAGAAGGACCATTTAGCATGGAGAGAGAAAACATCAAAGTCAGTCCCCATTAGGTATTTTTTTAATTTTTTAATTCAAATGTCACAAACACTATTGCTTTAGTGTGAAAGTTCACTGTGACTGTAAATCTCCATACAACACTACTCTCCAATCATCTATCTGGAATCACCAGATGTGTAAAACTCTTCAAATGCAAGATGTGTATTTTTGTCTAGTTATCTTACAACACTTTCATGACAAGATTAAAAACTTTCCACTGAAAGGCAAAAGAAGACAAAAACCAAACAAAACATACTTACGGATCTTTGTTTCGGAAGAGCATAAGCGAAAAAGTCCAAAAATACTTTATGTACCAGTGAGTGCTTTATCACAGCCTCTCTGTATTTGGGAAGAGGAAAATAAGCAAAAAGTCCCCCACAAGTAATGCCTTTAACATAAGCTACCAATATGTCATTTGTATTTTAAAAGTTAGGCAGTGTGGTGTGCAGAAAACACACAGACATTCTGGATTAGATGTTTGGTATTTACAATATGCGGAAGATTCTACCAAAACTTACAAATTCTAAAACCTAGCAAAATATCTTCTCCTAAAGACCACTGGAGAAGCTTATTCAATAATGTATTATATAGACCACACTGTGGGATTTCTACCAGTTGATTGACTAGGGCAGAGGACACTTTAGTTTACAGAAGTGAAGTTCAAAATTAAGATATTTGTTATGACACTTTTGACAAAAACCATAGACGCTCACTATACAACACAGCAATGTTAAAGCTTAGAAGAGTATCAATATCATTGTCATATAAGCTTAAAAGAGTATCAATATCACTGTTTCTTTGTATGTCAGAAACAAACCAGTTCATGCTAGGTTGTCACACCTTATATCAATATTTGTACTTACTTTTGTGTCATTGGTGTAAGGATCTGTTTCATTTCATCCAAAATGGCCTCCCTCTTTTCAGGCTGGGCTTCTAACACTTTATCCAGTGTTGGGACAGCTGGTGTCTGAAATGAATGCATAATCAGAGGTTTAATTGTTCCCAGTAAGCATCAGAGTTCATAGAAAATCATAATCTTTAGTGCCTTTCCATTCAAAATTCATCAACAATATCAGAAACAAAATGAATTTTCTGCAAAACTAACAGATTTTACAATTTTAAAAATAAAAAGCTTATCTACTTGGAGTGTGTCAGAAGCTGTATACTTAAGGTTCTACGAATTGAATATTCATCATTAGCACACAAAAGCTACATCTATGGTCTGAACTGTTTTTTGCCAGTTATGGTCAGCTCTTCATGAGACTGTCAAATGCAAGGTAAAATACACAAAATTGACATCGTGTTAAGGGACTCCTGAGCTAAGCAGAAATCCTGCATGACAGTATGCGTGTGTCAGAGGGCAACACAGCAACAAGTCAATGAACTGAGAAGTTAACCAAGGCCCAGGAAATTCCAGCTCAAGAACAGCAGAGAGGAGGAATATATACCATATACCTTAAACACATAAGTACTTCCTGGTATCTCATCTGAGCAATTACACTGGTAACTCTTGTAAAAGAATCTGTTGTTAGGAGAACAGTCTGACTAGATAGAAAATTAGAAGAAATGTATTTCTAACAGACCCTGCTGGGAGGGGAAGGGGAGGGGGGAGAGTTGGAGGAAGGAGGGGGAAAGGTGAACTACATTATTTCAAAACTCCAAGAAATTCCATGTCTCATTAAGGACTACATAGTAATTTCTTATAAACCCACATACTGTTGAGTCTCAGGTTTGCACCACAATGCAAGACTACTTGAAGCACTCATGCCAAGAATGGTAGAATGATGGAAGCTAACACTGCACTTGATTTCCAAGGCTGTTTTACTCCCTGTACAAATTACAGCCCACAAACACAGCAAACACCTTTCTATTACAGTGCTGCAAAATGCTTTACTAAAACTTGTAATAACCTGTAAAGAAAAAATAGCAATATGGTTCAGAAATGAGCTGTTAATTTCTTATACAATTTTAACAGAAATCTTGGGTAAGTGTGCTGTGTCGTACACCGGGGTTCAAAAGTAACTCTAATGTAGTTAATAATTGCATAAAACAATTCTGTACTTTGTAGCAAATAAAACTATTTGTGCCCCTAATGGAAACCAACTTTCCAAGTCAGCAGGAAAGAAGAAAAAACAGAAGTCAAAAGAAAGGAGGTTCTACTTTTTAAAAAGGTTCCCACTGCCCGGTGAGGATCTACATCTGAATAGTTTCAAGAGAGTTTGGACTCAAGTCCTATAGTCTCCATGACAAAAGAAAACAAAGCCAAAAATTTAGCCTAAATGGCATACTGTATATAGATACAGGCACATTCTGCCCACACGCAGGTCTCACGAGACACAAGGCAGTTCTGACACAAAAGCTACCTACAGCATTAATGGGGAATTAAGCTGAAATCTTATCTCAGCAAGGGTGACTACTTCAGGCTAGGCACTATGACACTGTGATAACTGCAACTATACATTAACTGTCTTTCATGGAGCAAAGCAAGCTAATACATGAATATAATACTTCTTACATAGTTCAAACTGAAAAAACAGAACCACCTAGAACATAAATACACAAGTAATCATAACATTTAAACATGCTACACTAGACTACATTTGGACAGCTGATAGAAAGAAATTTAACCAAAAGAAATAGTAGCTAAGATAGGTAAGGTATTACTAACACAATACTTTAGATGCAAAACACCTTAGACTAGAAAGTACTGAAACGTCACCTTGTAGACCTGGAAAGTGTTCCCATATAGTTCTTCTGTCAGCATATTTCTCTGCTCCAGAACAGCTTTGTCATTATATGCATATTCCACTACAGCAGATGCTTCGGCATGACGGAGCATTTTTTTCACATGGCCTTTAAAACTTTTTATTATTTCTGCAACCTGTGGTTTTGTCCTGTTTCACAGGGAAAGACAGTTAGCAAGAGTTAAAACTTTAGGGATAAGCTGACCTATCAATAGTGCGGTTTTTTTGGAAGCGCATTTAGGTGATAAGTAGAAACCAGGAAATATATGTATCTGGATCAGCTTTATGGCATTTATGAAAATACGGTGAGAAAGCCAGGAATCTGGAGAAATCATAAGGCATTTTGAGGCAAAGAAAAGAAGCCACTGGATAAATTCTACAGAATAAAGGATGCCTTCCTGAAACACTAAGCAAAGAAAACTTTTACAAGCCAGTTTTTTGCATAAGGCAAAGACCAACTTCAAGCATCTATTTGAGCTTTTTTGGCACATTTTCCTCAATGTGTACAGCTTTAGCTTTATTTTTTGCAAACGGAAAACTGCTGTTAGCAATACCAGACACTCTCCGGTCTTGTCACTATTATAAAGATTTTCCAGAGACTTTTTTTTTTCCAGAGATATATTTTTTTTATTTATGCACTATAGATTAAGGGCAGCATTCACAATGCAACACAGCTAAGCAAATTCACTTCATACTCACCCATACATAAGAAACTTCTTCACAATATTTCTGGAATATTTCGACTTGCTCAACTCTACTAGGCTACCTAGAAGAAGCGAAAAACATGCAGCTGATTTGATTTTTCACTACATTAACTCTACAAAACAAGATGCCATTATTTAAGTAAGTTTTAAAAGCTCACTAGGAACGATGCATCAGTTCAGCAAAGAGTTAAAAATATTCAAGAGAAAATAATATGGCTTGTTCTAATGCATCCTAACAGTACAGAAGCATATAGGTAAAATGTAAATGAGAATAAAGTACCTTTCAATTCTTCAAATGTCTCTTGCCTTTGCTTCTCATTACCATACTGAATAAAGCACTGGATCACTCGCGTTGAATCATGTGCAAACGCCAGCTACAGGACAGATATATTTCATTATCCTAGGCCAAATGGCATTACGCATCGAACTTGTTTTAATGCACTTCCTCTCTGATATAGTTTTATGCCACATGTAGCATATAATGCCAATTATAAAAGTAGTTACCTGTTTATAACAAATTAAGTTTTAAGGTTTTTTTACTGCTTTACAAGTACTCTGTCAAACAAAACATAGACAATACTTGCAGTTGCTGACAATTAAGAACACGCATCCAGGTTTTAATACTGAAGGAGAACCATTAAATTGTATCTTGTTTTCTCTCATGTTCTTTGTAATTTCAGAGTGAGTGTGACGATACAGTTCCACTTCAGCATGGAACACCAAGAATCATTTTGAAATCCAGCATTTATTTCACTGCCAAGTTATATGTTTCAAGAATTAAGCAGAAAAACTACTTGGTATAATTAAGTATCAGGACATTAACTTCTCTTAAAGAAAGCCACAAAGCAACAATTGCAATTAATCAAAACTCTGAGTGGCTGGTTTTGAACTTCAATTAACACAGAATTTCACTGGACTAAAGCTCCTTGGCAAAACAGACAGCCTTATAATAGCCAGCTGATAAACAAACCATCCAAAGACTACTGTCCTGAAATCCAGGTGCCAAATGCAGCCTTTCAACCCTGTTTTTTTATTCTTTTATTCACAGTTTAAAAAAATTCCCAGTAGCTTTTGGAAGAACAGGTTAGTACTATCTTATTAAAAGTTCATTATATTTCACCATTCTTTAAAGAAGCTTTTGTAAATTTGTGCACTACAGCGTTAGTTTTTCTTACGCTTTTAATTTTTCCATGAAGAAGCTTCTGTAGTTCATTCATTAGTTTTTCTCGCTTCTCCTTATCGCACTTCTTTCTACAAGCAAAAAAAAGTAAAACAACCTTAATTGAGGAAGCAGGTTTTTTGTAGTATGTTTCACTTACATTTATAAATTAAGAAGCAAGACAGTACAAAATAAAATTAAGTTAGCTCCTGCTAATCCACGTTTACACTGTCATTTATTAAACCTGTAGACAGATGTAGTTAAGTGGTTTCAGTTCCTAGAAACCAAACCAGACTTCAACACTTGAAAATTAATTATTTTCTGAGTAACAGTATTATTAAAAAGAACATACTTAAATCTGCAGCCAGAGTTGCTTACAGATCCAAAGATCTGTAAGAATCTTACAGCCAAAACTGCTAAGCATGGACACTTAGAGCAAGTAAAATTTACTCCTCCATCTGATTTGGGACCCTAGTTCTAGAATTACACCTGCCCACAGAAAGTATACAAACCTCCACAAAAAACTCATGAAGTGATCCCAGTGCAAGATCAGGCTGAAACAGTACATGCTCTGTGCTTCAGGATTCAAAACCTAAGACAGCTCCTTAAGCATTTACTCACAAATTTTAGCCTAAAGTACAAGTAAGCTCAATCCAGACATTTCTAGCACCATGGGTCCACACTCTGCTTGAACCGCCTACAGAATTGCACATGATGTTATCATTCACCCATGGAATTTCACTGTGGAAATATAGCTTCATATAATTAGAAGAGGAGAAAGAGAGTCTTCTTGCAACTTATGATTAAAAGCCAACTAAATGAAAGAAAAAAAATATCATTATTACCTTCTCACACTTTCCCATATTTGCTTTGATTTTACAATTATGTCATAATTACTTTTATCATTAAGTTGTCTGGTTTGCTTTAACTCCTTCCTTTTCTTTTTTAAGTCATTCCATTTCGGCTTCTTCGAATCTGACCCTGAAGACAAAAATAAATACATTTTCTATAGTCAATAAAAGAGAAGCAATGGAATCCTTTAGCAGTATAAAGTCTGGCAGCTCTGTGACTCGAACTGCTAACTATTCAGGAGCTTTGCGTGCAGTTACCCAGCTAGCCAACATGAAAGCATAAATACTTAGTAAGTATGCTAGGCTAGTAATCCACTTCTAGAATACTGGAAGAACAAAGCAAACCCAATTTTTCCTCAAAGCTCTGTCAAAGGATGCATCGTAAACCTCTTAATAGCTTGAAAATTGACTCAGGATGCATCTAGCTAACAGCCTATGACTGCCTGAGGTAATTCTCCCTTTTTAGTTCATCCTGTACTCATACATACCTTTTTCCTCTCTTAAAAGAAGAGCCCTAACTCAAAGATACGTATCTGAAATCTCAGAGAAAGGAAAAATATTAAAGCCTTTTTACATGCTTAATCTTTTTACTCAGTCAAATTCCTTAAGCATGGGATTTTAACTATACAACAGCTGTACACTGCCACACCACAAACTCAGTTAACGTAACTTTATAGAAAGTGACATGAATAAGTTATGAAAAAACTTCCAAGTATTTGGTTTTAGTTTTATTCATACCTTGAACAAAACCCATCATCTTATATTATATGGTTTCACAGAAGCAAGTCATGCCAACTATTACATCAATATGGAACATTAAAGACCCAGCTTTAAATTTTTAGACCTTAAAAGCACCGTATGCACTTAACTGTCTTACCCATCCAAAAAACCATGCTCTCCTTTTACAAAGCATATTATTGATATTTTCTATGACTCTCCTAAAGTAATAGTGACAAGCAAAACCAGTAACACTTTGCTTTGAGAGCACCGCCACTGTGTAATACACAGCAACTTTCAGTTATTCTTATGGACAACATTTAAAGATTTGTGTTTGGGTTTTTGTTAAAGCAGCTTAATATGAACATTCTGTTGCTACTACATTTTCAAACTTCTAGTGCATATTCCATGTGAAGTCATTCTGCAAACATGCGACAGCAACAAGAAAATACTCAACACCTTCTACTGTCCTTCGAACAACTAGTATTTTTCTGCAGAACTTCAGAATCCCTCACATAAGATTCCACTTCTCATCTTACAGTGCTGTTTAACTGTCCCAGTGGAGATTTGCTTCACAGCAGAGGAAGGAACAACATGAAGTTCTCATGTACCAGAAACAAAGTTAAAAAAGAAATCCATTTAAACAGTTATAAAACCATTTATTTAACCTCTCTGTATAAACACAAAAATAAGATGTACAATGTAAAAAGCAGTGATAATACCGATGATGTTTTAAAAAAAAAAAAGTGACTAGATAGTTTGGACCACAGAAAAAATAATATAAAGGATAATCAACTTTGTTTAATGAATTTTTGTGTTCCAAATTTTATAGCCAGTAGTTTTAGAACAGAAGATTAGGTTTCTAAAACAGTCTATGAAAAACTCTGTAGTTTCTAAATTTGTGTGAAAACAGACAGTTTCAAGCTAGCCACTTAACACTGACATTAAAATAATTATAGCTTTATGATGGCATACCAAGTATTTAAATTTGCTACTGCATCTTTACTTTTGACTTCCAAGAAAATCCGTAACTGTTGATTTTCATGACTTTGGCCTCAAGCTTAGTCAGGTGAAGTAAATTTTTCCACAGCAAAGATTAAATGTGAAGTAAACTTGGGAGTCATTCAGTCAATTTGTACAGGTGATAACGAGGCAGGGGGGAAGAGGAAGACCTAGATGAACAACGTGTTTCCCAAAACCTAGTTTCCATTGATATCCAAGCTTAAAAATCTGCTCACCTCCCTCTTCACCATCCTGAAGCTTCCTCTTCTTTGCAAGCTTTTCTGATTGCTGTTTATTCTTGAATTGTTTGACACTAGCTCTTCCAGGTCTTAACTGTCCTTTCACAAATTTATTGGAAATTGGTTTAGGCTTTCCCTCCTCATCTCCTTTGTTAAGAAGTTTCTTTGGTGGACCCGAATCTATTAACCAGGAAAACAGAAATTAAAATGTTATCCTAGAGCTAAAGTTGCTTCAGAATAACAAATTACTGTAACAAGAGTTAAACTACTTTGTAATAACAATTATATATATAACAATAATTCTTACATGCTTCTCAAAGACGCTGTTCTCACTGCAGTCCCTGGGTGTCCCAGGTTTCCCTAGGGAAGTTTTGCCTAGGCATTATTTTCTGGGCAGCAGTAAAATGGCCGAGGCATAAAAAGGATTAGTCTAAATTAAAAATTTCGCCACCCCTAATAGCAAAGTCATCAATCCCCAAATCATCTCTTCACAGTTTATGGTCATAGCTGTTTCGACATCATCTGTTTTAAGCAGAAGACAGCAAACACTGAAAGGCATCTTCTTAATCGTAACCCACAGCACTTCACACACCCTACCTTCAACTCTCAAATAAACTTTTTTGTTAATGTGAAAAAGCAAAGCCTAGAATCAAAAAGTTATCAACTTCAAATTTTTAACTAGAAGAGTATTTTAGATCAATCAAATAGAGCTGAAGGACTTGCAATGCAATCTATGTAAAGAATTTCAGCTTTACTTTTTCCAGGTTATGTGATCATACAGTCAGTTTTGACTGCAAGATAGAATCATAGAATGACTCAGGCCGGAAGGAACTTCTGGAGGTCTTCTGATCCAACCCTCCTGCTCATGCAGAGCCACCCAAAGCTGGGTGCCCAAGACCATGTCTGAGCAGATTTTGACTGTCTCCAAGGTGGGAGACTCCAACATCTCTGTGGGCAACGTGTGCCAGTGCTTGGTCAACCTCACAGTAAAGAAGTCTTTCCTGATGTTCACAAGGGAACCTCCTGTGTTTCAGTCTGTGCCCACTGCCTTTGGTCCTGTCACTGGGCACCACTGAAACTAGCCTGGCTCTGTCTTTGCATCTCCCCTCCAGGTGTTTGTATACATTGACAAGATCCCCCTTCTCCAGGCTGAACAGTCCCGGCTCTCTCAGCCTTTTCTCACAGAAGTAATGCTCCAGACTCTTCACCATGTTTGTGGCCCTTTGCTGGGCTCTCTCCAGTATGTCCATGTCTCTCTTGTACTGGGGAACCCAGAACTGGACACAGCATTCCAGGCATGGCCTCACCAGTGCTGAGGAGAGGGCAAGGATCACCTCCCTCAACCTGTTGGCAGCGCTCCTTCTAATGTAGCCCAGGACTCACTTAGCTGCCTTTGTCACAAGGGCACATTGCTGCCTCACGTTCAAATTTGTGATCACCAGGAGCCCCAGGGCCTTTTCTGCAAAGGTCCTTACCCCCCAACATGTACTAGTGCATGGGGTTGTTTCCCCCCCCAGGTGTAAGACTTTGTCTTTCGCTCCTTGTTGAACTTCATGAGGTTCCTCAGCCCATTTCTCCAGCCCACTGAGGCCCCCCTGGAGGGTAGTACGACCTCTGGTGCATCAGCTACTCCTTCCAGTTCCATGTCATTGGTAAACTTGCTGGTGGTATACTCTGCCCCACCATCCAGATCATCAGTGAAGCCATTGAACAGGACTGGACCCACTAGTGAGTCCTGGGGCACACTGCTAGCACCAGCCTCCAACTAGACTTTGTGCCATTGATCACCACCCTCTGGGCCCAGCCATTCAGCCAGTTTTCAATCTACATCGCCGTCTGCTCATCCAGCCCATAATTCATCAGGACCTCTGCAAGGATCTTATGGGAGATGTAATAAACTTTGCATAACCGAGTTGTTAATCAAACCTGTTGGTTGTTAAAATATATTGATCTCTACAACTTAGTAATTAAGCTGCTTTTAAGCACACTAACTTGAGACACTGTCAAAAACTTTACTGAACTCCAGGCAGACAACATCCATTTCTCTTCATTCATCTACCAAGCCAGTCACTTCATGAGGTAAGCTCACCACGATAAAAAATGAAGTTCAAGCATGCCTGCGCACAACAATAATCGCTCAGCCAGGTCTCCCATTAGGTAGCCTTTGCCTTCTTACCATTATCTTTTTTAAATTTCCTCTTCCCGTGTGGCACTTTTCCACGAGGCGCTTTTCCACTCTTCCTCACGAACTTCTTTTTACCCTTGGTTTCCATTCCGCCAACACTGCAAACGGAGTAAAAGACAGCGTTACCGGAACGCCGTGGCTCCCTTGCTAACCACGCCAGGAACAGAGAGCCTCCGCTTCCCTCGACACCGGTTAACACGGAGCTAAACCCTTCCCAGCGCCGGTCGCCCGTCCCTAGGTGGGCGCTGCGGGACCACAAGAGGTCTCCCGCCGCCCGGTCTGCGCGGAGGCTCCGCTAGGCAAAACGGCGGTTCACTGGGCCTGGGCGCCCGCCGCCCCGGCCCGGCCCGGGTCCCCAGTGGAGACCAGGCCCAGCGACACTGCCCGGGCGCGGGAGGACCGCGAGGCAGGGGTGCTCCGGGGGGACCGCCCGCCGCCGCACCGCGCACCTCCGGCCCCGCTGCTCTCCTCACGCGTGCCGCCCCGCCCGCGCTTTGCGGCCCCTTCCGGCGGGCACGGCTCCCCATTGGCCCGCCTGGCCGCTGCCGCGCGACAGTGCCGAAGCAAGGTACCGTAAAGCGCCGCGCGGGAGGCGGTGGGCGCCACGCATTTCCCCCCCCGCCTCCTCTCGCCGGCTCTCGGTGGCGGCTGCCGCGCCGCGGCGAGGCGAGGCGAAGTCGCCTCCGTCCCCCTGGGGATCCTCCGTAGCAGTTCCCGTTTGTGCCGGCTCACGCCGGAGCCGTGACAAGGGCGGTCCGCTGTAGGGAAAGGCCGCGTCCCCACTCCCCACCCTCCTGTCTTTGCCTCCTGCCCGCCCCTCCGCTGGCCCTGCGGCTGGGCCAGCGGGCCTGCCGCCATCTTCTCGGGGGCCCAGCATAAATGAGATCCCGGCTTGAAAATAAGGTAAGGTACCACAGTGCGGGTTCGGCAGCGATGGTGCTGGAGAACACCAGGTGGAGCTGTTACTCCAAAACGATGCACAGGTGACGAGTCGCGTGAAACGTCAGTGCCAAGCGTTTTTTTCATGTTCGGGTGTTCAGTAGAGTCATCGCTTCTGGATGGAAAGGGGATCCGTAATCCTAAATGCGGCAGCTATTACACTTGTGCGATTACAGTAGCTATGACAGGAAGTCAGAGCGTAGTAAATACTTCCGCAATACCACCCATAGGATATTTAACTGAAGAAGTAATTAGAGAGAAATTACTCGGTGGAGTAAAGCTTTTTCTTCAGTGCAGCTGGTGGTAGTACTATTTTTGTTTTATTCGTCTCCTGGGAATTACTCGGCAGTGACTTGCAAGATAGAACTGGCATCGGCAGGATTATGGTGTTTAGTTTTCCTACTCTTTGAAATGTTAACATCGTGCCTGTCAAAATTATGTGAAAACCCTGTGTTTTAAAAGGGGCATGGGGGAAAGAGAATGTATTTTGAAGCTTGGCTTAAGTCAATATTGCAAATTTGCGTGCTCCCACAGCCTGAATGGTTTGCTTCAAGTGTTTGGAACAACCTCTGTAAGATATTTGAGACACGTCTGTTCTCTACACTAATTATATTTTCCCGGTTTCTGGTGGTTTCTTTTCAAGGATTAAGACTGTGACCAAGTAAGACATTAGAAAATATATTGCTATATTCAGCTTGGTTGCTATAATAGAAATGTCTCCCGGAAAATAAACCCATGAAATTTTTGAGTATCAGCCAGAGATTTCAAGTCAACCAGCTTACAGGTTTAAGCATCTATTTTTCATAAGAAGTAACTAAGGGTACCTTAAAGATCTTCAGGTACTTTAAAACAGGCTGTGATTGTAGAAGATGGTTCTTCACTTAATCGTGTCCCCAGGATATTCCCAAGTGTGTTCAGTCATGTATCAGCACAGATGTTTCAATGTCTATTTTTTTTATATCTGTTTTATTTTTCTTCTGGACACTGCTTTGATTCCAGGGAGATAAAAATCATTAAAGAAACTAAAAATAAAAATTCAGAGAAGTGAATTTGTAACTTCTGAACAAGATATGTAATGGTGAAATTCAGTATTACTAGTCTGTCTCTCTAGTGAACACCTCATCTCAAGATCCAGTTTTACGTTCAGATTCTTCTAAAATTGTGTCTTACTCACATAATTGTACATTACTCCTTCAGCATGAGGTTTCCAATTTGGTATCCCAAGTATGTTTTTGGATACCCTTGAAAATGGGGTTCTGACAACGAGTTTTTTAAACAGAAAGAAGGATGATGCTATTTGGACAGCAAAAATGAGCGGTAAGAATTCCAGGAGCAAGAAGCATGTTTCACTGAATAGTCAAAGGCTGGGTAAGATCATCGTGAAGTGCCTACAACCTTTTCTTCTTTCACACAGTACATCCACATGCATTCTCATTTGTCTGTTGAATAAATTTGCTATAGTAATAGCAGAAGCAGTGCTAGCATACTTGCATTTAGGGCCAATCCCTGATGTGGCACTTTTCTGGCACTGGCTTACAGCTCAAGGAGAGCTATGGTGAATTCAGTAGCGGTGAATGCCATACCACTGTTTCATAGCAGACTTTGAAGAAATTAAAAATTGTGGTAAGTATAACAGGAAGTTTAAAATTGGCACGTCTCATATTTTACATAAAGATTAATAGAAGTGTGACAATATGTCTGCTTATCTGTCCTAGCCAGAACAAGAGTCCTGTAGTGTCTGTAGTAAAGAAATCAATGAAATTAAGGGGGGGGGGGGGGGGGGGGGAAAGGCGCTTTTTTATTAATGCATTTGTTAATAGCACATTTATCTGACCATTTTCACATCTAAAAAAATATTTCAGCTCTGTGACACAATAGATCTGGACTTTGTATTAAGGCAATTTTACTGAAGACTGCAACAATGGAGTGCTGTCTACTGCCTTGGTCAGGATTGCTCTGGTCACTTCAGTGAGCCTCCTTTGACAAGACATCTGAAGGTGCAAAGCTGTAAGAAAAACGGGGTGTAACCACAGTCATAATCTGACTGTTCCGAGGCAGCAAGAGAATAACTACCACAGAAGTCAGGCAAAACTGCATCATTTCGTTTTCATTTGTGAATGGTACTGAAGGTACTTTCTCAGTTTCTGAAGACAGCTACACGCACCTTGTCTAAGACTATTCTTTTATAGCTTACATTATTTGTGGAGAAGCAGACAGTTCTGCTATCCCTGTAAATGGATTGATTGCCATGCCTTTCAGCTGGTGATCCTCTCTGGAGAGAGCACCACTCTTCTACAGCCTTTCATTATCTCCCTCAACACCTCCTACAGAATAGAAAACATTTTTTAATCTTTCTTGCCATCACAATGCAGGCCTCTGACCTACAGCCAAAGCCATTTGTGTCTCTGCTGCTTCAGCTGCAGTGTGCCAAAGACCTCTGTATTGCTTTCTAGGCACTACAGGGAAGATGATCATTAAGTTACTCAGCAATGCTGGCTATACTTGGCTCTGACTAAGTATATCCAACCCTTTCATAATGAAAAAAAAAAATAAATTTTTTTTTTCTTTTCTTTTCCTTACCATCAGCTGATGTGTAGGCATAACAGAATTTTGCAGCCCAAAAGGATCTCCAAAGATCTAGATCTAAAGACAGCCTGGAACTGGTTGCTCCTGAGTGGTGAGCAATGGCAAGGTCAGCTACTCCTGCTGCCATGCTGGAGTTGGAAAGGGTGGTGGCAGCACATCATGTTTTTATGAGTGACCATCCATTTCCTGGACTACGCCATAGCCAAGGAGGCAGCGGAGCCACAGTATTTCACTGCTGCCCCCTGTCTACTTCCTATTTTGCTTTTGCTTATAGCTACCTGCAAGCTTCTTGCATCATGATTTTTAACTTTCTGAGTGACTTAGAATTCAGTGCAATCAGCTGAGTTGGAAAAGATGATGAGATGCAATTGTAAAGATGGTGAATTCTCAGTAGCAATTACACCATGTTACTGTGGTATGGTTACACTGAGAACTACAAACTAATTTGCAGTTAGGTTGTGTCATTTCCTCTCCTAAGACTGTGTGAGAGAGGACTTGACTTCTGGTCATTTTCCCAAGTATAGAGACCTGGCATAAGTGACAGAGTGGAAGAAATTTAGCCACCTATTCAGAAAAATAGAGGGCAGGCTTCCTGTGAATCTTGATATTGCTCGCTTGCTGTTGTTTCTAGTTAAATACATGTGCTAAGAGTTCCACGCAACTGATGTGAATGATATTTCCCTTTTTCCAAAGTTGGCTCAAAACACTCAGCTGCAGAGTCATTCATTCTTATTTCTCAGCTCACTATTTTAAGGGCTAATGGAATGTGGCAAAGAACGAGATTCTTAATGTCCATGTCCTGGTATTAGTGTTCCTGGGAGAATTTCTGAGACCCTCTGAAATCCAGCATTGTAGGAACATTGTGAGTGAATGCTGGCCTTTTTCACTTGTATTGTATTCCATATAAAGACCATGAGTGCTCTTTGATCTACAGGTTTGCCAGACCAAGGCTTGCATTCCTAACAGGTCTTGGGAAGGCACTTTTCGCTTCAAATTCTTTGGAAATTCTACCTGAATTCTCACAAAACTGGATCCATGTTCCTGCTCTCAGTATGCATGTACCAATTATCTCATATATTAACAAAAGAAAACTTGTTCTGTTGGGATTTGGGGTGGTGGTGATTTACTTTAAAGAAAGTACTATGTTCAGTTCTGTGCTATTTCCTGAACTCGAGTGTGTTTCATATTGTGTTGTACTGTCCTCTTTTATTACCGCTTATATGAATTAATGTACATTTGAGGATCTCTGTCATGTTAACTGTAGTACCTCAGTATAGAACACCACCCATAAAACTGAAAACAAGTTACTGCTTCCCATTCCACCACTGAAGAAGTGTTACTTAGTGAAGAAGTGTTAGATTAAAGATTGCTTTGGATTTCTTCTCGGATATTAAAAATGTTAATTGTAGACCAAATTCAAATAAAAGGGCAGTGATTTGAAGTGAAAACTGAACACTGGCTGTTGCTCAGAAGCCATTAAACATAAGGTTTATTATTGTAAGTTACAGTGCTATTGAGCAATGCTTTGTTCACAGTAGTTTTGAATTGCAATCCACCAGATACCTGACTTCTGACTGACCAGTTAGCTAAGGGACATCTAAAGGCTCCTGTAAAACAGGCTGAAGTCTCAGTTCAGTGTTGCAAGATGACATACCTGACAACTGGCCAACCTAGGGAGGGGCAGCAGCTTTGAGAAAGACATTTTTATACTTGCCACTCCTTTATCTTTGGTTTTCTTCACTTAACATTGGTTTCTTTTTCTTCTGTAAATACGTGCATCTGAATATTGCTAAAATCTAAAATCAGCGTGGGTCCAACCTGGTGAGAGGAACCTGAACAGGTAATGTTAGGTATTTGATACCCTCTTGTGTGCTTCTAGCAAGAAATTTGTTTTTCTGCCTGCAGTCTCCTATTGAACGGCTGTCTCCCATGCTACTGACTTGAGCTGCATCTTGACAGTGTATCTTCCCCCAGTTATAGTTCTCAATCCCCCAGTTTTAGTTCTCAACTTCAATCGCTGCAGAGTTATAAATATGTGTGTTATCTAATTAGGAAGAGTGAAAACCTATAGACCACATGCCAAGGCTTAAGGAAGAATAAAATGCATACTGTCTGGAGACTTGTTTTCCAACCTTTAACAGCCTTTTTTTTTTTTTTTTGCATCTTGAGAGAAAAGCACAACTCCTAGAAACTTAGCTAAGCAAATTAACACCAGTCCTATTGCGTTTCACTGCACTTAGATCCAGCTGCATCAAGATTGCTTTTGGATGTCAATAGTTATGATAAGTATTACAGTGAATGCTACCACAAAGATTTCTGTGGGTCTAGTGCACACAGCATGCAGTAAATCACTACTTCTCTTAGCAACCACTATAGTAATACTAACCGGATTGAATTCCCATACTATTCCCAAGAACAACTATTCTAATCATCAGTTCAGGTGGGAGAACTGATACAGACATTCAAAATGAAAGTAATCAGTACTGAAAATGCAATTTATTGTGAATCACTGTATGTGTGACTGCTTACAAAAGTTCAAATGCATATCTCTGGGATGAAGGTAAAAGAAAATAACCATGTGCAATTCTTGAAAAATAAGCCGTTAAAAGCATTTCTTACTGCTGTAATTTCTTGAAGATGAACCTTCTAAATGACTATGGATCCAACAAAGCATGAAAACTTATAGCTATTTAATATGATACTCAGTGTCTTCCCTGTTGTGCTTTTTGAGTCTATGGGATGCAAGACAGGATTAATATAGCCTCTTTATAAATGAAGAAATGCTGTATTTCATAATGTGGTCAAATCTGTTAAAAGCGTCTTATATTGTAAAACTACATCATCACTGTTTGCTCCAGTGTCCCCACAGTTCTGCTTTAGTTTCCCTACATTCTCTAGCATTTATTAATGTTGCCTTTGTAAAATACCAAAACAAAACACCAGCATTTGTATCAATCAAATGTTTTCATTGTTGTTTCAAAAATACTTTACAAATATATTCTCATGTTTATACCCAAAAAAGTCCTGTAAGGTGAAAACAGTACATTGTAGTCCTTGAAGGTAGGCTCCTGTATACTTCAAAAATCACTAACACTTCAAAGCAGGAAAGAATGAAATGTTAAATGATAATGAAACGAAGACAGTCACAGGACCTTATTTCAAACTGCAAATGGTACAGTATCTGATACCTATCTTCTCTTCTGTTTCAGCATACAATCTGGAATAAAGTGAACTCCTGAAGTAGAGAGAAATACAAATACCAGTCCTGGATCATCCAAATCACTTCAAAGTAGCAAGCACTCTGAAATATTCTTTGTACTTGTTAGTGTGTAAAGAAACAATCTTTTCTATATATATATAAGGTACAGTTATTAGATATGTACACTTTTTGCTCTGGAATTAAAGATACACAACCTAACACTGCTGTCTGCTGCTGTTGTTTTTCCTCCCCTTTATTTACTTTCTTCCTTAATAAGAATGGAAATTGCCACATGAAATTCACAATGTAAGGTCTTCCCCTATAGAAAATAGAAGTCTTTGATATACAGATACTTTTTAGAAGAGGTTTGAGACTGAAATGTGAGATCCAGACAGACATGCAGGTCAGTTGGAGACATTACAAATCTATAAGCTGAATTCAGATTCATATTTCATATGCTCCTTTCATAATTGCTGAGGAAAACCTGCCAAACTCTAGAAAACTGAACTACAGCTTCCTGGTATTTGGGTTTGGACATTCCTAAATTTGCTTCCTTCTCTCATACAAGCATAAAACCACCAATCACTGTGCAGACTAAATTTAGGAAGGATAGCCATCAGACATTGCATCAGAAGTCTTACTGTGCTGCTTGTACAGGTTAGAATGATAATTTCTGTTACCATTCTGAGGCAGCAACCTACATTAAATACTGTATTTTATATTTGTGTAACAAAACAGTCTTATATTGTGCAAACTACATTTTTATACTAGAAGTCTCCCACCTGTATTAAATGCTACTGGAAATAACAAGGCAATCATTTTCTGATGCTAGCTTCAATGGCTTCATGGCCTCAGCCATTAAGTTCATGTTACCTTTACAAGTTTCACAATCTTAGGGACTACTTCCCGTGATCTCATAAACTATCTTTAAGTATCTGCAAATGGCTGTTGATTTTGGAGAAAAACCTCTGATACTACAGCTGTTTCTTAATTACTCCCAGCAGGGATCCTTAGCTGGTCAGTTGATCAAATGCAGCTTGTAACTTCCTGAGAGACAGGTTAGTTTTTGTGGAGCTTTTCATTCAAACCAGCCTTGCAACAGTGTGTGGAAGGGGAAAGGCTGATTTTATCTTGCTAGAGGTATCACTGCAGTTATGTTTTTGGTAATAAAATTACATATCATTTCTGATTTGACTCCAGCTCTTTAATTCATCCTAAGGCATTTACTTTGAACAACCAAAATACATTCTATAAAAGTCATTATGTGCTCTTTTTGCATAATGTTGCCTGGAGAGACATCTCATTAAAATCTGTACTATAGTCTTCCTCATTTGCTGGGTACACAAGCCAAAAATACATCTTTATATAGCTTGGACTATCACTATTTCTCACAGAGTTACAGGAAAAGTGAGTGTCACACATATCCATCATACAGTTTTATATCACACTATTCTAAGAGTAATTTAGAAATGTGTCCTGTTACACTTCTATAGGCATAGAGAAATCTCAGACCATTTACAAAGTATGTGCAAGATTACTTCAGGTTCATGTCTTAAAATGAACCAAATTAATGAGTTCATTGAGAGAAAACTGAAGTATTTAACATACTGCCCAGGTGAGCTGGAAGTTTAACACCAAACATTGAAATATCTGGAAATCAGGGCTGAATGTTTAAAGCACGGACGCTACATACTGCTCAAAGTTCTTTTAATGTGTTACACATAGCAACATGAGGTAGGTTTCGTTCCATAACCAAGAATATTGGTAAGAATGTTAACAAAAACAAACAAACAAACAAAAACCAAACATTGGTTCCCCAGTGAACCAATGGGAGCTTACTGTAAAACAGAAATAAACAGAGAAATAGTTGTTCTATGCCAAATGAACTTTCTGGAATAAAACAGTCTGCTGCAATTCCAGTATAAATGTGAGCACAGACTAAATTTAAATTAGTAAAAAAGGGGGAAAAAAAAAAGAGACCGAACCACAACATTCCCTTCTTATGTGACTCACATACAATTACAGATATGTACAGTTACAAACTGAGTTTACATAATCACCAGTAGTCCTACTAAGAACTGATTTCAGTCTCACTGGTTATGCAGCTTGCTGAGAACCTCACTTCTCCTTCCAGATGCCGTATTACAATATATTCTAGAACAACCTAAAAATGGATGAAATAATAAAAGTTAAAATACAGAATTCTTTAATAGCTTACAGCACTAGCTGAACTAAGCAAACTTAATAAATTCAAATATAACCATTATATTACTCCAGAGCAAAAACTATTGACAACTTTTTGATATTTAATAACGAGTTTTATTAAATTGAAAGTGGTATAACCACAATGCTCAGCTAATGTATGTCAGACAAGTCTCGCTGGAATAAAGCTATGAAATCAGTCCCCTATGCTGTTACTGGATTTATTAAATGCAGTGTGATTTCAAATTTAACTTGAAGTCTTTTCATCTAGATTTGCAGCTCTGCAGGCAAGCATAAAATACTACCAAATCCACTATAGCTTATTTTACAAAGGCAGAGGCTTTCTTTTGCTCATGTTTATAGCAGCTCAGGCCATTGCCTTCACAAAAATGAAAGGCCTCTCAGTCCAGTCTTTTATTTTTACCTTATGCTATAGAATTAGTATGGAGTTGTTTTAAATGAGAAAAAAAATGTCCAGAATTGCCCCTTCTCTACTACCCATCCATGTGGTACAAGGATAAGTATTTGCATCAGGGACACTGGCATGTAGGCTGGATGTGTTGGCATAATGTCCCACCATGCACAGTAATTTGCATGCCCTAGTTTAAAATCTGGATTATATTTTAATTTTTAAAAACCTTATGAATGCTTTGAAAGTTACCTCATGTTTATAAATAAGCATTTTTCTTTTGGAAAGTCTTTGCCTTTGTTTCAGAGTTCTGGTAATTGCAATGTGAGGGCAGGGGCAAAATGGAGAAGGATCAATACAAAAAATAATGCAGCCTCACAGGAGAGAGGCCTGTTAAATAAGGTTAGTGTGTTGTGGCAGGATTTTGTAACCAAGAGCTCCAAGAATTAATGTATAAGAGAACAGCAGTCTAAATTATTGAACTCAATATGGTTAATTGGCTAACAACCATGAAAGCACATAGTGACATTTTTACATTCAATTGTCAAACTAGAACACAGCTTCATATAACTTAAAGTACTTCTATATAAAGAAGGACAAGCAGGGGATCAGGCCCAGCCAGCATGGATTCAGGAAAGGTTGGTCCTGCTTGACCAACCTGATCTCCTTCTATGACCAGGTGACCTACCTAGTGGATGAGGGAAAAGCTGTGGATGTTGTCTACCTCGACTTCAGCAAGGCCTTTGACACTGTCTCATGGCATACTCCTTGAGAAGCTGGCGGCTCATGGCTTGGACAAGTGTACTCTTCTCTTGGTAAAAAACTGGCTGGATGGACAAGCCCAGACGGTTCTGGTGAACGGGGTGAAATCCAGTTGGCAGCGGGTCATAAGTGGTGTTCCCCAGGGCTCAGTATTGGGTCCCATTCTGCTTAATATCTTTATCAATGATTTGGACAAGGGGATCGAGTGCACCCTCAGCAAGTTTGCAGATGACACCAAGTTGGATGGGAGTGTTGATCTGCTTGAGGGTAGGGAGGCTCTACAGAGGGATCTGGACAGTCTGAAGATCGATGGGCCAAGGCCAATTGTATGAGGTTCAACAAGGCCAAGTGTTGGGTCCTGCACTTGGGTCACAGCAACCCCGTGCAGCGCTACAGGCTTGGGGAAGAGTGGTTGGAAAGCTGCCTGGTGGAAAAAGACCTGGGGGTGCTGGTTGACAGCTGGCTGAATATGAGCCGGCAGTGTGCACAGGTGGCATCCTGCCGTGCATCAGAAATAGTGTGGCCAGCAGGAGCAGGGAGGTGATCGTCCTCCTGTACTGGGCACTGGTGAGGCTGCACCTTGAGTACTGTGTTCAGTTTTGGGCCCCTCACTACAGGAAAGACATTGAGGTGTTGGAGCATGTCCAGAGAAGGGCAACCAAGTTGGTGAGGGGCCTGGAGCACAAATCTTATGAGGAGCAGCTGAGGGAGCTGGGGCTGTTAAGTCTGGAGAAGAGGAGGCTGAGGGGAGACCTTATCGCATTCTACAACTGCCTGAAGGGGGTTGTGGTGAGGTGGGTGTTGGTCTCTTCTCTCAGGTGGCTGGAGATAGGACAAGAGGAAATGGCCTCAAGTTGCGGCAAGGGAGATTTAGGTTAGATATTAGGAAAAATTATTTTACCGAGAGGGTTGTCAGACATTGGAATAGGCTGCCCAGGGAAGTAGTTGAGTCACCATCCCTGGAGGTATTCAAAAAAGTGAGTGGACAGGGTACTTCAGGACATGGTTTAGTGGGCATGGTTGATGGTTGGACCTGATCATCTTGAAGGTCTTTTCCAACCTAAATGATTCTATGATTCTATATATGACACACAACTTGACCATTTCCCCCCCTGCTTTCTTGCAAATGAGTAACAGCATTCTGAAAGTGATTTCTACACTTTATATAAGTTAGAAACTCTTAACAAAAGCTTCATTTGCCTCTAAATGAGTAGAGTTGTATCATCCTTGAAAAGTCAGTCACACTTACAGAATGGGTGCTGAAAGTACAGAGATTTTTAGAAGACCAGAAAACTTACTCATAATCATCCTCACAAAAAGCTTTTAGAGTGGAAACTGGTATTAGCCAAACCAAAAACATAAGCAAGCTAGACACTGTCCATGTCACAGGTCAAATCTGAGGAAATTAGTCTTTTCCAGTGCATTATTTTATTTTTAGTTATTGCAAGTCTTCCTTGAAGACCTTGATTACAAAGCATTTTTCCAAATCTAATCAAAAGGGCCCACTCTAAAGCCAAAAGGACTGATGTGCTGCACATTTGATGTACAGAGGAACGTTAATTAATTTTCATCAAACACAATGATATTTTGTTATATATGATTACTTTGGAATTGTCATATAGGTCTGAGTCAGAAAAATAGGAAACGGGAAATATAATGAATAAGGGAAGCATTTTCTATGTGTACTTCTGGAAAAAATCAATTCCAACAGCTGTATTTGCCTATTTTTATGCCAAATACAGCATAAGAATGAGAACAGAACACAGCCAGCCTGTTTTTCTCAAAAATATTTTGTTTTTCTTTTGGAAGAATTGGCTCCTTCCTCCTGCTAGTTTTGATCTGTAATTGACAGCCTTTCCCAAAATACAGTGCTGTAGCAACATCTAATGAAGGTTCCTGCTTAGTTGGAAGGAGTTGCTGCAGGTAGAGTTTTTTTTTTTCCTCCCCTCATGTTTAATACAGAAAGGACAGGTCCTTCATGTCAAATAGTACTATCAATTTACATACTTAGAGTGCATCTTGGCATATTGCTGTTTCCTCCAGTCACAATAAGGTACACCACACAACAGGAAACAGCAGGAGATTTGAAGTATACATTAGTTCAAGTAACTAAATGTCTACTATTTTGGCAGCACTAAATCATTACAGATCGTAAATAGTTTTTTCTTTTGCTCTTTATCACACAGCCTAAATAGAATATTGGCTTATATAAGTAACTACTGCTAATACAAAACAATAATGAACTCATACCTGTAGAAATAAAATAAACTGTAAGAGACCAGAGACTTTATCTTCCAAAGTGGGTGTGCTTTGCTTCCTGTCATACAAGAAGGAATGATACACTACAATGGTGTATTTTAGTCAAAAGCATTTCTTACCTAAAAAATGGATTCTTTAAATCAATAACGTTACCAGATTTAAATCCTGTCTGGTCCACCATAGCCACAATCTGAATATCATAACTTTGCCTGCAACGGAAAGAGAAGTATGGGGGAAAAAAAAAAAAAAAAAGAGGTAATGGAACTAAAACAACTATAACATCTTGTGTGAAAAAATACCAGTGTAGTTACTGCCTGAATAATAACCACTTAGTGTAACAAGCAAAGGGAATTTATTTGGAGTGGTATCAGTGCAAGGACATGAATGTTTAGTCATCTGTAAAGAAGGAAAATGTACAAGATGCTTAAATGATTTTAAGAGCTTGCATCTGAAAATATAATTTTGCACTGATAGTATTCAATAGTGAAAGATATCCTCCTCCCCCCCCTTACATTAGCAAATACAATCAGAGTATTATTTCATGATCAAAAATATCTAACTGGCCAGATAGCATTAGGTTCACTCTTGTTATAATCCTGGATTTCAACAGGAAGGATATTCTTCACAGGACTTTTTGCAAGAAACTGAGTTACACAGAAAAGTAAAAAGGACCAACTGAGCAACTGAGAGCATACCAAAATGCTGAAGCTGACCAGAGCTGGTCCTCCTGCATGGAACAGCAACTGCAGAGTTACACAGAGGTGCTATGTTGATCCCAAAAGCAGATTAGCTTTGTAGCAGGATTTCCTAGCTCAGTGCTAACACACAGTTAAAGTGCTTCTCATTCGCAGTCTGGCATGGTTGCTAGCTCAGGCATCTCTGAGCCATGCTCCATTGTAGATTGCATTATGTGGTGGCATATTTACAGTAGTGGCTACGTGATCACTTTGTGGCATACAGTGTTTCTTTTACATATTAAAATATGAATACATTTTACATTTGAAAGATACATATCAAGATCTGTATTATTTATTTTCTCATTGAGGAATTCCATAAGCACAAGGTCTGGAAATTTGACAAGTCCCAAATTCAGTATTTGTTGCTGATGTGATTAAAGAGCCCTGGAAGTACTACCGACAGCTTTGATGTCACTGGAATCACCTGACTGGTCAGCACATTCCACCCCTCCCCCTCCCCCTGTTCCCCCCCCCCCCCCCCCCCCCAAAAAAAATAAAATTACACCCTTCCAAAAGCAGCCTTCTTCATTAGTCTCAGTGGAAGGACAAACAACACATGAAAAGCACTATTCTTAAACAGGGGAGCACATCCATAAGGAATTTTTTTCAGAATTAAAAATGTAATGGATTTGGGATCAACCCCAGTTCTTTTTTCTGCACAGGACTTGCTGAGAGACAAGTGATGTTGGGGCTTCAGGCAAACAACCAGGCTGCTGACAAAGACATGGCCAGAGGTTACATTACCAGAGCAAGGTGTGGAAAATGACTGGACACGACCTGAGAAGATTGCTGTGTGTGAGAGTGGAGTGGAAAGCTGACAAAAGCTGCAAGTAGCACTGTAAGGGAAGGCAGGATGTGACAGGTGGTTAAGGAGAAGGTATGCAAGAAAGAACATCACAAGTAACAGGAATGGAATATAGAGACCTTTTGGTGACCAGAGTCTCACACAGTCAACAGTGCCTATGTAACTGTATCAGGGATACCACACAAATTGGTAATGGTACCAGAAATAACAAATGTGGGTACAAGCATACCCAAAAATGAACTGGTGTCTTTTGGGTACCTCTAACAAGAACAGCCACACTACAAAATCTGCTTGGCAAGCATTTATACTTACCGTTTATTGGCAACAAGTAGGACTTTCCCTGAGAGAGTTTCCCCCTCTTTAGCAAAGAGAGGTGTCTGAAGAAGGCAGCGTACTTGATACCAGTGAGTGAGAGGTTCTGTTGGTGCAGTGGACAACCAAACAGTTACCCTAAAACAAATGAGAAAAAAACATCTAGACTTTGTTTCCTGTCTTCTCCTTTCACAAGGTTATCACACTTCTTGTTAACTCTAGAAGGCATAATTTCTTTAATATGAAGGAATTACATTACAAACAAGGTCAGCATCAGTTAAAGGTCTAATTCTGGCATGTTTTGTATGAAAGATGCAATTTTTTCCTCTGTAGTTAGTATTTCATAGGAAGAAGAAAAAAGTACTTGCAGCGATCCTACAAATGCCACATCAAACCAGAAGGCCAGGCCATGGATTAGTCCAGACTGCATCATTTGGAAAACAAAAGGGATTTCCACTCTGCAGGAGAAAAAAACCAATACGCTACCAAAGTAATTTCCAAGAAGTACTAAGAATTCCACCAGAAACCTACGTTGTATTAATTTATGTATTTCCACTCTTATTCATCATTTTGTGTCTCAATTTTCCATATATTTAAAAAGATATGCTCTTTTTCACTGTGTCAGTAGAATTAACCAATGACACTGATTTAGGTGTTAGTTTTTTGTGTGCCTTATTTGATAGTAGAATCAAATATGCCACTACACAAGTGTTACTGCATCATTTGTTGCAACAGTGCAGACAGTTACAAATACAGGCGTTCAGTCTTTCCAATGAAAAATTTCCCATTCCCAGTGAAGGACCTGGATTTATTTTAAATACTATTTTAAATAGGAAAATGTTCCACTACAAATTTGACAAACAGAACTACTACTGGAACCAGAGGGAAAAACTGAGCTGCTTGAGCAGGAGCTGGAATATTTTCCCTTCCAAAAGAACTATTACTGGCTATGTAGTTAAACCCAAATCTCACCCACTCTTGCAGAAAAATATCATAAAATTAGCATTAAGGTATGAACATGTTAGTTCCAAGAACCACTGAAGGAAGTCAGCACTAGCCAGCTGAAACTGGAAAGCAATTCTCCAGCTGTTTCCTCCATCTTACAGCAATTCTTCTCTCTCACTAGACCATGTCATTTATACAATTAATTGAGAGTCATGTTGAAACAACAAGGATTCAGAGTTTCAGAGACAGCCTATGATGTTTTCCCCTTACAACAGTGTCTTGCAAGGACTTGAAGTACTCCCTCAAATTCTTCCATATGGTACATTTTATTTCACGTATGTGCTGAGAAGGAGGCTTCTCTGCTGTCATTCAGGGACACAGGGGATACAGGTTGGTTTATACAAAGACTTTCTGACTAAAGATTTGAAGGAGCTTTGGAGGGAAGTAAAGAGGTACAGCTGACTCCTATTAGACTGGAAAATGTTTTTTTTTTAAAAAAAAAGAATTAAGCAAGGCAGCTTGTGATGACACCGTTTGACAAGGTCTTTTAGGATGTCTATGCAGAAAACGAAAAATTGCCTTGTAACTAGATTTAAATGTGTCCCAATGTATAATGCTAAGAGGTAAACACTCTCCTTCAGAGCCCATTTTATCCCTTTCAGTAAGAAAATTTTGTGAACTCATCTCTGATGTTTCACAGGCTTACAAACAGGCTTCTCTGATAATACTAGACAAATCGTCACGCAGATGAATGCTCTGGTCCATTACGAGTAGCATACTAATCATACTGGCATGCCACCTTCCCTCCACACCTCTGAGCACTAAAGATCAACAGCCAGTTACAAAAAAGAAAGATTAAGACTAGGTTGTTGGTGGTGTCTGCTGACCTATGCAAATCTTCCTCAGTGGCTTCCATGAAGTTAATGGTGTACTTCACTGTCTGGGCCATCAGAATTCTCACATCAAAAGTATCCTATGGGGGTCAAAAAGAGAGAGTTGCAAGTGTTATCATTCTGTCTTGTCAGCATACAAACTTCTTTTCAGTTAAAAAAAACTGGGAAAAAAGACAAAAAATAAACTTATTTTAAATGTTTCATTTTTTATAGCATCCCTTAGAACACTGTTAGATTTTGCATTATTATCAGGATTAAATATATTTGATAGATTACGTACCTCTCAAAGACTGTTTTATTCATAGAATCATGGAATCATTTAGGTTGGAAAAGACCTTCAAGATTATCAAGTCCAACCATCAACTATGCCCACTAAACCATGTCCTGAAGTACCCCGTCCACTCACTTTTTGAATACCTCCAGGTGACTCAACTACTTCCCTGGGCAGCCTGTTCCAATGTTTGACAACCCTCTCGGTAAAATAATTTTTCCTAATATCTAACCTAAATCTCCCTTGCCGCAACTTGAGGCCATTTCCTCTTGTCCTGTCTCCAGCCACCTGAGAGAAGAGACCAACACCCACCTCACCACAACCCCCTTTCAGGTAGTTGTAGAGAGCGATAAGGTCTCCCCTCAGCCTCCTCTTTTCTAGACTAAACAGCCCCAGTTCCCTCAGCCGCTCCTTATAAGACCATTAAACCTAGAAACAATAAAATTTGTCTAGAAATTGATCACTTGTTAAAAAAAACCCAAAACAGTGGGTTGGTTTGGCTGGTTTGTTTGGTTTGGGTTTTTTTTGTTGTTTTTTGTTTCTTTGTTTTTTAAACTACACGTGTTTTGGTGTGCTTTTCTGCACTGCACAGTTGGGGAAGCTGAACGAAGACAGTATGGAAATACTTGAAAATTACATTACTAAGTATAGGAAGCAAAATTAATACAGATCTCCCTCTAGAAAAAAGTTAGAGGTAGTCACCAAATGAAAACTTTTCCCTTCATTTTTCTTTCTTTAATCACATGTACTAATCCTAATCTATCACTGTTTACAAGCTCTTTCGTAAGTAAAGCAAACTCTTCATGTAAAGGCTTCTATCATCCCCCCCTTCTGAGAACTAAAATCTATCTACAGAGTAAGGGGAAGCCAAGGAGATATGCGGTTGGTTTTTTTTTTTTTAAATAACAATTTAATGTGGCTTTTATTGGGCAATGCATTTCTGATCTCCAAGACAGGAAGAATTTCAGGGGAGACCCAGCCAAACCTGTACTTCATACAGGATGCAAGTATGTGCCACAGTCCTACAGATTACTCCATTCTCTAACTGAAAGCCAAAGAGCCAGCACTGAGAATGACCATGCTATAGTCCAAGATATGGCAGAAATTTATGAAGACAAGTGAGAGTTTTCTATTATCCATTTCAAGTACTAAAAGCAGTCGAGTGCAGAAGGTCACATGAGTAGTCTGATGGTCTTTCCAGACAGGTTTTAAGGTCTCCATACAACAGCAGCTACACTGCTATTGCTACTTAAACTAGTTAGCCTAAAGTTAGCCAAGATTTGTTGCAGGCAAATTTCTGAGAGCAAACCTTTTCATTGCACCTACACTGAAGCATTATGCTGGGGTGGGGGGTGGGAATTGTTTAGTTTTTTTCCCCAGAGAGGTGAGAAGGATTTCTCCCACACTCTCTCTAACTAGGTACCACCTAGACTTTTACTATAAAAGAACAGAGAACAGCAGGTGCTAGATCCAATTTACTAATTTACCTATTTAAAAAGGGTTGTTTCATAATATAGAAACCTGTTTGCTTGGCTGCTTTCTCTTTTAATTTGTGGATCAGAGATGGGACGGGAAAAATCAGGGTCAAGTCACTTGTTTAAGAGGCTGGAAACACTGACGGAAGCTAGTTGTATAGTAAGAAGAAAGTTGTTCACGTGCTGTGGCTTCCTAATGTGTGCATATCTCTAGACATCTGTTATTCATAGCAAAACCAGGAATATTACAGAGAGTAGTTAACCTTTGACAGCAGCTCTGTTCACACTTGCAGTTAGTTCCTGGCTGTCTACTTAACAGCCACAGAGCACTGTTAAACAAGGAGGCTACTGTACTTCTAAGATTTTGTGCAGGGAACAAGATAGGGAGAGAAGAAAACACAAAAAATAACCCCCAGACATACAAACCTACCACAATTGGTTGTTGCAAATATTCATCCACAGCTGCACTGCGCAGACTGGACAGATTGACCCCATAGAACCATTCTTGGTACCTAGAAGCAGTAACACATAAAATGTTTAGGGAAAAATGTTTTTTCTGGGTTCCAACCAGTCCCAGGCACAATAACTGTAAATGGCAGGTGAAGTGTGGCTAAGCACCTCTTTCCCTTTCTCCCATCTGCCAAGGGGCCAAATTGCAATCCTCCTTAGCTTCCTTTACGTTCCCCACAGACATCCTATACAGCACTGAGGTGACATGATCCCCTCAAACGGACATATGGAGACATTTCACACTACGCTTCTGAAAGAATCCAATGCTTCTGAAAGAATGCACACAGCAAGCAGAGAATAGGGAGAAGGGCTGAGGCACTCTTAAGCTACTTTTGTAATCTTGAGCTATTCCAGAATTGGGGGTGGACCTTGTATAAATCAAAATGGTGATGAGGACACCTGTATTACAGGTCTGTTCCTTTTTATTGACATTAAAAAGGAAAATAAAGGTTATCCTATACAAACAGAATGGGGAAAACCCCCTGTATTTTTATCTTACCAATTTATGCAAATGTGCATTTACTGTATCTTCAAGACTGTTTCTAGTACGAAATTTGAAATTAAAATATACATGCTTGCAGTAATCTTCCTCCTGCATATAACCCTCTTATCAACTTATAGAAAAGTTTAATAGGTATCTTTACTTCCAGATAACATAAACAAAAGGGGATGGAAAGGGGAAACGGCAAAGAAGCTCAGCTCCTTGTGATGGAAGTACCATCTAAATACAAAACCATGGTCAGGACTTCCAAGTCCTCAGAAGCACTTAAAAAGGGAAACCTTAAACATTTGCCCTCATTGTTACAACATTGTACAACTCCTAAGCTATTGTAACTTTTGTCAAAGTGGATGAGTTAGTCTAAACCAATCTGGCAATATCCCTTTAATACTGATAAATTCCGCATTACTAGTTCTGTGCTAATTGCATAGAGGAAAGATGCCCAGATGACTGCATGCCTTAAAGATATCTGAGAAGATATCTTCAAGGAAAATCTCAAATAAGCACAACAGAGGAAATCAGCTGACACCAGTAACTGCAAGTGATCTTTTACCCTTTTCCATATGTTTGCTGTACTGTATAATTGAGTTGCTTATTTATCACTGATGAGAAACAGACAAAACACACACTATTTTTAAGCACTCACTATATATTTATGCTTTGTATCTTTCTATCTTTGCAAGGTTTTCACCGACAAAGAGAGCAGTCTGCTCTTCTATGGTAGACTATACATTATCACAATTTCAGGAATGATTACTGGTAAATACAAATTAATATGCAACTCAAGCACAACAGTAAGCCAATCTATAGGCCTGAAGAGAAACAAAAAAAAACTTACACAGTCGCATAATCATTCCTACTCTACAGATCCAAGACAATAATTCTAAGTGCATGAGAAACATGTAGCCTTTCCTTTGTATAGCAGTAAACAGGCTAGGCTAGCTGCTGCATCTAATGTTAGAATACACAGCATGATTTTTGTGCAGGATTTTGAAGGTTTTTTTAAAGTCCTGGTACCTTTACCAGATGAAAGTTCAAATTGTAAATACAGATACTTCTTTCAGTCTTTTGCTCAAGTACTATCATCCAACCAAATCCAAACCAATATACAATCTCTAAGTCACAGGATATACATTTAGCTAAATAGGAAAGGATTTCTTACACACAAAACACATCTTCTGTTCCAAGTAACAAAGCTGGAGAATGAGTTAAAGTTGTTTCTTGAGGCCTGGAATTTGAAGCTTAGCAAATCACAGGCTGTCACCAACTAGTTCCTGATGGTTTCCTTTAAATGTCAAAAAAAGCCCTGAGAAAGTGCTTTGTCTGAAATAAGACTTTTATAGCTCTGGATCTATCAGGATATCCAGACCTTTTAATATTAAAACATGAATGTCCTAGAGTGGTGCAGAAGCAGAACTACTGCACTCTCACTGAGAACATTTTGATCCCGCATTTGGTTGAAGACATTAAAAGCACTAATTTGTTGGTCTTTAGAGCACTCAGTAACCTCAGGAGCATTTAATCCTCTTGCACAATCAATGTTCTGGGCATACATCCATGCAAAATGACAACTATGTGGACTGATAGGAGGACTGATACTACAGCCCTCTGCTCACAGGACATCAAGACAGCAATAAATTATACTGTAAGCACACAAACTATTTTGTCTAGGAATATGTCAGATAGAACCTGATACACAAGGATTATCATCAAGGGCAATTGTGTGACATTTCTGTGGTTAGTTTGGTTGAAACAGTCTCATAAAAAAATTACAAGTATGTAATAAAAAGATCTGCCAAAAATGGGAGACATCCTTTCGCAAAGATGGGCGGAGGACAGACTGCAGTATGCTGCCATATGATACCAACATGATTGCTATCATAACTGCAAAGTATTACTACAGTCTGTGATAATAATATCAATGACAAAAACATTCCTGGTGTAAAGAGAAATCAGTTACCAAAGCAGACTTGAAAAATCTGTTTTTCCCCTTTATGCAATTCTCTGAAAGCCTTGCAATGGTTGACAGATAATTCAGCTTATTAAATGTATGCCAGCTAAACACAAATGAAGTTCTCTTGTTTTTTATTTAGAATGCAGATGGTGTATTTTTGTTAACAAAATGTAAGAAACTAATCTAGCTGGACTATTCAGTCTCAACTGTACAATTCTTAAACAACAAAAGGTAGCAGAATTTTTCCCACCACCAATAACATTAACATATATGTCAGTCTTCATGGAGATACACATACATACACTTTATCTACCCCACAGGTATTCCACAGACATCTTACATTTATTACAAATGAAGATGAAGCATCCCAAGCAGTCTGAAATTAAATGCTTTCATATTGGCAGTAACATCCAGTCCTGTACAGACCTGGGAAAAAAAGCGCTATATTTCTGCTTCAAACTACTAAGTATGTATCTATTTTCTTTATTAAGTGATGAAGAATCTGCATCGTGGTACAATATTGTGCTTCACTCTTGTAATTTGTAGTCTAATATGTATCATTGACATATCATGTATATAGGCAAAAATAATAGAATCTTTGGGAAGAGGGACCAGAATGACAATGGAGATGCAAAAACTTATCAGAAGTTAGTTTTCCCTTCTTTTTCCAGTCTCTTAACATAGAAAAATACTGTAGCAGTATTTGTGATTGGAAACACATAATGCAAGCGTTTCATAACTAGCTCAACCTACACAGTGAGACAAAAGAACACAAACTGGCTGTATAAACTAACATTGCCAGGAAAGGATTCAGCATGTAAATTACTTGATTTTCTCTCACTCCTCTAATCACTATAGAAATAGTAAGATTTTTGTCATAGGTCTACTTCAGAGGCAGCCAGAAGAAACCTTGTAAGTGTGAGCAGTTATGGTGTAACCTGGGCATGGAAGAAAACTTTGTCTTTAATCTAGGATACCAACAAATAGGTTTGATGAAGACCACAATGTTGATATTCCACATTGCAAGCTGAAAGCACAGTTGAAAGACTGCATTTATAATCTTACAGAAGATTTAAAAATAGTCAACTGCAGAGTTCCACAGTACCTTTTATCCAAAACCTTTAAATAATAATCTGTAAGTGGCTAATTTATAAATTAACTGATCTGTATCACATGAGGGACTGGAGATGTTTGAAAATAAACCTGCCCTTTGCTGAATTGGAATCATCTCAATTTCTCCTCATTAAAATATCACTGAAAATGTTTTCTCCTATATAGAACACAGCAACAGCTCAACAATAGATAGTAGCAGTAGGACATTCCAAGGCAAAAATGAGTACAACTTCTAGTTAAAGCTGCATGAAAAATTTAGGTGGACAGAAAATAACTGCCAAACTGAAAATTGTTCAGGAGATGGGAATTGATACTTATTCTCTGGGAAGACTACCAAGGTATCTTTCCTGTGCTCATGCACCTGGGGATTCAAGCAATACAATGATCACCATCCGCAGCATACTATGCTGTGGTGTAGCAAAGGAAACACTAGCACGTGATTCACAGTCAACTCTTTTTCTACCAATGGAATGAATTTCTCTCAAAAATAGACCCAGTCAGCTCTAGCACTTCCTGAGAGATCCTTCAGACTTGCACAATAAACAGCATGACTGTAGGCCAGAGCAGAAGTGAACATAGAAAACATAAAAGCATTCTCTTCCAATGTTGACAGATAGTTTATGCTAAATCAAAGAACTGATTTATTTTTAACGTCTACTGAATCTTTGATAAAAATAAAACAACATATATAATCATTACCAAAAATTGGCTCTGGAGTAGTGTTCCATGTACAGCTGCTCATCAGAAAAAGGAGCCAAATGAATGTCACTGTAAGTTGGGAACATCATTCCTAGTAAACAAAAGATAATATAAAGTAGCAAGGCAAGTGTTCAGGAGGTGTTTGCACAATGCTCTTAAATACATGGCTTACTGTTAAGGTTGCCCTGCATGGAGTAAGAAGTTGGACTTGATGATCCCTGTGAGTCCCTTCCAGCTCAGGAAATTCTGCGATTCTATAGTCTCAAGACGTCTCTACAGGAACGTCTTCACTAGTGAGAAACCACTAGTTCAGAAGTAGCAATTGTCATACACTTCAGGTATCTTAACATTTGGTTTCATTAACATATGGGTTACTGAAATGTGAATACGCTAAAGCAGTTAGTAAAAAACCCAACCCAGAACAACTTACAGAACAGACCACAATACTTCATGATGTCCTAATAATTTTATGGTCCTGTGTCAAATATTTGAATTATTTAGCTTCCTTCAAATGAAGTGAAATGCTAGCTATTAAATACCTTCTCAACACTGTCCAGTGGAATTATAACACCTTCTTTGCTTACAGCTAACTTAATAAATATAACATCTGTGTGAAGGATTTACATTCAAGCTCAGACTTGATCTTGAATAAACTGCCGTATATGGTTTTGGTCAAATTTGGAGGAGCTGCTGTTAATGAATGAAGTAGTTCTATGCACTACATTCTTAAGACTTTTATCCAGGAAACTCTTTGCACTTCAGAGTAAATACTGAAAATTTTACAAACACAAAAATGTATGTTACACCTTTTTATTTTAACAGATGCTCAAGTTGAGAAATGGAATTTTATTTGCATGAAATGACAAATCAGTGACAGAGCAGGGAATGAAATCCTGATCTACTAGTTTGCAAGAATGCACTTTTATTAGGATCTTGCACTCTAATGGCTTGGGAAACCAGGGGAATTACATTCCATTATTTTCTGTGGACAGTACATCAGACTGCCTAGGAGCTTAAATGAAAGCCCTTGTATTCTATTGTGCATGTGTCAACGGAAGCAGGAAACAAAGCCTGGTCATTTTAAACTACTCTTGAGCATACTCCTTCATCCTTTTTTAATCTGGTATAAACCACAATGCATAGTTGAAGGGGAGGACAGGAAAAGGAGGGAAGAGAAAAAAAAGGAAACAGCTTTCCTTTTGTAAGTACTTCATGTAGGAAGAGTCCACAGGAATTTAAATAAAGAACACCCCACACTCACAAAATAGACATGCTTTTTAAAACTGGCTTTGGGGAAAATATTAACAAGTTTGCAGAGAATTTGTGACAGAAAGTTGCCAGACCTAACTGGTACTAAATATAAGCAGCTTACTCAAAATGTCACAATTTCAGCTCACTTCTTAGGCAATCATTAAGTTTTATAATCACCACAGAAGGTGATTCATCCCCACTGTACAAGTGAGCAATCAGAAAGTTTGGCACCTATCTTTAAACGCATTCACTCATTTAAAACTGAAAATAAGCTGCCTACTGATCAGTTTTCAGAAGCCCTCCTCTGAAACCAGGCTCTAAGAATCTAAACGGAAGACTTAAGACTGGGCTGACTTGAAAAATACTACCCAAATGTGCTTTCTAAGTTTGAAACGACTCAAAGTCATTAGCTCCCTGCACTGAAGCACAAATTTGGCCCATGCTTCAGAAACTTCCATGTTGCAGTAATTTTACTTGAGAAAGGTCTCTTACAAGTAAGTCTTTTAAAAAGAGACTTTATAGTTCATTTTCAGCAGTTCATGCAGAAAGGTTTATCATTCAGCAATTTGAGACTCAGATTTGCCTCTCAAAGAAGATTCCCATGAGGCGTGGAACTTACAGATTCCCTTCAAAATTCCTCCAAAGAGGAGGGATAAAATACAGAGCACTGAACACTGTGAATCTCTTACGTGTTACTCAAAAGGCAACATCCAAATATTAAGTAAGGTATTTGGGAGAAGCCCAATGAAAGGATGTCAAAACAATTTGAACTTCAGAGTTTTCCTACCAAAAAAAAGCTCATCATATTTGAGTGTTCTAGTCTCACCTACATTCTCCTGTCTGGCAGTTGAGGCTAGTGTGCCATCATTTATTGTAATAAGTTGCAACAGAGATGCAATCATAGTGTATACAGCTGCAGGTTAAGATTAAAACAAGCAGAACTCAGCAGTGCAACAGCATCATACTCAAAAGCTACTTCCACTGTGAAACAGCAAGAAGTCACAGCATAGTGTAATAGCAATGGTGGCTGCATCATTATATTAATTCCCCTGGGCCCCCTAGATGGTGGTGGTAGAGCTACAATGAGGGTATAAAACCAGACAATCCTGGACTACCAATTCAAGCCTTTTTTTCACCTTTTAGAAGCTTTTTATCTTCCTTTCTCTATGCAGGGGGTAACTGCAGTGACACACTCACCATTTGACTTCAACCATTTTTTGGAATGGAGGTAACTTTCCAACATCCTTTCATTGAACAGCATGTAACCCATCGGTTCAGAAATTACCACATCAACATTCTCAGGCAGGGAGATCTCCTCAATTTTTCCAGCCAGAACAGTGATCTTGTCTGAAAGGTTGTTGCTTCTCACCAACAGCTGGAAGAAAAACAAAAGCACACAGGAAGTGTTGACTCCTTCGATTAGCAGAATTTATATCAGAGATCTTTAATTAGCATTAAACTTCCTATAGTGTAAACCAACTACCTCAGTCTGTTAATCAACATAAAATGGAAAAGTCACATATTTTTTCCTTGCTACACCAAAATTTCTAATGAGTGGGGCTCACTGGAGCAAAGTTAAAGAAATTCATCGTGTGGAACCAGCAAGTGACCATGCAAGTACTGTTCTCCTGGAAGAAATAACTATAATCAATATCTATGGGAAAAAGTATCCATCTATCTACGGGGCGGGGGGGCGGGGGGGGGGAGTATCCATCTATCTATGGGGAAAAAGTATCCATCTATCTATGGGGAAAAAGTATCCATCTATCTATGGGGAAAAATATTGGGTATTTTAATTCAATATAGAAGATTACAAAGAAAGGGTCTTCCTAATTCTCCAAATTTTGAAAAATACTGTTGTTGAGTGAGTTATAGTCATGAAACGATGAAGAAACTCAGGAGCTGAAAAGTATGCAGTGAGTAATTTTTAAGTGTAAATGGAGCATAGCACTATATTCACATAAACACATTCAAATGGGCCACTACTTAGAGCCAGGATACTGGAGATTTATCCACTTCTGTGGGCATAGTGAACCTCATAGCAAAATGTTTAATGAACAGAAGAAATGGAGCTAATTTTTTTGTTCAATACAGCAAGTTATTAAGAAAAAGAACAACCTTTTCAAAGCCTCTAATATATCTAGACATAGATGTGTATCCTATTTAGCTGTACTGTACTCAGACATACGGGGAAGTATCTGAGCTTCTTATGTTTAAATAACGAGTAGAATCTAGGTTCTTCTGGCACAAACTTATAAAGAAGCAATTATTTCACACTAATCCAAGGTGTCTCCTAGGAGATTCTAGAAAATGAAGCATCCTTTGCAACAGCACAGTAGGCGATTTATATTGATGTCCTGAGATACCAGGAAAAACAAGTATATGCAATCCAGTAAGTGATAGAAAACTCCCTCACAGATACACTTGCACTGGTGTAATGGTAGCATCAATAGAAGTGCATAATTACTTCAGCAAACCTTTTCCAAAACAGACAGGACCTTAGGGAACACTGATGAAACTTATGACTCATTTTACTACAGAAAGAGACTAATGTTATTAGCTAATTCACTGAAATGTGAATATGCTAAAGCAGTTAGTAAAAAACCCAACCCAGAACCACTTACAGAACAGACAACAATACTTGATGAAGTCCTAATAGTTTTATGGTCCTGTATCAAATATTTTAATTACTTAGCTTCCTTCAAATGAAGTGAAATGCTAGCTATTAAATACCTTCTCAACACTGTCCAGTGGAATTATAGCACCTTCTTTGCTTATAGCTAACCTAATAAATATAACATCTATGCAAAGGATTTGCATTAAAGCTTTAAAGAGTGAAACAATTAATGATTTTCAGTCATAACCTACCAATATAAACTACCTGCTAATATGACAATAAAACTACTAAGCAAAAAAATAATTGTACACTAACATGCTATCAATTAGGTAAACAACATTGCTGCTTCTTTTACTGCAAGTGTTTGTACCCATTTCTAAGAATAGGTTGACAGATTTTGTTTTAAAAGTTTTTTAGACCATAGACTACGTGAGCAGACACATGATGTGATTTCATTTTGGAAATGAAATTACCATTTTGCTCACAGGTGAATTCTGATTCGAAAAATAATTAACTGCCAAATAACAGCTCAGCAGCAGCATGGATGTACAAAGGCAAGATGCTTAAATCATTTCAGGCCCTCACAGATTGCAACAGATAACTCACCTAGTTGGCTAGAGGGCAGCAGAACATTACAATATCTCTCTCACATGCAGCAGAGATGCTTATGTTATGAAAAATTTTATTTTTACTGGAAATACGAGCATGGAGACAAATAGAAAAGGTTTTCCATTGCTATTCCTTATTATTATTATTACACAACTTAAAAAAAATCATCAATATTTATTTGCTTTCCTACACTTAGATAAAATCCAAAGAAAATTCAAATGCTGTTGGTACTTATCCTCTCCTTTAGAGTGTAGCTATGAATTGGGAAGCTAAAGTTCCCTGTGCTTTTGGCCTTCTGAAGCTTAAAACAGATAAAAAATAAAAATGGCATTTTAAAAAGGAACTTGGCTGATGTCAGGTTTTGGCCACAGAGTCTCAGGGAACAGCAACCTCTGCTTATTCACACAAGATTCTTCTCAATGTCCCACCAATATGCTCTAACAGTGGTTGGAAGAATCAAGGCAATTCTGCATCTGCCAAAATCTGTCTGTGTACCAGGACTGTCAGGAAGCCAATGAATGCCAGTTTAAGCAACTATTTCTACATGTATATCTGAGACAGACTAGATTAAGACATTGATTTATTTCAGGGAGAAAGATCACTTGTCTTATGGCAGCTATTTTTTTTGGCAATTTTTACTACGGTTTAATTACTTGACAGTTCTTATCTAGCTGGATTGGTGGCAATGAAAAACGAATCTGGAAAGTTTTAAAAATTTAAGTTTTTTTAAATTATTTCTTAAACACAAAGATTATTTTTCTGAAACTGAAACATACTGTGCATTGACAAACTGTGACTAGTGGCTCATTATCACAGGAACAGAAGTAAAAATCAATTAACTGATATTAAATTTTGGAGAGCTACAGTCTCCCACAAATTCCATGCATCTCTTTTGTACAAGAGGAAGATTCTACAGAAGTAACAGAAATAGTTTACAACATATACAGAACAAAAGTGTATTATATCAAATGCATGTAAAATACTGTTAACTTCTACTCCCAGGCAATATTAGTTCACAAGTGAGTTTTAAAAATAAATAAAAAACTTTGAGAAGGCTATAAGCTAACATCTATAAACTAACTCTTTATCCCAACTACCTCCATCTTGTTTGAACTGACCCTATTTTTGACAGGTTTATTAAGTTAATTCACCCTCTGCAACACCTTCATGAATTGTGTGTTTTATACATAGAAAGTTATTTATGCCATCATCAATATGACTTGCTACTCCGGAAGAAATATTGGCCATGTCATTTAAAAATATGCCTTACGGAACCTATTTCTTCATCTCTTACACCGAAATCCCCAACCTTCATCTTGACAGCTTACTGTTTTTACTAATCTAAGTTGAAGCTTCTTTTTTAACTATTAGTGATTTTTGTGCCTTTTAAAAAAAATATCTTACTGGCAAATGAAGAACAAGCAACTAAGTGTGATGAGAGTAGAGCTTTTTGACTCAGTGCCTTTGGGAACCAATAGCAAATCTGTGGCAAAAGAAGAGGAGGTATATCTGAGTGGGTGTGTTGACAATGTTCTCACCATGCATACAGTATTTCACAAATTCGTGTAATCACCAAGTTATGGTCAGCACAGTGTGTCTGTAGGACTGAAGTAGTTTCAATATTTCATAGCTTTAGAGGAAAAAAAATCCAGGGAAAAAAAAATTCCAGCCAGTATCTTATTTTGTCAGTGACTGAAAGGAATGTGTTGTTTTCAACAGCTGCACTCTCTCATGATTCTCCTGGTTTTCAGAAGACTTTGAAAGCAGGGCAAGATTACAGTGATGGAGGATTAAATTGATACCTTAAACTAAAATACAAACAGTTAAATTTGTACCTGGTCTATGCGCTCACTTCAAATGAGTTGCATCAGTCTGCCACCAGATGTGGCCATGTTGTTGTTCTGGCTATTTTTTCATTTACCTTTTTTCATGCAGCATTCATTAAAATTAAATGCTCGAAAGTCTTTGGTAAAATAGCAAGGGTTTGTTTGACAAAAAAACCAGATCAAAACTGATGTCTCTAATACATACAGGTAAGGAGAAACTTCTTAACATACATCTCTCCTCATGAAAGGTCCAGTTTTATATCCAGACACAGCAGATCTCTCACCCCATGAAACAGAGACACAAAACCAGGCCCAACTGTTCCGTAAGCCTGATAATCGATGTCATGGATCATATAAAGCAATGAATAATTCAAGCCTTTTCCATATGACTTTCCCCAGAAATATCATGAAACACTATTTACATTTTGACACCAGGATCCATCTCTAATGAAAATCAAGAGTCTGTTTTCCCTGGAAACCAAACAAAACTACAAAATTCCTCATGGAACAAAAAAACCCCAAAAAAATTTACTCTCCAAGTACTTCCAAAGTTGGCAAACAGATCAAAGTATTTCACACAGACTTAAAAGATAATCTGTGCAAGCAGTGCTATATGAACCCTGCCAAAACAGTAAACATCATGACAGCATCCTTAATACTGAAATACAAATAGTCCAATGGCTGTAATTAAACTTATTAACATACTAAATGCTGGGGGTTACAGAGAAAACAGAATAATTTCTTCCCAGTAAACAGAAGTCTTGGAGGACTCAGGTAGGGGAAAACATATATATTTGCTAACAACATGCCTTTGTGCAACACTTCAAAAAACCCAAACAGAAATACAAAGTTAATTTGACATACACATTCTCTGTGATTTTTCAAAAGTAAACATCAAGACTCACAGATGGCCCTTCCAAGCCACTGAGCAAAAACGTGACTGAGCGTTTAATTGGCTGTAATCATCAATTGTCATAGAGAAGAGTACAGTTATACAGTTCCAAAAGACAGTCAAATCAGTAGAGTCAGTCTATCAGGAAGCTTTATACAAGTCCACCTGCTCAGATTTTAAACCTCAGCAGCAGCTGCATTTATCCAAGACTGTAAGTAACTTTTCCTCATTCTTCTGCTCTGGTGTGGGGTCCCTCCCATGGGAGACAGTCCTTCATGAACTGTTCCAGCATGGGTCCTTTCTGCGGGCTACCATCCTTCAGTCAGAGACTGCTCCAGTGTGGGCTTTCCCATGGAGTTACAGCCATCTTGGGGGGCATCCCCCTGCTCCAGAGTGGGGTCCTCCCTGGGCTGCAGGTGGGCATCTGCTCCCCTCCATGGGCTGGGGAGGGACAGCCTGCCATCTCACCACAGGCTGCAGGGGAATCCCCTCCTCCCCTGCTCCTCCTCTCCCTCCTTCTTCACTAATCTCAGTATCTGCAGAGGGGTTCCCTTCACATTCCAATACCCCTCCCCACTGCAGGTTCCCCTTCTTAAATCTGTTATCCCAGAGATGCTGCCACTGCTGCTGATAGGCTCAGACTTGGCCAGAGGCAGGTCCAGCTTGAAGCTGGGAAACTTCTTGCAGCTTCTTACAGAAGCCACCCCCACAGCCCCCTCCCCTGCTACCAAAACCCCACCACACAAACCCAAAACACTGACCTTGCCTAACAGGAGCTCTCAGGCATAATTACACTTATATCAGAACTTAAAATATATGGCAACATACTGCAAATGTTTTATTTTCTTTTTTTTCATAGAAGCAAGGTATGGTTTGGGTTGGAAGGGACCTGTAAAGGTCATCTGGTCCAACCCCACCATGCAATGATTAAGGACATCTTCAACTAGATCAGGTTGCTCAGAGCCCCATCCAACCTGACCTTGAATGTTTCCAAGGACGGGGCATCTACAACTTCCCTGGACAACCTGTTCCAGTGTTTAACTACCCTCATTGTAAAAAATTCTTCCTTATATCTAGTCTGAATCTACCCTCCTTTAGTTTTTAGTGTGCATTATCACCATACCCTATTAACCCCACCACACACAGCATCTGACATACCAGATGAGACAGCAGACAATTTACCACATAATTAAATACAGTTAAAGGATTTTAATCTAAATAACAGAAAACACAAACAGGTGCAGGTTATTTGTTTATTGCGCAGAAGATAGTAAGCTGCACATAAGCATCATCTAAACACTACATAGCAAGCAACTGCAAACATTACGGTGCTTGAGACAGAATCTTTGCAAGACAGCCCCCAGTGCACATCAAATGCTTTTCTAAATTCCAATATGTGTCTTGCAGGCAAACTGAGTCTACCCACACATGAGCACTCTCCTAGGAGTCATAACACAGTCCACTCAAGGTTAATTGTCTTTCATTAAGTTAATTCCCTCATGTTTGGCTATTGCAACAGATTAAATAGCAGTCTTACATTTAACAACTCACTATTCATGTCTCATATCATGACAGACAGACAAGCATTTTACCAGAAGTAACTATTTTTACTTTTAATAATCCCATCACTAGCTGACCTCCACAATACAATCACATTTTCCTCATGCATAGTAGCTCTTCCTTTCAGTTTATCCAAGTGCTCTACTTACATGTTTTTCCCAGTCTGTTAACATGAATGTTTCCCCTTGGTCCTATATAAGCTGCTTAGAATCACATCTCCTGTTTAGACAAAACTACCAGCACCAGTCACTTTCAGCCTTATTTCTTCTGCTCCCCACCATTTTTTTTGGCAAAGGATTTACTGCTATAGTGAAATCAGCAGATTGAGATCACACATCTCATGCACACACCACTGAAGAGCACTGGCTATCATTCACTTTACACAATTTCCTCCCTGTTACAAACTGGTTTGTTAGGTAAGATCTATTTCAAACTTCTTTCTTTACCATGGACTGCACGTGGCAGGAGCCAGCAGCCAGCAGTTGTATATCCAAAACATGGAGTCACAAAACAGAAGAAAAACTGGTGCAGATGAAGGTTCACAGGGTTTCTCTCTCCTCTGCTGAAGTTTTTGAAACAGGAAAAAAAGATGGCAGGTAAGCCTTGGATACACAAATGCCAGGCAGAAACTATTGTCTGTGTTAGTAAAAAATGAATATCCAATAGGTAGACCAGACTGACATTTAAGTAAACAAAAGGTGACAATAATATTCAGAACTCCTTTAAATGGTATTATTTTCAGTGCAGGGAAACAGCAAAGTACTGGAGGGGGGAATAAATATTACAGTCCTTACACTGTAATAATGAGTTGCATTTTAAAATTATATAAATTACAAATTAATCTTTAGTTTTAGTTTAAATGCAAATAGAACTTGCCTAATGTAAACCTGTATGAGCTTCACTGGAATTCTGTCAAACATATAGACAACCAGACAACCATAACAAAGAGGGTCAGGTCTGTCTAGCTTTTCAGAACAGCTTAATGAGGCCATGGAACAAAACAGAAGTGCAAGCATATTGCAAACCAATGAAAAAGCCACCCAACTACTACACAGAACACAGTGACACAGAAATGAGAGATTCTCCAGTGAAAATCTAAAATGAGTGACTAAGAAACAGCCAGTATGTTTCCTAGTAAAGCAGTTGCTATGAATTTTCCCTCCAACACATTTTTCAGATATTCTACCATTGCACATCTGTATACAGTGCAGAATTTTCAACACTGTCAAAGAGACATCTGATTTCTGGTAACTGCATTGTAGTGCTAAATTTTTAATACCATTCTTTAAAAATAAACCTCCAACTATAGAGAGAAAGTTACTGTAAACCTAGCAAATCTTTCAGTAACAAGTATTACAGCATTAGTTTGTATTGTTCAAATATAATTTCCCTTCAGTCAGTAGTTTATTGTATTGGTTTTAAGTGTTTTGTATTAAAATAGAAAAAAAATTAAAAAGGAACAAGCCTTGTTAATCTCACATTCAACATAATTACACATATCTGAAACAGATGAAAAATACAATAAATCCATACAGAAATGAGAGAAGAAATGGATGGAAAGTAATGCTTTTCTCATAATCCAAATACCTGACAAACCATACCAATGAAATCCCACTGTGGAATATTAAGAAATGACAAATAGTATACCTAAGGCTAAGCATATTTATGCTGAATAAGCTTAAATTCTTTAAACATTATTTGTTAACAGATCAGCTGATCTGCAATACCTTTCATGAGTGAACAAGTTTTCACAATAAATTATGACTACAGAAGTCCATTATATTTCTTATGAAAACTGAGTCCTGTTTGGGGAAGCAGAAGGAGGAGAAAATGACCAAAAACCTATGAATTATCAAACTGAGACTCTGACATTTTAGCCAGTATAACCCAGTATTTACAGCTGCTTAAGGTTCTTTACTTCTCTTTATTAATAAAAGGTCCTTTACTCCTCTTTATCAATCATAGTTTTAAGCAGTTTAGTATTTCATCCACCCCAGGAGAAAAGCAATTTAATTTCTAAAACCAATGGATTAATGCTATTTCTCTATAAGTTGCCAGATATATAACTCACATTTATATTGCATCAAAAAATACACAATATTTGATACACAACAGATGCAGCATGTCCTGTTTCACAACTAGTCATTTTGCTTACTTCTGGCTGGAGTGAAGTTCAAACCTGTGACCAAAATGGCGTACATTATACTCACTACTACACATTATTCTACTACTAGGAAAAGCAAGTTCTCTTTTGTTCTTTTTATTATGCTTTCATAAATAAAACTTCTGTCTATCATGAAACAAAGACATTGCACAAAATAGTATGTTTACAAAATCCTATGTGAAATAAAAACCACCCTCCACTCTGAAAGATACCTTCCATATATTAACATTCTTATGCTTCTGATAGGTCTGACAAAATGACAGATATCAGAAAAAAAAATCCCTTTAATTACAAAGAATCTTTCTAATTATTCAAATTTTAATAAGAAAATAGAAATGTGCTTTCAGTACGTATATGCAAAGTTAGGCTAGTACATCCTCTCCAGTTCCAAAAGTAGCATACCCATAATAAGAAAATATTTGTCAACCGCAACACAAATAAGGCAGAAGTAGAAAATGATTGTATGAAACACTCTTCCTCAATACATAAGTTAATGCAAAATGTATATGGGGAGATTCTGGAATCCTGTATTTAAGCTGGAATGAAAAATACAAATAATTTCTACATTAATAACTACTTCTATCTGGAGAGAAATAAAAATGTCCAATATCCACATTTTCTTCTTTAAGACCAGATTATCTCGATTTCCAATAACAATGCATTTCCTTCACAATGTTACAGTTGACAATTGGTGTTTGCCAGCCTTCACCAAGAGCAAGGCTGGACTGCTGTATCAGGACATACAGGAGGAACTTTCACTGAACCACTGCATACTCATTGTGTGGACTTAGAGGTACTATGGACTCCTAAAGCTGCTTATGAACATTTGTGTTCCTGATTAGTAAAGCAAAAAGAAAAATTAACATCTAGATATTGCAAACTTTTTCTAGATATGGGATGAAAAACCCTCTGCCACTTTTCACCCTCTTCCACATTAAAACTATTTTAAAAACTCAGCTATAGGTGATCAGTGTTGACAAAATTTATGACAATAATGCTCACACTTCTCCCCACACATTCTGATGTTCACCTAAACAAGCAGAGACTGTGAGAAAAAACATGGAGATTTTTGCTGTTGCTGGCCTTTAGGATTAGCACTTTTTAGGAAGTGAACGTCTAAGCCATTTAGTTACCAATACCACTCTGAGTGTTTAATTTTTTTTTTTTAATTGTATGAAAATGCCTAGTAAAAACAATGCCTGGAAAAATATGTTTTAAAACCAAGTGCATTCTTTGGACATGTCCTTTTTGAACCATAAGAACAGTTTCATAAGAAGGTTGAAAGACCTAACTGATCACACTTAGCAGGAAAATAACTCAACTGTCTGATCACCCAGATGTCCAAGAGTCTCAGAAAAAAATACTCAAATGTTTTTGCATAGAACCCATGAAAACACTACCTGCTTTAATTTTCCCTTCCAAATGTAAAAAGTTCAGTCACAGTTAATGACTGTTCACCGATTTTCACAGAAACAATAATCATATGGTTTATTTATTTGACACATTAGAACCTTCAAAAATTACCTTCCAAAAAGTGTTGCCCAATACAGACCTGACTTCTCAGAAAAATAACACTGAAGCCTTCAACATTAGCCTTTTTGAGGCACAGTTCCAGATCTCTTAACATTTTCACTCTACACCATTCTAACACTTGGATCAGGTGAAAAACACTTACCTCCGCATATTTTGCCATTGAACTGGCTTCAACTGCATAGACTCTTCTAGCTCCGGCCTGCACTGCAAAAAATGAAAGGATTCCTGATCCACAGCCAACATCTAGGACCACCTTGAAAGCAAAAGGCAGACCAAAAGAAACAAAATAATCAAAAAGTCACTTCCTGACACCTCTTTTAAGTAACTACGTTTTCATAGCTCTACCCTGCATTTAGTGAGCCTGGCATTACACAAACATATTACTAATTTCACTTGAAAAAGTGAAAAACTTGTTAATGAAGAGTTTAAATGCCCCTATTCTTTGTTTTAGCAGCAGCAGTGTATTTTTAGTCTAAGTCTGTGGATTGTTTTCATGTGTGAATACAGGGTTATGGTTTGAAGGAAATAGATTTTTGTAACAAAGTTTCTTTAGGATAAAAATTTGGAAAACGAGTGTAGTCTGAATACAGTGGGGAGGGACATAAGACATGACAATGGTAATTCCTTGACGGACTACAGAATTGTGTCTTTCTGAATGAAAAGTCACTCCAATGTGGAAGTATCTTAGATAAAACCAGACTCTGTATCTTTGTTCAAATATTGGTTCTGCTTGCTGACGTTCGTATTAGACCTTTAATTGCACTGCTTGATGTGGTGACTCTCAAAGGCCCTCAGTTAAACATAAATCCCAAAGCCTCATTTTCTCCATCAGTCAGGTGGCTCACTTGTTGCAAGCCAAAATGGTGACTGAAATGTTTCAAAGGATCAAATTTTTTGTTTCAATGTATAGTGTAATGCGAATCCAGAGGCTGCTGCAATGGTCCAGACAAGCCTCTCGTTGCTAGCTTTGTGCTGTTGTACAGGTCACTCAACACTGCCGCAGAGGCATAAGTACCCAGAAAGAAAGGCTAACTGCCAGAGAAGTGGTTAAGATGATGTGACTGATGTGATCTGTGATGCAAAGCCCACTTTTATACTGCTCAACAGTATTAGGCTAATACCAGTACCTTGCTTCCTCTGGATTTTAATACCAGGTTTGAGAAAAATCTCACAGAACAGATTCAGATTCCTCCTATAGGTTTGTGCTTGACTGAAAACAAGGAGCTACAGTTTTCCTGTCCCTGTGGCTGAAATTCTCATTAGATTTTGATGCAAGATATGAAATTCTCAAGCCCATTAGGTGATTTAAGACACTTGGAAATGGAACCTCCTAAGATTTCAACCATGAAACTTAGATACAGCCATGACCCAATCTCAAGAGCAGAGACACTTAAATATAATACAGATTCAGAGTAATACTACAGCTTAGTATACCAGCTACCCCTGTTCTTTACTGCTTCTCTGCCCCAACTTCTATATGATGCACGTTGCTTACCAACCTTTAAAACCTTTAAAAATTACCAGCCTTTAAAAACACAAAGAAAAAATTTTGTGCATTCAAACAGAATAGTTTTAACAGAAGAATAATCTCTTAGAATGAAGGGCACATTCCATTCCCCAAAAGTTACTCTACATGACGTTTAGGTTATGTATTAAAGAATGCAGTCTAACACACATGGCCTGAATTTGTTGCAGATAATATGAATCTGTGTTACAGAAGTACTCCACTGCAAAATAAATTAACATTGCTTCTGATATTGCACATAATCTCAAGTTTGGCATAGAAGCCAGAACCTTGCCTTTAATAATTTCCTTTCCTGGTGGAAGATTTTATTAAGCTTATTTTTTTTATATCACAGATGACAGGCTGTTACAGATCCAGTTTTGTTTCCATGCTTTGGCAGGTGTTTAGAATATGCTCCTATGCCCAGATGAACCAGCTCTTCGGAACGGCAAGTGACAGTAAGTATCAGTATAAGCAGGAGGGAGATGACGACAAATCAAGGGCAATTTCATCGAACCACAGGTCTGACAAAGTTTGGTAGGCTATTTATCAATACCCAACGGGAATCACAATACAATAATACTTTCTCTCTCTGCATATGTTGAAAGCATAAGGAAGAGTCAACTGTTCAAGTTCCATGTGAAAAATCCAATGGAGAATTATGGCTTTTTCTACCAGACCTAATTCTGATGCCATTTCTTACACTACACCTATGTCTACCTCAGTAGGTGGTATGGCTGTATGGGAACAATTTTTCCTGGATGATTTACTAAGACTAACTCTAGTCGGATTTTCTGCTAGCTTAGTCCAGTTTAGTTTCATCCAAAATTAATACAACTTGCTTACTCTGAGACCACTCCACAATGTGAACTGAAGCACCCTGAGTGGCCATGGTAGAAACTCACTTCAGAAGCTCACTCCTGACCCACATTAAAACTCTAATGAAGACACAAATGAGCACCACAAACTGAAGCAGCTGACAGAGGTAGCATTTGTCCAGTAATTAGTGAAGCAAGGGGAAAACGAGCTGAGAAATTGTGTGTGACAGTCTGGGAATTGCTGGAGGCTGTACAACCAGGCACAGGCACACCCTGTAAGACCTGTAAGACTTGCTAGATCAACAGCCCTTGGCACACCAGAGACTTTGATCCAGGACAGAACTTGTAAGGGAGGATGTTGCTGTGTTGGTGCTGGGCTGCATGGAATGGCTGATGGCTGGAGTGCAGCCAGCAGAGGTCAAAGAAAGGCCATTTTTAAGACAACATTTGGGGAACTGTCCAGTTTTGATCTCAGCACAAGACAGACACTGACATATTGCAGCAAGTACCACGGAGGTTCACCAAGATAATTAGAGAGCTGGAGGACACGAGAGGCTTGACAGAAATCGGTTTGTTTAATTTTAACAAGAGGAGACAGGCTAACGGGAGAGCTTACTGCTGTCTTCATCTGCCTAATGGGAGTTCAGTGAAAACTGAAACAGACTTTTCTTGAAGGAGACACACAGTGGTAAGACAAAAGGCAACAGACACAAGTCATTGGACAAGAAATTCTGAGAGACATAGTAAAACTTTTTCACTGTGAGGTTTGTCAGACACTGGAACCGGTTGCCTACAGAGTCTGTAGCATCTCCATCCTTGGATCCAGTCAAAATATAACTGGACAGGCCTTAAGCAACCTGGTCTAGTTGGCCCTGCTTTCAGTATAGGTTTGGACTAGAGATGTGCAGAGGTTCTTTCTGACCTAAATTACTTTAATCCAACAAACCTGCAATGGCACACCTCGCTGTTATTGCTGGGATCTCCTACAGAAAACTTTGCTCCCTCTAGATAGGAAAAGCATCCTAAAAGAGCTGTAAGAGCAGTCATTAAGAAAAAGTACTGTGAAATAACAATACATGGTACTAGCATGCTTCTTTCTGAAAAGTAGAATTTTAAAATTAAATAGTAGAAAGTTGGGTGATGATGATGTCATGCATATTGAGAGGAAAGGTAGTAGATTGTATGTGTTTCGGTATTTATTTTGAAATATAAATGCAGCTACTTCAGCAATTATCAGAAATCAGTCAGGAATAACCTATACCCTACCCTCCTGACCACAGTTCAGTACTGCTCTTGCTTTCACCTACACAGATGAATAGCTTTCCTAATGTGAATTTAATGGGACTTACTCACATGTGTGAGCTTGTACGCTCACAATTAGAGTCCTGAAAAGCACTTTTGAATAAGGGGGGGGGGCAGAGGTCAAACAAAGAAAAACAACAACTAGATGAACACATAAAACTAAAAGCAAAAGTGTCCTATATCTACAGTGACATTTATCATTCAAAATTCCTATACATCAGCAAGATTATATACAGAAATTATTATTTTTTTTTTTTTTTAGCATGCGCCTTTGCACAATGTGAATGGCTAATTTGTGTGATCCTTCATCCAAGAGCACTGGAGACACTCTAATTCTAGTTGCTTTGCTTTTAAGTGAACTATGCATAAATAGACTACAAATGAAAAAATTCAAAAGGCTCATAACCTGAGACTTAATTTCAAAAGAAGTAGAAATGTGTCAGCCCTTACTCAGTTTGAAACAGCATTATACACTGCTACCATAAAATTTAGCTGAGACTTTTTTTTAGTATAACCAATTAAAACACTTTGAACTCACCCTTTTGACTCTATAACAATTCAAAGTCTAAGATAAAATTTTACTTAAAAACAGTGAAAGCTCTAAGGTGACTGTTTCTAAGAGGAGATATAAAGGAGTATATGCTAGTAAAAATTACTGTATTAATGTGAAGAATCCAGCCTCAGATTCATTAGATTCTGAATGAGTTCTCCTTATTCTTTTAAGCTTCAAAAGACATAAATGCTCAATCCAAACACTACTCCCAGTTTGTTCTAAAGTACTTTACCTCCGACAGTGTTTGAATTTATCACCAAGAACCCTCTCAAGGGGTCCAGAATTAATTTTGTCCAGCACAACTCAGATAACCTGTTGCACTTTCTCATACAAATATTTTTTCAAAAACAAACAAAGCCCAGAATAAGATAACAAAAAGGTACTTTATCAGCAGATATCCCTTCACTATAGGCAAAAATGTTTGTATAATAGATTATTACAGAATTTAGAGAAGGAGGCAGCAAAGGTAAAGAAATATATTGGGGGGATGCAGAGCAGGTGGGAAACAATAAGACAAATAGCAATTGAATAAAACTTTTTCAAATAATGGAAGTATTAAAAGAATTATGTCCTTTTTTGCCTTTATCTCCTCACTGCCATCATTAAAATTTTCTGCCTACCTTATAGTTTCTGGATGTGGGATGAATATAGTTGCCATATTTGCAACAGATCAAGTCTTAGGACAATAGGTTTCTCAGGTTCTCATGAGAAAGCATTTTGCCACAATGTAGGTAGTTCAATTTTTTCGGCTACATTTATTCTGAAAATTGCCATTTCTCAACAGGATCAGGAAAAAGAAGAATAATTTTCTAGGTAGGTGGTCAACAACACCCAGCCTGTAATTGTCTTAATATTAGGTATGCTGAAGAGAAGCAAAGGTAGTTCCAACAGCTGGGAAAATAAATAAACCAAGAGTAAAGGCAAGCAAGCTATACTACTGCACAGCAGCTGAGATAAATCTGCATTTTGCATTGTAACACAGGAGCATCCTTTTTGGCATAAAGCCAATGGCAAATAAAATCCTCTCTCTGCTGCTTCTTTCACCATATATTCAAGTTACATATTCCAGTACAAAATTTAATCCATTAAAGATACGGTAGCTCCATTTACCCAGCTGGTATCATCCAATACCACATGCTTTGGGGTTTGATTCTGATGCCTATAGCAAACCGAAGCAGCCCTGTGCACACCACTAGTTTACTAACCTTATTGAATTAAAGAGGAGAGGAGGATTGTCTCAGGCCTGAAAGAAATTACAGAGACTGAAACCTATTTTTTTCAGTTCTACAAAGGTTTGTTTCATTTCTATGACAGTAAATGGTTAACTGTAGTTTTTAAGGAAGCGCAGTTTACCTAAGTTGCATGGCAAAGAAGAATTAATCAGCTGCACTTGAATTGATTACTAAACTTAATTAATAGTTAAAACATAATGATCTTAATTCAGATAAATTTCACACAACTCTCCTCATTTTGGCTTTAAATGTGCTACACATTTAAAGGGAAATGTTTTGTCCTGTGTTTGCTTATATGTTATTAAAGACTCTTCTCTGTGATATAGTAAACCCATTGTGCTGGTGTAAGCTGAAGTCACAGGCTACTTTTAAAAGAAATTGCACACAGAAAAACAAGAAAGGAAGAGGAGAGAAGACTAAAATGACAACAAGGTAAAAAAAATAATAATTGCAGCTTAATTTTCTCCATAATTTTTGTTTGCAGTCCGCTTCCCAAACAGCATAAACAGAGCTCACATGGTCTCAGCCACCATTCTGAGACCTAGAAAGATTCCTGCGAGGCTGCTGCTTACAAACTGGCTATTTATTTACAGAAGGTCACATGTAGTCTAACAGGTTTTGCTGGGTTTTGTTATTTTAAGAGAGGTGAGCAGTGTCATAGCAAGATACGTAGATGACACAATATCTGGTGATTAAACAGCAGAGAGAGCTAGTGAAGGTAGGCCACTTGACAATGCACAGATAAATTAAATTCAGTGCTGATTAATATAAGTTTGTGAAAAACATGAATAGTTCACATACCATCCAAGTTCTAAATGAATCATCATCATCAACAACAACATAGAGCCCAGGCACCATTATGAATTGTTTGGTGAAGGTCAATGTTCAATGGGCAGATGCAGTCCCAGGAAAAAAAGTCAAGATTTACAAGAAGTACTGTAAAAAATAACTAGGAAGTTAGAATTCTGCAATATAAATCAATTGTATGGCATTTTCTACACTACCATGGATAACTCCTGCCAATCTTTTTATCAAAACAGTTGCTGCAGAATTAATGGTGGCACTGAGAAAGAGGCCAAGAATGGTAACAGGACATGCACAATTTCTTCATGCAGAAAAGGACAGAGAGGACTGAGAACACTGACCTCAGAAGCAAGACTACATAAAAAGAGACAACAAAAATTGACACAATGGAGGAACAATATGAAGAAAATTAGAACTTCTCCTTTGCTTCCCAACATAAGAGCAAATGACAGAATTAGAAAGCTGATAAATTAAAAATCTTACTAAAAGGAAATACTTTTCCACATAACACGTGATTGTATTACAGAATTTGTTGTTGTATTAAGGGTGGAATCAGAGAAGAGTGTGCATGGGGACTGGTCCTGGAGAGGGTCAGAAAGTCTTTAGTTAGTGCAACTAATTGCAATAGGGAAAAAAAAAGTAAAAACAAAGTAAAAAGAACCATTGTAAAATATACTAGCCCTATGCTTTGCATTTCAAGGAGACTAAAAAAAATGAAATTAGGAAGTGACTTAATCTGTGGCTGGGAGGCAGATTATCCTAAATCTCCCCAGTGTAAGTCTTTTGTCTTTTGCTGAAGTATCTGGTTTGAACAATGTGAGAGGCAGAGGACTAGATGAAGAAGTAATAAATATCATTATATTCATTACAGTAGTCTTCGAGATCTATACACATATTTTAGAGATGAGTTTGGCATCTGAAGTTGTAAGTTCCTGCATTGTTTCCAAACCTTTGCAGCCACTTATGTGCTTGCTCAAATTGTAATGACTGTGGGGTGCAAAAACATTCAGCGTAGATCTCCATGAAGGAGACAAACTACAATACCTTTGCAGGTATTTGCAAGAGACTATAAGGCAACATAGCAAGTACACAGTCAGCAGTTAAGATGAGGAAACTCATATTGTATATGAGCTCCAAGGTGCCAAATGGGAATGATAACAGCTCAAAATGTCAAGGAACACATACATGTAGGTGTCCAGATTGTCCACAGAAGACGGGATTTTGTAGGCAGAGGAATTTGTAGCTCACGTTTGGATCTATGTTTTGTACCTGAGGATGTACCATCACCATCATGCATCATGTGCTTGACAATACCATTAATAATATGAAGCACACATGAATTAATATATTCATGCATGAAGTCCCAGGTGAGAAAAGGCTCAGTCTGATCAGTGTTGTTCTACAGGGCAAGCTGAAGTTTAGAGCCTAAGCAGTATACTGGAACATTTAAGACACTTAACAGAACTTACCTTGTCTGTAAAATCTGTGTAGTTCTGTACAATAGCTCTGTGGTAAGTGGCTGTCCTCACAAAATCCTGCATCATATTCTGTTGTTGAGACAGGCAGCCATAAAACTAAAATGAAAAGAGGAGAGGAAAAACAGAAAAAAAAGATAAAGCCCTTCTTCTATCAATCTTACCTTAAATTACTTGGTACTTAAATTACCAAGGTCCTGACCACCCTCTGAATAAACCTAAGCTATCTTTCTAACTGACCTGGTGACTAAGGTCAAGCAAACAGTAACCTAGATTTCACGAATTGGCACTGAAGTTTCATTACCTGAAAATACTGAGCAGCGGATGCTTCATCTGTTCGCTGACTGAACACAGAGTTCTCCTTCTTCTGGCTACAGCATCTTTTCACTGTATTTGAAAATATGTTGTATTCTGGAAAAGAAAAATAGAAATAACACAAATGTAGCAAAAACCACAAGGATGGTAAATTAAGATAAGCAACCAATGACAAGAAAAGAACACATTCCATCACACTTGAGAGGAATGCTTCATTTGGCTTATGGTGTTCATAAATACACAGTAAACCATTTCAAATGTCATTAAACAGACAAGAGCTGTTGCAAAGATCTGGTGAGCATCAAAAGATTTTAAGAAGCACCTGGATGTGTGCAACAGTGTTGTCAAGGATTCTCCATTCAGATTAGCTAACTCCTGCAAACAACAGTGATGGTGAACTCTAACAGAGGAGTGGCTGAACATAAGCCTCAACCTACTATTTCAGGTTAATCTATACTAGCCCAAGCTCCACACAGAGAACTACCTGGGGTTATTGTGAAATGCACAGATTTGAGTGAGGAGGCTTACAGACTAGAATAAAACACTCAAATTTAATTGGCCTAAAAAAGCCAGGCTGAGGACCATGTATCTTCATTCAGAGGCAGTCTAGCTAAAAAAACTCAAGAGTTACAGGCCTTTGGCTTCTGTGGACAAGATCAATTCTGACATTAGATAACTAACAGGAAAAAACATGTGGACCCAAAAAAAAACAAATAACCAGCTCATGCAAAGGCTTTTGTCTCCATCTTTTAAGATCAAACCAACCCCCCAAGCATAAAATAATTCCTTGATGTCCAAAAGAAAGGCACATGCCAGTAAGTGGAGAAAGTATCTAGAAAAAGCACTGTAAAGAAAAATTGTTGGGGGGAAGCATAGATAACAACAATAAAATCAGGGAGGGAAGTCTTTCATCTTCCGTTCATACAAAGAGAAGAGAAGATAGAGAAATCAGACTACACCACATTCATAATTTGCTAAACCAGAGAGACAGGAAACTCCTACAACAGTTCACAGATTTTCAAATAAAAATAGCAATTGCCTGAAGCCTGTAACTGTGCACTGGGAAGTACATGCTAAGTGCTCTAATTGTTTGGAGATAATTCAATAATTCAATACTTTGAATGGCCTTTGAAACAAAGGGTCTGAAGATAACAGAAACAAATAATTAATAAGCAGCTCAACGGAGTAATCAAGGAGAATTTCCCTCATCATTTCAGGAAATTTTAAAATCTTCAAAACAGAGATTTGGTTGCACTAATCCTTTTCCACTGCAGAAAGCTGGCATAACCAAAAAGGAAGAGACATAGAAGATAACATGTAGCTGTCCCTTTACCTTTGGAAATCAGGACAAGCTCAATGTCAGGCTGTTTGGGAATGAAAACAAAGACCCATGTTTATACAACCCAACATAAGCACAGTTGCTGCGAAGTTACCCTTAACGGGCCAAAAAAGTATTTTTGAGTAGGGTCTTGAGGGAGAGATCCTCGGTAGAAAATTTTAAATTCTTGGAAAAAGTGGATAATAAAGACAGCACAGAGTTCAGCAAAAGCATCACAAATTGCTATTATCATTATCCAAGCTTTCCAGTCTTCATAGAACTAGAAACCACTAAAACTGGAAAACTGGATGGAAAAAGCTCCATCTTTGGGGCAGTCATATACTCTTTCACCATAAGAATTTCACACCAAAAATGTGACAGACAGCCATACTTCCTCAGAGAAGTCTGAATCAATTGAGGGCACAGCCCCTTGAACCTCTGGGCTACCCCATGTCACAAGGTGCACTTATAAGCGTCCAGAGTTCAAGCCATTTCTCTCAGTTGAATTTATGAGCAGTCTAATGTATGCGGTGAAATAATTTTGTTGAAAGTCTAGAACAATAGACTCTAAGAATTATCACAGCATTAGTTTAACCTTACTCTATAGAAGACTGTAAGGGTGGCAGAAATTGTAAAACACAACTCACCAGCTTATTCAAATGCACTTCACCTGCTGAGGAAATTTGCTAGAGAGCTGATCTGTTGCCACTCTGCAGAATATTCCCATTTAATTTCCAGGTGGAAGCAAGAAAGTCTCACTTTGTTAGTTCAGCCCTGTCAGCTCCAGTGGGAAGAAGATGCCACATTCAACATCTGAATTTGGGGTGATATGGGGGTCTCAAAATAATTAAATTGTTCCAGAAGTAATTGTAAATTACCATGAAAATGTACAAATGCCATCAACATGCCCTTTTCTCTCCCACAGCGGGTTGATGGTCAGAATGAAACAATAAATGACCGGATCATGACAACTAAGAGTGGCCCAAATTACAGACAATGCCAATTTTCTGCAGGAAGATGCAGAAATCAGCTTAAACCAGATCAGTCTCTCTGTTCTTTCTCTGCATGAAGAGACAACACCAGAAAAAAAGTCTGACACTGGACAGTGGAGATTTTTGCCAGGCAGTCACCCATTGTCTTAAGCTTCTCCCATTTTTTTTTTCTTTTTTTTTTTTTTTTCTTCAATCTGAAAGCAAGAGATGATGCTACAGATTCAGCAACATGCTTGACTCCTTTCTTTTCTAGTCACTCTTTACACGATTTTCATATCTCTGCAGAGACTAATTGGTAGCTCAGAACATCATCTTTGGTGTCCAGGAATGAGAATGGATTTCAAAACTACAACACTGGTTGTGGTTGTGTTAAGAAAAACTGGAAAAGCTTGCCTAGAGATTTCAAAACATAACTGTACAAAGCTCTGAGCACCCTGGGGCAGAACCTGCTTTGCAAAGGAGGCTGGACCAGATGAACATATGATCTCTCTTCCAATTGAATTATTCTTTGATTCTATGAAAAAATAAAAGGTACAACTTCCTTGTGATACAGTACTTCTTTATATACAAATAAGACTTTTGTTGCTGGAGCTCTCTGGAGTGCTGGCAAATTACAAAACTAGTACTCAGTGAGTTGAAAGGTACATCAAAATAGAAAGAAAGAAAAAGAGGTTGGTGGAGTTCCTCCACAATCTTTCATAAAAGACCTCAGATGCCCTTGAAGTTTTTCTAACAGAGTATCTGCAAGATCACAAGAGGCTCTGGCAGACTATGGAGGGGAAAAGTGTCTCATTTCATTCTCCAACCTCAAGAAAAATACAGAATTAAAATTTTCTCTATTAGAAGACATTAAAAATTCAGCAATAAAAACCAGGAACAGCTTTAGATCTAATACATCTCAATGTTTTCACAAACTTTAAATCCCAGCTCCACATTCTACACATTTATCAGTGGCTAACACTGAGAAAAAACACCTAAGCATAAAAATAGAAATATACATGTAGTTGCTGTTGTTGGATGGGAAGCGAAAAATACACTCTAGTGAGAAAAGTAACATCAACAAAGAGCACTGGTTTACAACTTATCTGTGAAAACTTAATGATTCCACCTTTGAGAAAACCTCATAGCCTTGACTGATCCTGCACTGACTGAAAAAGTCCCCTTACAGCATGAATTTGCTCCTCTTTTCTTTTTCTCATCTTTTCAGTGGATGTTAGTTTATCCTCAAAATTTATAAATAAAATATTCACCAAAAATCTTTTAGTTGCTTCTACTTACTATTTGAGGGAAATTGTAGCTAAATAGCTACAAATTAAAGATCAAGCTGTAAGGAAGGAATTGCTGTTGGAGACGTGAATTTGGGATTTTGTTTTTCTTTTGAATGCAAACAGCCAAAGGATTCTAAAGGGAAATCTGTTAGGGAATGCAAATTGCCTTGGAATTATTCCTAGCAATTGCTACTAGTTTCAAATATCGTCTGAGAGTCAGATACACATTCATTTACGTGACAGGGGAAAGCACAAAATAATAAATCTTTAGCATCTAATATAGAAAAATGGATTTATTGTGAACACTCTGCACATTACACAGACAAAATAAATAAAATTCAAAAGTAAGACATGTTGAAGCTTTAAGAAATTCTTCCAGATTAGGACTCCCTACTACAGAGAAGAGAAACAGGTTTGTCTTTCTTTAGCATGGACAAGGAACACCATGTTTCTTCCTTTTGTAGACTGTTCCAGAAGAAAGAAAATAATTTCTCAAGTCTTTTTTCTACATCCAGCAAGTCTATTTTCTATATCCAGCAACAATTTACAATGGCCTGTCTTCTTTCCATTTGCTTCTGCATGCAAATACACTAAGCTGTTTTCTTCCTATATTTTCTGTAAAGGAACTTCTCTTATTAGCCAATACATCATCCTGCTTGTGATATGAAATATGGCTTTATCTGCATATTGATCAAGGTCCTTAAAATTAAATTTAATTTTGATATTCCTAAGAATCTGGGAACTTAATCTGTCATATGTAGAAATTTATCCAGAACTGATCTTGGTTTTATGAAAACTAGATTTTCTTCTTTATTTAAAGTAAAGGGACCAGAAAAGGATCTACACCAAAAACAGTTCAGCTCACTGACAGGCTAGAATACTGGTGGGTCACATACTTTGGAACTCTTTATTTTGCAACCAGCAGTCAACCATACAGAACTGAAGGTCAGTAAAACATTTTTCAAGGACAGCCAAAGAATATTTTTTGTTAATCCTCAGCCCTACATTCCTTATCAAGGTTCTAGCACTCTATCTTTTCCTTTGATGTTGTAGGGAATTGCTTTTCTCATCTCAGGGAACAACCATGTAGGCCTTTCAGATCTTCTATCATCTTTTTAAAAGCAAACTCAAGTATAATGCTTTTTTACTGAAAGGTGTTGCCTAGTAATCTCAGTGTAGTGTTTCAAATGTCACCCTTTCAAGAGTCTTCCATCCAGACTTGAGAGATTCCTTCTATTACCTTTCTCTACCTTAAACAAATCAGGCAGGCTTTTTGCCTCTTTGTTCATCTATAAAGAAAAAGTTCTGGATTGCTTATGAAATTTTCTGGGTTGTCAGGGGTTACACTTAAACAAAAATTAATCTATCCTGTAAAATCCAAAATTAAGGCGAGGGGGGCCACAAATGCTTCTTGATGAACTGCTTCTTCATGCTATGCACAGCCATCTTCTTTCCCCCTCAAAACTCTTTCTTTTGCTTTATTCTCTGAAAAATCTGCAAATTGGGAAGATGGCTGTGACTTTTTGCAAGGTTTTGGCTGTCTTCAGAGAAATAACTTACAATTTTCACTGACTGGAAAACACATCCTTGTGCCCCCCCCCCCCCCCCGCCCCAATCACTCAAATCAATCTAAAGTTTTCCACTAGCAGGCTGAAAAAACCCTCAAAACTTTACAATTGTTATAGGCATGTTCCAAGAGTGGCAAATTAATGAATCAAGGCTTTAAAACATAACTCTTACAGTGGATTTACTCTTTCCCATGGATTGTAAGACCTCCAGTAACTACTCCAGCAAGAATGACCTGATGTTCTTGAGGATAGAGGTAAGTAGACATATTTAGTGCCTTTTCATCTACACATTTTCAGTATCTCAAACCCCCAGCCAACTTAAAACTCCCCCCAAAACCACAGATGTTTCTCTTCAAAGGATCCTCATCTAGATGCTGTTCTGAAAATAATGCAAAATATTGGAAAGACCACCACTATGAGTATGCAGCCTAATCTAGTTTATATTAGCTAATCCAGACACTAGTTTATTTCCAGTACTGTGGAACAGGCTGCAAAACTTGCCCAAGTGTTGGGTACATCTAAAAGACCTGCAGTCACTGCCAGTAAGTACAACACAGCACTTAAATCTGTGCATTTTACCTGCTGAAATAAATGGTTTTTAAAACACCTGTATTTTTAACTGAATCAAAATTCCTCCTTAAACTCTTTGATGTGAATTGAAACTTGTGTTCTATGGTAAACACGGAAAAAAAATTAAATCCAGCAAGTCAAACTGTCTCTCTTTTAAAAGCAAAGAGAAAGATCTTGCTTTATCAAAGCTTAATCTTTTAAAAGAAAATTATTTAAATTCATTAGGCATTCTTTAGTAACTGCCTATGTGAAAGCTCTTACTTCACAACAACTATATCTCCTTCCAGTAAGGGGTATGTTTCCTTACATTTATTGTACATCCTGTGATAAAAACATTCATGCAGGAAGCTACCAGGAAACACCAAAATAAAAGCATAGTTCATATTCTACTGTATCACATAATAAACACTTCTCTGGAGCAAAACTCATCTTACAGAATGGATTATTAGCTTTCAGAAGAAAAGTGCCAGATCCTCCTTTTTTCTTAGCCACCGAAAAGGCAAGGAAAACTCCTACTCTTCTGGGCTGAAGTGCCTTCACAAAGAACTTGTTGAGGAAATTAAAAAAAAAGAAATTCCCCTGCAAATAATTTCAGAGAACATAAAAAAATGTAACTCTCAGACACTTTCTTTGAAAGTCAAGCTTGTTAGGATTTTTTATTTATTTCTGACCTCCCCCCCCCTCTTTTTTTTCCCCAATTACAATCTGAAAACAGAAATTAATTTGAAAACTTTAACCTTGACAGAAAGCTGTATCTTGCTAAAAAACAGGCATTTCACTGCAAGGTTTTGACTAGCTAAGCACCTCAACTAACATTTGCTGTTGGGCATTAAACCCATGCTAATCAATTACACAGTTTGATAACTTGACAGAGATATTCTGCAGATATTACTGCACTGATAGTCTAAAAACTGAACTGTGTAGAAACTGAATAAAGGCCAGCTAAAAGCAGTTCCTGTGATCAAAGATAACAGGAACATCCTTTCAAAGAGCCCTGCTTCTGGTGTCTCTTTTGCACTATTCCCTTCAGAAAAAGGAAAGCAGAAGACCCAAGCCCCTATAGCACTTCCTGCAGGCACATTCATAGTTGATTCCTGGTAAATTGTCACTCAAATGGTTGCACTCTGTGTAAGCAGAGCTGCTGTAACTGATTTCTCTTTACAAAACGCTCACCCTCACAGCAGAAGATACAGACACACAAATGCAAGCTATTAACATGGTCCACCTCACCCATCTGCTCAAAACAGATGGAGTCTCTCACTACTCCAAAGGGGAAGAGGGTGGAGAAGGAACGACAACAACAACAACAAGGCTTCAGTAATAAACCTGGATGGTCACTGGGGGAGAAAGGGAAAAAAACCTAAACCAGCAGACACAGAATAAGAGAAAGAAAACTCAGTGGGGAATAAAACCCCACAAACTCCACACAGCAGCAATCTAAAACAATGCTACTTGCAACAAACCATGAAATAAATATATTTTAGCAACAGCTGTTAGATTTTCTGACCTAAGGAGATCAGTGTAACAGTCACGGAGTAGCACTACTCACGCATAATTTTGCATTATCTCCTGCAGGCTACTGTTAAAATGTAGTACCTACATTAAGCAGTAAGTTTGACATAGAACTGATGAGAAGTGTACAGTCATAATTTTGCCCATGTTTGAAAAAACAAATGGAAGTAAATCCATAACTTTATGATAAGACTTATCAAATGATCAGACAACTCAGGCTGTCTCTTGTTAACAAGTGAGACACAGTCTTCTGGTTGGAACAACAGAATTGCAGAATAGCCAAATAATAAAATGCCTGCTTTGCAAAAAAGTGAAATATGCAGCAAATATATAGTAAGCTTATCAAGGCCAGATTACTATCCAAGATGTTTGAGGCTGGAGTATTACTTCCAAACAAGGAAGAAAATTTTTGCTTCTATTCAGTTGTAAATATTAGACTTCAGAAATTCACAGTGACACCCATTACAAGTGCCCTAATAAAATTCCAACAGCATTCACCACACAGACTCAAAAGTTCCCTGAAATCCTTGGGTTTACACAGTTTGACTGAGATGGGGAACCAAAGGAACCTTAGTAGATATAGTAGATATATGAATGTAGATAGCAATTGTTTAATAATTATCTAGCTTATAATGAAGTTAAAGAAGTTTCAATAGAGGTAGACATGGCCCAAGGGGATGAGAAGCGATGTTTAACGTTTACATTTGTGATGGGTTGACCCTGGCTGAACACCAGGTGCCCACCAAAGCCATTCTATCACTCCCCCATCCTCAGCTGGACAGGGGAGAGAAAATATAACAAAAGGCTCGCGGGTCGAGATAAGGACAGGAGAGATCATTCACTATTACCGTCACGGGCAAAACAGACTCAGTTTGCAAAATTAACTCAATTTATTACAAATGAACCAGAGCAAGGTAATGAGAAATAAAATGAAATCTCAGAACACCTTCCCACCACCCCTCCCTTCTTCCCGGGCACAACTTCACTCCCAGATTTCACCACCAAGCCCCCCCAGCGGCACAGGGGGACAGGGATGGGGTTTATGGTCATCACATGTTATTTTCTGCCGCTTCACCTCCTCAGGACGAGGGCTGATCACACTCTTCCCCTGCTCCAGCGTGGGGTCCCACCCACGGGAGACAGTCCTCCACGAACTCCTCCAACGTGGGCCATTCCCACGGGCTGCAGTTCTTCACAAACTGCTCCAGCATGGGTCCATTCCACGGTGTGCAGTCCTTCAGGAGCACACTGCTCCAGCGTGGGTCCCCCACGGGGTCACAAGTCCTGCCAGAAAACCTGCTCCGTGGGCTCCTCTCTCCACAGATCCGCAGGTCCTGCCAGGAGCCTGCTCCAGCGCGGGGTTCCCACGGGGTCACAGCCTCCTTCGGGAACCCACCTGCTCCGGCGTGGGGTCCTCCACGGGCTACAGGTGGATATATGCTCCACCGTGGACCTCCCTGGACTGCAGGGGGACAGCCTGCCTCACCAGGGTCTTCACCACGGGCTGCAGGGGAATCTTCGCTCCGGCGCCTGGAGCATCTCCTCCCCCTCCTTCTTCACTGACCTTGGTGTCCGCAGGCTTGTTTCTCTTACATGTTCTCACTCCTCACTCCGGCGGCAGTTTCTCCCCGTCCCAACTTTTTTTTTCCTTCTTAAAAACGTTATCACAGAGGCGTTACCACTATCACTGATTGGCTCGGCCTTGGCCAGCGGCGGGTCCGTCTTAGAGCCGGCTAGTATGGGCTCGCTCTCTCTCGAACACAGGGGAAGCTTCCAGCAGCTTCTTACAGAAGCCACCCCTGTAACCCCCCCCCCCGCTACCAAAACCTTGCCAAACAAATACAACATTGTTGAGGCTGGCTGCGACAGGAGATAGTCCCTGATAAGAACCAGCAGTCAAACCCAAGAACCAGCCAAGACCGGCCTAGTGATTTGGGCAAACGCCAAGGCACAACTGAGTCTGCGCAGGGACAGAAGGTTAAGAGTTCACCGTGAAGATGACATACAGCCTTCATCTTCACGACCACCAGGTGACCACCATAAGGAGGCACTGCACAAGCGCAGTTGAGAGAAGACTATGGAAATGACTTCCTGGAGCTAATATGAAGCGGGGATAGGTAATGTCTATGTATAGGCGTATTGCGAAACTCTGTGCATATGTAACACTTGACTGTATAAATTTAAAGCGAACTGCCAAGTCAGGTGCACATGACTTTGGTGGGACTACCCCCTGTGCTGCCCAGCGCTGAATGAACATACCTACTTTACAATCTCACTGATTGTGGAGTCTGTTTTCTGCACGTCATGACAACATTTATCCAAAATATTTTTTCTCTTTATGTTACACCTTTCAACCAATTATACAGCTTTTCATAATAAACACAGCAGATTAGACTAACGGGATTCTGTTCATTTTAACAACTTATCTACCAATATTTCAATAAGCACTAGATCATTTTGTTGTGAACATTACTGAATATTAAATCGCAATCTGCAGACTAGGTCACTTACCACAATGCTACTTTGTAAATGAATTTCTGCATCCTTCTTTCAAACTTTTTTTTATGAGTCTGGATTTGTGCAGTGGGAATAATTTTATCCCAAACACACTAGCAGGTGAATCATTTCAAGTGTCAGAACAGGAGAACTAAATGCTTAGAAATTCAGTCAGTAAGCACTTCATCAGCACACAGGGGACTCAATCAGTTGTGTGTTTTTACAGGAAACATGACTGATGGCCTTGTGTCATTCCACATCAGGAACTGGATGCCACATGTTCCAAATCTCATTAAGTTTCCCAAGTCATACTTTTCCCAAAGCAAAAACCTTTTCTATTTTTAGCACCAGTAATCTATGCTTTCTTTGGAAAGCAGAAAGCAAAATACTGCATCACCTCCAAGCTAAACATCTTAACTAAAATCAATTTTCTTCTAATAGAACATTCCACCCATTAGTAAGTGATTCACATCAATATAAAACAAAAATAAAGCCAAATTGATAAAGCAGTTGGTTATCATCAAGAAGAAAATTAAAGGAGTAACTTTAATCTCAAGGTGCAACCACATTCCAAAGCAACGTGAACTAGCAGATGTGAAAACTTCCCCCACTCCGTCAATCTCACACTAAAAGTGTTACCAAAAGAATAGTCATGATTTGTAAAATGGCATTATAAAGTATCTAAATATAACTGTTTCACTTTCTTTAGAACAGCCATTAGGGTTGTATTAGACAGAGAGATAAATGTGGTTTCAAGCTGCAGTCAAATTTACATAAAGGTTGTACAAATTATTATGATGTTGCAAAACTTTTGAAGTTGAACTATACTTTGGGAACTATTAAACTAAGAAGCATTGGATCCTTTCTTTTATTCTTCCTCAAAAGAATGGATCATTTTTATGTCAACAAGCTTCCTCAGAGTACAAATTACACTTTAATGAAGGAAGATTATTTGGCTCAATACAGTGTAATTGGATGAAATGGAAATATTGAGATGGATATGGTTGATGCAGGTGGTTCACTTCTAGTTTCAAATAGCCAGAATGCTGAAAGTCTTAGTACATAAAAAGTCTAGCAGTGTTTAGCAACAGCCTCTTCTGAACTGGTGGCCATAGACATGCCTGACATGAAAGCTCTATCTGGTAGCACTGAATTAGTGGCTATTAATTTTCAAATTACTGCCAACATTTTCTAAGACATACCTTCCCTCACTGGAATCAAGTACCGTCTGTTTTGAACGATTATCCACCCACCCCCAATCTCTTCCGCTCTTACCAGAACAAAAGACATTAGAACTAAATGGATTTTTAAACACCCTGAATGATTGGACAAATTCCCAAAACAAGCACATTGCCGCCTTCAACAGAGAATTGGCACCGCAATATTGTAATTTACAGGCAGGCAGATCTAGCAGTACTCAGACCTAGCAGACAGGAGTAAAAAAAAATAAATCTAGAAATTTAAAATCCTTCATATAGTTTTAAAAACCTTCATATAAGGTTTTCTAAAACTATGGGAAGATTATGCTGAATTACCTCCCTATAGAAGAAAAGGGGAAAAAAATCATATCTGGAAAGCGAAACACTAATATTAACTAGAAGGAAAACAGCCCAGAATAATTCCAATGTGAAAATACCAGAATGTTACAAGTTACTAAAAAAATGGGGAGAAGCCATTGGCTTTTTTCCAATCCCCTTTAATTTGTCCTCCCAGGAATCAGAATCAATCAATACTTTAAAATGCTAATGCTAAAATAATTCCCACAGAAATGGTCAAGGAAAGCCTGGACAAACAAAAGGTACTGAAAATAGTGCCATAATTGATTAGGTCTTGAGCTGCTCTTTAAATCGTACCACCTTGAACGCACTCAGTGAGCCAGCTCAAAACACCACTAACCTTGTGAATGGCTGCCTCTAACTGGATTAAGAAAAGCAATGGCATAGCAAAAACAGAGAGAGACAATGGCAAACCCAGAGGTTTGAACAGCAAGACTAACCGATACAGGCACAGCAGAAGGCATGGTTGGTGGCAGCCTTCTCCATTAAGATTCACAAATAGACCAGGAGTCTCAAAAATCACATCATGGATATTTATTCTTGCACACCACAGTCCCAAGCTCCAAACACAACCTGGAAATTTATTATCAGACATTTAATTCCTTTGAAGCTGAACAGGTCAAACTCAGGAAAGCACCTACAAAGCTTAGAACCACTTTGTGACAGTGGGGTAATTTAGAAACTGGAGCATGACACAGAACCAAAGTTTCTGCCCCAGGTAAGAAGTTAGGAATTACAATTGCGCACGTAGTATGGCTTAAAAGTCAAAACCTTTCTGGTTTTTTAAGTCATTCCAGTAGTAGAATCTCCTACCGCTCTTTTGAGACTAGCATGTACTTCAGGATCGTTGTGAATTGCAGGGGTGCAATTACAGTCAATGCATTGAATAAGCTCTCCTCTCAACAAGTTGCACCTCATTGTTTTTCAATAAAACTCCGCAAGGGTTTCAAGCTGCAAGATGAAAGACATTTGTTAATATAACTGCTTTCTGAACTAACTCAAATAAAACAAGATTCAGGTAACCAAACTAATCTTTTTTTGCTTTTCTGAAAAACAGAATCACTACTTTAAACCGAAACTAGCAAGGAACCACAGAGCCATTTGGTCCTTTACTTCACAGAATTTATTATTTGACACAAATTCTTGAATTTAAACTGCTGGACAGCTTCCTTGCAACCTGTGGGTGTTGAGGCATATCAGTTAGTTGCCCCAGTTACAGTGCTTTGGTTTGCATGACTAAGTGGTCTCAGTACAGACTAACTGGAATCTTTCTGGATGAAATTAAACCAAAATATACACTCAGGAACAAACTTCAACAGTCAGTGGTCATTAGTCTATGTGACCAGACTAGATCTAGTTCAAAATAAACACACCCTCTATTCTTGCCTCCTTCCCAAATGAGTATAGTTTGCATGCCAGGGCTCCAGCACCATTTCTGTTCTACAAACTTGTTCCTTCTCGGCTGTGTGACTTGCTAATGGAATCATAGCTCATTAGATCCATATACCATTACATGCAATAGTAATTTGGGTGAAAAAAAAAAAATCACCATAAGACTTTCCATGTTCCTTTGCTTGAATTAAACTGCAGCAACAGCATGTATGTTTACACATATAAAATTCAATGTATACCTTTAATACATTTCACATCTCTCTCTCCAAACACACACACTCATGTGTCTCTAGTTCAGTTCTGTATGTAGAGATCCATAAGTACTATATGCTATAAATAACTGAAAACTGTAAATAACACTTTTTTTCCCACCTGTATTGTGCTTGTATGTAAGGGGCACACTACAGACACCAATTATTGGCATATCCAATGCCTGGATGCACTGTGAAAGTGGCTGGAGACCAGGATTATGAGGTTTGAAAGAGAAGAAAGGAACCTGCATTCTACCACAACCCCAAAAGAACAATTCATCCTATGCTCATGAACTAATTCCATGCTAAATTAAGCAGGCCATTTCCACCAAGGAGTAGAAAGCTACATACCAAATCTGCCACAGATGAGTTACAGACTGGTTGGTTGGTCTGTTACAGATAATTGATCCTTGTTTTTGAAAGAAAAGCCTGTAGGCTACTAACTTTCATTTTTATTGCCTGCTTGATCCTACTCAGATGTTTTAACGTATGCTCAGTAGGAAATGAAAGATATAGTCTATGATTTATGACAGTCTAAATGCTGGAACTAGAACAGCAATTCTCTGTGTGGGCACAAGCAGGGCATGAATTTGCCTCTCCCCCCATTCTTCACTCATCTTCCTCTATCTTTCTAAAAGACAGAGGACTTAAACCAAAGACTTTTACAATGCATTTTCATAACTAACACTTTTACTGAATGAAAAAGAAGTTTTCAGTCCATTTTTTAATAACAGCAGTATTTTTATTATACACACATTTGCAAACCCATAAAAACTGAGAGTAACACCTCTACCTGTACACAGCAAACAACAAAAGGTTAGCTTCTGCTCTATAGCCTTGACTTCTTTGTAAAAGCATTTAACTTTGTCAAGACTAGGTGCTATTTGATACACTCAACATGTAGAAGAAGGTACCAGCAAGCTATTCCTATGGCATGAGGAAATAATATCCTACAAGTAACTTCCAGCTTAACGCAGTACCCAACACATTCCATTTAATATCAACAGGTTTGTCATTTAATGTGAACAGACTTTATTTTGACCAACCCATTATATTCCTGTCATTTTATCAATGAGTTGTTGCATGGACTAACAGGCCAGTTCAATTTTATTTTCCCCTGAGTTTTAAAGATGGAAAATAACATAGAAAACACTCAATTTTGTCATGTTAGCAAGCAACAGAAGTAATCAATTAAGAGACTTAGCTATACTGTTCTTATCTATTTCACTATATGTAGCTATATAAATAAACTAAACACAAATCACAGCTAAAGGGAGGACTGACTTTACCACTTAATCTTCAAGGCACTCCCCTCAGGAAAAATACCAAACTGTACAGAAATTAGCTGGATTTTTTTCAAATACTTGTTTGTAAAGGTGAGGAAGAGCACCAAGAGAAACTTCTTTTGCCTTGGGATCCCAAACTATCAGTGCCTTTTGGAATCAGAACCTTCCTAGGTAGGCAAGACATGGTAGGGATTGCAGACCAAAGAGTACAGAAAAACTTGCCTGACTCCTTAATTATTAGTTATTAATTATCTCAGCAGTTAGCTAATAAATCACTAAACAACCTAATCTCAGTTATCTCTTCAGTTATGATGTGGGTCTCTAGGAGACAATACTGTATTACAGTCTCAAAAGAAATAACTTAATAGAATCACAATACTGAATTATACACCCAGAAACACAGATAAAAAAACCCAACAGACACAGTCATTCTTAGCTTACATTCATATTGTTTTAGTAAGGTAAAAGGTTGAAAGTGTGAATAGTTTTTCCTTGATGGATACAGATGAAAGGCTGTAACCAGGTAGAACTGCAAAGGCCACCAAGATTTGGCACCAAACTGAAAAAATCATATTAGTCTAAAAACTGTATTTGCTAGTAGAGTGGGACTCAGGAGTTCATGTGTTGTATATACATGGCATAGGATTAGCAAGTCATTGCATAAACCAACCCAGCTATGTTCTAATTCTCAGCCCTTGATGCTTTGTATGTGTCTTTAAATAATTCCCCCAAATCAAATCTAATTGGTCTGTGCCTCAGCTCCCACACAATATAAAATGGAAATAACTATAACGGCCTCCTGGAAGTGACCAGGCCTACAGGTGCAGGCTGCTTGGTAAGAACTCCTGGTTATTGCTAAAGAGGAAGCTGCGTGTTACCTATAGTTACACAATTTCAAAATGAGTTGTGGCCATGCGGTGCACTACTCAGAATAAATAGGCAGCCTTCTGAATTTCCTTGCATAAAAACTAAGAACGGTTTTCCAAAAGCCAGCATGAGGACATGAGGATAGCACATATTAAAAAGTCTCAGCTGTTGGATATACAAAAACACAAGTCAGGTGGAAATACAAAAATACAGATCTCAACATTCTACTAAAATATAGTCATGTGTCTACAACAGAGTGAGTTTCTTTTTCAGCATCACTACACACAAAATATCCATCCTAAGAACTGCAGGTGTGTGTTAAACTACCTCAATTAACTATACAAACAGAACTGCAAGACCATTTCTGAAGGGGCAGCGACAAGTAGCAGATTGCCCACACAAAGCATTACGTTTACCAGAGTTTATGAAGTTAAGACATATGAATGTGTTATCTGCATTTAGAATCATAGAATCATTTAGGTTGGAAAACACTTTCAAGATCATCAAGTCCAACCATCAACCATGCCCACTAAACCATGTCCTGAAGTGCTTTGTCTACACACTTTTTGAATACCTCCAGGGATGGTGACTCAACTACTTCCCTGGGCAGCCTATTCCAATGTCTGACAACCTTTCAGTAAAGAAATTTCTCCTAATATCTAACCTAAATCTCCCTTGCCGCAACTTGAGGCCATTTCCTCTCGTCCTATCTCCAGCCACCTGACAGAAGAGACCAGCACCCACCTCACAGCAACCTCATTTCAGGCAGTTGTAGAGAGCGATAAGGTCTCGCCTCAGCCTCCTTTTCTCCAGGCTAAACAGCCCCATATCCCTCAGCTGCTCCTCATAAGACTTGTGCTCCAGGCCCCGCACCAACTTGGTTGCCCTTCTCTGGACATCCTCCAACACCTCAATGTCTTTCCTGTAGTGAGGGGCCCAAAAAGTACTCGCAATGCGGCCTCACTGTACAGGAGGATGATCACTTCCTGCTGGCCACACTATTTCTGATACAGGCCAGGATGCTGTTGGCCTTCTTGGCCACCTGGGCACACTGCTGGCTCATACTCAGCCAGCTGTCAACCAGCACCCCCAGGTCTTTTTCCACCAGGCAGCTTTCCAACCACTCTTCCCCAAGCCTGTAGCGCTGCACGGGGTTGCTGTGACCCAAGTGCAGGACCCAACACTTGGCCTTGTTGAACCTCATACAATTGGCCTTGGCCCATCGATCTTCAGACTGTCCAGATCCCTCTGTAGAGCCTCCCTACCCTCAAGCAGATCAACACTCCCATCCAACTTGGTGTCATCTGCAAACTTGCTGAGGGTGCACTCGATCCCCTTGTCCAAATCATTGATAAAGATATTAAGCAGAATGGGACCCAATACTGAGCTCTGGGGAACACCACTTATGACCCGCTGCCAACTGGGTTTCACCCCATTCACCAGAACTGTCTGGGCTTGTCCATCCAGCCAGTTTTTTACCAAGAGAAGAGTACACTTGTCTAAGCCATGAGCTGCCAGCTTCTCAAGGAGTATGCCATGAGACAGTGTCAAAGGCCTTGCTGAAGTCGAGGTAGACAACATCCACAGCCTTTCCCCCATCCACTAGGTAGGTCACCTGGTCATAGAAGGAGATCAGGTTGGTCAAGCAGGACCAACCTTTCCTGAATCCATGCTGGCTGGGCCTGATCCCCTGCTTGTCCTGGACTTGCCATGTGAGTGCTCTCAAGACAAATTGTTCCATAATCTTCCCCCCCGTACCAAGGTCAGGCTGACAGGCCTGTAGTTCCCCAGATCTTCCCTCCAACCCTTCTTGTAAATGGGAGTCACACTGGCAAGCCTCCAGTCCTCTGGGACCTCCCCTATTTACCAGGATTGCTGATAGATGATGGAGAGTGGCTTGGCAAGTTCCTCTGCCAGCTCCCCGAATACTCTTGGATGGATCCCATCTGGTCCCACAGATTTGTGAGTGTCCAGATGGCATAGTAGGTCACTAACTACTTCCTGCTGGATTAAGGGGGGTATATTCTGCTCTTCATCCTTGCCTTCCAGCTCAGGGGATGGAGCACCCTGAGGATAACTGGTCTCCCTATTAAAGACTGAGGCAAAGATGGCATTAAGTACCTCAGTCTTTTCTTCATCTCTGGTGGCAACATTCCCTTCTGTATCCATTAAAGGATAGATTTGTTTTCTTCAGAAGATTAATCTGCAGTTGTTCTGCAAAAATGTTATGTCCACTATGTGAATGGTCCATACTCCACAAAAGGCAGCTGGAGTACATTAGAGGCAAATGAAGATGCACAAATCATCATAACAAAATGTAGTACTTAAATAGCCAGCACAAAACAGGTAGAAGACAACATATTTTAAACTGAACTTTACCAACACAGCAGCATGGTCGGAAGGAAAAGATACTAAAAAATGCAAGATGTACTTACCAGCCTGTGACTTGAACTGGAGCAAGGCACTGTTGTATCCCAGCATAATTAACACAGACTGTTTTCCCACACGACAGTATTCAGTGTCTCTGTTAACCAAGCATTTAAACACACAGACTCCATCAGCTGAAGGGAAAAAAATACTTTAGAAAACTTTTAACAGTTAAAAACAAAACTATACAAAGATTAGATGTCTTTTTTGATTAACAATATACATAAGCATGTATCTGAAGTACACAACTTGGCAGAAATACACTTTCTCTAACATGTTGTTTCTTAAGCCAATTTTCCAGTGACCTACAGTTTCCATCCCACTTACCATCCATAGTCTCCTGAAGTTGCCCTGTCCTCAGATAAAAGAAACAGAGCTGACTAAATTAATTTTTACCTGTGTATTGGTTTTGTCTGGCAAGGTTTTTGTAGCAGGGGCCGGGGAGGGTGGGGGGTGGGGGGGGCGGTTACAGGGGTGGCTTCTGTAAGAAGCTGCTGGAAGCTTCCCCTGTGTTCGAGAGAGAGCGAGCCCATACTAGCCGGCTCTAAGACGGACCCGCCGCCGGCCAAGGCCGAGCCAATCAGTGATAGTGGTAACGCCTCTGTGATAACATTTTTAAGAAGGAAAAAGTTGGAACGGAGAGAAACAGCCGCTGGAGTGAGGAGTGAGAACATGTAAGAGAAACAAGCCTGCGGACACCAAGGTCAGTGAAGAAGGAGGGAGAGGAAATGCTCCAGGCGCCGGAGCGAAGATTCCCCTGCAGCCCGTGGTGAAGACCCTGGTGAGGCAGGCTGTCCCCCTGCAGTCCAGGGAGGTCCACAGTGGAGCAGATGTCCACCTGCAGTCCGGGGAGGACCCCACGCCAGAGCAGGTGGATACCCGAAGGAGGCTGTGACCCCATGAGAAGCTTGGACTGGAGCAGGGTCCTGGCAGGACCTGTGGATCTTTCGAGAGAGGAGCCCATGCTGGAGCAGGTTTTCTGGCAGGACTTGTGACCCCGTGGGGGACTCATGCTGGAGTAGTGTGCTCCTGAAGGACTGCACACCGTGGAATGGACTCATGCTGGAGCAGTTTGTGAAGAACTGCAGCCCGTGGGAATGGCCCACGTTGGAGGAGTTCGTGGAGGACTGTCTCCCGTGGGTGGGACCCCACGCTGGAGCAGGGGAAGAGTATGATCAGCCCTCGCCCTGAGGAGGTGAAGAGGCAGAAAATAACATGTGATGACCATAAACCCCATCCCTGTCCCCCTGTGCCGCTGGGGGGGCTTGGTGGTGAAATCCGGGAGTGAAGTTGTGCCCGGGAAGAAGGGAGGGGTGGTGGGAAGGTGTTCTGAGATTTCATTTTATTTCTCATTACCTTGCTCTGGTTCATTTGTAATAAATTGAGTTAATTTTCCCAAATTGAGTCTGTTTTGCCCGTGATGGTAATAGTGAATGATCTCTCCTGTCCTTATCTCGACCTGCAAGCCTTTTGTTATATTTTCTCTCCCCTGTCCAGCTGAGGATGGGGGAGTGATAGAATGGCTTTGGTGGGCACCTGGTGTTCAGCCAGGGTCAACACCTGGATCCTAACAAGGTCTTAAATTAATATTTTTTCTACTTCTTTTGCTTCTGTAATCCTATATGCCAGTGTCCTGGTAACATCTAGAGATGCTGCTCTGGCAAATGAAATGGCAGGGTAAAGAGTCAGGGATCAATTACATTGACTAAACAAGGAGAGGTAAACTACCTTTTTCTAGTAAACACACACTACATACCACACCATGTATGACAACTATCAATAAACCTACCATGTGAGAAAAAATAATGCAATTTTTCAGACAATGAAGAACGCGTAAGTACTTCAGAGGTAGGAACAGAAGCAGCAGAGGGCAAGCCTGTGTACTGTGCACCTTAAGGAGGGGGATCCTAATATCAGAGGCTTAAGTGGTGCACTACATCAATAAACACCATCTCACCATCAGCCTCGCAGCTGTCAGAAGGCAACTGTGTGAGACATCAGGCAAGATGCATATTATCACTTTCAGAAATCTGAAAGAGGTCTCGAAGGGAACTTCCTGTAAATAGCAGCTATGGACATGGGCTATAACAGGTATAGCTTTTAATTATTGCTGCAGGACTTCATAACCCTGCACCATTCTTTCACACATTTTAGTCCTCTTTGCTCACAAGAAGTGTTTATTGTACTTTTCCCATGCACATTTCATCCTTCTGGAGATAAATATAAACAAAACAAAAAACCCCACCAGAACTAGAAAAAGTAAAAGGTTTAAGGCAAAACAGGAACAAAAAGAAAACTAAAAGCAAAAGTTCTGTGTTATTACGAATTCGTGATAAGTGATACACTGCAATATACTAAAAAGCATGCAAGAGAAAAAAATGAAGGAAAGCCAGAATGAAGGGGAAGAAAATACACATCTTGAAAAGCAAGAGATGTAATAAATAAATTATTATTAAAAGCTCAGAAGAAAGCCAATTATACACTGCTGAACTATGTTATTTTGCTAGCAACGTTTGATGAACCAAAGAAGGCATACATAGACACACACCGTACAGGCACCCAGTGCACTTGTTTTAAGCCTTACACTTCACAGCATCTACTCTTTACTGACCAGTTACCAGGCTCTCTACCGAAGTGGACAGTAGAAGAATGTGAAACAGTGATGTAGCTAAAGCACAGGGCCTATTACCCCATTAAAGCAGAAGCACACTAAACGAATACGGACTTGTTCTAAACTTGAACATAAGTACATCGAAATAGTATAGCTGTATAAGCATTTTTGTATGCAATGGTCCTGTAAAAAACAGTGTTGCTATTGGTAGGAAAAGGCCACAGGTCTAATGCAGACTGTGCAAGGCTTTTTAACATATATACACACCTGGAAATTATTTTTAAATATTTGACACTTTGCATGAAGAGTGAGGATAAATGCCTACCTCATGTCATATATGAGGTCCAAACACAGAGACTGTTTCAGAAAACTGCACAGAAAGCAGTGCTGGAATGAGTCCTGCTTGATAACATTCCACACAGATACAATAAAATCTTCAAACAGAAATATTTGTATATGCATCTTCAAAATACATTTTACATTCAGAATACATAACGTGGAAAGAGCCTAACAGAACAGGATGAAAACATGTTATCTTTTCTTTTTTTCCTATTCAGGTCTTAATTTTGAGTGTTTGGTTGGGGTTTTTGTGTGTGTGTGTGTGTGTGTGTGTGTGTGTGTGTCCCACCTGTTAAACAGTCCAACCCTTTCACAAGATTACACACTTACTCACAGGACTTTGATAAATCTTTGTTATAAAGGTATGCATTAAAAGAAGTTTCAAAAGTTTGGTGCATCAGAAGAATGAAGATTAATCTCCTCTCAACTCAACAAAAATACGTGTTTATGGTGATTATTTTGGACTAAACAAATCCTTCAATAGTTAGCACAGTATTTCTCAATAGCTGTGTTAACAGCCAGACACCCCAAAGCAAACTGATTATCACTATGTGAGAGCTGACAACCACCCTGCAAAGCATGGAAAACTTTCTCTCTCAATGGATATTAATTTGTTCTCAGGATAGTCGAACGGTAGGGTAGTCATTCACAGGTTACACTTGATTCAGGGCAAAGATGATGGTACCCAGCCAAGCACAGGAAAAGCAGCACTTTAAAAAAGGTGGAAGGTAGTCAAAAGTCTGGCAAGAGCCTCAAGGCTGCTTCTTCCTTAAGTGAATGATAGTAACCTCTGGAGATAAGGCTGATCTGAAGTTAAACAGAATCCTAAACGCGGATGCTTGCATGAAAAGAAACATGCAATCTGGGCTTGACTCCTATACCAGTAAAGAAACCTAGCTACACAGAGTTTGCTGAAGAACACGAGATGCATCATTGGGAATTTTCTTGAGAAATGTTAGAGACAACATACATTAGAGAGACAAAAACAAAAAACAACTGGGAGTTGTACTAAACATGCAGACAGACATACTAAAATGCTTTAACTTTTATTTCTACTTACGTCGTTCTAGAAATGTGTATCTACTGTGTATATATATATAAAATATTTTGTGTATATATATACAAAATTTTTACTACCTGTATGGGTTGTAATTATAAATTTATTCTACTTTAATTTCCCAATGTACAGTTACAACAAGATCATACCAAACAGGTCATATCATAGGAGTATTAAATACTTCAAGTTTTGCTGGTTGCTTCACACCCCTAAAGTCACAGCCATCATACACAATTCAGAATCTCTACAGAAATCTCATGCATTCATTTCATAAATTTATTGCCAAAAATGCGAAAACATGAATAATGAATCTATCTATTCAGCCATGAAGGGCTGGTATTTGCAAAGCCAAAGTCCAGCTAGACTTGAAACTAGCAAGGGATATCAAGGACAACAAGAAAAGCTTCTGCTACTACATTGGCTTCAAAAATACCAACCAACCATTTTCTAAGAGACCTGAGGGTAAGCCAAAAGATTGCAATTCATAAACAAAGATGAAATTCATAAACTACAAAATATATTGTTTATACCCAGGACAGTGGTACAGTGGTCCTAAACCTAAGGCAGTGATGCTATTCTTCAGTGCAGCTCCTTGAAATAAGGCCCTAGACCATGAATTCTATGTCCCAGTGTACATTTTATTTTATTTACAAACCAAACAGGCTACTACAGGAGGCTGCCAAGGACATTTCTTTTACCCTTGTTCCAAAAGTCAGCATTAAAAAAAATTTTTTTAAAAAATAATCCTCTGCTAAGTCTATGGGAACAGGTCACATACAGCACCTTTTCTGTTGATGAGAGAAATTAGTTCCTTTCCATAAGCCTTTATTTTTATTCAACATGTGAAACAGATTTTACCAGTTTACTACAAGGACTTTCTTTTTGCTTCTTCCTGCTACATTGTCATGCATATAGACACAACCTTATAACTGAAATGGATTTATAAAAAATGTGTCATGAATGGATGTAATTTGAAAATCATAACAGTTGTCTTAGCGCGGTTTAAGAAAGAATTTAAGAAAGTGAAACAGAAAAGAAAAAAACTGCATTGCATTCAGAAACAAAAACCCCCAATCCTTAGTACTTTTTTTTTTTTAAGTGCTCATAATAACTAATATTCAAACAACAGATAATAAACCCATCACAACTTTTGCAGCTTCAACTAGTGTTCAAGGGCACAAGTATTTGTAAATAATTCCTCTCACAGAAAACCAAGGTTTACACGTCTAAAGATCAAGTAGGCAAGTCTTCTCTTAACTGCAATCATAGCCTACTGCATACAGCACCTTTCATGCAGAATACTACAAAAAGCTTTACAAAAATCTCAAAAAGCTGCTCAGAAGAAAACTAAGCAGACCACTAACATTTCATCTGTTACATACTAATGTAAAGTGAAAATTTGTATGAAGTTTTTTGTCTAAGCAAAACAGATTAGGTGCACATAGCCTGAAGTGACTCCATCAAAATTTAAACATGACAAACCTGAATGACTGAAGTTTGCAAAAAATCCATTCACAAACAAGAATACAAGAGGGTGATAGGTCAGCCATATCCTGAGGGGCAGAGGGGAAAGGATAGAAATTGTCTTCTTTCACTTAAGTTTACTGAGCAATGGATACTCTGTTTAACCGATGATCAAAGGAAAGGTTTTAAAAACAACGAAACTCAGTATGATGTGGCAGATCTCAATGAATACAGCGGCATTTACTTAATAGATTCACACCTGGCTTTCCTAGATAGCCCCTATTCCAGTCCCATTTCTGGGAAGCATGGTTTATGCAGCTGTACAGTCCCATCTCTCCTAATTTTTGAACTCTTTAGCTGATTAAAATGAAATTTGTCCAACATGCCAAAACCATGGTGTTCCTGCAAGTTGCATAAAAAGGGTGGTTGAATAAACATGAGAGGCCCACTCTGCCATTCTTGCTGAAGGAAATGATGACATGCTTAATAGCTACATTTTCTTCTCAGCTCATGCATGAGTCAACTCCAGAGTCAACCACTGCTGCTGGAGGATTCATAATCATGCATAGCAGTGGAGTAACTTCAAACAATCACAGAAAAGATTGGGGCAGAGAGAATGAGAAAGCTCTAAAGTGACAGTGGAAAAGGATAAGGAAGACATTAGGATAGATGTGAACAAAATAAATCAGTTGAAGGAAAACCAGGCTTCATGAGTTCTACTGTTCATGGAATAATTTGTTTTATTTGGAGATGCTAGCCAAGAGAGGTTCTCAACAGACTATATAATAATGCATGAACTAAGTCTCATGGTGCTCCTCTGCATTAATTACATCAGGTGATGTGCCATGAAGAGAGCCTAAAACCCTCCTGCACCTCCCCGCCAGAATTCTGCAACAGGACCAAGTATAGACCCAGTGTCTGCTAATCCTGTACTGCATCCACAAGATCTCTGAATCAAATCCCAACTAACAAATCCCAACTAACAAATCCCAACTTCATCGCAAGAGAAAGCTATTTATGCTATATCTACTTCAGTTTCCTTTAAGCTCACTTGCTTTCCTGATTCTGTGTCTGTATTGTTCAGGACCCTAAGTTTTCTCAAATAATGGCAAAAGTGTCTCCTGTGGAAAGCCCCAAAGCCACTTGCCTAAAGTTATGCAGCATGGGTCCCGCGTACAGTGAGAGCTCCTTTCTTACACACAAAACACTTTCAGAAAACCAATCCATTTATTGTAAGGTGCTTAAAAATGTATGGCTAAGAAATAAACTTACTACTCCCCCAAAAAGTGCTAGTTTGCTCAGAATCTAATATTGGAAACACAACAACGGGCAGTGGCTGTCCATATTGCATAATCTATTAGGAAAACATAATTTGAATCATACAACCCACCCTCTTCTGTATATTAAAAAACACTTGCCTTTAGAGCATCTCATTACCACTACCAAATAAGTCAATCATCACATTTACAAGTTTGTTCACACAGAGGGTGATTAGCATACAGTAATTACAGGGCACCCCTGCCAGAAACTTATGCAGACATACAACTACCTTCCTGTAATCTGGTTTTACTTCCATTTTACTTTCAGTGTAGATTGATGAATGTAACTAGGCTTCTACAGCCAGTTATCAGCTACTCTCAGCAGTAAATATACCATTCAAAAGTATCACAGAATCACAGAGTGGTTTGGGTGGGAAGGGACCTTTAAAGACCATCTAGCCCCAACTCCCCTGCCATGGGCAGGGATATTATTCCACTATGACAGGTTGCTCGGAGCCCCATCCAGCCTGACCTTGAATGTTTCCAGGGATGGGGCATCCACAACCTCTCTGGGCAACCTGTTCCAGTGTTTAACTAACCTCATTGTAAAAATTTTCTTCCTTATATCTAGTCTGAATCTACTCTCTTTCAGGTTAAAACCATTACCCCTTGTCCTATCGCTACAGGTCCTACTAAAAAGTCTGCCCCCATCTTTCTTATAAGTACCCTTTAAGTACTGGAAGGCTGCAGTAAGGTCTTCCCAGAGACATCTGTTCTCCAGGCTGAACAACTCCAACTCTCTCAGCCTTTCCTCGCAGGAGAGGTGTTCCAGCCCTCTGACCATTTTTGTGGGCCTCCTCCGGACCTGCTCCAACAGATCCACGTCTTTATTGTGTTGTACAGTGAACTTTCAGCAGCCATTCCCCTTGGAGGTGTCATGGGAAGGGCTCACTGAAAAGTACTAAGTTTTTGTTAAAACTTGTGAAGGCTATTTTTTCATTTAAAAGGCTGGCCTTCACTTAAAAATGACCTGTGTTTTTGTTTTGTTTTGTTTTTTTTTTAATGTGAGCTGTAATTCAGCAACTATCATGTAGCAAACATTTTGTCAAAAATCTATTTAAAATATTATTCTTCCAGATCTAATTTTGGGATAAAAGTTCAAATTTTTCTCAAATACAGCAATGTGAGTGTAACTACATATGGCAAGTCCAATCCTGACTAATAAATGACTGTGTTGTGGAAAGACTGCAATGGTATTGGCCTAAAGTTCAAAGCCAAGTATATCTCAAAGTACTTACAAAAACACGTCTGTAATTTTAACACTGATTTAACACTGAAGTATTACTCATAGCAGTATTAGGCAGAAGAATTATGTATTACTCCAATTTTAGGTGCATGTGATTCCTCTCACATACATAGCCATTTTTAGGTTTTGTGCCTTTTTCGTTTTAAGTCTTTGATGCCATCATGCACCACTGTGTGGCTTAGCACCAGGTGGGATGCTGCCCTCCACGGGGCCAGGTGCACCACAGAGAGGAAGCCCAAGCAAGGAGGCTGTGTGAACATGCATTGGAGATTGGCTAGCTGCAGGATCCCAGGTGCCAGAATGACGTTTTCACTCAGACCCTTCCCACTTTGTTTACAGAGACATAAAATAGTCTAGCAGGGCAAAAGGTGTAAGAACTTTTAATTAGGTCAGATTTTGATTACAAGAGTTTTCTCCACTCCAGTGACATCCTCCCTTTCCCAGGCATCTGTCTTACCAGCCCACACTTTATGGTGGAAAACAAGTATGAGGCACTTAGATTTCTAAGCAAGCTCAACAATGATATAAAGAGACAGACAGCATTATTACCTCATCTTTTCTCACCAAAGTATGTGAAGCTTCTTCTCCACATGGAAAGAAACTCATTTTCTATTTGTGATTTATAGTATTTACTGTACAAGCTTTGGAATACTATACTTCTGATTAAAAGCTTAAAGTTTAAGAAGTTGTTGGGTTCACCTCAGGAAAAAAACTCCTGCACTATGGAATTTCTTTTTCTTAGACTCCTACTAATTCAAAGGCAAAAAACCTTCAAGACTCAGACATACGTTTGTTTAAACCAAATTACAACAGCTGAAACAATGTTCCATACAACTTATAACTAATTTCTTAAATTTATAAAACATAGTGAGTAAATACAATAAAGGCTCAGGAATAAGACAACATTAAGTTAGGAAGAAAGAAAGAGGAACAAAGATTCCTGTGATAATCTTACATACTCACTTGAAACTAATTCTTCTTTCTATAATTTTCACTGATGTTGTTAGATGACTATACACAGTGGCTGTAGTGTAGTAACACAGTAGCGTGGCACAATGTGGCCAGTCAGCAGGCAGTTTAAAACCCAAGTATTGCACTATGCCTGCTCTTCTAATAAGAAGAGAGAAGGTGTTCTACCTCTTATCTATATCAAGAACTACCACACTCAAAATGTCTAAAAAATTTGCTCTTTCACGTAAAGCAAGTAAGGAAAAAGAAAAAGGTCTTCTGAGATTTAAGTATTGGAGTCTTGCCCAGTTAGCCATTGTATTACCTTAACACTTCACTTGTTCAGAGTTTTAACATAACTATCACTGTGGACAAAAAGTCCTAAGATAATGTTTTGATGACAATAGCATAAAACTGACAACAGTTTTATGCAACTGAACTTTCTGCAACCTCAACAAGGAGTACAAGCCTGAATTCTGTGTAATTTAAGCACAGGTGTGTTACTACATGGAGGCCTAGGTTCTTTCAAGCTCAGAATAAACAGCTGCTCTGTTAGGTACAAATAAGTAACTTTCTTGCAAAAGGTGAGGAAAAAAACCCTACAACCACAATCAATTAAAAAAAAAAAAGAATTAATAAATGCAAATTTCAAGAGGAACTATGTATTTCATAACATTATCTCCTACCTACTTCACAAACAACAAACAAGCCAAATCATTAGTGTAGTAAGCTGATGATTGAATGTATTCCTCTAAAATCAGTACTTGCCAAATGATTTCTAGACAGAAAGATACCAACAACTGGTTAACTTATTTAAAATCTTTTCCTTATTCAGCATATTACTAACAACCAAAAAAAAGTGTTAGCAGTAATCTTTTTAGAAGTACCAAAGTCTTCCTCCTTTGCTCCTCTTCAAAAGAGATCTTGGTAAAGTTTACCTTGGCAGAAAACCCTGGGGTTGTGAGTCTGAAAAGAAATATGACAAAGCCTGGAAATGGGCCAGAGAGGCTTGGATCAACCTAGATAAAAAGAAAACAAAGGAGCAAGCCCTGCAAAATTTCACTTTCACACCTCAGTGCTCAATGATAACTGAAATGAAACCCCCTTATCCTCATGCTGAAAATGTGTCTAAGCAGTGGCTGTTTACCTGGAAAATAAATCTACCCTGCAGATACCTGTACCTACCCATAGATGCCTTCTACAGAATTGAGCACTAAATATTTACTTTTGTACTGCTCTGTCTCAGATTAAGATGTTAGGTAAACTATTGAGAACTACTGAAAAGCCACCAAAGTGGTTTTTAAATACTTCCCAAGTACACACTTCTTGAAACTAACTGTTATTTAGCTAAAACAATTAATCACCAGAAAAGGCATTCACCTCACAGAATGACTTTTCCTAAGTGTAAGAACTCTTTCAGGGAATGTAAGATTTAACAGTTGCTGGTATTTCCCTGCCAGTTCTCTTCATCCTGTCCCTCATGACAAAGTATTTTTCCTTTAAGATTTTCCTGGCCTTTGTGGGTAAGAGGACAATGATGTTTACATTAATTTAGTAATTCCTGCTAATCAGCTTTAGAACAAACATAACCTGACACGGTTATCTACTCCTATATGTGTTACTGTTGGGTTTTTTTGTTCCCTACACCTGTATCCCATTTTGAAAACAGATCAGCACCTACTGCATGCAGAAGGCTAATGCCAAAAACAAATTTCCAAGCAATTCACATCCTTCAACATCAACTTGTCTTTTGCCATTACTGCAAATACAAAATGAAAGAAATGCAGCCCAATACACCAATACTGGCCTTCAAATATGTCTGCTTACTAATTACCTATATCACACCATCTGTTCCTTCAGCTGATTTATGATACACTTTAAAATACCAAACGCAGCAACGAATGTTTACCACACACAGCTAAGTGCAATGTAAACATCCCTCAGTAAAGGTTAACCGAAGCTGGTACACTCACACAGCAAAAGATGTCTTCCAAAGACACTAACTCAAGTCTGGAAGTTATCTACAGGCAACACAATCTTCAGTTAATATGTAACCTGACCTTTGAAGGCATAGCTAGCTGGTTTTTACCGTGCACCTGTCATGGTGCTGGTCTGTCAACCTCAAAACAGAGCTCTGCCTTTATCCGCAGTCATGCAGCTTAACAAATAAAACATGTAATCATAAGCAGATCAGGAATCACCAATTGCAAGCAGTGTAAAAAGAATCCTGTAGTACAGAACAATGAGTGCCAATTTTAAAAGGGTATTCCTATTTATTCAGTCAGCCTCAAGAACATTAAGTGTCATGCTGCAATCACAAGAGACTAGAACAAGTTACCTCTTCTAATTACTGGTGTAATTGACACATCCAAATTTTGAAAGCATAACTTTGTTTATAAAAAACCCCACAAACTTCAGACAGGAGGACAAGTTGGTATTTACAATCATGGGCTCTAATATTTTTCTGGTATGCAAGCCACTTCATCTGAACACCCACCTCTGCCTATAATCTCACTAGTGATACCTCCTCTAAGTATTAGCTGCACCATTTGAAGCCTCATATGTGACTAAAACTGGCACCCAGAAGGTGTAAAGAATCTCTGTGACATGGATTCACAATGGTGACGATTTAGGACAACTGCTCTCTTGATAGCCTGACAGTCTTGGACATAGTTTGTAAGGCAGTCAGAGCTCAAGCAAACAGTCTGAAGTAACCACCATGGGAGTTTGATTTGAGATACAGAATAGGAGATCTACTTTAATCATACTACAGCAACCTTTAGAGAATTCAGATACTTAAAAAAAAAAAAAATCAATATTTATTTAGATAGATATTAAACTAGAAGTGTTTTGAGTCTGAGAAATTTATTTCTCAATTATACCCTAGAAACTCTGAAAGTATTAAAGAGTTTCTTTTCTACTATAAATAGGCATAGTTTCATTAACTTCAAATGAGCAAGTACTAATCTCAGACTACTATGGTAAATCACTGCAGCTCACAGACACTGCAGCAATAAAGCACTGAGCTTTCAAATAAGATAGGACACAAAGAATACAACAAAAGCGTACAAGCTACTTCCTTGTACTTTTAAAGGACTTAGAGTAAGAAAAGCATTTCATAATACTTCATGCTGCTAGTCATAAATTGATTTCACACTGCTGGTGTCTAATCAGCTTGACATTTAATGAGTCAGTGCAGCTCCTTTATAGAAAAACATCTTGGAGGGGAGGGGCCTGGTATAAAGTTACCAGATTTGCAGAAAAAGGCTACACTTGTGTTCTCACTTTGCAACAACTTTTCTTTTCTAATTATGATACATATTTACTTTTACCTTATTTTTGCTAGTTTTATGTCCACACATTTCTGAGAGCATCATTACATTTCAACTATAGTTTTACACAAATAAGACTTAAAAAGAAAAAGCTACCACAAAACTATCAAGGAAAAGTTGCAATGATACATGACTTTTGACCATGTGTATTTAAATTATAACAAAAAAACCCAAACTGGAAAGCACAATATCCTCTATATTGAAAAGCCCAATATACTCAAGAGCAGTATTTTTTAAAGAATTGGTGGGTGCAGCACAGCAAAAAATGCCAGCAGCAATTAATCTGTAGCACTTCAAGATACAAGCTTCCTTCATTATGCACTGAGGACTAAACCAACATGTTAAATCTAATGTCTAAATATTTAGTGGCTAACACAAAACATCATCAAATGTAAATTTAAAAGATTAAGTTTGTTTCCTGAAAACATCATCTTTTAATAATGACAAAGAAAAGAAGGAGAGTAGTAAACTAAGAATCTCTTATCCATGGATATCTAAAGAAACTAGCCTTCTGTTTATGAGTGACAATTTTAAAAAAGGGAAATTTAGAAATTGTAGTCACTGACCAATACATACATAAGATTTGTTACATTTTAATCAACAAGTCAGACGTATTTTGTCTTTTTAAGCACTGGTGAGAGGGAACAGGGAAGAAACAAAAGATGCAGACAAATCTTCAGTCATCACTAATCTTTACTGGCTTACCTGAGTACCCTTAGTTAACTATGTAGCCTGTAATTTTCAGCCATCTCCTGCTGCTGCTTCCAAAACAGCAGAAATATTTTATTATTTTATTAGATTTTAATTATACCCAATATATTTGAAGTAGTTTTCTGACTTCAGGAATGCTTTTTTTGCTTCACAAATGTGTTTAACACACCATTTGCCAACAGTCTTACTTCCTTTCTACTCAGAAACATACAGCCACTGTGCATGGTAGAGTGCTAAAGTATTAAAACCAGACTATAGTAACAAAGTATTAAAACCAGAATATAGTAACAAAGTATTAAAACCAGAATATAGTAACTAATAACAAAGATTGAAGAATTCTAGATTTGGACAAAAAATAAAAGAAACTGGAATGTCTTTCCATTAAATATTCCCTGCATATGTTTGAACATATTGTCACTCTGTCTGCACCAATACTGCCTTGCACTCGTTTTATATTGTGCTACTTTGGAAATCAAATAAGCAGACCTGCCTTTAGGAAAACTAAGTTCCTAATACAGCACTTCTGCTAAAGTTTTGGAAGCTACTCTAGGGTCCAGGGCATATTTGGAACATTCTGTAAGTGTTACTGTGAAATGAATGGAAAGCCTCTCTCTAGTGCACACACCCTAGCTGCCAGAAGAACCTGGCATATAAGCAGCTGGCACTGAAACGATCAGGCCATCATGACCTCAGTGCAGATGGTTTGCTTTCCAGATGTCTATTATTAAACAGTTGCAATTTGTTTCCTGGATAAAAAGAACCTGATCCTACAGACACATGCAGACACAATGCCACCCATGCTACTTGCAGGAATACTGCCAACTGAAGTTAATGGCAATAAATCACAGAGGCAAAATTACTGGTACACTTTTTTGCAGGATAAGATTTATGCCTGACTCGCTCAAAATTATATAGCTAAACATAAATGGATGCAAGATTTTCAAGTTACACTTTCAGATTCAGAGAACTTAATTTATAGATAGCATGTAAGATTATTGAAAGGAGAAAATAATTTATGTTTAGATTTACTTACCTCAAGATCCATGTATATTTACACACAGCTTCAGTTCCCCCCCCAGATTAATTAAACTTCACCACAGAAAATTCAAGATAGAACAGCAAAAGATCGTAACAACAAAAGAGCTAGCAATGGGACCCTTACTATGCTAACACAAACATGAGCAAGTGTCCCGCGAGAGTAGGATTACAACACTACTACTATGTAGAAATTGTTCCCTGTATTAAAAAACTAATTCAGTTACCTACAATACACAGAACGAAACAATAGTGGCTTTTGGGGTACAAGAAACAGAAGTGCAAGTCCACTGCACTAAATGCATTGCAGAGTACAACTTTTGCCAGCTGTGAAAATGCCTCAGTGATCCCAGTTTTCAATTGCCTTTTTTTTGCCTTTACAATACACTGTTCCCTTTAATTGGCTTTGGTTGGAGAAAACGGACAGGCAGGACCTGATCCAGGAACCTTGGAGTCAGTAAGAACCTTTTCACTAGTATCGGTGGCCTTTAAATAAAACTCTCTTGGCATCCATCCACTTATTTTCTCTGTGCATGCAATTTAGGTAATTTGGCAAAATAATCCCATGTCCCTACAAACCTGAATAATCTCCCTTTTCTCCCCCAAAACAAACCCAGAAAAGTAAACCTATTTCAGAGGGCAGTACTACCTCCTCCTTCAATTAAAACCATATCCTAAACTCAATGTAAATATTTACTGTGGCACTTACTGGCTAACACCTAAATTTTTTTAAAAAAAAAAACAACAACAAACTTTCTGGTAGTGTCCTCTTCCTTAGCTTTGTGACCTAAAAACCAAAGATGATTCTTCTTTCTTTCTTCTCCCATTCATCTCTATGCTCTAGTTAGGCTGGGCACTCCTTAAGAAACAACTGCTTTCATTAAAAATATCTGGGCAGCACTGTAAAACATTTAAGAGCAAACACGTACAACATAAGCAGGTATTTTCACTGATTTATATTGCCTATCTAGAAAGCAAGGAGAAAAAAAAGAAAAAGCATACAAAAATGGAAAATCAAAGTCATGCACAGTTTTCCATTATATCTATTTACATCCACACTATCTCTTCTTGACGTAAGCACTGGATGTTCAAAGTCCTAATTTATTTCAGATCAAGCTGTTGCAGAAGTAACAAAATCTGAAAGTACCATTATTCAGCAAGGCACTTAATGTCTTGTGGTTCATTTAGGATTCTTAACTTAATGCTGTGAAAAGATTTCCAGCAGTTTCATTTTACTAGCACATATTTAGGCTTGAGAATTTTTAGACTCTTTCTTCTAGGACCATTTTCAAAGTTTAAGTTCAGAAAGAGCTGGAGTAATCTTATAAACTCACTCAAGAAGTCTTTAAGCCTTTGCAAACCAGCCAAAGAAAATTGTCTGAAATTCTTCCTAGAAAGCTGTATTACCAGTAATAGTATAAAGGCCATCAAACTGCACCTTAAAATTGCAAGTTAATTAGTACAAGAGAAGGAATTGGTTCAGAGGACAAACACAGGGAAAGGATGATAAGCCCATGCAAATCATAGATTAGATTGGGTTGGAAGGGACAATTGAAGGTCATCTAGTCCAACTCCCCGTTAATGAGCAGGGACATCTTCCACTAGGTCAGGTTGCTGACCTTGAATGTTTCCAGGGATGGGGCATCCACAACCTCTCTGGGCAACCTGTTCCAGTGTTTAACTAACCTCATCGTAAAAATTTTCTTCCTTATATCTAGTCTGAATCTACCCTCTTTCAGGTTAAAACCATTACCCCTTGTCCTATCACTACAGGTCCTACTAAAAAGTCTGCCCCCATCTTTCTTATAAGTAGCCTTTAAGTACTGAAATACTGCAATAAGGTCTTCCCAGAGCCTTCTGTTCTCCAGGCTGAACAACTGAACAACTCCAACTCTTTCAGCCTTTCCTCACAAGGTGAGGTGTTCCATCCTTTTGATCATTTTTGTGGGCCTCCTCCGGACCTGCTCCAACAGGTCCTTGTCTTTTCTGTGCTGAGGACTCCAGAGCTGGACACAGTACTCCAGGTGGGGTCTCACCAGAGCGGAGTAGAGAGGCAGAATCACCTCCCTCAACCTGCTGGCTGAGCTTCTTTTGATGCAGCCTGGGATATGGTTGGTTTTCTGGGCTGTGAGTGCGCGTTGCCAGCTCATGTCCAGCTTTTCATCCGCCAGTAGCCCCAAATCATTTTTTGCAGGACTGCTCTCAATCCCTTCAGCCCCCAGCCTATATTGATACTGGGGGTTGCCTCAACCCTGGTGCAGGACATTGCACTTGACCTTGTTGAACCTGTTGAGATTCACATGGACTCACTTCTCGAGCTTGTCTGGGTCCCTCTGGGTGGCATTGGGTCCCTCAGGCACGTCAACCACACCACTCAGCTTGGTGTTGTCTGTGAACTTGCTGAGGGTGCACTTGATCCCCCAGTCTGTGTCATTGATGAAGACATTAAACATTACTGGTCCCAATATGGACACCTGAGGGACACCACTTGTTACTGATCTCCACCTGGACATTGAGCCATTGACCACTACTCTCTGTATGAGACCATCTAGCCCATTCCTCATCCATCAAACAGTCCATCCATCAAATCCATGTCTCCAGGTTAGGGAGAAGGATGTTGTGAGGGACCGTGTTAAAGGCCTTACAGAAGTCCAGATAGATGACATCAGTAGCTCTTCCCTTGTCCACTGATGTAGTCATTCCATCCTAGAAGGCCACTAGGTTCGTCAGGCAAGACTTGCCCTTGGTGAAGCCATGCTGGCTGTCTCGAATCACCTCCCTGTCCTCCATGTGCCTTAGCATAGCTTCTAGGAGGATCTGTTCCATGATCTTCCCAAGCACAGAGCGAGGCTGACAGGTCAGTAGTTCCCAGGGTCCTCCTTTCTACCCTTTTTAAAAATGGGTACAATATTTACCTTTTTTCCAGTCACCAGGGACTTCACCTGACTGCCATGACTTTTCGGATGTGATAGAGAGTGGCTTGGCAGCTACATCAGTGAATTCCCTCAGGACTCTGGGATGCATCTTGTCAGGCCCCATAGGCTTATGTATGTTCAGGTTCCTCAGTTGGTCTCAAACCTAACCTTCTCTTCCAGTGGGAGGGACTTTGCTCCCCCAGTCCCTGTCTTGAGGTCCATCCACTCAAGAGGCATGGGGAGCGAGGTTGCCAGTGAAGAGTGGTACAAAAAAAGTTGAGTACCTCAGCCTTCTCCTCATCCATTGTTACCAGTTTGCCAGTCACGATCATTGGGGAGGGCAGGTGTTGGGAAGTGGCTTGCTGAAAAAGGACATGGGCCTGTGGAAAAGTTGTGCGAGCAGAGTTCTGTGTGAAAGAATGTCAGTTTGAGCAACAAGACTAGGCCTTGGCTGAAAATAGCTGGCTTTACTGATATTGGGAGAAAAACAACAGCTGGTCTCGCTGTTATCAGGAGAAAGACAGGGACGGTGTGACCTTGGCATAACTTCACAAGTAACTTTTGAAGAAGTTCTCATGAGAAAGTTACTGAACACGCGTAGCTGCCAACCACAAGTGGGTGTGTTTTAGTAATGAATAAACATTAGCAATGTACCAATCATATTAGGACTAGTAGGCATAATTATCGCAAACTGTATAAATATGAGCTATCCGTGCAAATAAAGTTGAATCACTTCTATCACTCATATTGGGTCGACTTACGTGCATTCCTCCGTCGCTCCAACAAATGGTGCCCGAACAGGGACCGAAGAAAGGGGAATTGGAGCGACAGACACTGAGAAGCACCGGTAGCAGCGACCGGGGGGCAAAAGATTAACCGAACGCTGATCGTCTTGGTTGGTGTGTTAACTCTCGTGCCTGGACCGTCCAAAAGGGGTTCGCCGTCAGTGAGGGCTACTGGAAAAAGGCTGCAAAGACTTTTTAACCGAGGTGCCTTAATCAAGGTAGCACCAAGGAGTATCAAGAAGCCGGCCGGCAATGGATCAAGAGGTAGCCCTAAAATTATTACAGTGCTTTTTAGAAAAGCGGGGGGTAAATTGCGTTAAGCAAGTTTCGGGATTAGTTGCTTTAGGTCGTGTTAAGGGATGCTTTAAGAATCTGGATTTATTACTTAAGGAGAGCGAATGGCGTAGATTAGGAGACGTATTATGGGATATGGTAATTGACGATGATAAATCAGCTAAAAAACTAATGAAGCAAGGACAGAAACCTTTCAATTAGTGTGGGTACAGCTTTTGAGCTTAGTACCTGGAATGCTATCGGAACCTCCCTATGGGATGAAATTAGTGACGGGTCTAAAGAAGTTAAAGGTCTTGCAACTTTATGGAAATTGATTAAGACAACTCTGTAAGAAATGAAAGCAGATCGTAAAGCGTCTGTGTCTGCTTTTGCTGCTCTCTCTCTCCAACCGCAAGCGAAAGGGAAAAGCAGGGAGAAAAACATAATGCAGCGAGAGAGACTTTTTGGAGCTTGTTCGCCTGCTCTTGTGCCCTTGACTTCTGCTCCACTCCCTGGGTCTGCCGATATTAATCAGCCATCCGACAGTTCCCAAGCCTCCCTAACCGTACGATTAAAGGAAACCCTACAGAATCAGGGAGTGAGTAAAAATCTGCCTACGAAAACACAGCCCCCAGATACCACCGTTCAACATGAACAAATTATACCTAGCATATACCCTGATTCAAATAATGCAAACAAGGACTTGGCTACTCTAATAATAGAACAAAAAGAGACAATGTTAGAATTGTTAAAGGAAATGCAGAAAAGAGACGGGGAAACCAACCGCACCCGTGATAGACGCGGAGCCGCCTGTAATAGCCACTGCAGAAGAAAGGCAGAGACATTGGAGGGGTGTAATAAAAGATGCCATTATAGAAGGGACTATGCTCCAAGCATTCCCAGTTATTGCATCAAATGGACAGAAAAAATGGGAGGTGTTTGACTGGAAGGTCATTGAGAAATTAAGGAATGCTGTGAGTCAGTACGGAATCAAATCTGCGTTAACTCACCAAATACTGCAATTCATTTTTTCTGCTGATACGCTGATACCTCGAGATATTAAACAGCTAGCACAGTTGATTTTGACTCCCGCCCGAATGTTAGTGTTTTTCCGGCAGTGGGAGAAGCTCTGTGATGGGGAACAAGCAACATCACGACAACAAACAGATCCCCTATGGGGAGTAACCACGCAGATGCCGATGGGTACTGGACCCTTCGCATCAGGGAACGCTCCGTTACAATGTGTCACTGAGGTTCATCATCCATCACAGATCTTGGCGTACCAAGCTTTTCTTACCATACCAGACAATATGTACAGCCATGCTTTTACCCAGGTGAAACAGGAGAATACAATTTATGACCACCCTGACATGAACGAGGGCATGAAAGAAAACATGTTCAAAATACTCGCTTTTGAAAATGCTACTGAAAAGACATGCAAAGCATTGTGTAATTTGCCGAAAAATGCAGACGTCATTGATATGATAGAATACACGGATCGATCAGTGGACTCACAGAAAGTAGCCTATGCTGCCACAGCTCTCCAAGGAGCTACAAAGAAACACAAGGCCAGTAAGACACCCTTGGTCAAGTGTTCTAACTGTGGCAAACGTGGACACATTAGGAGCAAATGTACAGGTACTGTTAACAGTAAGTGCTGCAACAAGTGTAAGAAAGATAACCATACCACCAAGAATACAGGAAGAAGGGAAATTTTACACCGACCGCGAAGGCCCCTCGCGTGACGACACGAATGCAAGGGGCTTGAGCTGCCAGCCCTCAGGCAGCCTCGCAACCACCAGATCCGCCACCGCAGGAAGCTCCGGAGTGGATGTGGAAACCGCAGTCAACATAAAGGGACCATTGGGGTTTGGACTTAGTGCATTTTTAATGGGGCAATCTTCAACAGCTCTAGAAGGAATTCTGGTGCTCCCAGGGCTTATTGATGCAGATTATTGTGGGACTGTGAAAATTATGATTCATGTTGTAATCCCTCCTGTTTCTATTCCTAAAGGTACCAGAATAGCACAATTAGTTCCATTCAGGTCGTGTGTTCCGAACCCAGGTGAAGTACAACGTGGAGATGGTGGATTTGGCTCCACAGGGAAACCGCAGGTATACTTTGCCATGGACACAACAAGAGGTAAACCAGAAAAGGTAGTGCAATTGGAAGGGCCCGATGGAGTTGTTGTCAAGAAACCGATGACAATCAATACAGGAGCTGATGTTATGATTATTTCACGATGCATTTGGCCTCCATCATGGCCATCGATCAATCCAAATTTTGGTATTGCTGGGATAGGGGGCACACAAGCCACCTTAGTAAGTCAGCTACCGATTACATTTGTGTTCCCCGATGGTGAACACATTACGACGTGTCCGTATGTCATGACTACCCCAACTGAATTGTTTGGCCTTGTAGGCCATGATTTATTGAGCCAAATGAAGGCAATGTTAGTGACGCATCCTTTTTAGGAGCGGTCACTGAGGGGTAGCCAATTCTGAAAATTAACTGGAAAACAGATGAGCCTGTTTGGATTGATTAGTAGCTGCTAAATTCTGAAAGGTTGCTAAAAATACAAGGGTTAGTTGAAGACCAATTGAGAGCGGGACATGTTGTCCCTTCTACTAGTCCATGGAATACATCAATATTTACCATTCCCAAGAAAAGTGGGAAATGGAGACTGTTACATGATCTCAGAGCTGTGAATGCAGTGATGGACAGTATGGGAGCCCTGCAGCCAGTTTGCCGTCTCCAGTTATGCTTCCAGAAGAATGGGATTTGTTAATTATAAATCTAAAAGATTGCACCCAGATGGCGCTGAACGGTTCGCCTTTTCGGTACCATCGATTAACAAGGCAGATCCCTATAAGAGATACCATTGGGTCGTATTACCGCAATGAATGCGCAATTCCCCCACGATGTGTCAGGCGTATGTGGCCTGGGCATCAGAGCCTGTAAGAAAGCAGTTACCTCAGTAACTTGCCACAGGATGAGATTTTAACTCAATTGCAGGACATCTTAAGCCATCGCGGAGTAATAATCACTCCTGAAAAGGTGCAAGAGGCAGCACCTTGGACGTATTTGGGGTGGCACATAGATGCTAGCAATGTTAAACCTCAGCAGGTTCAAATAACATGAGAAATTTCAATGTTACATGATGTCCAGAAGCTTGTGGGAGATATCCAGTGGGTGTGGAATCTTTGCGGTATCACTAATGGCGATATGACCCCTCTGGTAGAACTATTGGGTATGAGAACACTGTGCAGATGAGAAACGGGAAATGACAGAGCTGACCAATTGGTTGCAGCGCCACGGGAGCCTCCTCCAGGGAATCGTTTTCAACAAAGCACGGCAATCACATGCGTTCTTGCACCAACCCGCTAGGATGTTAACAAAGCAATTTGACTTACCACTTACTGACGCCCAAGGTATCTTTAAAGCATGCCCCGATTGTCAAAAGGAAGGGCTGGGCTTGGGCCGTGGGGTTAACCGATGAGGTCTTTTGCCATTGCAGTTGTGGCAAATGGATGTCACCCATGTCACGTGGTTTGGTGCAAAGCGTTCTGTGCACGTGTGTATTGATACCTATCCTGCTGCCATGTGGGCCACGGCATGAACTGGAGAAAAGGCCTTACATATTGAATGACATCTTCACGCTTCTTTTGCAGTACTGGGTGTGCCTAAAGAAATTAAGACGGACAACGGCCCAGCCTACGGTTCTACAAGATTTGCTCGATTTTGTAATTTGTGGGGAATTCACCACGGTACCGGTATTCCACATCTTCCCACAGGACAGGCTATTGTCGAATGGGCCAACCAAACCCTAAAAGAACATGCTGCAAAAACAAAAAGGGGGGAACCCAGGGCTTACTTCCAGAGGAACGATTGGCCAAAGACTTATTTGTGCTAAATTATCTTAGATTGACAGGTGATCACAAAGACCCACCAATGGTAGTGCATCATGTTCTTTTACAGGCAGAAAGGACACAACAAAGTATGGGAATCATGGTAATGTATAAGGACCCAGAATCCGGGAAATGGCGTGGATCAGCAGAAGTAAAACTTACTGGGAGATCCCGGCTAAGTGGGTCAAGCCATGGCTTCGCACTGATGCTGGACCCGGAATTGTCCCAATGGCAACTGGCACGGCACCGGTGGGTGCTGAAGCCACTAATCCGACAGATTCTAACTAATAGAGTATTACTAGCGGACACTGAGTCCTTCAGACAGGTTTTTAGAACAGTGTGCCTTATTGTATATAGAACTTGCTTTAGGTAAAAAGTGTGTTAAGCATAATTTGATTAAACATAGCGTGATTACGGGAAGACAGTGTGGGGTAAATGTAAAAGTTAGTTAAAGCCAAAATTAGGGGTCAGGTCTATTTCCATTAATAACCTGGGAACGAGGTTGATTGTGTTTCCACAGATACAGGCCCACGATGGACTCCTGTTCGATTTGCATGACCATCATCATCTGGAGCATCATAGATGATGTGACAATATGAATACTACCTCAGCTGAAAACTAATGTATAGGTCACCTTGGCTAACATAACAGGTCAAGATTCTTTGTGCATCGCAACTGTATCGTAAAGCCCACGAACCAATAGACAAGATGGCTATGACTTGTGCAGCGCGCCTGGCCAGCGAGCGCATGCATCATAGATTGCAACCGAGGCGGACTTTTGGCACCCGCTGGCCACGTGTGCTAAAACCCGTTCCTCTGCAAATGTATAAATACCAGGATTTTCCGAAGAGCATCGGGCTGGTGTACGGTGAGGCCGTCGTTGCCTCTGTGGGGACGCCCACGGAAAGCTGGCACCTACCGATTGCTGGGCTGAGTTCGTGGAGCAAGATGGCACAAGAATGTATGGATGGTTCATTTTCCTCATAGTCCTCATGGTCTGGGTCATTAGGGGTAACGGGTTGGCGCAAAGAATTATGGGCATTATTGTAGTTACTGTGATTGTAGCTATTGTAATAGTTTTAACTTGTTCAGCTTATTAAGGAAAATGGCATCCCAAGTGATTAAGCAAGCCTGGATTGCTCAAAAATAAAAAGAGGGAGAAAGATTTAAACGGAGACCTACAGTGGATTCAACCTTGTTTTGGTATTACAGACTTACAGCCGCTGCTGGATTTATTGAGGGGCAGCGATAGCTTAACTTCTACAAGACAACTAAGTGCACCAGGACGGCAAGCCTTGACAGCAATTGGACAAAAAAATCACATCATCCATGTCTGGCAGATACGTTCCTGATTTACCCATAAATTTGAAACCTTATGCTGAGATTGATATGGAACACACTGACTGTAGTAAGCAGCATGACAGTGATACCGGTGATTGATCCACATCGGTTAACGCCATGGGACAGTAAGAATGTTTGGGTGTCACTAGCTAAAGCTATTAATCAAATCTGGTTTTGTGTGCTTATGTATTTTATTAGGTATAATGTTGTTTTTACTGTACTTAATTAATTGTGTTCACAGATCTTTGCAAAGGGCAATAGAGCAGGTGTTAAAATTTTACCTCAATCTATACACAAACAAATAGATTGGCTGAAGAAACATACACAAAGATCCAGCAAGAAACTAGTTGGTTTGATGGGGTGTTACAGTCAATATTTGGCGGGATAACACCACGGCTAATGTCATTGATTAAGGAAGCCTTACGATGGTTGGGTATATTGATATTAATCTGTGTAATAGTTAAAATTGCATATGGGTGCATGATGAAAGGAGTCTCAAAGCTGACACACCAAGCTCTACTCGCACAAAAAGAAAAAGGGGGAATTGTTGGGAAGTGGCTTGCTGAAAAAGGACATGGGCCTGTGGAAAAGTTGTGCGAGCAGAGTTCTGTGTGAAAGAATGTCAGTTTGAGCAACAAGACTAGGCCTTGGCTGAAAATAGCTGGCTTTACTGATATTGGGAGAAAAACAACAGCTGGTCTTGCTGTTATCAGGAGAAAGACAGGGACGGTGTGACCTTGGCATAACTTCACAAGTAACTTTTGAAGAAGTTCTCATGAGAAAGTTACTGAACACGCGTAGCTGCCAACCACAAGTGGGTGTGTTTTAGTAATGAATAAACATTAGCAATGTACCAATCATATTAGGACTAGTAGGCATAATTATCGCAAACTGTATAAATATGAGCTATCCGTGCAAATAAAGTTGAATCACTTCTATCACTCATATTGGGTCGACTTACGTGCATTCCTCCGTCGCTCCAACAGGCAGGAACTACACTTTCTTCTACATTCCTTTTCTGACCTACATACCTATAGAAGCCCTTTTTATTATTTTTTGTGCCCCTTGCCAAGTTCAGCTCCAGCCACACCTTGGCCTTGCTGACTCCATCCCTACACAACTGGGCAGCATCCCTATACTCTTCCCAGGATACCTGTCTGTGCTTCCACTGCCTGGGCATTTCTTTCTTGCGCTTTGGTTTGACCAGCAGGTCTTGACTCACCCATGCCAGTCTCTTGCCTTCCTTTCTCGATTTCTTATACCTGGGAATTAAGAGCTCTCACACACTATGGAAAGCGTCCTTGAAGATCTGCCTGCTCTGTTCTGCTCCCCTGTCTCTGAGAGCAGTTTTCCAGGGGGTCCTGCTGACTAACTCCTTGAATAACTGGAAGTTTGCCTTCCTAAAATTCAGGCTCCTTACTTTACTCTTCACCTGACCCACATGCCTCAGGACTGTGACCTCCACCAGTGCATGATCACTGCAGTCCAGGCTGCCTCCAATCTTGACGTCACCCATTAGCTCACTTGGGCTGGTGACCAACAGGTCCAGTATCGCATCCTCTCTGGTAGGGCTGTCTATAACCTGGCTTGAGAATTTTTCCTCAATGGACTTCAGGAGTCTCCTGAATTGTCTACAGCTCACTGTGCTACCTTCCCAGCAGATGTCGGAGTGGTTGAATGTACAGTGGCTTCTCAGCATAAGGCATTATAGGTAACACTATTTACTGTAAACACAGCTTCAATGCTTCCAGTACCAGCCACTATAAAACTACTTCAATCCATCCATAGATGGTCTCTTCACAGTTTCCAAGCACCTCACAACTTTAAAACAGTTAGCTTTACCATATGGCTGATTGGTCAAGAAATGGTATGACTGTATTTTACAGAAGGATTAGTTGTATTGTTGATGCAGACACTTTATGGGAGAACACAGAACTTAATGCAGGTTTCTCAAATCCCATACTTGTAGCCATAGCCAGAGCACCATATTTGTTACACAGTACATGCAGCGTGAATATAAAAGCACAAGGAAAGTTAGATAGGATACAAGAAAGCAGAAGCAAAACCAACCAACCAACAAAACCCTAAACCACCACCACCACCGCAAACAAACCAAGCTATCCAGTATACACTGTAGTCTCTTGCAGGCTAGTTATTGAACTTCCTGATTCAGTATTTATTTTCTCTCTCTCTATACTAATCTACCTACAAAAACATGCGTACGTGTGTATATATATTTACAAATCTATATTGATACAAATAAAAAAAAAAATGCTAATTACCAATCAATAAAGGTGAGGCATGCTCCTACTGCAAAACTTGCACTACTTGCTTTACTTCCTTGCTCTTCCAGCATAAAAAAAAAGGGCCATGACTGATTAGCAAATTCCTTACATATTGTAAAAATTCTGCATGGAAGGAAAAAAACCTAGCACTTGAGATAAAATAAAAAAGGACCCTTGTGAAACATAAGTTTAAGAATTTATCTACTCAGCTAACCACTGGAATACTTAGTACTATGATATGAAACAGTTAACAGAAAGTTTCAGGATCACTGTTTCTAATCATACTGCCTTCAACCACCTTCCTTCAGACAAAACTATTCTGCCCAAGAATTGTCTAACCTGCAACTCCCACTCAGAATAAAATAAAAAAAAAGAAATTTTAAGTGCTTTGTTTATTCCCCCCTGAAATCCTTCATGCTGCCCTAAAGATGTAGAAAGAAGCAGGAAAGGACAACTAAAAGCCTCCATGTGACATGCATGTCACAGGTTACATGAATTATATGTACAAAATATTAAGTATGTTGTCTGCTCAAACTTCCTCTAGCAACTGATTTTCCCCACTAGGAAAATGAACATTTTTCACAATGGAAAAGGAACTGGTGAAAGATATCAGTTCTGGTGTTTAGAACTATTGGCAGTAATTGCCCTCTACCAGCACATGAAGGCTGCTGATACTAGTACTATCTGTGCAATGCATGTGAGTGTACAGTATTAGAACATAAGCATTCATACAGTTAATACATTTTCTACCATATCCAAATCCAATACTTTTGAATTTCAGCTAGTAAGTGATTTATCTTACTTTTTTAACCCCCTAATATTTTAGGATATAAAACTGGTCTCAGTATGGGATAGGAAAAAAATTATGCAACATATTCAACTGCAAGGTACTGCACTGGGGGGAACTAAGCAAAGGCCAAGTAAAAGAATGCGGAGTTTATTTCTTGTGGTTAATGGTTCGTATCCAGTCCGGTTCAACAGTGTCTGAAGCTCACTACCATGAATGTTTTGTTACCAGCAAGTTGGTGGAACTGGAGTAGCAGTGATGAATTTTCCAAGCTCTAAGTTTTAATTAGCACCCTTGTTCTGGAGCACAAATAGAACACATTCTTCTTGAGTCCAACACTGCTACATACTTTACTTTTTATGTAATTTTAAAAAGCTAAATATATGGCCTATAATACCAGTACTTACTAAGACAAAAGGCAGCAGGGCTTCTCTACAACTATCATATCCTGTGAGAGTCAATACTCCCTACTGCCCATCCAACTTGTCTGCAGTTTGTCTTCTGCCACAGGGAGGATATGATCAGCACATTTCAAGTCAATATGAATTTTCTATCTGCTTCTGGGGGCACAGAACTACACCTCCTGAAGAGTAGGTGACAACTTGAAACAAACAAAAAAATGTAACATTATTAATAACTCAGTCAAAAATTGGGTATCATTTCTCCTAGAGTTCAAATGTTAGAACTCAGAGAGGCAACTCAAGGTACATGTGAAGGATCTTAAACAAATATAAGTAATGTAAAAATGTGGTAAAACACAACAGACATTCCTTGGGGCTTTCACTTATTGTAGTAATTCTTCCAAAACTCATGGCCATCTGTAGAAGCTCATACTTTCTGAACAGCAATAATTAAACAGTAATGAAAAAAAAAAAGCCTAAGTGAAGACAATCTAAAAGGACAGCATTTACCCAGTAGTCTTTCCTGTATGTGTAATGCCCAAGTTTTTCTTCTCTGCCCCCCCCGCCCCCCCCCACTTCACCCAACACATATAAAGAACAAAACACAACTTTCTAAGATTAGGAAGTCTATTTTCAACTGTAAACAGATGGAGAGAAAATAATCTGCCAGCCTCACAATTTTTATGTCTGTCATTTACAGCTAACAAGCTTACTGCAGATACTGGAACATGGAAGGTAAGGGAGCGAGGGGGAAAAAAATCAGCATTTCAAAAAAGACTGCTCATTTTTCAAAACAAAAAACCCCACTACTCTTCCAGTTTCATCTAGCTCCTGTCCAGGTCTTCTGAATAACAAGACAGTTTGCAAGACAGCCTACTTAGGTATCACTGAGTTTATTCTGCATATAACTAGAGCAAAAAATTACACATTTTCTAGGCTATTGTTGAATTTTGTCAAAGTATCCACTGAATCAGGAAAAAAATATTCCTCTCTCTCTCCCTCACTCACTCCAAACTATGAGGTATAGCCAACGACACCTTCCTAAAAGGATATCAGGGATTTTGTTTTCCCTAGAAACCTCAGGCAAAACAAATTAATGAGTGAAGAGCTGGTATAATACACGCTTCTACAGAACTTGCACTGTAATGCAGAAATACATGGATGCTGCAGCTGCTAGCTGCCAGGTTCCTGTTCTCAGCTTCAGTAGCTCTAAACCTTGTTTCATATTACAAACACCATGACTGAGCACAATGTTATCTACTTCTATCAGGTAAGGGAGCATCGGGTGTGTTTTGTCCTCTGGAAGCTTAAATCCTGCCTATGTTTATATTCTTCACACTTGTAAGGGACAAAAAAGTACAGGAATACATCAGCAGAAGGAACCAAAATCAACAAGATTCCAAGGATTTTACAGTATATTTTTAGAAGTATTCAAGGAAGCTTCTTTTAATAGTCCAAAAAGCTGTCAGATGAAGTACTGGGGGAAAAAATACTTCAGAGAAACAGTAGCTAATAGTCTTTCAGGGCAACTAAACAAGAATAAAAAAGAATTAAAGTAGACCTGCTGTGACTAGGTGAAACCTCCAGACATTGCCAAATTTTGAAGCCTTCAGTTAGAACTTCACTGGCCTCAGTTTAAGATCACCACCTGTTTACATAACAATTATCACAGGAAAGGGAATCCAAAAGGTCTCCCAGCATTGGAGAAGCCACCACACTGCTACATTAGCATCTTAGCACACTCAGCCGTCTGCTCTTAAGCTTCCTTTGATCCAAGTAGGTTGCAGCCCTGGATTTTCTCTTGGTCTCCTAGGAACACTTCCTGGATATCAATTTTCTACTTTCCTCCCAGAAGTTCTCACTATTTGTACCAAAACTTTCGCAATTCTGGTATGATCATTCCATAAACCAAGTATGATCTACATTTTTAATATCCCATCATCCCAAAGCAATGCACTATGTCAGTCAACAGGATTTCTTCTTCTGTTCAGCACCCTCAAAAATATTCTGACACAAAGTCAGAGTTCTCTCAGCAGCAGCGGGCTACCTTTCAAGAGTAGTTTTGCAGACTACATTTTCATTTCCAAATCAGTAGTGAAGAACCATCACAGAAAATCAGTAGGACCAGGTGATCATCTATCTTATTGACAACACCTTTGCTCCACAAGAGGCATCAGTCTCCAGCTCTCCTTGGATTCACAGCTCACCAGAAACCACTATCTCCCCTGATGGACACTTCTCTCAAATGGTTGTAGCTCTAGCTCAGCCCTGGCCCCACTGCACAGCACTCGGAAGTATACCCACCTGCTGCCTTTGGCACCTGTACTTTAGAAAGTACAGTGTTTCTTCCCACTCCACATATATTAATATTGCACTGTGGAGATTCTTGCTTTATCCTGTCCCACAGCTGAAATGGATCCATTGCCTGATAAAGCATAATCCTTCATTCTTCCTTGTTTTAACATTCTGTATTTATGTATCAGTTTCTGGATCTCTTAGGATCATAACCAATTGTTCCACTTATGGAGAAATTCTACTGCTTCAGGCTCCTTTCTGGGCAACAGAGTGGTTGTATTGATATCCCTTGACTTTAGACACCGTATTGCCCCCACGTGCATCCACGTGAAAGGGAAATGTTAAGGCTCGAGCTGGTGAAATTCTTACTGACACTGCCAGTAAGGAGCGCAAATTCCAGCACCCAATCAACCACAGCAGAATCTGCTCACATGTTTGCCTTTAAAAATCATTCTGAGTACCAGCAAGATACTATATACTATACACTATGCTATGCAATGTAGTCTCCATTCTTACTGAGGTCTACACTCAATTACCATTATGTCCTGGTTTTGGCTGTGATAGAGTTAATTTTCTTTCTAGTAGCTGGTATAGTGTTATGGGTTTGGATTTAATATGAGAATAATGTTGATAACACACTGATGCTTTCAGTTGTTGCTAAGTAGTGTTTATACTAAGTCAAACATTTTTCAGCTTCTCATGCCCAGCCAGCGAGAAGGTTGGAGGGGCACAAGAAGCTAGGAGGGGACACTGCCAGGGCAGCTGACCCAAACTGGCCAAAGGGGTATTCCATACCATCTGATGTCATGTCCAGTATAAAAACTGGGGGGAGTCAGCCTGGGGGGTAGATCACTGCTCAGGAGCTATTTGGGCATCAGTTGGTGAGTGGTGAGCAATTGCATTGTGCATCACTGGTTTTGTACATTCTGATTCTTTTATTATTATTATTGTAATTTTATTATTGTTATTATTATCATTATTAGTTTCTTCCTTTCTGTCCTGTTGAACTGTTCTTATCTCAACCCACGAGTTTTACCTCCTTCCTTCCGATTCTCTCCCCCATCCCACTGGGTGGGGTGGGACTGAGTGAGCCACTGCGTGGTACTCAGTTGCTGGCTGGGGTTAAACCACACCACATTATTACATTACAGACAATAATAGAACAGGTTCAGACAAATGCAGCAGTGACAGGTGAAGTATAAAAACCACAGATAAACTGAATGCTGTAACAAGGGTAAGAATGCAGTCCTGATGGACAGTCTAATCACAGATCTGCAGTCAGAGTAATTTTTGACCAGACAGTTTGACCAGGGGTATTTTATCACTTTAAAACACACATAAAAAGTGCATGCTTTGTTCTCCACGAAAATATTTCCTGGCAAATATTCCCTTACCAGTGAAGAAAGTAGATGGTATCCTAAACTAGAACTGGGTTTTCTTGTTTTGGTGTGGTTTGGGTTTTTTTTTTAATAATCAGAAAAGAAACAGCAACCCCCCTTCAAGATGTGTTTAAATAATCACAATAACTACAGCCAAATTATTTTCTCCAAACATATCAATACGTAGCTCTGTGAGACGCATTCAGGCAGAAAATCTGAAAAGAAAGTAATTTTCATCACTTCAATATGAAGTATGGAAAAAAAAAAGATAACATTTCAAATTATGCCAATTTCTTTTCTTGCTTAAATAACCTTCATCTTACCAACAACAATAGGCACCACAGTATGATCAATTCTATTCAAGATTTGTAAGAAAAGTTTTTCTTTTCACAACAAAGTTATCCATCCTAGGTGAGACAACATAAATAATAGTAAGATCATTCTAGGAGCAGATATTAATGCTAGAAGAACACACTACATCAGCAGTAGTAATAATAGGGTATGTCATCTAGCTGTTTGCAGACTTTTTCTCTCACCTTATACACAAAGTATTCCAGCATCAAGTTACTGAACTCTCAGATACCACCAAAAAACTTGTGTTACACATAGGGTCTGATAGGGCACAGCTTGAACATCTTCATATGAAAGGAAAAAGATGAAAGAAGACAGCTCGCATCTCAAAACAGGTTTGCAAAGTTCCCTTTTCTTAACAAGAACAATACACTGATGAACTCTCATCCAAAACTTATTTGGTAAGTCTTTAGTAAACTACACTCCAGTGTTGTTGGGCGTAAATATATGGGGGGGGGGGGGGGGGGGAAGATCTCCCCTCTCTACCTTAGAAGTTTTCAGTTGTGTCCCATGTGAGCCCTTTCAATAAAAAAATCCAAACAACTGCTAACTTTGAATTTCACTCTGCTTCCAGCAGGTCTTTCACTCGCATGCAAGAACGAGCATGTATAAAATGAAACACCGAGTAACTACAGACCAGTCTTCAAATTAATACAATGCAAGACAGAAGCATGTCTCAACTGTGATTAGTGGTCAGCTTTTGTCACTCGTGTTTTCTTAAATGACATGTTAAATAACTGATAGCACAAGCAAATATCCAGTATCAACTGGCATATGAACCAATTTATTCGCACTGCTGACCAAAACCCAAACATGACTACAACCCATCTATTCCAGCAATCCTTTCAGAAGTTACTGAGATTGCTTTTGAAAAATCAAAGCCACAACAGGTATTGTGTGTCTAGACTTGCTCAGGATTGGTCTCATATTCACCCAGCTCACCGAGAGCATTTCTAATTACCTTCCATACATAGCGCAATTTCAGTTTCCTCCCCAGTCTTCCTGCCACCCAGATTCAAGAAGTTTGTTTTATTCTAAAATGTCAGCTCTGCTACTGCCCTGTAAAGACACAAATCCGAAAGAACGATTGCTTTCAAGAAAGTCAGTGAAGTGTGTGCATGCAGACATCACCTATGCATCTTAAGACAGCCTACGTACAAGTAGCAGAGCCAGAGAGAATTACTTCAGGGCTAAGCGCTGCCCTTCTGGACCAGTTTGGATTCCCCAGCAGCACAGTGCGTACCCTGAGACACTGCTGCACTCCTCTGCCCTCTCAGCGCAGCTGCCCAACTGGCAGCAGCAAACCAAACATAGTTCTGCTCATACAAGTACCGAGTAGCATCTTTACCTCCTTCCCTTTCCAGTTCTGTTCTTTTGTCTCTTCCATTTGGCTCCATAGGAAGAAACCAAGACCTTGTCCTTCAGACACGGGGGAAAGACCTCTTCTGACCATCCCTGGCTGAAGTTACAAACTCAACAACGCTGAAGAACAGAGAGGAAGAACGACCCTGACATGCCAGTTCGTACCCTCCCCCAGTAAAGCAACTCCTTACGGCCGAGAGGCCATTTGCCGCTGACAAGCTTGAAGCAGCAGCAGGGAAAGCTGTACACGGGGCAGCGCTTCGCAGGGCCCTGCAGGCGAGACCGGTTCCCACTCGCTGCCTGCGTGACACTCATCTGGAGTTACCAGCTGGCTCCTCGCCACGAGTTTATTACTATTTCATTCCCACGCCCACCCCAGAGCCCGCCAAGCCCGAGGAAAGCCCCTGGAACGGCCACCTGCTCCACGAACTGAACGGAGCCCGACGGGGCCGGGGCTGCCGCTGGCGAGCCCGGCATCCACCGGGGCAGGTGCCGAGTCCCCCGCCGACCCTCACCGGCAGACACGTGGCCCCGTCGCCCCCCGCCCGCACAGCGGCCGCGCCGCACCCCGGCCGTTAACGGCCGCCAACGGCTCGGGACCCGCCGCCCGGCCGCTACCGGCACCTGGCCGCGAGGGCGCCGAGGGAAGGCGGCGGCAGCCCCCTGCACCGCGCCGTGGTTACCTTCGGCGCCGACAGCCCGGCGGGCCACGGGGCCGCTTCCCTCCGGAGCCGCCAACGAGGAGCGCCCGGCCTCCTCCAGGGCCAGCCGCTTCCTGGCGGAGGGGGAATGCGGAGGCCGGCCAGAGCGGCGAAGTCGGTGTCCCCCCGCCAGAAGGAAGCCGGGGGTGGGGGGGGCGGCTGGCAGCGGCGCGGCTCGGTCCTTACCGTCTGTCACAGTCACGTCCGCGTCCTCCGCTCCGGGCAGCACCTCCAGCTGCAGGGCTTTCTGGCTGGGGCTGGCGAGCTGCAGCCCTGCCGGCAGCTGCTCCCTGGCGAAGAGCAGCTTCACGCTGCACCGCAGCAGCTGCTGAGCGTGCGGAGACGGAGCGGCCATGATCCCCGCCGCCCCCCTCCACCAACAGCTGCTGCCGCCCGAAGAGTCGCTCCCGCCTGCCTCCTGCCAGCCCGCGGGAAGGCGGCTGCCGAGGAGGGAGACCCGCCCAGGAGGCTTCGCCAACAGACCACTTCCACGGTTCAGGCGCTTCCCGAGGCATCTGCACCACAGCCAGCCTGCCTCCCGCCCGCCTTCAAGCTCCTCGGCCACTTAACCGCGCCGGAGCCCGTTAACTGGGGCGGGGGCGCCGGCGGGCAGCGGCACCTGCCGGCCGTAGCCGCGCCGCCCCGCGGCTCAAGGGGAGGCCGTGACACCCTCCCGCCGCCGCCGCCGCTCCTCCTCCGGCGGTGGCGGTGGCGGCGGCGGTGGCGGCGGCTCGGGCGGGCGGCGGCCCCTGCTGAGGGGGGCTCGGGCTGGCGGGGACCCCGCGTCCCTGAGGCAGCGGGTGAGGAAGGGCCGCGCGCGCGGGCGGCCGGGCAGGTCTCGCGCTGGCCCCGGGGCTGGAAGTCGGTAGCAGGGATGGAAGGAGAAGGTTCGCTAAACCGCTGGCAATTTTGGCTTTTTCCTCCCCGGCGTTTCCCCCCTCTGCTTTACTTTCGAAGAACCTAAGGGTGCAACTGTAACATTAAGCAGTAGGTGCCGCTGTTTTGCCATAAAAGTTTTCCCTCGTGGTGGTTTTTTTTTTTTTTTTTTGGTCTTGTTGTTGTTGTTGGGGTTTTTTTGTTTGGTTTGGTTTGGGGTTTTGTTTATTTGTTTGGTTGTTGTTTTTTGTTTGTTTGTTTGTTTTGGTTGGTTGGTTTGGGGGGGGGGGATTGGTTGGTTGGTTTTGTTGGGCTTTCTTTGCCTTTTTTTGTCGTGTGCTGCCCTGCTGCCCCGCCCCCCCACACCCTCGCGCCGCTAAAAAGGGGGGGGGGGGAAATCCCACCGGTTACTTTAGTGTGTATGCCTGTGTGTCGAAGAGACGCTGTGAAGGTAAATTAATGAATATTTGAGAAGTGCTCTGAGTTTAAAAGGACTGGGTAAAGTTTAAAAGGGCCTCAGCTTATTGAGTTTCCAGATGCTATTGTAAAATGTACCTCAGTAATGTTCTCTGGGCCCAGGTGGTGAGTTGGGCTATCCTGGCTGGCTGGAAAGGAAGTGCGTGTACCCACCTCAACTGTGTCAAAAGGACTGTCTTGTTCTACAGAGAGGTGACCTCCTAACTACACAGAGATGTTTTCCTCTGAGCCACTTAAGCCACAAAATGTACTGAAGTGGCATGTGTGTTGCTGAACCTGGCTTTGCACTAATGACTGGGACGGTTTGTCTATAAAGACAACACAATTCTGTCCTTCAGTAGCACAGTTCTTGGCCCGGATTTAATTACCCTTTCTGAGCACAAAAATCTGAGCACAAAAATGAGGTATCACCTCTTGATTCTTCTGTGAAGGAATTTGATGTTATTTACCCCTGTATGAAGGACGAATAAGGCAGTCTGCACATGCCATCAAGTGTTTGTGCATAGCTTATGGCACACAGTAAGTGCTTTGGCACTCAGCTGGATTGCATATACCCAAAGCCAACTCCACAGTCACTTAACTAACTAGGCCAAAGAATGGGGACTTCTGGGCTGTCAAATTCATCATTGCAGTGAAAGGTTGAATAAATACAAGTACAGAAAGACTGCATTTGTTGATCCTAGAAGAAAATATCTATAGGTAGCTGAAATATAGGGCCAATGCCAGATCAAGAGTTGTAGAAGCACAGTGGATAAGCAGGAAAGTATCATGCAGATAGATGTGCCTTTCCTAGATGAGGGAGCCTCATGACACACCAGTAATAAAATGGAGCAACAGGCAGGGTGTTGCTGTTTTTCACAATGCTGTGAAAAAGAAGGTGGCAAGGGTAGTTTGGAGGCGTAAATTTTTTTCACACATACAAGGAGACAGAAGAGTATCTTTTTTATACCAGTATCTGTACGGGATGACCACCTCACTTCAGTAGCGGTGTGCCACTGACCACCTAGTCCTCAACAGCATTACTACTTCTCACACCCATAAGGGGTGAATAGTGTCCCACAGAAGAGGCCTGTCCACTGCTGCTTCTACCACCTCGGTTTCAACTTGCAGCCTTGCTTCCTTTTTAGCTTCAGGCGCCACCACTAAATCATTGAACAGCTACATGGCTGTGGCTCCAGTACAGTACGTTGTGGCTGCAATAGTGAATGTAATGTAGCAAGGTTGCTTCCTGAACCAAATATATGTGCATTTGACGGGGGGGGGGGGGGGAGGAATCGGTGGAGGAGGTCTGACATAATTCTGCATTACAGCCCTTTGCCAAACATATACAGGGCAAATGTATTTTCTGAGGGCATAAAGTAATTTTAATTATCAAGTCCAACAAGAGGACAATGTATCTGAAAAAAACTACCTGTATTCTTAAAAGTTTGAGTGATAACAGCTAGGGTGAGCTGGGACTACAGAAGACAGGAAATTTTGACTATGCCTTTTAGCCTTTAACGCACATCTTGAATTGTTACATGAATCAGCAAAGAACAAACTTTCAACCAACTAAGTTATGTTCTGCTTCTGTACTTCCTGATCATTTTCCATCCAGATTTCCATCAATCTCTTTAAACCACAGTATTATTCAAGAATCTGAGGAAATAACATCAAGGCTTATTGCTCAAACCGTGTACTACTATATTCTTCATATGATGAATTCCACCAAAATTTGACTGGAAACACTATTCAAGATGTTGCTCACCTGAAACTGCTACCTCACTGTGAATGCTTTATTGTGTAGAATGCACCATTTTTGTTTCAAAATTCATCTGTGGAAGTAATAGGAAAACAATTTTTAATCCAGTTTTGTCTTTCATTGGCTATCAGCAAAGGCAGCAGTATCAGTAGCTATGAAATGAATGCTACCAACTAGTTCTTCACTAATAGTATAAGCACTAATTTTCAGTATGTCTTGCTAAAGCCAAGTATTTTATACTTAGAAATCTGAATCAAATTTACATCTAGTGGTGCAACAATATATTCTATTAAATACTATTGTTATGCCTCTTCTTTGACATTGAAGGGTAGAACAGACAACCAGCATTCATTCTGCAGGCATACCCTGTCCATTTGCCAGCTACGTTAATTGTCGATTACAAAACCCACCTTGGAATGTGACAAGTCCTGTAACACAGAACTAGGTTTGAATTTCAGTCTTTTCCAGTTGGCCTGCTGCGTCTGCAGAGCCCCATTGCTTTTAAAGAGCAACTACAGTTATGATCCTGCTTAGTGGGTTTAAAGTTATATAGGATCTGGTGGTGTTAAACGAGAAAAGTTCCTTCTCTTCCAGACATCGCAACAAGCTTTGTCTATAATGGATTAGCTACTTGACCACTTTTTAAATTTTTTTTTTTTAAAAGTCCACCCAAGCTTGCAGGAATTTTAAATCAATTAAATTCCCTTTTATAGGAAAAGGATAAAAAAGCTGAACTGTGGTACATTATTCAGCATAGTTAGATATTTTGGCATTTTTTTCAGCAGAAACATCCTACAACAAGACATTCTCTTGTCTACCTCTAATGCAGTTGGTGTAGTAGAAACTTGAATTTGATTTGGATTTGCCAAAGTAAGTGGATGGAGATAGAAGGATCATGTTTTCCAAAGACCCACAAGATGGACCCTCTACCAGAAGTCCAAAGGAAGGGAATGCTGTCTTTTATGTGGTGATGATTAGCCATATTTGTGGATAAAATGGTTTTGTATTTCACACATACAGCCAAAGTAACTTCAAAACTATGCAGCATTTCCCTCCTGTGGAAGAAAATACACCTTTTAAAGCTTTGAGGATACGTATGGTTGCAAAAGCTATTGTGTGTCACATCTGTGACCATAATACTCACACGCTCTCAAAGTCCTTTCAGAGAAGTCTGCCTTGATCCTATAGCAAGGAGACAGCTGCACCTAACAAATGTGAGAGAAAGCATCAGGCAAGTCTGTCTGAGCTCTGAAACAAGCAGTGTTTGGGGGCGTCTCTTCCATGCAGAGCTGAGATCCTTGAGTTAGGATGGGAGCATCACTCCAACAGTTAAGCAACATCAAAGTGACAGCTTTCCTACTTGCTATGTCATGCTATCAATCTGAAATGACTTTGATATCATGCTGGTCACTGGTGGATCCCAGATAGAAGTCCTTCTTCTGTGACCCTGAAGCCGGTGAAAAGATCCATCAATCACCTGAGGAGCATGCCATACTGCTTTAGCTCCAAGCCTCCCTCTGTTGGTGAAAGTGGGCTTTCCACGCTAGGGCTGTCCCATTTCCTTGCTATGTTACTTAGTACACCTTTTGATTTTGGCTGTTTGGCTTTCTTGGGTGAAACTGGAGGAAGGACGAGAGTCTAAACTTTTCTTAGCCATCAGAAACTGTTGAAAACCAGGGAAATAAAAGGACAAAGTGATTGCTACCGTTCTGAGCAAAAGTCACCTTGTCACTCACATGGCCCAGTAAATTCAACGCCTGTGTTGCAACTACATAATTCTTTGTGACCCAGACTTCAACTAATGTGTTGTTATAGCAGCTTCTTCAGCTGTTTCTGCAGTGTTTCAATAGTGGTGGAAGACAATACAACCTCAAATTACAGCTTCCCCAAAGGACCAGTTCATGAACCCTTCTTCTAAAGAGCATACTATAGATATGCCTGTTCACAATAATACTACCAGTAGTTCTCTTAAACTGTGCTTTAACAACTCAAGTATTGTAAATATGCTTGTGGCAGTAATACTTCATGAAAGAAGATAAAGAATCTGAGCACTCTGGTGCTTTCAGCAAGCTGTCAGAACTTCCTAACCAACAAATGTCTCCAGCAGCAGAGACTTTAGTACAGACCACTTTTAGCAGCAGTTTAAGCAAAGGTGGCTAAATCAGAACTGTGCCAGGACACCATCTATCAGTGTGGCTCCATTGTGGGGAAAGGCAATATCCAGCAGCAAAGAGAGAACAGCTTGAGACAGACATTTTTTTTATACCATTTCCAGCTAGGTCTCTGAAAGTATGTCTGATTTATTAACTACTAGTTACTAAGTAAGTGCTGACCTGCTATGTCTGCCTAAACTCTGATAACGAAAGCAGCAGCTTTTGTGTGCTGAGTGTGCCAGTGGAAAATGTCTACATGCAGAGTGATTCTTACTAGAGCAGTTCTGCTATAAAATTCCTTTGAATAAACTGTCATCAGCAACACATTGTGCTCAAGGAGGGGTTGTTCTGTTTTTTGAATAAAGTCCTACTGGTTAGGTTAATTCAGGTACTGGGGAAGAACACATACAATGGGATTTAGCAAAATTTGGAATGAGATCAGCAGAATCAAGTCAGAATAAAAACTTTAGCATACTGTTAATAGTGCTAAAAATGGATCAGGGTTTCTTCCTTGCCTTGGTCAGATGCCTTTGTGGGAAAATAACTGGCTTGTACTTCAGATGGCTTTTGGCATAGACCTTGATATGGAACTAAACAACTGAGGCACATTGGATTGCGTCAGGCTATATGACATTTTACACAATTGAAATGAATTCTTTAGGTAAGTCAAACTAAATGCACTTAAAATAACTCGATATAGAATGTATCTTACTTATTTGATATCATTAACATCGTGCAGAAAATGACCTTACAGAAGTAATAAAAATAAGCTTCACTTACAACCCGTCTTACACTGGTGTTTTCTTGCAGTACCCAGTATTTCCGAATTTCTCCTGCACTTCAGCTATGCTTCATGGTTTGAGGTCTGGATTGTAGTGCTTCGGGATGCTGAACTAAATTCCCATTGGTTAACTGATTAAACCACTTTAATAGCAACAGCAGCAGAGGTTGAATTCTGCAGGGTCTTCCTCATAACACTGTCAGTGGAAAAGGAGTAATGTGGCCTGTTGGCTCTATCAACTGTTAGCTGGCGTGAGATCCCTCTAGAGGGAGATGTCCCTCTACAGACTGTTTTCTTGTGCCTGTGTGCTGGAGCAAGACCTATTCAGTCTCGGCAAGACACCAGCTAGGAAATGAAGTCTTAGTCTTGATTAGCAAACCAGTTAGGAGTATTCTGTAAACACAGGTGTGGCTGGTCACTAGTGTAGAAAATTTATAGTCTTGTTTGATAGGATGCATTGCAGGAACCAGCGTTCTACTCTACTAAGCTTTTGGTCTTTATTTGAAATTAAAGGCAAGGCAATGACTGGACCGTAATGTACAGCTGAACTTCCCAAGAAGAATAAGCTTTAGGATGCAGCTTCTCTATCTTTACCACTGTTTTGTGTGAAATACCCATTTTAATCTTGGTATCCAATAGTAATTTTGATGTTCTAGCATCTATTACTCGGGGGCTCCTCCCTATTTAAAATAACATTCTGCATTTCTTTATATGAAACAGTGCCTGCAACACATACTACAGACCCATAAGATATATGATCCGATAAGATTAGGCCTTTGTCTATGTTTTGTGAAACTGCCAAAACATCCAATGCATTAGCACACTGCAGAATATTTAGAGCAGAACTTGCAGAAATAGGTTCTGCTGGTAATGAATTGACAATGCTAATTCCTGGAGGCCAAAATCTGCATGCCCCTTCACTGACATCTGTTAACTAGCTAAATCTGTAATGGGATATTATTGTTAATTTTGAAATTAATAAGTATATTAATGTCTGTATTTACCGGGAATGTGACAGCTACTTAGTTGAATTGATACTTCAAAATACTAGCTTCTTTTGCAGTCTGAGACACAGTCGTTACTTGGTTCTGTTGCTGCTAAATAAAAAATTGCAGTCTTATTTAAAAGGCATAAGTTGAAATATTTTTTCTCTTAAAATCAATAGTACCAGAATCCAAAATATCTGGCTATATAAAAACTGAAGCAATTCAGATATGTTTGTAACAAGAAAACAAATTTATTGATTTTAAAAGACAAGACACAATTTCGTTTTGAAAAACACAAGAAAGCTAGCCTGAGTTCAAGTCTGAAATATTCAGAAAAATCCTACTGTCTTTAGTATGTTCCAGTCATTTTTTTAAACAACACACTAAAAGTTAATATATATTTTTATAATTATAAAAGTTCCCCAGTTATTGTACAGTACACAATACAAATTGCCCACAAACTATTATTTAGCTCCTGCCAGTTTTGAGAGGACATGATATACTAAAAGATTTAGCATTTCTCACAAAAATCACATCAGGAAATACGTATTTACAAAATCAAATACATTATACAAAAAAACCATCACGTTATTCTGTAAAGATGTCTTCTTTAAATAATTAAAAAGTATATTCAACTGTAGTCCAAAAACTGGAAAAGAACATTACATTATCTCACACATACAATCTACAAAAAGTTGCTTACCTCATTTACATAATATATTCAGTCAACTGGAAAATAAAAGTTTGAATATGTCCTAGTGTTATGATGTTTCTGTGCTGTGGGACTGAATAATGTAATCTGCCACTTACTAAGTGAAATTTAAATGATGGCACTTAAAAAAAATACAGTATAAAATAAATGCAACAAAAGAAGTTTCCTAGAAGGTAAGAAAGCCCTGAGTGATGACAAAATTACTGATTGGTAGCTCTAGAATTAACCTAATTAAAGTTTACCACCTCAGGCACAATTTTCCAAGTTTTTGAAAGGCACTCAAAGTTTAACAGCCTCATTGATTATTAACTGTAAATCCAAATTTTCAGTGAAGATGAGTGGAAATGGGCAACTTGCTTTGGTACAAAGTGATATTTTCCTAGCATATTTTAAATTGCTTAATTGGGTTACTTTAAGATGGATATTTCATGTTTAAACACAAGGCAATCACTTCAATATATTGTATTGAAGGAAACTTTATTTGGGGAACCCTTTAAGTAGTCTTTGTGTAAAAATCTCTTGCTGGTATCAGTGAGTCAAAAACAATTGAACTGAGTTCCTGGTAAATACCAATCCATGCGAGGTTGTTCCTCCTAAGCCTAAATTCCTCTCACAGAGACATTTATTATTTAAAAGTAAAATTCATCCAGAACTGAAAACTCCTGTAGCATGTTTGCACCATAATCAAGAAAGTGCTTAAGAACATATAAAGAACATTTTCCTGATTTAGATTTAAGTGAGGCTCATTTAATGCTCATAGGCTTGTTCCGGGCCTTCTTTTCTACAGTGAATTTCAGCCTTAATGAGCAATCTATAAGAACAGTTCTTACCAAATAATTAACTACTCAGGGCTTCCAATCTCAAAATGCCAATTTAATTTTTCACAGGAAAAGAAACAAAAATCAGAATAAAACAGGAGTTAAAATGATCACTTTCAAACTAAGGCATATTGTACTTCAAACAAACACTAGGCAGTCACTTTGTAAGTGGCTTTTACTATTTCTTAGTTAAACTGGTAAATCAAACTCAGGTCTACTGGCACATAAAATCACTAGCAGCAATGATCAAGGCATGCAAACTCAGAAGCATTTACAGTAAATTATGAATAAAAAAAGTTGTTAAATTAAAACCCTTTGAGTATTGCATTTATGTTAATTATGCATGAATTAACTGACTAAAAATGTTTACAACTTACTTGCACTATACTACTGACATAATTCTATTAAATAACTTAAAATGAGACCCTTTTTTCCCCTCAGCTAGACTTAAATAAGTACAGCTGCACTTAGCGTTTGCTGACTGATTGATATTGCAAGAAACCAGTAGAAAATGTATTGTACTCTCACTCAGTAAGGTGGCATTTCTATCTGTAAGTTCAAAGAATCTCTACTTGCTACTACACTTGCTCCCTTGCTTTTGTAAGCAGTATTCATAAGAACAAAGGGGCTCTTTAAAATGGCAAAAGGCTTGTGCAATTTCTAGGTTGCTTTTAAAATTCTGACATTCAATAAGGGCCACCCAAACTGTACCCCTGTAGATGAAGATGTATAAAATAACTTCAACTTTTAGCTAGTCATTATTGCAGTGACTGAGTTTTAAAAGGAATATCAACATAAGTGTGCACTTTTTGTTCTTGTTTATCAAAACCACTGCTAAAAATTTCAATGCAAACATATCAAATATTCTGCAAAATTTATTCTTCTTCATTAAGCCTTCTTTTAATCCTAAAGATTCTCTTTTACAGTACCAGAGTATTCCAATACTAACCTACCTCAGGAGATTTTCAGAACAGTCTGAATACATTTTCTAAACCCTTATCTTCTAAAAGCATCTTAAAGTAGACAACTTCATATATGTAGAAACATGTTTGATTTTCTTTATATATTTATGCAATTATGAAAACAAGGGAGCTGAAATACTGTTTTCTATTAGACAGTATATGTCAATGGCAGTGCATATATTGCCTACATCTATTGAGCCTCCTATAACAAAACCATTCCCATATAGTATGCAAGTATTTACTTTAAACGTAATTTTAAAAAATTCTACAACACTATCAGCTATTTCAAAGTATATGCTCAATGGACTAATTAAATTATCTAAAAAACTTTGTTCCCATCATGTTACTTACAATGCTCAAAGGGTTAATGCAAGGCATTATATCAAATTAATTTTCTAATACTAGAACTAAGCACTGTGTTTATGCTTCTATTCCAGTTTTTATTATTTGTTTGTCTCAAATCACCAAACAAATTAGCAGAGATACTATAATTCCATTTATTGATTTATTTTAAACCATATACAAAAAGGATGTCCTGTTAGAGACAAGGGCCCAATTTTCAGAAATTCATACTGCTCTCTCAAATGAATGTTTTAAACTAAAAAATTATTGTTGTATAGTTATATTACTAATAAATCTATTTTTCATCAGCACTTTTATGGCTATCAATTGTTGTTTTCATTTTGTAAAAACATTCTGCATTAAATTGGATAGCAGTGCATCACTAATATAAAATTTTTTTCTAAACAGTGCAGATGTCAGTTAATGCAAATGACAAAGATGGATCATTTGTCCTACAGAAAACAAGGTGAAGAAAAGAAGTGTTCCTGGTATTTAAAAATACCTCACTTTAAATTATATTTTTATATAGACCTATACATTCCTGAATGACAGAACATTATCTGTTTTCTTAATTTTGAACTAAAGGCAGTAATGCTGTAAATCATCATTTCATAGGTAAATAATTTAAAATCTGTTTTCCAAATTTTTATGGAACTTTTTTTAAAAGAAGGTGCCTAGAGCATGCTGCAGTACAAGAGGAAAACACAGAAATAATAATTGAAAACAGAAAAAAAAAAAGCTTTAAAACTGATTTAGCATGAGAAAGATGAAAATGTACCAACAAATTTTAATAAATATAAAACTTTTGAAAATTGGGCCCTGTGTTTTGAAAAGGTAGTTCAACAATACCCATTCCCTGACACTGTTCACTGTGCCATTTGTGCTAATGAGGGAAATGCCTCTAAAATAATTATTTTGGATTCCATGTCAAGATTAGATAAAACACATAAACCATGTCAACTCTCATAATGTCTACCCTGTGGATACATGCTACACCTCTCCAGAGCACTAACAATAGACTTTAGAGCTGGTATGGCAATGCAACCGCATGCTACACATTACAGAATATGGACTGAGGTATTTGTATCTCTGTAGTTTAATGATTACTAAACTCCAACTATTAAATAGCAAGAGTGTGCAAAATGTTTTATCTAAGTGTTTGATTAAAATTTTAGTAAATGTAAAAATAAAACAGAAGACCCCCTAAATCTGTAAGTATACAACGCAGCTTACAGTAACATAGTTCTAAAAAACTCTGGTAAAATCTTTAGAATTTAAGCACAGGAATACAGACTCCATTCAGTTTTCTGAACCTGGGATAGTTCCAATTTGTTTTGATAACTCATTGTTTTTAGAAGCTATGAAATACATTCCATTTTTGTATTCAGATTTTTGTTCAGTTTTGTTTTGCACTTTGTGAACACTGAACAACTGAGTGGAATGGGGAGCTAAATAATGAAAGATACTCAGGTCCCACCTTTTTTAGCAATCTAGATTTACCTATTACAATCATACTCTTTTCTCAGCAACAACAAATCCAACATTAAACCAAGAAAGGACAATAATAAGAAAACATTATAGGTCCATCAACACAAAAATTGAAACAAGTACTACAGTATTAAAAAAAGCTGAAAATGAAAAAAAAAAAAAAAGTTGAATTATTTCGCTTTATTTTACTTGTAAACATCTTATAATGCACAATGAAGGGGAGTAAATATTTATCACAGCTTAGTTTTAGCATTTTTGGTGAAGGGTACAGATGTGCTGATTTCCAAGGGAAAATCAGGACACACTGAGCGATATATGTGAGAACAAAATCTATAATGAGATTCAGTGCATTTATGAGTGTAGAAATAATGAATATAAACCTCACTTCCACTTTTTACCGAGGCAAAAGCCATCTACTGACATTAGTAGGAATTATGACTACATAGAATGAGCAGGATGGGTTCACCTCCCAATTCTGCAAAGGAATTAGAATTTAATTTTGTACACCAATAATGTTAGGACATTTCAGTTGATGTGCAGCTGTATTTGGAGCGTATGTAAACTCTAGCAAAAAACTTGTTTGCTATTAATACGCTGTTCATTTTACATGCTCTTCTCCCATTTGGTATATATGACTTTAAGTCATTTTCAGACACACTAGATAAACCAAAATAAAATAATCCCTAATTTTCTTACACAGTCTTTTCTGTAAAGTTGATATTTTTGTGCTCTCCTTCACTTTTTGGCTTATTTATTTCCAGAATTCTAGTATAGCAAATTCATGTGTCTGCATAATGAAATGTTTAAGAAGAAAAATTTGAGTTGTTTAATGTCAATTAATATGGTCTCTATAAACTGTCATTCTTTAATGATTAAAATGTAATATCTGGCTGATACCCCACAAAATATAGAAATTGAAAACATGCACTGCATTATGTACCTGCTCATTTATTTCTTTTTAATTTTTAAAATTAAAAGTAGGCAAGGTTTTAGAAAATATATAATCATGCTTGGGACTATGGTCAATCTATTTTGACATTTGAAGTTGGCATTAAAGCTAGTTTTGCTTTCCAAATTCCCAAGCAAATTTTATTTGTAATAAAGTGAAATCCAGCTAGAAATCAGAAAAAATAGGTTTATTGTCATTCTAAGAGGGATATTAAAATCATTTAATAATAAAAAAATCCTTTTATTCTTTTGAAGGCTATGTAACCTGTCCTTACTTCTTAGGGAATTTGAAAATGACAGGCACACCTTGTTGAATTAATTTAAGAGTTAAGAATAACAAAAAGTACTAAGTCTTAGCTTCAGTCTGTTTAAGGCACCGTGTAATAGCCGAGGTACAATGATCCCTGATGTACATTCTTAAATGGCAATGGTCCATCTAGCCACCTATTCAAATTCTACACAATTGGGAATAAGTACAAGTGAGGTGTGCCAGTTACACTGCCTTATCTAATTTTTGTAAAAATTTAAATTCACTTTAACAACAAGGAAATATTTTTGAAAGGAAAATGATGCAGGTTGCTACATTCCTTGCATTCTATAAATCATCTTTTCTAAGAGCAGCAGATTGAACCACTAGTAGGAAAAGACCTGGAATAGAAGAAAGTCATCCAAATGGAATGTTTTCCTATATGTCCAGTTCAGCATAAGTAGCACGTACACTTAAAATTAATAATAATAATAATAATAATAATAATAATAATAAAGTCACTTCTTTTTTAGCTTCAGTTTCTAATAACTACAGTACCACTCAGCTGCCAAAAGCACCTGTTGAGTGGCCCCACATATAGAATCAGTAGTCTTCAAAACAGAGGAACTGGTATGCAAATAATATCTGGAACTGTTGATTTTAAAGGAAGCTTGCATTGTTTACATGATGGTCAGATAATTAGGTACGTTTATGACGTACATATTACCACATTCTGTTAAAATTCTGTCATTTAAACTTGCTTCTTGCTCACAGAAAGAAACTACGAGATCTTCCCAACCCTCCAGCATTATTACAAAAATTCCCCCTGAATGCTCACAATTTTATCAAAATAGTGTCTTCTTGTTGTCCAATGAAAAGCACCTTTTATAACAAATTTGATACATCTGCTGTCAAATAAGTATGCCCCCAGTGTAAATCAAAGAAAATAGTTCTTTTGATATTTCACAGAAGTGCATCTAATTAAAAACTTATCTATATGAAATAATCATCATAACTAATAATTAACATTAAAATATTTTTAAAAAACTATGAAAAAATTTAAATTATTATAAGACGACAAAAACATTAACATTAAGCTTTGCAAAAATCTTCCTTGCATTTGATACTAAGAAAACTCTTCATATTGAGTGGCCAATGTAAAACGATTCTGTTTACAAAAAATCTCTTTTTTTATTTAAACAGATCTGGCAAAATACATACACCCATTCCATTTAACAACTCCAATAAAATAATGTTCAGCACAGCTAAAATTTGACAACAGTCGACCTTCAGACTTATTCTCTTTATTTTTTTTTCAGATTAAACCCGAAGGGCTAATGTAATGGGGTGTGTGTCAGCGGGCAAGGTTTCATATTAGACCGCAGTATATGTATTTCCAGTAGCACTGCATTGTCGGATAGTCTGAGTGGTTGAAACAATGTGCTCATTATGAATTGGGTTCAGGAGGTTCTGCTGTACTCCACTCTCAAGCACTGGCTGCATGCAGCCAACCTGGAATGCCTGGTTTAGCTCTGTTTTCTCCCTCTTGGCTTGTGGCTCTCCATTTTCATCCAGCTCTTCATCTATTTCACTTTCTACTTCGCTGCCCTCATCTGCACAAACAAACCACCATGAAACTAGCATGAAGGGAAAAAATTCTAATACAAGGGCCTTTATTTTGCAAATAATAGTTGAAATACAAAAATAGAGGGAAGACTAGCAATCTGATAAAACACAAAATGAAAATATAAAATTTTAATGGAAAAAGTCAGTGATTATCTCAAATAGGTAAACAGACTCTCAGTGTTGATCACTTGAGTTACACTCTGCTGATACAGTGTGTGGAAAAAACAACTGCAATCTCAAAAACGATTTCTGACAATGTTAACTTCATATTGCAAAATGCCTCTTATCTCTAAGACTTGATGAACAAAAGAGTTGTTACTCTTAGTTACAGATAGGGAAACTGAGGTGAAAAGATTTGGGGTGACCTGACCCCAAATTTTGACATACATTCTTATACTCACTAGTTGAGTGATCTGCGGTCAAGTCACCCCAAATTAGTCAACTAGTGAGTATAAGAATGTATGTCAAAATATGGCATGAAGAGGTTATAAGGAACTCATTTCTTTCTGTCCTCTTCACTGTCAAGTTATCTGACAACTACTTGCATGCAATTCTGCCTTCTTCACTTAGTAAAACATTTACTACAGATAAACATACATAAGCATACTCCTGTCTTTCTTCCCACAGCTGTTACCCTCCTCTGTCCTATCAGATATAACTAAAACCTGTGTAAAAATTTCTTGTGTCAATAGTAAACATCTTTAAAATATATTCTTATTTTAAAACAAATCTACAATATTCTAGTCATTATTATAAGCTGCATATTACATAGATAGCTTATTGTATCCAAATAATATATTAACGTATCCATATAACATATACATGCACTTTAAAGCATGATACAGCTCTAAATTCTGTTTTACTGTATTTTTAAAACATAAGGACTTGTTTTGCTCAAAGAGACACATTAGCTGTATACAGAATTATACTCTGGAGAGATTAAAATGCTTACCTTTATCCATATTTCCAGGGGACACAGCATTTAAATCACCAAACTGCAAAATAAACAATAAAAAAACTGGACACAGTCTTAGGCAAATGTGAACTTAGAGTATCTGTGATGGAGCAGATCTGTGCTCCACTGGTTTGAGGCTAGCATTCAAAGGCAGGATCTTGGCTGCAACCACATCCATAGTACAGCAGTTCATTTTCCATTCCATCCTAGTCTTGTGCTTATTAAGACAATTATCACTAAGTAAACCCTGAAAAATTAAAATGGGGAAATACAAACTTTTTTCAAGATTACTTCATCAGGGCCTTTGTTGCTTGAAGTGAGCTATTTCTGTGTTGTATAAAGCCATAAATTATGACAGATACCCACTCTGAACTGCCAATATTTTAACAAAAAGCTCTTTTTAAAATTTCCCAGAGACAACTTTAATGGTGCTGGAACAAAAATGACGGTGTGTCACAGTGTTGCAAATCTACCTGTAAGGTAGATGAAAGGCCCTGCTGAGAAAGGGTTACAATCTGGAAACCGAATTACTTACATCAAAAAAAGACCTTTTAAAAAACGTTGCTTACAAGCTAGATGTACAACCTTTCTCCCTTTGCTTCCCTGAATCCTCTACGTTTCTCTTAAATAAGAATCAGCAGAGCAAAATGCCATCAATGAATCTCAAATGAAAGGAGTACATTATTTAGATAAATACATTTCTAACCACAAATGATGATACCCTTCTTTTTTCAGGAGAATTTTGCCAATACCTGTGTCCAAAGCTGGGAGAAAATCGAGAATGCTTTTCTCAGCTGCAACACCAGTTTATACTGTCTTACAGTGTTTGTCAGACCATAGTCTTAGATTTCTTCACTTTATTTCAGTCACAGTCATTGAATACACAGAAACATGAGAAGACATGCATTTAATTGGCATTTACTACTTCTGTTCTGCCCCTCTCACCTCCAAAAGTTCTGGGTTACTCACTTCCTCATAGTATCTCCATCTTCAGTCTACTTAAACTTTTTAGAAGACCCTACACTACATTTGCGTCTAAAACATGCAAAGTCTGTTAAGAAGGCAAGAATGTAGTAACTGTATATTTCTGTAGAACCTTACTGCAAATATAAGAAAGAGATGAAGCAAATATACCATTGGTGGGTCACTAAGCAGAAACACTGTTATTCAGTCTTTCTGGAACATGTCATGCCACATGATATAAAATCATTTGACAAATAAAGCTGAGATATTTCCAATTTCTCTTGTAAGTACAGCATCTATTTATAGTATTTAATGAGCCTATCAATATATCTTGAGTGAAGAATGATACCTGATGCCAAATCAACTCGCAAAATGACCTGCAATTTATCAGTAACATAGACTATGATACAGTGACTCCCAAGTGTAAAAATGTAACAAATCTGTCCTATTAACTATCTAGCATATTTTCAAATATATCCATTTTCCAGCACTTTGAAGTGCAATTCTTTGATGACAAGTCATGCATTCCTCACCCTCCACTCAAAATAAAAGGTTAGATGAACTACTGGGAAAAAAAAGGGATGAGATAAACTTTGCCTTGCAAATGCCATAGATGAGTATAAAAAACTGGTTATGAATTGATACTCTTGTTCTATTTTTTAAACCAACAGTTTTTGAAACACATGTATGAAAATCAACTGTGTTGCAAACCTCTGTGGATGTCTGTGCTGGTTTTATTACATGTATGTGAACAGTACCATACAAGCCAAAATTCTACACGTAAGCCATCCTTCTCAAGTCAACGGGGGTACTCAGCTCACTTCTGTTAACATTTGTGTGGGAATTCAAAACGAGTGCAAATACATGTAAACAGATGCATGTAAGCAACACTTTCGTATTACTCTGTTCTTTTTTAATTTTCACATAAAATATTCAGTTCTCAAAAACTGGAAAAGGTTGTATGTTGATCAACCTTTTTCGAAATGTGCACATGAATCTGTATGCAGATTTATAAAGAAGCAAGGTAATTTGGAAATAATTGGTTATTAGAATGCAATGTGATTTTAGTACTCTGACAATAAATCAATGAAACAAGTTTGAAACTGTTGTGTGTATTTGTAACCCAATCTATTGTTATACTGCAGAACATCCTACAGCTCCACATTTAAAAAATACTCAAAGACATATACCCAAATTCATCACTAAATCTATCAGTCTAGTCTCTTACATATTATCTTACCTCTCCCATAACTGCAATAGGTGTCTCTCCTGTTGCCTGAGCAACACGATGTTCTACTAAGTAAAACATGTATTCATCGTAAAGCAAGCGGATCAGATGAAAAGAGCCAAAGCTAGCAGCACTGCGCAAGGTTAAATCTCGAATCACCATTGAGCTATTCAAAAATAGAAAAAAATATATTTATGTATTACATGTCATAGTAATGTAGACATTTCACCTCAAAACCAATATTCTCAAAAGCAACATTATCCACAAACGTCTGATCTATGCTGTCTTTGGAAGGAGATCTCCGGGAAAGGCAATAATTTGCTTGTCTCCTTCTTGGAAGGTATTGTTGGACACCACATTACATAAGAAATAGCCAGATTGTTTTGTTTTCAGTTCTGTGTTTTGATATATGCATAACTACCAATACTTGAGCATGTGTAAAACCTAACTTGAAAAAAACTTTGTTGAAAACTTGAACAATAGCTTCTCTTGTGTCCGCCTTCCCAATACAAAGGTTTTATTTGCTATGATTTTAAAACTTTGAAACTTAAAATTACAAAAAGATAGGCTTGTGTGTACATATTATATTGACAAATTCTGATATCTTCAGCAAGTAGTTGCTACAGTCATTTTCAAGGAACGAGGTTTACTCTGATAACTGTTTCAATAAGCAGCTAACATGGAATGCTTGTCTTAATGTTCTTTTTACACATTAAAACCAGGTTTTGTCTTCCTTATCTAGTAAACATAGATACCACAGTGTTTGAATAAATAATATTAAAACCAGTGGCTTAACAATTCAGTAGTTATTCAACCCAAGAATTCATATTAAGTTTTTAACTCAGGACAAAATTCCACCTGCATTCATTTGCATATGGCCTTCAAAACAATAAACAAGGATCAGTTAAGTCCCTGATGATTTGCAAGTAGCCCCAAGTTCAAGGTTAACAACAATAATCTTCTGAAAAAAATTCCATGTTTTTCACAACTTAGCAAGCAACTGTTTGATATTTACATCTTTCAACTTCACTACAGTGAACTCAGTAAATAAAAGAATAGTTAGAAAGTTTTAGAGGTCTATTAAAAACTACCTGTAGAAAGACCATTTTAACAGAAATTGCCGTGCTGCTTTAGGAAAGCTGGGTCTTCCTTCATATGGTTTCAACGCTTGCATCATTACATTATCAAGCCAGGCAGCCCACTGCTCCAGAGTGCTCTGCTGTTGAAGAGTCATCTTGAAATCTGTTTCTAGTCTCTGAACCATGTTGTCATCACACTGGCACACCCAGGAAGCCTGCTCCTGTTAAAACACAAGGCAACTCTTGAATTAACAATATATAAGCCAAAGCACAGAATGTAATTCTTTCTCAAAGATTAAGCAATTCAAGGGATGAAAAGGACAAAACCCACTTACTAGACAAACTAAGAAGCAGTTTTTATTTTTATGTCTATCATAATTTTGTTGAAAGCAAATGGGTGGGAAAAGCATAACATATAAGAGCATGATAAAGACATGAGAACAAACAATAGAAATGACAAAAGTATGTTGTAGTTTTCGACATTCATTTTCAAAAAAGGCTTCTACTTTACTCATTCATCACTTTTCTACTGAAATATTTTGGACTTGTCAGTTTTTTTCTGGAACAACAGGCAGGGCAAGCAGGAAGAACAATTAAATGGGGGGCTAAAGTAATAAAAGAAGGAGCAAGAAATCAAGTGCAAGGTTCCTTTCGTTCTGAAGAAGTTAAGCTTAAAGACAATTTCTGTTATATCATCTTAATAAAAGAAAGCTTTGCTTTAAAGAATTGATTTGTTTGCTGACTATAGGCAGTAATAGATTACACATTACTTAAAGTACAACATAAACTGCACACAAATGGAGAAACACACTCTGCATACAATAATAAGCAATTTAGTGACTGTTACCAAGTTTAAATAAGGCTAGCTGGTCAATTCAGAAACTAAGAGACAAAAATGAAGACTCACTAACTGCAAGCCATGTCCTTAAACTCCAGCTATCATATGCCATGTTAACACCTTATTCACAGGCTCTGTATCTATGTTAACATATTAAAATACTTAATATACTGTACCTTTGGTCAAGTACTTTTGACTAACTTTTGTTAAGATTATTAACAAGTGCATTAAAACACTCGTTCACAAGGAAAAAGGGCAAACACAGAGCTACCAGTAATCTGGAACATTTCACTTTTCTGGGCAAAAGGAAAAACATACTTTTCCTTGGAGGAGCAGAAACGTGGAGAAATTAAGCTTAGTGAAAATATAAACTTACATTCTATAGCTAACTGGAAACTAGTTCTAATCTCTTCTAATCTAATCAATTACTCAGGAGATCTTGTAAATTTAAGCATAGGCACTTAGATACAAAGTATACTACTGGTATTGTCTTTGAAATAATGAAACAGTCTCTACTAAAACCAATGTTGTGCATTTAATAGCTTTTAGAGACATTCAGAAGCTATGCTACTATCTGAGATCTAATATAATTTATGCTATTACTAAGATGTGATTCATGGTACCCATTCCAAGAATGTATTTTCTCTACATTTACATAGAAGTTGGAAAAATATGTGCACTTCGAGACAGTAAATGGAAGCAGATAATGGTTCTGAGCTCTTACTTTCCTAAAGTGTAAGCTGTCACATTTGGACTGAATCACTGCATATATGAATCAGCAAAATGTTCTTACTTCACTTTCTTGATAGAATAATGACAGCTAACAATAAAGTTCAAAATCATAGAGGAAATAACACTGTGGATTTTTTTAAAAGGCCTGTTATTTAAAGCTACATTTTACCTGAACGTTGGCAAAATCAACACGGTTAAGATCATTGAGCATCTGGTTGATTTGAGAAGTATTTTGAAGCACAGCACGAGCTGCTTGAGCCAGGTGATTAAGAGATGTGTATCTTCGCAGAGTCTGGGCAAAGGCACTTACAGCGGCAACCTATGAAAAAAATTAATTTATTTTTACATATTGTACTCTTTATCTGTACATTAATTCTACAGATTGAGTCTTTACCTTCATTTTAATATTCTATATTAACAAGTCCTCATAGGTGAATTATGTCCATGTAGCAGATCAAATGTCTTCCTTATAATTTTTTGACAAAGCTTATTTACTCTCCCATTATTTGATGCTTGATGCTAAACATGAAATTTAGCAATAAAGTTAAAATGTTACTGCTTTTAGATGGTACTGCCCATTTGGTTTGCCATTGCAAGAATAATACTGCAACAGTTTTGTCTACCTTGGTTTGTATCATCCTCTGTGGAATATTGTTCATGGCATTTGAAAGCCAACCTTCAAGGCTTTTTGCAAAATTGCGAATGGCTTGGGTCAAGGCACCTGTGCATTAAAGAATAAAAACAGAATGAAAAGAAAGCAATGTAACTGTCTTGAAATGTTTTGCATTCTCAGTACTTACGTACTCAATGTTCAGGTTCGCTGCTTTTACTTACTAAAGGACAAATCCAGTCTAGTTCAAAATGCCTCATTCAGATATAGATTATGCAATAATGACTTTAGTTCTATTTTAATAAACAGTTCTGACCTCCTCACCTAACAGTCTTTCAAGAAGTTTGTGACCAGCAGTATTGTTTTGGGCACTCCTATAGAAGAACATCAGTAATTGCATCAGTTGTTGTGATGGAAATTTCCATCACAAACTTTCAGCTTTCCACTTCATCTAAGCACCTCTTTTAAGAGCAAAACTCTGGAAAAAAATCCAGTTATTGGAATACAGCCATTTCCTCAAATAAGCCCAAAGTAACCTTAAGCCATGTCATGGTGCTGCCTGCTTCAGTTTTAAAGAACAAAATCCCACATGCAGTTCTTACAGATATCACTAATAAGTAAGATGTAGGAGTGTTTTTCACTGACTGAAAGTGAGATTATTCAAATGGCTGTGGAATCTGTGTGCATCTCTGTTTCTTTACTGTAGCACCCACGGAACTGCTGAGTGGCTGACAGAGATTTAGAGAGAAATTGAAGAAGCCCTTACAGCAATCTGCACTACTCAAAATGCAAGTTTTAATTTTTCAAAGGAGGAGTACAGGAAGTATTTTTCCAAAGAACTGATCCTGGAAAAAAGAAAATCCTATCTCCTGAGTAGTAGAAACCTCACTTTCCCATACCTACCACTTGCTAATTGACATAATAGCATCCACTCAGATGGTTGCAAAAAGGAGGAGACAAAAAGAAAAAACTACAGATTTCTAAAGACAAGTAGGGAATTAATGCAACTACAAAAGTGAAGAGGAAAAAAATAGAAAGAAGAAATAATATTTATTTTCAAACTATTTTAGCTACATGTGAGAAGAAACAGTCTAAGTAAAGATTGACTGGATTCTGTGTATAAGGCTCAATACTCTGGTAGAGTAAGAAATTAATGCTGATAGAACTTGTCTTTGAGAAATGCTCTTTTACCATTTGAATTATTGATGATCCCTTTTTTAATAAAGCTTTCTACTAGCAAAGTAAATTTACTAAAAGAAAAAATGTATTCTTCACGACTTCTTTTTCACAGGTCTTCAAATTTGCAGTGACAAGTGGTAGAATACATATCAGTAATTTATATAACTGACCACACATTTGGATGCTTAGCTGAACACGATTTGATCTTACAAAGTATCTATATTAGCTGAACACTCTATGGTAACAGGTTTTTTTCCCCCTTGAGGTTTCCACATGGAGAACAAGCTTTTTTCTTCAATCCTGTCAATCACCTAGCTGACTTGTCCTGCTTTGTAAATAATTTCTGTGCATTTAATAATTAAGTCTGTATTCACTCCCATTTTCTTACCTATAGAATAAGAAAATGCAAAGTGGAAGGAATAATGCAAATACTATATGAATGATACTTAGACATTTAGGGAAAATATTACTGCTTTTTCACTTATAATTTGCTTATTATTCCTTTTCACCCAACTACACACTACAAAATTATTTGCATCACTGTAATGCTGGTCTCCTTTAAAAATAAATATGGAAAAGCAGCTCAGACCTCAAGAAAGGCCTTTAACAGGAAGGAAGAGGAGCAAGTGAAAGGAATTCTAAGTTTTGAAGAAATGAAATATCTAAATTAGGTTATCAGGCATCAGTATTGTATAGAACAACCATGAATTTCTAATGAGCTTTGGAGATATCATATAAAATACAGAATTTTTCTCATACTCCATCCTTTTAAGTATGCATCTAGCCATTACCAAAACCTTAAGTACCTACATCCTAAAAGCCTTCTTTTAAGTTCATCTGGCTACCACAGAAAAACAAGAAAACCCTTTCAGAGAATCACATGATGAGTATGGTGCAATGTAAATGGCCTGAGATAGTTAAACGTTACTAGACACACACCAAATGATGCTGCAATGGCAGTTACCAATAGAAAGTTTGATTTGGATAAGCACCTAAAAAGCTTGAGTTCTCAGCTGAAAACCCTCTGACATGCAAATCTCATAAAAACAAGGCTTTACAGTCTTTCCAGTACTTTGAATTTTTGTCTGCCTGGAATTGTGTAATACAGTGTGGAAATAATTTTAGCGTAAATTCTCCACCTATGATAGAAACTAACTCACAGGCAAGTTTGTTACAGTCCATTCTGTCACTTGTGAAGGTGCAAAAAGTCCATTCTAAAATATAATAGCTCTGGTCTATCGCCAAACACATTAGATAATTATGGTCTTTATTCCTGACTCAAATGGACAGCACTTCACTTTTCTTAGGAAAAGGAATTTTGCTGTTTTATTCACAGCAATTCTTCATTCCTTCTGTGGGCGCTAAACATTTCAGCTCACAAATTTAACACAAAGGTTAAAAATAAAACAATTTTTTCCACAATGGTTTTTTTTCCTCCTCCAGTAACATCTATCACACAGCTGAGTAGGACAGTGACTTTTCTAAAAGAAAAACACTGAAAATCTAGACATCAAAAAAGATAAACCTCAAAAAATCATATGCTTACTTCAAGGACTTTCCAAATTAATATTTTTACCTACTTTGAGCAGCTGCTGTCAATCTCTTTCCATTTACTCAGGAAAAAAAATCATAAACATGCCTTTGATGAAGCATTTACAGTTACCTTTCCTCTACAGAGTCTCAACTTTCCTATAAACTGCTGTTTTCCCACAGAGGATGATGAATTTGTCTACTTCACTCAGCTTCACTGTTGTCATAGTCAACCATTAAGCACAAACTTAAGCCTTCCTCTTGGGTCTCTTGTAATGGCTAGAGATAATTTAAGTCAAAAGCAGGAATTAAAAAACTAATAATATTTTAAATATTTAACAGTGAAGAGGGAACTTGTATGGCCCATCATAACAGGAAAGCTGACTAGAAAAAGCCACTTAGCTAGCTGGTCCTAAAAATAAAAATAAGAAAATACATTAGCTGTCTTCCAAAGGTAGCTCAGTGGGTGGACTTCTGAGCAGAAAACCACTAGACTGTTCACAAAATAGAAGCAGAAGTCTCTTGGTATGAATTTGTCCTGGATCAGATGATGTGTTTACATCAAGTCTGATAATTATCCCAAAACAGGAATGTCAAACACAGTAGGTATCAATTATTCAAATACAACTGGTAATTCTAGAAAGAAAGAAATAGCATGAAAAGGACCTGATGCCTGTAGTTATTGATATTAAATGATTGTGTCCTATTTTCTTGAAACCCTGTACTGGCAATGCCCAATGCATCTTATGAAACAAGGCAGGAAGACAGCACAAGCTAAGGAGCTATCATATAAAAACTTCTTTAGAGACTGCCAGGCTGTGCAGGAGAAGCAAGTGAAAAGCAAGGCCAAGAGCAGGGTTGATGAAAACCCATGCCTGCACCACCTTTTTATTCAGAAAATAATGTGCTTTTAGAAGAGAAAATTTTAATTCAACCTATTAAATGTTGTAATTAAATTTGTGGGGTTTTTTATCATTGCCTATTCACTTGTGATAGACTATATTATTCTAAAATTAATATCCTACCTATTTGCATTGTCATTATATAGAAAAGTAAAATATCAAATATAAACTAATGCAAAATAATTTACACAAGTAATGGTTGTCAGTAATTGCATGTGTTTGAGAAAACATTTTTCCTTCATTCTGCTACATAGATGAAAAGATAAATTATGTCATTCTCTACCAAGAACTTACTCTTTCCTTAAAAAAAAAGTAAAACTACCTTTGTAAATGGCTGACCTTCAGATTATATATCTTTCCAGTTCCATTTTTTGTGTGTGTGTGTGTCATGCATAATTTACTAAAGCCTAATTTTATTTCACTGACAAGCAAAAAGTCAACAGAACTTTTTTGCAAGGCACTACGTGCAAATATTCTTATGGAGTACTTATTACTGCTAGAGTCACTATAGTAGAATAGGTGTTCACAGCATGACTAAACAGCTTTTTTAGCTGCAAAGCTACTTAAGGCCCTAATTTTTTTAAAAATATTTATCCAACTTTTTAAAGTGACTACTGTTTTTTCATGGAAAGTATATAATATGTAGGAGTTACGAGGTGTATAGTGGGTTGCTAACATGATTTCTTTATAATATTTAGCATAGCATATGTAATACAATAAATGCTTTATAAAGGAGGTCAACTTTCTTCACATAAATTCATTTTCTACCCAAAATAGCCATAAAAATACACTGCTGGAGCAACAATGGATTCTAGTAAAATTAACTTTGAAAAGAAAGCTGTACTCCTGGTAACGGTTGAATGGCCGGACAGTTACTGACATACATGCAGGATGTATGACCGAAAAAACCAGTAAATTGGAATAATAAATTAGGCCAAAAATTTCTGAGCTAATTTTTCATTGCCTTAACAGTCATTAAAACTGATTTCAGCAGCCACCAACAAGCAACAAAAGACTAACTGTCCAAAAATGGAATCACAAAGATCATACACATTTTTTTTCAGACTAATCAAAGATTAATATGTAATGTTTCAACTAAAACCTACTGAATTTAGTGGAAGAACTGACTGACATTAGTGCACATTGGCTCAGGGCCACAGGACTTATGTCTAAGTCTATCAGGTAGTCTACAAACAGGGTGAAAGGAACACATTTTTACCTGAAAATGTAACACACAGAGAAAAAAGTACCTTTAATATTAAACTATATCTTGAAAACTAGATCTTCCAACTGCACTAAAATCGTACTGCTTCTCCTGTCCTGACCACTCATCTTGATGGATGGGGCCCAAGTCATAACCTGTGTGTGAACATCTGAAGGAGTGGAAGAAGCCCCCGGAATATCTATCTCTTAAAGGACAAGGGATAGTAATTAATAAGAATGTATAAATCTGTACGTTGGGTATAAAAGTTGTTTAAGTATGTAGTTTCAGTTGTAAGTGTTGGTAAGAAAGGATTTCAGTAATGAGAATTAAATACAATAGTATGGTTAGAAGATATCTGTATTAAATTATGTGGGACCTGAGCAGGACACAAATGGTATGGAATAAGGGGTGGAGATTGTATTGGGTCTGGCTGAGATGGAGTTAGTACTCCCTATAGCAGCCCTCATAGCACTGTGCTCTGCAGCTCTGTAGCTAGAAAGGTGTTGATAACACACCAGTGTTTTGGCTACTGCTGAGCAGCGCTGGCACAGCATCAAGGCTGTCTCTCCAACATTTTTGCCCTCCCCTCAATGGCAGGCTGGGGCAGGGCAAGATCTTGGGACGGGACATAACCAGGACAGCTGACCTAAACTAACCAAACAGATATTCCATACCATATGACGTCAGCTCAGATATAAAAGCTAAGTGAAGGGAGACGGAGGGGGGGGCATTTTTGTCTTCCGGAGCAAGCACTACGCGTACTGGAGCCCTGCTTCCCAGGAAGTGGCCAGACATCGCCTGCTGATGGGAAGTAGAGAGTAACATAATTTGTTTTTTTTTCTTTGCTTTCGCGCGCAACCTTTGCTATCGTTTTATTAAACTGCCCTTATCTTGACCCACGAGCCTTTCGTTATATTTTTCTCTCCCCCGTCCAGCTGAGGAGGGGGAGTGATAGAGCGGCTTTGGTGGGCACCTGGTATCCAGCCAGGGTCAACCCACCACAAATCCTCAGTTACTTTTAAAATACAAAGCATACATCAACTCTCAGCACAACTTCCTACACAATAAAATTAAGGATAAATGATACACAACTTTCCTAACTTCCAAGCTTATTCCTAAAGCTGCCCTGTGAGGCACAAGACCACCACCATACACATACATGCCCAAAAATCCTTACAAAATGTTTCAGGTGTTCAACTTACTAGGAATAGGTCTAAGGACATCAGGAATGAGAATCTCCACCAAAGCCTGGTACATCACATGGTCACAGTTACACATCCACTTCAGAATAGACTCATTCTTGCACAGAGTAATCAGTTTTGCTTTTGGAAGTCGACTTTCTATTTCACTCAGATTGCTGGTGTAAAAAAATGTAGCAAACGAATAAATGATAATGCATTTACAGCAGGTAAAAACCTGCAATGGGTGTTAAAAAGTATTATTTTATAAAGCAGTAAAAGAAGAGAAACATTTCCTGACCTTGGTTCAGTAATAGTAGTGCCATCAGGTGGAGCAGAGGGAGAATAGCGCCAGAAAGTTTGCCACAATTTTTCTATCAGGCTGAACTGAAGATTCACTACCACATCCAGTATTGCCTGAGAAAAGAAAACACAAGTACAGATTGTCTTCTAACCAGCTTCCCCCCACTCTCAACTCCAGCTAGATCTATAGCTTTTTTTCCTTCATTAGGTAGTGGAGCAAAGGCAAACTGTACATTTCTCAAGTTATAAATTTCTGGTTTTATACCTTTGATATTCATAAATCATCCAGCACTATAAACTGGTGTGCACAGAGACTTGAGTAAGGCCAAAAGCACATGGATGGAAGCCTCCAGAAATGAGCATGGGCTATGTAAACATATTAGAGGAATTCACCCAAAGAAAATATTTAATGCTACTGCAAACACAAAGGAAACCTGCTGTTTTATTCATTTTCATAATTCAGTACAGGTTTGAAAGCACCTTAAAAAATAATTTTAAGAGACATATTGTTCAATAGCAAATGTGGCTTAAACACCTCAATGTTTCTTTAAAATGAGAAAAAAGCTACTGCTTTTAATGTAAAAAAAAAGAAATTATAATTGAATCTGATTTACATTTCCTATTGACTAAACCAAAGATCTGCTTGTACAATCTGAAGTCTAGTTTCTCTAACATTCTGAAAACTTACACATACCTACATTTCATTCTCAGTGTCTATTATATATTACTTTTTTCCCTTGTAAAGGGGACCCTCCAGAAAAAACTTTTTACTAATGTCCTTTCCAATGAAACAAGCAAAATACCCTGGGGGAAAGTTACATACTACTAATATGGCTGCTACATGTATGGCATTACTGTCTTGTACTGACCTTCACTAGAAGTCATGAACTTTAAAAAATAAATAGTTTATAGAAAATACCTCACAGTGCTCTCGATAAAGACTCTGCAGTGATTTGATGTCCTCAAAGGTAGTACCATCAGGTAGAGAAGATATTTCAACTTCTCCAAACTCTGGAAGTACTCGAGATGCATCTATTTGCATAACAACATAATGAAAGAGGGCTGTTGTGAACAGTGCCAGTTATGGTATGATTAAGAAAAAATTTAACGATGATACAAAGAAATAAATTCCAAAAGGCCATTATGTTCAAAGGCAAAAATCTTTCATATTTGTTGTATGTTGAAATTGTAAACAAATTCAGCCAGCATTTTTTAATCAAAAAGAAATATAAAATTATTCTTGAAGACATTAAAAAGATGTCATGTACATAATACACCTATGTGGAAAAGCTAACACACACGTTTTCAGAATATTACAGGATGAAGAAAATATCTGTGTCAGTGTATGAAAGATTAATCCTTGAATAGTTTTTTTCTTGTTCAACTGAAGAGTTTCTAGGTAGCCAGGTATAATGGGGCTTAGTAAATTCCATATACATTTTTCTTTGAAAGTTACTAGACTTTCAAGTAGAACCAATGTGTGCTTTTACTATTGGTCACAAATGTTTCCAAGAGACAAGCTGATATAAGAGAAATATGCTGGACTGAAAGGCACCTAGAAAGGAAGATTCAAAACATTTTAATGCTACCCTTATGTTCCAAATGATTTCAGTAAAAGCCAAATTAGGCCAAAGGATTGGTGCTTGAAAATCTCAACCAAAAAAGCCTACACCTTCTACAATAACACAGCCAAAGAGTCTTTCTACATAAACAAATAACTGAATTGCCATTTGTTTCCGTTAGTGAGAATACATGCTTAGCTGGATCAATGAATCTACAACTTGGACATTTTTAAATATGAAATTTGGGGTTCTAGTTGAAACTATTTTGCTCTTTCCATTTATAACACTACAGCACACTTCCAAAACAGCCCACTGGATGGCTAACCTGTAGTAGTAATGCAATGCCACCCCCACCCCCCTTTTATGGAATAAAATGCACTGTTATGCACATGCAGGGAACAACATTCATTGCAGGAATTGCAATATGCAAGTCTAATATAACTTTGCACTGCAACTGCATTGTGATTTACATAATATTAAATACATCACACAAATACAGAATTTGCGTATTTTTCCTTTTATACTTACATGATGCATATTAAATATTACATAAAGCTCACAACACAGAATATGTAATTAAAGTGCCTTTTTGTTCTATTCTAAGAATTTTAAAGAGGGCATGATAACTTTAGAAGCAACTACTGTACTTCTGTGACTTGATATTCACAGTGATAATGAAGTTTATCTTATTTATACAGCAGTATAAAAGCTGCTTTCATACCTAAAAACTGTTGATGATGTTGACTTTGGGCAATTACAGTTTGTTCAACAGATGTGCCCGTCTGTTGACCACTTCCTGTGAAGCCATCTGCAACTCCATCCACTTTCTGCATAGGCTTATACCTACAAAAATACCAAGTACAAAATTATCCTTTCTGTTCACTTCTTCATAAGTAAGATCATATAATCTATGTTCGCTCTGATTTCTCCATCTCAAAATAAAATTTTGAGGAAAAGTAACAAAAGAATTTACATATTTTTATTTATTTTGTAAATAACGGAAGAAACAAATACTAAGGAAGTTAAAGCATTAACAATGCATTACAGAATTCATAAAGGTGACATTACAGCACCACGACCAATTTCTTGTGGAATTTAGCTTAGGAACAGCATACCATAAATAGAGCTAATTTCACCAAAAGGAATTAAATCTTTCCCTTTCCAAATAGCTTGACCTCCCAAATATTATGTAATTCAAAAATGATGTTTCATTAACTTAATTAAAAACAACACTACTGTCTGAGGATACTGAAAGACTTTTCAAATCAAACTTCTCTCATAAGCATAAAAGGCCTGAGAAAGCTACTTGGAAACCTAAACTCTTCATTAGTCAATTCTCAGAATCTTTTATAAAGGACAAAAAAAATCACAATGATACAAATGGGAATGCTGGTTTGGATGGTCAAATGTCTTGATAATCAGCCTGAGAGGCTGAAGATCATTCCTGTCATTTCCAACACAACTGAGAATTTACTCTGTCCCAGATCTTAATGGTAACATCTTGGATGCTTTGCACTTTTGAAAAAGAACTGTAGCCACTGGAAAAGAAAATAAGAGAAACCCCAAAGCTAAATAAAGTGTGTTTTAATGATCACTCAAATTGGAATTGTGCAGATTGTAAACCTCCATGCTGACTTCAGAAACATGACAAGAAATTCCACTCTCGATGCATTACTTTGAGAAGCACTTTAATCAGTTGGGAACATTTAATTTTGTTTCCAGTAAACATACACTAGCATTGTCTCATGTAATTACTGAGATTTTACTTTAAAAGTAAGTTCCCCCAAAAACATCCGTTCAATATTCTAGCTGTTACTGACATGAATCTAAATATACAATAACATAAGACAGACAGAAAGTACACTTTTCAACAGAAAGACTCCTGGGCTGATTAACAAACAGTTTTAGAACTTTAGGAACTTCAGTGCTTGGGAAAAAAGAAGATGCCTATACCTGTCCTATCTCTCGGGCATTTATATCAAGTTTCACTTTCTGTAATGGTCCAGTGTAAAATCCTATGACTGTTGGAAGACAATAGTGAAACTCTCATCAACTTTAATAAAGAATAAAATTTTAATCTCTGGCATCATGGTAGCACTGAATTCTTCTGGATGAGCTTGTTATTACTTGATAAATCTACCTCCAATCCAGGCAGTTCATCTGGGAAGAAATCTTAACTTCTCTCTCATTATACATTATAATTACAAATACAGGCAGAAGATCAACTTCTGGAAATATTTGTAAATCTAAACCTATACTTTAAGATCGTTCCATTACTTTCTGCAAAATGTATTATTTTACTGACCCATCAGCTCCTGAAATAGGATTCAAAATGTTTTGAATACATAAAAATAACACTCCTCTCAGAGTTTTTCAGTTATGCAAAAAACCTTTTAATTAACGTATAAAGGCCAACCTAATCCTTTGGTGCTAGGAATCAGGATTATCCACCTACTTACTCCACCGTGCTTTACATAAAATGTGCTGGGCAAAATTCTTAATTCTTGCACTGTGACAGGTAACTCATCACAGGAGTTAACCAGTTTCAACAGCATTAGAAAATCACTTCCAAAATGAAACTGACGAACGAAAAAAAGAAAAAAATTGTTTTTCAGGAGCTTCAGATGAAACATAAGCAGACAGTGGTTAACAATTTTAGATCTGCTGTCTTTTATTTAGAAGTGGAACTTTGACAGTTTAGACATCAAACAGCTCTCCAGAATTCTTTAGTTAAATTCAAGCCATTTTTGATGCATGGAAAAAAACTGTTACAATTTCTTTACTGGTAAGAAGGTACTGGTAAGTTATATTTTTTTAAATTATCCAGACTTTTACTCTATTTCCCTATTTTACTCACTACTAACCTACACCTTATTTCATTTTTCACCCTTTTCTTTTCTTTTAAATTACTAGGTGCTAGGAGACTGGGACCAAAAAATAATAACTGACCTTACATGAATATTACAGCTTTCTAATGATACTTGATGCAGAAAGGACACCATTTGATTTTTATATAGGTTAGTACAAACACAGTAAAAGTTTGCAAAGTTTTTAGTTAACAACAGACATTTTCTAAATTTGTGCAAACCTATGAAAATAAAAAAACCCCTAAACCACTGAAATCAGAACATGGAATCAGGTAATTCAGAAATGACACTGAAGGATATGCTGGTCTCACTGTGCAGTTAATTTAGAATACAACTTCACTGACTTCCATAACCTAACTGTGACATAATTTCATTAACAGAAACTTCCTCTCTCCCTGCAGAACATGTGCAGCAAACAAACCATATTCATTAATAAGATAAAGCAGAAAGGGGAAGTATAATAAAATGCCTGCTTGGTTTGAAAAATGCACATATGAAATTGGTAGGGAAAAGAAACAAGCTGAAACCTGTCAAAACTATGAGAAGCCAAAATGGATTGACTAAGTCACAAGACAGGCAAAACCAGTGGCTCTTTCAGTTGAATTTTCTGCAGATTTTGTTGTTTGCTTATACTGTTGCCATGCTGCCACTATTTGGATTTTACCCTAAGTCTTAGAATCTAGTATTTTTCTGGAAAATCCAACTCGTGCTGTTACAGCATTTAGAATATTCTTTCTCTTAAAGGCTAAAGTTTCTATCCTTCTGGCTTGCAAAAAACCAAACTGTAGGGGTTCTAGAAAGAAACAGAACTAAGCTCTAAGAATTCACTTCTATTTTATTTTTATTTTAAATCTATTATTGTGATTTATCATTAGAAGTTCACTGACATCTGTGAGAAGTGAGTTAATGTACCAAACTACAAAATGAGGGACTTACACATAACAAAGTGTAAAGTATGTTAAACCATTTAACTACTGTATGCAAATAAAATGTTGCCATTGATGCTATTAGAGAGGAAAAATCAGCTTTTAAAATTAGCAGAAAGTAAAAGTTGATTGATACAGCTTGCAACACCACAGGCAACAAATACTAAAGCTGTTAACTAAAGGAAAATTGAAGAAACTCAAATGTTTTAAAAAATTACTGAAGACACAAAATCTGCAAGTAACAAAGAAATACTTGAGAAGCATTTGGATGCTCTCAGAAAGTTCTGGAGAGTAGATCAAGTTTTTACTAGTTACTTTCTAGTGTTTGAATAAAATAAAAACACTTCCAAGTATACTGTTGTGCATAAATCATAAACCCCCCAAAATAATGCAGAGGGTATTATTTCAATAGAAGCATGGTTATCTGAAATCAAATACGGTAAAAAGAAATTTAAGGAATGCAAATTTCATGTGTGTGCTATCAAAACATCTCTCCTCAGTCCAATAACCATTGTTGAGATACATCTAATCTAGGAGCCTAAGCAGAACTTCCTATTTTTTTAAGCCACAATCACCTCAGCATCATAGCCATACTACACACAAAATATCTGTGCTTGTTCAAGAGAAAGACTGTGATTTTTTTTCTGAACTACTCCATTAGGAAGGTGTTTATTAGTTGATCATATAAGTTCTCTTGTAACCCAGTTGTACAGATGTCAGTATTTATTGGACTATGATACCTTGCTCTCTATCATCAAAAAGAATACCACTATAAAAATATTTAATTTCTCTGTTGTCTATAAACCCAAGCCCCTTTTAAAAAGATCTATAAATACTTGATGCTTTGGACTCACAGTGGCTTAATTTAAAGGTAATGTTTGACTGAACAGTATACCCAGGAAACATATGAATACAGGAAAGAGAACAGTAGAAAAATATTTTCTACATAAAATAAATATACAGGGTGAACAACATCCACAGGAAGCAGTGATTAATGATTTCTGGTTAGAATAATAATAAATGTGTTAGCTGAATGTTAGAATGTACAGTGGATAACAATACAGTTACTGTATTTATTTAAAAAAATCTTAGCTGAATGTTCAGCTTCAATAAATGAAAGCAAGAAGGTATAATTTTGTGCAAGAACTGAAAGATATATTTGAAATTAACTTGGAAAGCTGGAATTTTACTTCTGGTAATAGAATGCAAAACATACATTGTTATGAATGCCCTAAAGAAAAGACAAGCATACCTGTATCAATTTCCCTAGACTAAGTCATAAAGATAATTCAGCTTCTGAGCCACGAGCTTCTATGCATGAAGAGCTAAATAAAAACAGGCTAAATAAAAACTGACTTTAGGAATTATATCTCTGATACATTTCCCTTAAATGATCTGATACGGAATGCTTATGGGAAAGAGATTTTACAATAAATTGTACTTTAAAGTGACAAGTGTTTAGTGCCAGACTTAAAACTGTGCAAATATATTTGGCATAATATTTGGGTTGGATATTACTTTATTTCTTCCTAACAATCTTTGTCTGATGTCCATGCACTGCTAGTCAGATCTGCGTTTGATCCAGAACTGATGTATAATAGGAGCATTTAAATATCATCATTTTTCCTACCCTGGAAAACATCTACCAGCAGGATGACAGAGGCAATCCAGGCCTCCCCTTGCAACTCTGAGCCTTACAACAGGTCCAGCTGAAGGGCAGGATGTTAGCTGTTATCTTCCAGCCAAGACTAGTCATTAACTGTGCTTTTCTTCAGTTCAAAGGTGATTTAAGTCTCTTGATAAGTGGCTGTTGTCATCATACCACTGTCTCAGCTGGAACATAGGACTGTTAGCATCTGTGATTTGTAGTTACTCTGTTTTTTCTTTACTGGAACAAAGGAAGAGTACTCCCACAGCTCCTGCTGATCACAGCCAAGACTAAGCAACTAAGAGCATTACCTCCCACCTGAAATTTATGTCTGATAAATCCCAGACCCTTGAATTCAAGCCCAGAACAAACTCCGAACATGAACATACAAAAGCACTTTGGGATATTCAAGTCACACAAATAGAAAAGGTGCATGACCCTCAAATTAAGAAAAGGAAGGAAGAAAAATGGTCTGTAGCATACATGCAGTCTACAGCCTTTGCCAGAAAGGACTAGAAGTGTTTATCCGATTAGATGTGTCTGATAGAGGTGGTAGAATTGGTGTAACTACACAGAAAAAGTAAATTGACTGCAATTTACACCTGATTTAAAGGACAAAAAAAATTAAGAAAGCTGGAGAAAGAGCAATGTTACTCTAATCGTGCAAATTGTAATATTCAGTCTTTTAGTTATCTCTTAATAAATCCTGCTAGAATTCCTCAAAACACTAGGATAACTATGATAAAAATACATAGAGAAATATATCAAACGTTGAAATTAGATACTAAGCATGTTCTGTAAATGTGGAAGAAATCTTACTTCAAAAATACAAGTTCACTTTTTAAATTGTGCACTGAAAGTTTTAAGTCAAGTCATTTTTATATTTAGCATTTCTTTTTTCCCCCTGTCCTGGGTTCAGCTGGGATAGAGTTAATTTTTACAGGAACCTGGGAGGTGGGGGCATAGCCGGGGCAGCTGACCTGAACTAGCCAAGGAGCTATTCCATACCATGTGCCATCATGCTCAGTATATAAATGGGGAGCGGGCCGGGGGGTGGTCTCTGTTTTCGGTGGGGGAAGTGGCGGAGCGTCCCGGGTAGTGAGCGGTTGCACTGTGCATCACTCTTTTTGTATACTTTTTCATTAGTACCGTTGTTGTTGTATTTTTTCTTTGTGTTTGTCCCAGTAAACTGCCTTTATCTCAACCCTCGAGGTTCCAGTTTCTTTTCCTTTTCTCTCCTCCGCCTCCTCCCCATCCCACCGGAGGGGGGCGGAGGAGTGAGCGAGCGGCTGCGTGGTCCTTTGGTACCGGCCGGGCTGAAACCACGACAGTCCTTTTTGGCGCCCAACGTGGGGCACGAAGGGTTGAGATAACGACAGATCTGGCCAGAGCGTGTTGAAACAAATTTGCCAAACGCATCTCTTAGATATATAGATGTTAGTCACAATGTTGTTTCATTTGTTTACATGGTGGCGTTTTGTAAGCTTTTATATGCTCTATGTATTGCTTGTAGTTGCGTATCTCATCTCTGGGAGAGTGATTGGGATTATCATTTTGCTGTACTGGGCAATGTCGACTTATGAAATGATTACATCACTGGTCATGAGGTTAAGCTGGTATCTGTATGAGGCAGTGATAATATTTCCATACTTCGGGCACCTTCTGTCGGATTTTATTGGTAATTACACCCAATCCATGGGGAAATTAGGGGGGGATACCTCCCCCCGTCCGTTCACCTCCCTTTTCTCCTTCCGACTAATTACAACAGCTTTCAAGAATTTTGAATATCCTTGGGATGCGCAAGCCAGTGTGCTGTTAGTGCTATGCCTCCTGAATATGTTTCAGGTCTTCTTTAGGGCTACAAAAACGCTCTTTAAGAGTACCACTCAGAGATCTCCCCCAAAGCTGGATACTCATGGGTGGCACGGCATGTGGGAGGATATGGGCAAGTATCTAGAGAACTTCTCACCGCCAGTGACTTGGAAGTTCACTCCCGAACAACTACAGAACCCTTATGAAGTGACAGAATATTTGAAAGAAAAATGCTGTGGCTATTCCAAAGACATACAACTGGCTGCACTGTGCTGGGCCCTGGCCAGTATCTACCAAACACTGCTTGATATTATGCAGCACCCTCGGGGGGAAAAGGGGGAAAAGATGGAAAACAGGACAACATGCACCGTGGCTACCCAAACCCTGACAACAGACACCGTGGCTGCCCCTACCCCGACAACAAGCACCGTGGCTGCCCCTACCACGACAACAGGTACCATGACTAGCCCTACCCCGGTGACAGACACTGCAGCTAAACCAGAGAACCAACCTGTGCCAGTATCAGTCGCCCCTGTACAGAAAAAGAAACACACAAAGAAATCAGTTCGCTTAGCGAGAGATGAAGATGAACCAGGGTCATCGCGAGAACAGGAGGTAGAGGCAGAACCTGAAATAATTACCCGATCCCTATCCATGAGTGAGTTGCGTGACATGCGAAAAGATTTTAGCCGCCACCCAGGTGAGCACATTGTTACCTGGCTGCTCCGATGCTGGGATAGCGGGGCTAGTAGTGTGGAATTAGAGGGTAAGGAAGCCAAGCAGTTGGGATCTCTGTCTAGGGAAGGGGGCATCGACAAGGCGATTGGGAGAAAAACACAAGTCCTCAGCCTCCGGAGGCGACTTCTGTTAGGTGTAAAGGAAAGATACCCCTTCAGGGATGAAGTTACATGTCACCAAGGCAAGTGGACCACCATGGAGAGAGGTATTCAGTACCTGAATTAGCCGTGCTGGAGGTGATTTACAATGATCCAGAAAATGCGCAGTCACCCACAGATCCAGATGAAGTCCAATGCACACAACCCATGTGGCGGAAGTTTCTACGAAGTGCACCACCAACCTATGCCAACTCATTGGCAGTAATGTCCTGGAGAGAAGGCTATGGACAAACGGTGGATGAATTGGCTGTCCAACTCCGGCAATACGAAGGGAGTCTCTCTTCCTCCCTACGGGCCTGTGTCTCAGCTGTAGAGGAGTTGTCCCGAGAGTTCCAGCAATTCAAAGTGGATCTGTCCTCCTCCTCACCTGTACAGGCCCGCATCGCAGTTATTGGGAGTAAGCGTTCCTCTGCCCAAGAGAGAGGAGAGAGAAAGTACACATGACGGGCTAACCTGTGGTTTTACCTGCGTGACCATGGAGAGGACATGAGGAAGTGGGATGGAAAACCCACTTCAGTCTTGGATGCACGGGTACAGGAGTTGCGAGAAAAAGCAACCAGAAAAGAGAATTCTTCTTGGAAAACTGCTGCTCCAGTTTCCCGTGAGCAGTCCCCCAGACGCAGTAGATGGGCCGATCTCATTTCTGATCCCCTTGAAGGGACTTCTGATTCATGTGTGCAGAAAGTGAGTAACGGATATTCTAACCAGGATTAGAGGGGCCCTGCCTCCAGCCAGGTGGAGGAGAGGGACAACCGAGTCTACTGGACAGTGTGGATTCGATGGCCTGGCACATCAGACCCACAGGAATATAAGGCTCTAGTGGACACTGGTGCACAATGTACCCTAATGCCATCAAGTTATAAAGGGGCAGAACCCATCTGTATCTCTGGTGTGACAGGGGGATCCCAAGAGCTAACCGTATTGGAAGCTGAAATGAGTCTAACCGGGAATGAGTGGCATAAACACCCCATTGCGACTGGCCCAGAGGCCCTGTGCATCCTTGGTATAGATTGTCTCAGGAGGGTGTATTTCAAGAACTCAAAAGGGTACTGTTGGGCCTTTGGTATAGCTGCATTGGAGACGGAGGAGATTGAACAGCTGTCTACCCTGCCGGGTCTCTCCCAAGACCCTTCGGTTGTGGGGTTGCTGAAGGTTGAAGAACAACAGGTGCCAATTGCTACCACCACGGTGCACCGGCGACAATATCGCACCAACCGAGACTCCCTGATCCCCATCCATAAGCTGATTTGCCAACTGGAGAGCCAAGGAGTGATCAGCAAGACTCACTCACCCTTTAATAGTCCCATATGGCCCGTGCAGAAATCTGATGGGGAATGGACACTAACAGTAGATTATCATGGGCTGAATGAAGTCACGCCACTGCTGAGCGCTGCTGTACCAGATATGTTAGAGCTTCAATATGAACTGGAATCAAAGGCAGCTAAGTGGTATGCCACAATTGACATTGCTAATGCATTTTTCTCCATTCCTTTGGCAACGGAGTGCAGGCCTCAGTTTGCTTTCACTTGGAGGGGCGTCCAGTACACCTGGAATCGATTGCCCCAGGGGTGGAAACACAGCCCCACCATTTGCCATGGACTGATCCAGGCTGCACTAGAAAAAGGTGAAGCTCCAGAGCACCTGCAATATATTGATGACATCATCGTATGGGGCAACACGGCAGAAGAAGTTTTTGAGAAAGGGAAGAAAATAATCCAAATCCTTTTGAAGGCTGGTTTTGCCATAAAAGAAAGTAAGGTCAAGGGACCTGCGCAGGAGATCCAGTTCTTAGGAGTAAAATGGCAAGATGGGCGTCGTCAGATCCCTGTGGACGTCATCAACAAAATAGCAGCTATGTCCTCACCGACTAATAAAAAGGAAACACAGGCTTTCTTAGGTGTTGTGGGTTTTTGGAGAATGCATATTCCAAATTACAGTCAAATTGTAAGCCCTCTCTACCAAGTTACTCGGAAGAAGAACGATTTTAAATGGGGGCCTGAGCAACGACAAGCCTTTGAACAGATTAAGCAGGAGATTGTTCACGCAGTAGCTCTTGGGCCAGTCCGGACAGGACAAGATATTAAAAATATGCTCTACACTGCAGCTGGGGAGAATGGCCCTACCTGGAGCCTTTGGCAGAAAGCACCTGGGGAGACCCGTGGCCGACCTTTGGGGTTTTGGAGTCGGGGATATCGAAGATCCGAGGCTCGCTATACTCCAACTGAAAAAGAGATCTTGGCAGCATATGAAGGAGTTCGAGCCGCCTCAGAAGTGGTTGGTACTGAAACACAGCTCTTCTTAGCACCTCGACTGCCAGTGCTGGGCTGGATATTCAAAGAGAAAGTTTCCTCTACGCATCACGCAACTGACGCCACGTGGAGTAAGTGGATCGCACTGATCACACAGCGAGCTCGCATAGAAAACCCCAGTCGCCCAGGAATGTTAGAAGTGATCACGGACTGGCCAGAAGGCAAAGATTTTGGAATGTCGCCAGAGAAAGAGGTGACACGGGCCGAAGAAACCCTGCTGTATAATAAACTGCCAGAAAATGAGAGGCAATATGCCCTGTTCAATGATAGGTCCTGTCGCATTGTGGGAAAACATCGAAGGTGGAAGGCTGCTGTATGGAGTCCTACACGACTAGTCACAGAAACTGCTGAAGGAGAAGGTGCATCGAGTCAGTTTGCAGAGGTGAAAGCCATCCAGCTAGTGTTAGACATTGCTGAAAGAGAAAAGTGGCCAGTGCTCTATCTCTATACTGACTCATGGATGGTGGCAAATGCCCTGTGGGGGTGGCTACAGCAATGGAAGAAGGGCAATTGGCAGCGCAGAGGTAAACCCATCTGGGCTGCCACACTGTGGCAAGATATCGCTGTTCGGATAGAGAAGCTAGTGGTAAAAGTACGTCACGTAGATGCTCATGTACCCAAGAGTCGAGCCACTGAAGAACATCAAAACAACCACCAGGCAGATCAAGCTGCAAAGATTGAAGTGTCTCAGGTGGACCTAGACTGGCAACGTAAGGGTGAGCTATTTATGGCTCAGTGGACCCACGATACCTCAGGCCATCAGGGAAGAGATACAACATATAGATGGGCTCGAGATCGAAGGGTGGACTTGACCATGGACACTATCGCACAGGTCATCCATGAATGTGAAACATGTGCTGCAATTAAGCAAGCCAAGCGGCAAAAACCCCTGTCGCATGGAGGGCGATGGCTGAAATATAAACAGTGGGAGGCCTGGCAGATTGACTATATCACACTCCCACGAACACGCCAAGGCAAGTGCCATGTGCTTACAATGGTGGAAGCAACCACTGGGTGGCTGGAAACATACCCTGTGTCCCATGCCACTGCCCAGAACACTATCCTTGGCCTTGAAGAGAAAATTTTATGGCAACACGGCACCCCAGAAAGAATCGAGTCGGACAACGGGACTCACTTCTGAAACAACCTCGTAGACACCTAGGCCAAAGAACATGGCATTGAGTGGGTGTATCACATCCCTTATCATGCACCAGCCTCCGGAAAAATTGAACGGTACAATAGACTGCTGAAAACTACATTAAGAGCGATGGGGGGGGAACTTTCAAACATTGGGATACACATTTAACAAAAGCCACCTGGTTAGTTAATACTAGAGGATCCGCCAATCGGGCTGGCCCCGCCCAACCAAGAGTTCCACATACTGTAGAAGGGGATAAAGTCCCTGTAGTGCGCATGAGGAGTATGTTAAGAAAGACAGTCTGGGTTAGTCCTCCCTCAAGCAGAAGCAAACCCATTCAAGGGGTTGTTTTTGCTCAAGGACCTGGGTACACCTGGTGGGTGATGCAGAAGGATGGAGAGGTTCGATGTGTACCTCAGGGAGCTTTGATTTTGGGAGAGAATAGCCAGTAAATTGGGCTGTATGATATTTAACTGCTAAATAACCTGCCAATGCATGTCATTGTATCTATAGTGTCTATATGCCATATCAAGGGTATTATTGTGAGAATTATCCAAATGACTACAGGATGGACTTTTGAAACTGAGCCAAGTACAACAGCGATAGAACTTAAACTGGCACCCACCAATTTCCTCAAGATCAACGTCTTCGACCTGCAGACCAAGGACATGAGTTACACCAAATGTACTAGCCACAAGTTCCAGAGGCAGCGTACAACAACCCAACATCTCACACCATCTCTCTCTTATCCTGAAGAACTGTTACAACAGATAGAGCCCCAAAATTGATGGACACATTAGAGGGATAGCCCATAGGCTAAAGGAACACCGTGTGTGTGTGTGCGAGGTCAGGGGGTGGAGTCCATATACTTATATATAAGACAAGGAAAGTTGTAGTGGTTGATTGGGAAAAAAAAAAAAGTAAGATCTGGGCATGATGTAGATGGTATAGAATAAGGGGTGGATAATGTCCTGCGTTCAGCTAAGATAGAGTTAATTTTTACAGAAACCTGGGAGGTGGGGGCATAGCCGGGGCAGCTGACCTGAACTAGCCAAGGCGCTATTCCATACCATGTGACATCCTGCCCAGTATATAAATGAGGAGCGGGCCGGGGGGTGGTCTCTGTTTTCGGTGGGGGAAGTGGCGGAGCGTCGAGTCCCGGGTGGTGAGCAGTTGCACTGTGCATCACTCTTTTTGTATACTTTTTTTTTCATTAGTGCCGTTATTGTTGTTGTAATCTCTTTGTGTTTGTCCCAGTAAACTGCCTTTATCTCAACCCTCGAGGTTCCAGTTTCTTTTCCTTTTCTCTCCTCCGTCTCCTCCCCATCCCACCGGAGGGGGGCGGAGGAGTGAGCGAGCGGCTGCATGGTCCTTTGTTACCAGCCAGGCTGAAACCACAACACCCCCAAAACCCTAGCTCCTGAGGGCTACAAAAACACAAGTGTATCTCAGTTTCCATTAAAATTAATCAAGCAAAATATACAGACATTTTTATTTCAAGAATGTGGAATAAAGCTTGACATTGCACAACCAAAGAGTACCCTAAAATTAAAAAGTAAGGCTACAAAGAGAGAAGAATAGACCAAAGCTCATGATTGCTGCATGCTAGAGTGGCCATAATGAAGTAAATAGGCTAGGTTGTGGAATAATTTAATAAATTTATTAAATCTTTTTCTACAATGATTATTATAATCAGCAGATTCCAATGAGACAAAAATGTTCTGGCACCATCACACTTGGCTTTCAAAATCACTGTTTCTATTAGAAAATTTTGCAGTTTTCTGGTTTAGGTAAATATGAATAAGTAAGTTATAGTGGCTCATGAGTTTCTATTTTTCAACAAAAATTTCCTGTATTTTGTTAGATAAACATCTCCATTCTGAAAATTTCTATATCCTACTCAGTATTGCTAGTACATTTGATGGTATGCAGACCTGAGACCATATACATTTTTCACAGTGCAATTGTCAAAGTCTGGCTAGCTCTGTGATCTCTGCGTTTTATTTATTTAGGATGCTGGAATTTTGGAAAGACAGTAATATACTTTACTGAGATCTGCATTCCCTGAACTGAGGGATGAACAAAGATCCTCAGAACTACTTTGTATGAATAGTACACCAGTAGGACTATGTGAACAATGTGTCTATTTCTAGGGGACCTAACTGGACATCACAAGATTTCAAGAGTGTAAAAAGATCAGCCTGGTTTTTGTCTTAAAAGACAGGAAAGTAATGAATGCAAGTTCCTGAGCAAATAGGTAAAGCTTCACCTAGGAAGGTGTACTGGGACAGCTGCTTTTAAAGATTCAATAACAAAGCCATTGTTATTATTAAGATGTAACAACATGGTGATCTCTTCTGCAGTCAGTCAGATGCTTCCACTTCCCTCCTCTTCCTACTCTCCTCTATCTTATTGCTAGCCTCAACTAAGATAATGCATAACCAACTTTTCTACTACAGCACAGTGTTTTTCATGTAACAGCTACCTATTAGGCATAATTATCCAGTGCCTTGTAGTTCCCATCCTTCATCAGTATCTTTACAGACTCTCACAGCAGAGCTTAAGATTGGTATGAACTGACTATGAATGGGAGCATGCTTGTGCACGCACATGTGTGTACGCATGTGCAAAACATGGGTTAAAGGAAAGGTATGCACTAACTGCTACATGATGCCATATGTGTGATTTCATTCAAATATAATCAGGGAACAAACTGATGTAAACATAATATTAACAAAATGCCGCCAAACATACCTAGGTAAGGAAAATAAGGGAACTACACAAGACATACGGTGGAGTAAAACAAAATAATTAAGCAAATAATAAAGAAAAGTAGTATCTACTCCTAAGAGTTATATAATGCATGTTCAAAATTACTTTGTCATTGTGAATCAAGTAGAAGACAAGAGAAGTGATAATGATAAGACAACTGGCATAATTTCTCCAGAAACAATTTCATAGAAACAATTCTAGTTAGGCCATTGTGGCATATGTCTTCGTGCATACATGTGATTTTGAGTGTGAGTGAATGAAATCTGTAAGTAAATGAGATTGAGTGGCTAAAATAAACTTGCTTGGAGATTTTGTAAACATCTGTCACCTTTTCATACCCTATAATCCTGCAATGATTTTTGTAACAAGAACTTCCTATATGATCATAACTGGAGATAATCTCATGCTTCCGTATTATGCCCAGCACAAGATAGTTAAGACCATATATTTCACCACGAATATGTATTTAGTGCTGTAACTACTTCTGGAAGTGAAAGTAAAATAATTTCAGATTAAAGTGATACCTGTGTTTGAAGTAAAGTTTGAAGTTGTGTTTTCCATATCCCAGTTGTGTCCAAGGCCACAAAATACGCTTATTACACTATACCAAACTGTTCATTCAATTGATTTTGGGGGGGTAATAACTCTAGAGATGTCTTGTGTGATATGCTACTGTTCTACCCATGAGCTTTGTGAAATTACACATCTTAGATATTTTACTTTCGGGTAGTGAGGCTAGCGACATCAGTCAAATAAAAATTAATTTCAAAGAAATGTACTCATTTCCATTTTTTTCCTAAAATTTTCTGTTCAAGATAGTTTTTCATATGCATATTCACACATTCTTTCACTACCAGCATAGCCCTTTGTGGTCACTGTGCCACTGCTTTCAAATACTTCTGAGCTTTCATGGGATCCTCATGAAGAACAGATGCTGAGGGAAAATACTTCAATCAACTTAGAGGCAAACCATTATGGTCATATTAATTCTTCGCAGGGAGAGGAAATAAACACCAAACTGAACTTATTCATAAGCTCCAATGATATAGTAATGAAAACAAACAGCAAAATTTGAAATTCAAACTCTTACTGCTTTTCTTCAGCTTGTGGGATAACAACTCAAGACAGTTAAGCAGAGTCTGTCCATATCATATCTCACATTATTATTACTACCTTTTGCAAATTTATGACAATTTCTAGGTAAATATTTTTCCACATTGACTGATACCTAACTTCAGTGATGTCAACCTGTTACCTAGCAAACTTTTATTTTTTACAGCAGAGAAGTTGAACAAAAGTTGCATTAGAATTTCAACTTTTCCATGTAAGTGAAAGTAAGGCTTTATGAACTGGAAATATTAGTAAGTAGTCATGTTCATTTCACACTTTACCTCTGTTTCTGCTGCATGGGCTGTTGTCTCATAGCCATATATTGCATGTCCTCTTGTAGTCGATTAAGAGGAGAGTCTGGCTTGACACGAATCCCGTAGTAATGATATTTGGAGTTCCCCCTTTATGAAAAAGCAAGAATTAAAAGAACAGTAACACTAGTTTTATGCATCTACATTACATTTACTTTACAATTTACATTGACTGGAAAATAATAACCCAAAAATCAGGCCTGACTCTCCTGACTTACCTGTTTTACATGGGTGTCATTTTACCACATTTGGGAAATTAATTCACTCTCTTAAACAAATATTATCCAGCATTTTAACTTGTAATCCACTTGAGTAAGAAAAATAAAATGCAAATAAATACAACTTATCTAGTTATGGAGAAACACAATTCTTAGTAATTTCCAAACAACAAGCTGCATTTTATACAGTCAAAACCAGGAGAAGTAAAAGTATAGGGGCATCTGGAAAAGCATAAAACTTTAACATTAAGAGACAGAACTGACAGAAAACCACTGTAATATTTAAATACAGGTTTTATTTACTTTTTAACTAGCAGACAAGTTTCTTACTATTACTTGTATTTTCTATTATAGTTCAGAATTTCATTGACACAGACCTAGTTCCAAGTCTTCTGGTCCGTAATCCCATGAAGATTGACCGTATGAGTTTTCCAAAGGAGGCAGCATTGACTGGATCCAACTTGTGCTCCTGACAGTGTCGTAAGTAATGGTTGTAAAGGGTGCTTCTTGGAAGGCTCACTCCTTCTGCAGTTTCATAGTTGTCTAAAAGCCATTGAAGCTATATTACATATAAAACAGACAAAAAAATCATTATTACTTATTAAAAATATCGTAGCCATACAGCATTAACTTAGGGCAGTTTTGAAACCGCTCTTCAGGTCTATTAAACAATTCCTTCTACAGAGACTGCTTAAATGCTAGCTATACTATAACACTTTAGGATATTCAGAATTACCAGGAAATAGCAGAACTCATTGCACTTGTGACCTCAGATAAGTGTCCACTTCTTAAAATATTTTTGATTCAGTACCACACACCAATACTTCATAAAGGTACCTACGCTTTGGAGACAAACTGTTAGTACTGCAAATAAATAAAGTAATCATGAATGTAATTCACATAAATTGCAGAAAACAGACTCCTTGGACTAACAATAGTTAGTTAATGTATTTGTAAACCTGGAATATTATACTGTTTTTCTTTGTCTGATGTTAAAAAATATTATGACACTTAACTGAATAGCATATTTTTTACTCTCAGATAAATATAAGAAAAAAGCTACTGCATGTATGTCAAAGAACAACCTAGATAATGTTGAATAAAACTGGTACATCTATAAAGCATTAGGAGCATAATCCTATTCAGTTGTAGCCTGTTTGCCTTTGACTTCCAGGAGGAACAGAATGAGATTCTTGGAAAAATATTAATCTTTTCATGTAACTGTAGTAGGTAATTCTAGACATGTGCAAGAAAAGACTTGTTATGTAATATCATTGGACTTTCTAAGTAGTGCACACTCATGAAACACCTGTAGCTGTTGCTAATGTCTAAAAAAGTAAAAAGAACAATTTAATACTCCTAGAGTTAACATTATAGGAGAATGACAGATCAAAAATAATACAGGTTGACGACGCATTTAAATTCTGCTGTTTTAGGTTTTTTATATGCTAATATTTTCCTTATTTTTCCCCAGTGCTTGCCATGGTTTCATTTCCCTGAAATTTTCCTTTAGATATTGCTTAAATGATTCACAAATTTCATTTTCTGTTTGAATTTTATTTCTCTGTTTTCCTAAGTATTTATATCAAAGTAGTACAGTGTGAATATTCAAGCTTGCTAAGATCAGAGATCTTACCAAAACTCTGGATTTAATTTGATTATCCAGTGAAAATGCAAACCGAGGATGTTGCGTCTTCAAGACTTGCTACAAACTTAGTCTGATGAGCTAGATATTCACACAAATGTGTAATATTTTTCAATTTAGTCCAGCAAAGCAGTAACTAGTATATCCAAAACACAAATTAGTAAGCAACAACAAAAGATATGCATGGTCTATGTGTTATTTATTTCTTTGCATAATTATTCTGTTAGAGCAGTGCACAAATTCTGTTCCATCAATGGTCAGGGTAACTTACCATGCAAAGAACATTAATATTTTAGTGTACAATAGACATGAAATGTTTCAGTCTTGATTTTTTCTTTGTCACAAAAATGTTATGTACTAAAGTCCAGATGACAACAGATTATTGAATTTTTAGCTGGTTTTGTCACAGCGAGAAATTCACTAATAAAAATGCAAAAACATTACTACAAAATTTAGTCTAGAACATTCAAACACCATTTTCATATTTGCTTTTTATTGAAAACATGCCCATAACTTTTCCATGTTTCTTAAACATAAGCTCTAGAAAAATATACAGAAGTCAGATATAAATGCTTCCAAGACATAAAATTTTTAGCTCAGTTTGCAGGTAATTTTTGCATTTCAAATAGACAAAACGAAAAAGTACAGTTCATCATCTTTATATCAGTTATCGTATCATTATTTTTAAATTATTAACATTCACAAGTACTTCCAAATTGAGCATCTATCATTTCAAAATAAAGCTGAAGAAGAAGTATAATTGTAAACATTAACTTTTATCTGAAGTCATTAAAGTTATTTCACTAATGACCTGACATAAGGCTGTCTAGTCTTAGAAACAAAGATAATTGTATCTGTTGCTTTTTACCTGTATTTAAAATCTATTATTACATCTGTATTTATATTATATACATTTATATAACATCTGTCATATATTATTAAATCTATAATATAGTCAGAACAGATACAAAACGTGAAGCATTTCAGTTTTCCCCCAAAGGAAAGACTTTGTCAATCCCAAAAGACTGACAAACAAAAAATAATTATTTTCCAATTAATTTCTGTATGTAGCATTAAAGTTATTTTCCTCCAGATGGCTTCTAATCTATTATGCATCACCTTAAGTGCACTTCTGTAATGATATGAATATCTAACAGATGTTATTTCAACTATAACTTTCATTATTCAACACCAAAAAACCAAATTGGAAGATAAGTGCAATATAGGAATTTGTGCTCCTGGGTGGAGTTACTTAGTAGCGAGGGCTTGAAGTCATTACTTGCTAGATTATAGCCTGGAAGAAAAAGTGCAGTTAATATATAAATTTAAAAGAAAAATTCTCTTCAAACATTATAAAACTAGTGCAAACAACTTTTAAAAAAACAAAACAAAACAAAACATTTTTCTACCAACATGAAATATAATTCTAAAACTGAGCTGTTCAGGTTTGAATCCTGGCTTTTTAATTCATAGTACTGACCATACTGTATGGGTAAGATGGGTAAAGGCATGAAATATTTACACAGTTGGACCTGTTAAATTGACTGTGACTCCAGTTAAGCTGCAATGTTTATAAAACATTCAACCATCAATTAATTAAGTCAATCTTATGCAGAAATAAATCAAGAAAAAAAATAAAACAGATCAGAAATTACAAACTCCTTAAAATGAGCACATATGAATTTAGGAAAAAAAAAAATCCTAGAAAATCTCACAGAGGTATCATAGGGCAAAAATTCCAATCCCAAAACTTGTATTTTCCCACAAATTAATATATAATCTGCAAAGTGAAAGCTAAGTAAACACACAATTTAGAATTCTATTTTAAAACTTATTAAACCCAATTACTTTAATAAATACCAAACCAAACCATTAGAAGTCAAAATCAAGAACAGCTTAAAGAGTCAAAGATTAAACCTATACTTAAAATTCCTCCATAGTGTCTTACTTGAGTTTAAGACAATAAACATTGCTTTAAAAATAGGCAAAATGTCCAGTGAGTTTGATCTATATTGTTAACTTCTTCCAAAACGACCAGGGCTAGGAAAGAACAATTGCCACAAAAATATGTACAGGGATCTTTTTTGTTTGTTTCCACAGTGACAAAGATACATCTCTATCAGAATCATTTTGAAAAAGCCTTCACAGACAAGAAAGAAATATCATGGTAAAACTTAACTGTTGGATGCAAATCTCATTATTAGGAACACATTGTGAACTGTGCATAGCACCAGGAATGAGTGGAACACAGTTTACTGGGGCACAGCTGTTTATCTTGGAATTCTTGGTTTTATACCAAGGTTCTAGACTCCATGATAGGATTAAACACAAACAGATCAACAGTTCAACTGTTCCAAGTCTTAACATAAATTTCTGACACTTTGCCAAAAAAAGGTTATGGTCCCTTTAAAAATGACATTTAAATATTAATTTTGTTATTATCTGTCTAATATTATCTACTATTTTTTAAAATAAAATTTTGATACTGTCTTATCTTTAAAACAATTATTTTGTAAACATCCAAGGTAGAATCTAGAAGTCCTTCTGTATAACATTTTGTATAACTTTCTGTAATACGATTTTCCTCTTTCAATTTTGGCATTTTCTAGAGGAAAAAAAAAGTTTAAAATTTCCACAAAACAATTCTAGTTTTGACTTTGACATAACCAGGCCCATACAGAATAAATCCCAAACCCAAACCTGCTAAAACATACATTTTTAATTTGATTTCTGAGGGACAGACCCTACCACCATATTCTTACATTAAGACCACAAACCAAATTTAAGTTTAATCTGTAAAACAATAAAAGAACTTGAATTTATTTAATTAGTAAAGTTGAGAAGGAAGAAAGAGGTAAGATGAATACAAACTCATCAACATGGCAAAAATGCAAAATACAAACCCACAAATACCAACAGAAAAAAAACACCAAAAACAACCCACATTTCAAGAAAGACTAGATTATTATTTATATAACAAGTTTAAAATTAACTTTGGGCCTTTTTCCTTTAAAGTTACATATAATGGATTTATCACTATATTTAAAGATCATGTTTCTACCCAAATATCTTTTAGGTTTGTATATGGAAAGTTCTTAACTATAAGATTTGCAGAGTAAGAAGAAAGCAAAAGGCAGCTGAATAAGACATTTTTGTGTACTTCAGATTAAGATAATTCTTTCATTTTTTTTCCCAGGTCACCATAAGGATCTTTAGGATTCTTAAGTAAGTCATTTCATAATAAACTCTCTATTCAGAATAAATGAAGAAACTCCTAAAAATAATCTGCATGCTGTTTGTTCCTTCCCTTCCTCTTCACATGCCCTGAAATTAATATAGGGTACACAGATTTGCTTTGTAGACAACTTTATTTAAAATGTCAAAAGCCAGCTGATTTAGAATTATTTGAACTCTCTCATGACATTTACATTATAATCTGCAAAATAGTCAAATGTGTTAACTTGTGTACAGGTGTAGAGCATAGGAAACAGGAAACACTCTGCAATATACCATAAAGACATTTCATCTGACAAAATAAAGCCATGGGTGATGTAGTAGAAGATTACAAGCAACTAAGATGAGAAGATTAAGAGCAAAAAGTAGTAATAAAATAAAACAAACATTTAGAGGCAGGCTAAGCATGCAGAACAAGCAAGAGAGGGTGTATGTGAAGAAGAGACAACTTACATGGCTGTTGAGAAGAGAGCTTCTGTGAGTGGACAGACCATCAGACTTTTGCAGTGTCTCAATCGCCATTTCAATCTGATAATAGATGTCATTAAAAAAAGGACTCAAGACAAGATAGTAAAAAAAGCCTGATCAGAGAAGTTTTGACAGATTGCTTATAGATCAATAGAAATGCCTGCTTTATTCCTGGCTAGGGCATATGTTCTACTAAAAGGCCTCATTCCAGAGTCCCACTGAACACAAACCTCCCCAATGAGGTCAGAAAGGCATTTTGCTTTCATATATACTGCAGGATCACAGCCTCAAAGTCCATTTTACCTTCCAACCTGCTCAGGAAGTTAAGTGAGTAGATTTACTGGTGAGCTGCATTGAAACAAAAAAAACCCCAACTGAACAAAAATATCATTAATAAAATAAAATAAAAAAATAAATCCCTAAACAGAATTTTAAGAAAGGCCTCCATATGTTTTCCCTCCAACTGTATCAGGAAGAGAAATGCACAGCTTGCAATAACAGTTGATTTAGAAACAAAACGTCAGCTCTTTAAAATCACAGAATCAAATACCAAACCCAAATAATTCAATAGGTTTTCCACCATTAGCTTCACTGGGACAGGACATTACCCTTACTGCTGCCAGCACCCTTTGAATACCTCCAGCTGTCAAAGTAAATGGAAAGTCAGGAGTTATACAGACTGCAGGATCCAGCCTTTGGAAAAGCAGATTTGTTGCCAGTAGTTTTGCCATTTAAAAGGAAAAGAAAACACAGCACTACTAAAATACAAAGTAGTAGTTCTTCAAATGCAAATGTACAAAACCACTCACATCCATTCCCATTATTTTCTTTTTTAATATCAATGGATATTTTGATCAGTTTGATAACAACAGCATTAAAGAAAAAAAATTAGAACCTAACTGTACTTTAACTGGGGAGCTAGAAGAGCAAAAACAACAATGAAAATGACAGAGACAACGGGATGCACAGTAAGGATAGGCATGCAATTAATTAACTACATTAAATGCCCAAAATGAAAGCAATGGAAGCCACCACTTATGTTAAAAACACTTATCATTCTCCATGTAGACATTTTTTTATGCACCCTCCCTATCCTACCTCAAATATCACAGTACTATCCATAATTCTGGTGGCATGATTTATCAATATTCAATGAATTCACTCTCTGTATAGCAGAAAATGAAATATATTACAGCTGATACTTGAATTTACCGTACATATAAAATTAGCTTCTCCCTTTCTTACAGGGCAACTGACAAATATTTTATCGTAATAACTGTGAAGAATCACTTGTTTCTCTCTTAAAACTGTTTAATGTTAGCTATACAAGCTTTTTTATAAAAAGTACATTACTAAAAATACACAATTTCTATGTAAGGAAACATACTTTCACATGGCAATAATGTATTTTTTTAAATATTTTGATTAGTTCTTGCTTCAGTGGGAAATACTATCAGGTCAAAGTATTCAATCACACAGGAAATGTCAAATTTTAACCGCATGTTCACATGATAAAAACTACAAGGTTAAAACATCACCATGGTAAGCTCAACTTACTATATAACATAGCCATAGCATTCCCCTTCTTAACAAAATGCTACAATCAAACAATGAAGACTGTAAACACATTTAAATCCTAATTCTGAATCTTAGGTTACTTGTTCCACAATGCTTATTCCACAGCAGTACTATAGCACTGAAGTTACACCTCCTGCTGCTCATTTCCCGCTACTGCACTACTCTCAATTTGTTGCTGCAACTTGTGGCCTTGTTGGTTCAGAAAACCAACCTGTAAAAAAGTAGTAGTAATTGCACTTAAAAAAAAAAGGTGGCATTGCAGATGACACTCATTCTTTGCAGCCACATTGGTTTAACACCTTTTGGTGCTATGCAATGAGCAAATAAAGAAACCGTTTCTTCTTTGTCATTTGGGGGATTTTTGTTGCTGAGTTTCTTTTAGAAGTAGATTTCACCAGTATGGCCACTGAAGACAATGAATCCATGTTCATTTTTACTGCATAGCATAAGCCAAGGAGTGTTTGTCACCACTAAAACATGTTCACTACTTCATCAAGCTCAGAAATATATGTGATCTTTATTTAAGATGAGTCTTCATCATATTCTACTTGGGCAAGCTTCTCAATAGAAATTGTTCTCACAACTAATTATTTTGTTCATTGCTTCTAGTCTTAAATTTTATAAAATGAACTTTCAGCTTTATCTGACACATACATATCTCTTTAATGATGGAAACCTCCCTACATCGACTATACAATCACTTCTTAACTAATTTTAAGCATAAAATATATTTGATCTGAAAACAAATTTTCTAGTCATTAAATAATTCATCTTGCCCTTTCTGAAAATTTCTGGCTACTTCCTGTTTTCCTCTATTGGATTGGTGTTCCTCAGGGCTCAATTCTAGGGCCAGTTCTGTTCAATATATTTATCAATGATCTGGATGCAAGAGTTGAATGCTCCATTAGCAAGTTTGCTGATGATACCAAACTGGGAGGTGCTGTTGACTGTCTCAAGGGACAGGAGGCCTTGCAGAGGGATCTAGATAGACTGGAACACTGGGCAGTCATCGGTGGCATCAAATTTAACAAGACCAAATGCTGGATTCTGCACCTGGGACAGGGCAATACCAGGCACAAGTACCAACTGGGAGCGGAGTGGCAGGAGATCAGCCCTGCAGAAAGGATCTGGGGGTGCTGGTTGGCAACAGGCTCAACATGAGTCAGCAGCGTGCCCCGGCAGCCAAGAGGGGAAACCCCATCCCGGGGTGCATCAAACACAGCACAACCAGCTGCTCAAAAGAGGTTGATTGCCCTGCTCTGTTCAGCATTGGTGCGGCCTCACCTTGAGTACTGTGTGCCGTTCTGGGCCACACAACTTAAGAAGGATGTGAAGGTCCTTGAATGCACCTAGAGGAGGGCAACAAAGCTGGCGAAGGGGCTGGAAGGCATGTCCTGTGAGGAGCGGCTGAGGACTCTGGGTTTGTCTAGTTTGGAGAAAAGAAGGCTGAGGGGTGACCTCATTGCTCTCTACAGCTTCCTGAGGAGGGGAAGTGGAGAGGGAGGTGCTATCTCTTCTCCCTGGGATCGATCCCTTGATAGAACGTGTGATAATTGTTCAAAACTGCACCAGGGGAGGTTTAGACTGGATGTTGGGAAGCGTTTCTTTACCGAGAGGGTGGTCAAACAGAGAAACAGGCTTCCTAGAGTGGTGGTCGATGCCCCAGGCCTGTCAGTGTTTAAGAGGCATTTGGGCAATGCCCTTAATAACACACTTTATCTTCTGGTCAGCCCTGAAGTGGTCAGGCAGTTGGACTAGATGATCATTGTAGGTCCCTTCCAAGTGAACTATTCTGGTTTATTCTATTCTCTTATTCCAAGCTTTGGGTTTTCAGGATGATCTACGTGACACAGAGTACTGTGTGTATAGGGAGTAACAGCTACCTGAGTTAAAAGTTGTTTATGTGAAGGATCTGTTCCTTCAAGCTTTTAAGTTCTAAGTTTTGGCCAGGGACTTTTATTTAGGTTCTAGAAAAACTGAACATAATTTCACCTCTATTTAAAACAGCATTTAAGCACATACACAGATTAATTACATAGGTAATGCAGTGGGGTTTATTATGATATTTTGTGGAAGGAATATGAAAATAATTTAAACATTTAAAATTATACCACACAAATACAAAAGGAAGATTGATACCTTTGCTTTTGTAGCAATAAGCGGTGAGAGATTCCAGGTACAAGTAACTACATATATATCTGATATGCTAAATGACAACAAGAATTACACATTCATTTATTTGAATATGTGATCAGTCATACATTTCTCCCATTCTTCTCTTAACAAGACTAAAACCATTATTTATTAAAACATTCTGACTGATAACTGAAATGTACACTATTGCTCCCACTGCAACTCCAACTAAACCATGTTAAATGTTACACTACTGGTAGGAATGATGATTGGTTTGTATAGTAACATAAACATGGGCAGACACTAAATTAGAGCATGATAGCTATGAAAACTATGACTGTAGACTTCTCCTTCAATTTAATTTGTTTGCCAACTAAAATACTGTCTTATTGTCTGACACAGTTGCTAATGGTTAAAGGTACTTCCCCGGGGTTAAAAAATTCAACAGTTTGATCCCAGTATATGCATCTGGAATCCTACAATGTTCAGTCTTTATGTGATCTACTGAATTGGAAGTTAATAACTGTTCTTGCTACTTTATGCCTTAGTGTTCATTAACATGTTACCAGATAAACAAATTACACATAATAGTCTTAGATGTGTATAGCATAGACATAGCAAATACCTATCCCAAACCCACTTTGAAAAGAACGGCCTTCCTCCTGGGAAGAAGAAAGAAATAGTACTTTTTTCATGACTGAACTAATCAAGTAATGATTCAACCTATTAACGCGAAGTATTGATAGTAAGTTGTTCTGAAGAGGTCAGGACATAAAGAAAACAATCTGCAGAAGTTTCTGGACTGAGGTTTTGCGATTAATCTGGATATCCTATAATTTATTTTCTTTATCTGTTTGCATCTGCAAACCACCCTTCACCAGCCGCAAACCAGGCAACTTTAGGTGGTATCTTAAAATGGCAAATGATTGTTGCATCATGTTCAAAAAAGACAGCTCCTGTCTCTATGTCCACAGGTACCTCCCATTCACAATGCCTTTTATTCACTTCTAAAGGTTTGCCCTTTTAGGCTTTAAAGGAAGTGACATTCTAAAAGAGCTTTCATCACATGCTCCATTATGAAGGAATTACTAATTCATCGCATCTGTACAAGAAAGATTAATTTGGTACAGCTAGCTAAGTCCTGGGTACTTGTGACAACTGTGCTACCTACATAAGGTATACACACATCATGAACTAACCTGAAGCTACAGGATAAACGGACTCGGGGCTTTTGAAAATGTGACACTTTCACTCTTTTAGGATGCCACAAACATGCATTATTTACAGTGGCTTTCAATTCTCTTTTCAGGACAGAATATTCATGTACATTGTATGGTTTTCTAAAACTTATGCCAGAGGGCTGTGTTAGGCAGACAAGCTTGCCGACGAAAAAGAAACTTGAAAATGAAATAGTATTGACCACCCTCAGAGAACTCAGGTCTAGCCTTTACAGCTGGAAGAATTAAAAGATTTGCATTCCTCACAACAGACAAAGCTGTAGCAGCACCTGTAAATAGGTTCTATGAAATTTTGCTCAAGAGAATGAAACAGTACTATGAAGATAGATACTTTTTAAACTCTGTTGGAATGAAAGAAATGTAAATACGCAGAAAGAGAAGAGCACAAAAAGATGTAAAATAAGCATGGTATTTTACATATGCGGACCTTAAACCAATGCTGATAAACCTGAAAAACTTAGAAAAAAACTTCTTTCCCTAAAACTTATTAATTTGTAAATATAACATCCAGGTTTAATATACATAACAGATACTGGTCAAAATACCTGCTGCAAATGCATACCTCCAGTAGTCTGCATGTATATAAGGCATGCACACCAACTAATGAATATAGTGTGTTCTCTCTCTAGTGATTACAAAAGAATGTATGTAGTCAACATAGGGGGAAAAAGCACACCTAACAGCTATAGGCTGGAAAAATAAAAAATGTTTGGAGTTTAGGTCAGATTGCTTTCTCCTTCCCAAATTTTCAAATGACACATTGCTGCCTATGTTTATCTTTCTTGCTGGAAGTTCTCAAACATAGGTCAAACTGACCAATTCACTATCTCTCCCCTGGATCATCCAGTTATTTGTATACCTCACCTCTATTATATACCTCTTCAAAAAGATTCTAAGCCTTTTTTCTTTGTGGTTGTTTTCCCCATATTTGGTACAAACACTTCAAGGAAAACAAAACAAAACAAAAGCCTTTGTCAAACTGATTATAAGGACTTCTAGAACATACGCATTCCACCTAACACTGAAAAACACATGGAAACACATCGGAGTTACACCAGAAAATCAGAATTGAGAAACTAAAAGGAAAGTTTAGTTCAGATTATTATTAAAACTAAATTTGAAAACATTTTTGGCAAGACAGCCTTAGAGAGAGGTAGAGTGGCCATTTTAGAACAAATGTGTATTTAATCAGAAACAGAAAAATCCATTCCTTTAGAAAGGTGATGCCTGCATGCCACTGATAATCAGACTGTTATAACATTAGTGGCAAGTCATCTTGCATCCAGCATTTTCAAATAAAAGGAATTAACAGAAATTCTTCTCATGGATTCAAAGATACCTATTTTTAATACCCTATGACAAAAAAAAGTTGTGTTTCTCACAAGATTTTTAAATCAGTAATTGGAATGTTACATTGGAATAAACTGAGTTTCCAACAACACTATATCTTGATTTCTGATACACAAATACCAGAGTAAATATTCAATTGCCAAAACTGGAAACAACCTGTAAGGTGCAACGGGGCTTTTATGCAGAAAACGCACCAAAAGCCAATAACTGAAAGCTGAAGCCAGACTGTATCAGAAAAGAAACAGAAGCATAGGAAGGTGAAGCCAGAATGAAGAGAGGGTAGCTATGGCTGACCTTAGTAGGGTCATTCTCCCATTTTCCCACATTCCTTGTCTTGTGAAAAGGACACAGTCTCAAGTCAAGACATAACAGTGGAGCAGTAAGGCACTCAAAGGGGCAGAGAAAGACATATGTTATTTTTGGCCACACTGCTAGACCGAAACCTCTGGAAGAGAGAGGGAGAAGCCATGACGCTCCACCGCTCTGAAGGAGAAACCAAAGCACAAAGAAAAGTTTTGGAGAAAGAGGTTTATAAAGGCACAAGATCAACAAATCCTCTAAAGTTCCCACCTGTCCAGTTACCTCATATCACATAAATGGTTTTTTAGCAGTAGTAGTGATTGATCATTATTCAGACTTATTTAAAAGTAGATAAAAAAATATTATCTGCCTTCTTGTATCCGGAAATGGATGTCTTTTTTTTCACAAAAGATATCACTGTGCTCAGCTGAAAAAGTCATAAGTAAATGCCTTGCCAGTATAAGAGGTCAGAAGAAATGATCTAATAATCCTTTGTAGCAAAAAACTCTATGCATATTTGCTTTGATCAGAAGTGGTTTGTTTTATGCTAAGATAGATCCAGCTAAATAAAAATTACCAGAAAAGTTGGGGAATGGAGGAGGAAAAGGTTCCTCTAGCAAGAAAGAGATTAATAAATAAAATCTCATCTCTGACTATTTTCCAAATGATAATCCCTCCACCTTTAATGGACCTCTTAAAACATTTGTTAGTTTTTGTTCTTAAAATAATTATAATACTTGCACTGAAATTATATTATCAGGATGTGGTATTTACACTGGGCATTATTACTTCTTGTTGTCATTCTTCTCCCTCCATTAATTACGACACATTTTGCGTAAGTAACATCCCTTCTTTAAAGTTAAGAGCAAATTTTGCACACTGTGCTTGCTACCAGAAATAGTAATTTGTGGTGATACATTGTATTAATTTTGCTTTTATTTTCATGCACATTTAGATTTGCACTGAAATAGGATAAATTTCTGCAACAGCATGAGTGGAGACCTCCTATGGTTGGTGATAACTGATGAATGACAACTGAAATTGCAGATAAAGCTTATTAGAAAACAAGACTAATAGATGGGAGCCTCTCACTGGCTGACAAGCATAAAAACACATTTATTACTAGAAACTATATGAATTTTTTAACCTTGTGATATTATGAAATATGGTGATTAGATCATCCTGTTTTATCACAAGAACAGTCCTCAAACATTTACATATGAAAAAAAAAAGGAAGGTGATTCAGATTTCATTATTAACATGGCAATCCAATTTTCTAGTTAGTTTCTTAAATATAGGTGCCCCTTCTTTAGTGATTGCTGCCAATAAACCAAACAGACGACTCTTTCATACAGGCTTCAACATGCAAATTAATTTCAAATGGACATCTAGCTAGGGTAAATCACTTCCTGTTCAATGCAATCACAACTTATTCTTGACCAATCCACATATATTCACACGAAAATTCTAATTTTGGAAAGGTATTTATCTTCCTAATATCTTACATAGAAGGTCTTATAATCTGAATGCCTTTCTATTTTAGTGAAAAAGTCCTTTTAGTAGGTAGAGAAGTATTCTAATAGGCCAGCAAAGGATATAATGCAAAGAAGCAATGAAATCAATGGAAGTGAAATAACTAAAAATGCTAACAAATGTTCTTCATAAATACTAACATAAATCATTACTGTATATATGTTGAAATAGTTCTGATAGTGCACAATTCTTAATATTTTGGCTATAAAAACACTGCTATTGCCTGCTATAAGCTTAAGCAGGACAGCTTTCTTGTATTAATGTTTGACAGAAATTGAAATTAATGAAATGTTATGAACAAAATATTAGCTCTTTACTAAACCTGAAGTAGAATTCAGAATTACATTAAACCATAAAGAAAATAAAGCCAAGAGAGACTTAAAGTAAAAAGTCTCTGAGTCTGTTTTACTGAATTCTATATAAACCAAATAGCATACCTGGTGAAACATTAATTAGATTTATAAGTTTCACTTATCTAAGACACAGTTAATAAAATGGACTTATTTTATACATTTGACTTTTAACCTGAAACTTTTGTTTGTTTGTTCCTTTTAACTTATGCTAGATGTATCAGAAATAGATAACATCAATAATACAATTAATTTGCTTGTTACAGAAGGTAATGGTTTGATCAGTGAGGGTGAATAATAACAAAACAAATCAAGTTATCAGTTGAAAAGAGTAAACAGAACTAGTACCTCTATGGCAAAAGTAAAGAGAGCTTGTGATGACCACATGTGTTAGAAAGTAAAGTCTTACTGATTTCTATATCCTTTGTCTCCATATGAAAATTCTCCAAACTAATACAAAATTTGAAGTAGTATACTAGCAAACCAGCCTGGATACATGCTATTTTTTTTACTCCAATAAATTCTCTATACAAGGATAAAAAAAGTTATGATGGTAAAGATCAAATGAGGATCACAAGTGAAACAAGCTCCACCTATCTAAGGTGCAATCCAAATAAAATATTACATTGCTCTATTTTGCATAGTTTAATTACACCTTCTAGTAAAATTAAAACAGACTTGGTGCTTTAAAATTACATTTTAACCTGAATATTTTGTTTTTCAATTGACTCTTGAATATTTCTGCTGAACCATACACAACAAGAGCCTAAAATTATAAAATCTAAATTCATATATTCTAATGTGTCATACTTACAGAACTATACTATACAAAATAAATAGCACCTTAAAAAACAGAGGAAACTATTTTAGTGTTAAAAATGCAATTTAATAATTGTAACTTAATTAGCAGTACTTTTTTCTATTCTTAGGGGCAAGATGATACAGCAGTATAGAAGTTACTTGGAGCAACTAAAAAAGGCTGTTCTATTGACACACGAAGCAAGAGAAAGATGTTGCTGAAGGTATGAACCTTGGATTTTGTTAAACTTTGGCAAATTTTACTCCTAATTTTGGCAAAAAAATCAAATGGTTTTTAATTTGCAAAATACAACATAGAGTTTTGATATCATTCAAATAATTCTAGGATACCCAACTTTGAAGTAAGTCTAATACTCTTCATTTGTGTTTACGGGATGCATTTAAGCCTCACTTGATTTCACATTCAGTTACACATTTCCACTTACTGAATTCTGTTGTCAGTGAATAAACCAAAATTTATAGCATGATATGCAAAACAGAAAACCGCATTTGTTCTTATTTGATTAAGGAGAAAACTAGCATGACCTCTAGAAGACGCAACATTCATATTCAACTGTAGAATAATTTAAAACAACTAAGAAAACATAGGAACATTAATGCCATTTAAGTATTTAAAGAAACATCACTTTTCAAATTTCATTCCACTTAGAACATTCCTTACTTATGCCTGTAGAAAACTACTTGTTTTCCCTGTGCTTGGCAGTCATTAAGTCAGGTGAAAAATTCCATGAAATACCTTCCAAGTAAGTAAAATGAGAGAGTACTTTAAAAGAAAACAGAAAAGTCAAGTTAAAGTCTTGATTTTAATTAAATGAATCTGAAAGAGGAGTAAAAAACTCTGGTTTTCTGTTGAAGCCATGTAAAAGATAGGCAAATGTTAATATACACTCTTTTATTATTTTGTAACTCAAATATAAAATTCTCTGTTGCTAGCTGAAAGCTCCCACTATGTTACTGATATTTATACTATTCATGAATCATGAGTCTTTACAATTTTTATTCTCAGAAAATAATACTACAGTTTTTGGATGAAATAATAATTTTTTACATTGTACAAGAATTTTGTATTTATCCATACCAATCACCTTAAGAATCAAAATGAAGAGATCTTATCATACTATCTAAATCATCCAATGCTATCATAAACATTCATCATAGTTCCAAATAGAAGAATATTAGATTTTTACGTATTACATTGGTTCCTAAAAATAAACTCCCCTAATTTCATTGCCCTTTTGAGTACTGATGAATCTGTATTATTAATGATGCTTTATCTCCTTTACTATATTTTTCAACTCTTCCTACTCTATGTTTCACAATTCTCTTCCCCATTACTTCCAAATCCCTACATCCAGACCAGAATACCCAGAAGAATTAAGTAAAAGTATTAATTAGGGCTACGCAGTAAAGCTAGACTAAGCATAAACCCATTTTCCTAATTGAAATAAGGGTTGATTGAGTAAGCTCTTAAAGGAAAGTTCTGTGTTTAAGTGTCCATAATATTATCTATCACAGTTGTAACAGAATGCATCTTCCCATAGCATTGTAAAACACCTTCACAATGAGGTGTTAAGCTGGAACAGACTTTGGAGACATACCATAGATAAGTAAAACCAAAGTGTCAAAAGGTAGTATCTCAGTATTCTGAACAATTGGAAATATTTTGAAATAGGCTACCAAACCTACACTAATATCAAGCAAACAAACTGAACAAATGCAGGGAAGTTACAGATATCTGTCTGTAACTTACATTATTTAACGTTTACATCTAGCATAGTTAACAACACTGTGTTCTTCTTATGTTCTGAGAAAAAAATTAAAAATGTTAAAGGCAGCTGTTTAAGTTCCCAACCTGAGAAATATTCAGCTCAGACAAACTATTATGTGAGCATTCCCAAAGCATTCACTGATATTACTTGAATGCAAAAATTTGACCTATGAAATGTAAATATTTGCAAGCTGTCAGGGGAAGGGTCTGCCTTCATGTTTAAGTTTTCACGGTACTATTACTCCTATGTCTTACTTTATGTATAAATGTATTACTTATTTTACAAAAAGTAGTATATAGTACTTATTCTGACAACATAATACTGCTATACATTCTGTCACAAAACCCATGTCAGTCTGCAAGAACATCTGAGTGATAAGAAACTAGTCCCAAAGATTTTGCATCAGTCTGAAATACTTACTGTTGCTGGGGAGGCCCGTGTTGTATGAGTCACTGAATGACCAGAATTTTCCATTGAATTGCCAATCAGATAGGTCCCTCCTGAGCTGCTAATGAGTTGTCCTCCTGTGACACCCATCTGAATCCCTCCAGTGCCCACCATGCTATGAGACGAGACCACTGTTGTCACCTGTGCAGAACTTCCTTGAGTATCAAAATAATTTCCCCCAGTGTTTTGGCTGTACATCTGGGTTTCTGTGTAAGGATAAGTTGTTGATCGGCTTCAAGAAAAGAAAACAAAAAGAAAAGAAATTATTTGTATTGATCATTTAGCTAAGGGAAATGTTGTAATTCTAGAAATGTATGTACAATAGTTATAACCATATTAAAGTAGACTGGCAAACACCACTGCCTCCTCAGAGAGTAATATTTAATCAAGTCAAAGCACTAAATAACTAATTCAGTGACAATGTTAAACAAAGTATCCACCAAACCTTACAGAAAAATTTGTCAGTCTTACCTGAAGAGGAGGAGAGAAGGGAAGTAGGACAAAAATTGAGGAGACAGTCAGAATGAGCTCATCCAATTATTAATATATTGCAAGGCAATTTATAAAGGTCCACCTGTTTTAACTTTTTTTAATCTGACAATAAGATTTTGGATTTTAGTCAGATGTTATATATTTTGCATACTGTGCATGTTGCAAAATTGCAAACAGTTCATACAAATGTCAGCCAAGATAATCAATGTTCAAGAATCCTTTGTTATCCATCATTTTTAAATTCATTAAAGCTGTTGGCTAAAGCTTCAAATTCTGAGTTCACTGGCATTTTGTGAAATGCAGTTATGTTTAGAGGGTGAATTCAAAATTGGATATGAATTCATGTTACGATAAAAAATTTAATAAATAAAACCAAACCAGAACTATGATTCGTAAAAAGGTCACAAAGATGAAAGAAGTTAAAGGTATGCAACAGTAAAATTTTTAAAATCACTTTAAACTATGAAACATTCGTGCCTCATCAACCAGTTCACCCTAACAAAACTATTCAGCTACTGAAACCTTCTACCATATGTCTCATGTTCTTAATCACTTATCTTGCATCATTACACTTCATAGGTTATAATCTATTTATGGTTTTTGAATGTGTATTTGTTCCCACGTACTAAATTTAATCTTCAAATCAACGTATTTTAAAATTATTAAGTAAATAGCTTTCATCATTTCAAAGGCCAGATTCCTCATCTTGCAAAAGTCTATTTGCAAATTTTATCCCGTTTCATGACTGCTAAGCTTTGTATCTTGATTGTATCAAGGAGGCATAATAACAGAAAGGTCAAAAGGTAAAAATCAGTCAGTTTACCCAACCATTATTTTTCTTATTTGAGCATAAAAATCTGTAGTAATGCTTGTAATCAACAGGCAACACCATTTTGAAATTCAAAGTTCTCCATTAACTTGGAGTTGCATATGCTGAGATGCATTTAGTCCAACTGAATAAATTTTAAAAGTATCATGAGTCAGAGAAAACAGAGAAGTGCCCAATCTCTGCAAAAGTCTTCATTTATTATAATCAAACAAAACACAAAATCATGCAACACCATGCAACTAAATTACTTCAGTAAAGAAATTCTGACACTTTTGTCCAAAACCACAAGAGAATAAAGCAGCATCTGCATTTTATGCAGTAAGCTGGTGATTAATACACCTATCCAGGAACTTGAAGTCAGGCTTTTTTTTCCCTCTACCTAGACAGGGATTAGTTTCTTATCAATATATAGAAAAGGCCATGGCAATTTACTGTTTGTTGTTATGTTTTTTTAATTATGAAAACTTATGCAAGATTAATTAGTAAACAGTGGACTCAGAGATAATGATTCCTTCTTCAGCTTCAGACAATCATTACTTTAAAGTAACTGAAGAACATACAGCACCTTACCAATAACCAAAGTCACAAGTTTTGTTTGGCCACAATGGTTTCTCCCCTCCTCTTCAGAGACTTTCTGAAACTCCGAAACTTTAGCTTTAAAATCCTAAATGTTTCATAAGCCTCATATATTATTTGCTCTTATCCATCCTTAAGCTACTTAAACATTTTCCTTTTTGAGTATTTCAAAAGCCTCAAGATCAGCTGCAAGAAACTTCAAGTTAATCTAAAAGAAATGCCTTGCAGTCTACTGAAAACAAAGCAAAATAGTTCTTCTAGGGACTAATGCTCAAGCAGACAGTTAAACTATTAACAATTCTTTTGGAGAGTTAAAATCAGTTGATCTCTGATAATCTATGTATGTGTTCAGGTACCATGCAGGTCTCAGTTAATCTGTTTCATCAAGCCAAGGTATCATCGTGATACCTTGTGATACCATTGTGATATTGTCATCTTGTGATAAGCAAGACAACTGCTAGCAGAGCTGGTGTTGCATCCGTCTCAGAATCACACAATTTACAGAATGTGAACACTGCTATGCAGCAGAGGACCATTTAGGAAAATGTAGTGATGGAAGCTCAGGGGAAACAATTCATGCAAATGATTGTCAAGGGACTGAACACTGTAATTTCTCCCAAAAGAGAAAAGAAAAACTTGGTATCAGTATCAGTTATCAGTAAGGAAAGGAATGAAAGGACAAGGCCATTGTTGACAGTAAAAATAGACATGGCTAGAGGAAAATGACTGTCCAAAGGATGCAAGGAGAACAAATTTCACTTGCATAAGTAGAACTGAAGAGGCAGTTCTTTGAAGCAATGCAAATCCTAGAGAATGCTCAAAAATTCACAGGAAAAAAAGGCACAGAGTTGGTGTGGCGTAGAGAGAGAAAAGGAAATGTTTGTTTGCTTTTACCTTGTTTAGATCTGTATATCATGTATAGTCTCTAAATAGGGATTGTATCAGAACACCTACATCTGCTTATAACATTACTCTGTACAATGGATCAAGAACAATCATTGGGTACACCAATGGGTCACACTCCAATATAAATACACTCTTCCCTTTGTTCCAACAACCAGCAGGTTCTTCTAGAACACCTGATTATTGGAGATGATTAAGCAAACCTTTAGCAATAGAGATTAACAGGGTAATTAAAAGTGAGATAAACCCATTATTATTACATGCAATAATAATTGCAACTTAGCAAAGAGCCTTTTAATTTAATCAAAATACAAACTAAATAATCTGAAAATTAAAAATGCAACTGGATAAGACGATGTTTTGGAAAGCAGTGACTCAAAGGTTTTAAAGTCATTGCATATGATAACATGACCCCTCAACTTAAAACTGTAGCAAAGAAGAAAATAAGACTTGAAATAAGGAAGTCCATAGCACTTGTAGCACAAACATGCAATACTTACTCAAATAATCGGACATATATCATATATATATATATTTGCCTAGAAAACATCACCTACAGACTTGTGCTGGTTTTATTCATGTCTTAGAAATGTCTGACTTGTTGAAAGATTTGTCCATCACTCTGCGTTTTAGTAAAAAAAAAAAAAATCAAACAATTTCTTTTCCAAGAATTGAAAAATGAAGAGTGTCTTTAAATAAAAATTCTCAAATCAGGCTAGAAGTCCAAACAAGTTAACTCAAGTGCAGTTTGTGTTTGTTTTATATCAGGCTTTAACTTGAAATTATATTCCAGTAACTTCTGTGTCTTGCAAAGTCAGTAATCAACTACTGAATTCTTATCACTAGCTGTAGGCACCAACTTGGAAAATGCAAGTCTTGCGTAAAATGCACATAAATCTATTTTTTTTTACTTGAAGATGTATACCTTTTTTACTGTAATTTGAAATACCAGCATTCCTTCACAGTGGCTGTACAAGAACAGCATCTTAATTCAAACAAGAAAACCATTCAGTGCCAATTTTTTTTATTTTTCTGTAATTGTAATTCAAACAAACACGTAAGAATAATTATTATCTTATTCATCAAGTAATAACCTCAGAACTATTCTTGTGGGTTTTGATATGGATTACCTACATAACTTAGCAGGCAGGCACGTAAGTATTTTTTCACTGTCATCTCTGTAATGAAAGTTAGCCTTTTATGACACTTAATTAACTAAGTTTTTATTTCCTGGGATATAAACATGATAAACACAAGATGAAAATAAATATTTCAAGACACACTATTTAATTATATTCAGAGTAGCTAATGCTCATGATAATGCTATGGTATTGCGATATGGTAGAAAATTTCCATGCATAAAAGCCAAGAAAGTCTTTCACGCCAGAACATCCCCAAACTTCTTTATGATTTTAGTATAATCCTGTAGTCCTAAAGGTGGTAGTGAACGTCATAGAAACTAGAGAGAACAGAATCTTTTGTGTAACACTAAGGAAGGCCTTATCACAGCCAATGCATTGCTGCAACGTCTGGAGGCGGTGTATCATAAGCAATGGCAAGAAAGGGAAGTGCCATATACCCTAACACTGACACAACAGAACATGATACAGCAGTCAAATGATTATGGAGAGGGCTAAATCATCTGTCTCACCCTGTCTCATACAACCTTCTGCCTCCCCACAAGAAAATCTACTCCTGTAACCAGAATATGGATTCGGGGCTTTTTAATAACAGATCAAATCCCAATGAAGCAATAACTTTCTTCCACAAAAGACTCCTCAATTGATCTAAAGACAGAGGTGGAAGAACTGATAAGACAGTAAGTAATCATTTCCTTTCACCAATCCCCCTTTATCAAATGAAACTGCTAAAACCAAAGATCAAAACCTACACTATGAAAGGGCAATTAATGCTTCTATAACCAGAGAACAAAAAGCAATTTCTTCTGTAACAGTGAATAGTTGACCTGCTTTGTGCATATACGTTTTCTCTACACACACAACTTAAAATACATCAGCCAGAAAAAGCTTTATAAAATTTACCTAAAATAGAGTTGCATTATTCCATATAAAGAATTTCTTATTTGTCACATTCAAAACTTAAAGTAAATACATTACTGACAGGCATTCATTATCAATAAAAAAGAACTGAGATCTTCAACACTCAGTCCAAGATCTTTTTTCCACATGGAAATAAAGCAATAAAAGCACATGCAATGCACAACTGCAGGAAAACCCTCTAAACCAGGGAATGAAGTAAATGAAAACAGAGGAGAAATATTCTCAGGACCTGTAAGTTAGACAGATAAGGAAATCTTAGTTGCAGACCTCTAGAAATTCTGATGAAGTACAGCATACCTACGGTCCAAGAAATATGGTATTGCCACTGTTAGGAACATGTCACAGGGTTGTATTAAAACTGCAAGACCTCAAGACTCAGGCTTGTCAGGCTTCCTGTACCTAGACTTGTCTGTGCTAGCCTAGAGCTTTGTTCTAGCTTAGCTGCAACAGTAACTGTTGAACAATCAGATAAATGTTACTTAATCTGTTTCTATTTTAGCTTAGCTTTCTACAACTGTGGGGCATAAAACCTATCATTAAAATGCTGATACATTGCTCTAACAGATAGTAATATCCAATAATTACTCTGTGTAGAACAAACAATCCATGACCCTAGATTAAAAACATAGCAAAGACGATCATGAGCGTGGGATGACAGTATTCAAGAAGCATCCAGCAAATGTTAAGCTCACCATATACAGTAAATTCAGATGTAATATGGAAACGGAAACCAATGAAGAATGAATAAGGTGTAGACTGTGCTAGAAAACATATTCAAAATTGCTGCAAGTGGACTCCGTGTGGGTAGAGAGCCCCCCACCATCCATCATACTTCTCCAGGCATAACAACTGTGAAGATGGTAACTTGCTGTAACCCTTTCTCAGATGGAAGCCATTGACCTTAGTACACAGTGGGGTAATAAAAGGGTAAGCATGATGCCAGAGAAAAAGGGATGGACGCTAGGAAGATAACAACTTTAACTGTTTTGATAATAATTATTTGACAGTTAAGATTTCAATTAGAGTAATAGTAAATCCTTGGGTTTGCATACAAGGTGTGTTTTGCCCACATAAACCACACAGACTGTAGTACAACCAATTGGTGAAGAATGTGGTTTGGATGCAACAGCGACAGCAATTCTCAGACAATCCCAGCAATTAAAACCCTCTTTGCCACACCAGAATTATCACGAAAATGGCTACACTTGATTAATGCATTACAATTTATGTAAGAAGAAAGTTCATGTCTAGTATAGAGGACTCACTTGGCTTCTAAATATAGGTGCAGCCATAATATTCTTCATCTATTCTAAACTGCCAGGTAAACCTGTACATGTCATCACAACAACAGTGCATTTTTGTTTCAGGATAGAGTGACATGCTTGACAAGCAAAATTGTAATTAACCAGACACAAATGTAGATAACATAATTCAAATATTCTCATATTATACAATGTATGTGACAAGTTGTAGGTTACACCCCTTGTATTATCATTATGGCTCCAATTATAATAAAACCAAATAACTTTTAAGCATAGACAAATCATGATATAAAATGTGTGGGAAGACTTGTGTTATAAGAATACAAGAGTTACACTTGACAAAGACTGTGAAACCTGACAAATTTCTTACCTTTAGAATCAAAAGAATCAGGTAACTCTTTCCTCATATATATTCTAATTGCATCCTTTGCTGTTATCATATATTGACTTAAATCAGTGCTAGTTTGCAAGTGCTTTATTTTGAACTAAAGAATAATTCTTTCATCAGACATACTGTAACATTTGTTCCAGAGAAGCCTGTACACTGAATTAATGTCTTCACCCTAACTATGGGTTGCAGACTTCTTAATCCATTGCTAGAGCAGTACTGTTATTTGATAGGTCATGGAAGCATCCTATATCTGATTAGGAGTTAAGATTTTGATTTAGCACAGTCATAAAATAAATCAAACATATAATCATAGAAAGACAACCCAAAATACAAACCAGTGATCACTCTAGTCAATCGCATCATTTATAAACCTAATCCTATTTTCTGAAAGTGAAACAGACAATTTCTGGAGTAGGAGTAACTGCACAAATTGGCTGTACCACACTTCTGTGAATCTGTCAGGATCCACAAGCCTCATGTTTCACAGGTTTCAGTATAAAGAATAGAAAAAGATGAACTGCAATCTGAACACTTGCCTAAATATTTTAGCCCAAGCGAGGCTGGCCTCTGTGTTTTCTGTCACAGCAGAACACAACACAGTCTATGCCAGCTTTGTTTAGGGATATGGTAAGCTTTTTGTTCACTTCCAAAAATTCTGAAATGTCACTCCTGCATTGATCTAGCTCTGAACAAGCTAATCCAGTGGCAAAACAAGAAGAGGAGAAACAAAACCAATTTTTTTTAAACCATAGATTTAGGTAACAATAAAATGGCAAATAGAAAAACAGTTCTTAAATCTCTGAAGAAAGCTAGGCTTCAGCAACCTACAGCCCTGTTCTCCTTCACCTGTCAAATGAATGGCATTATAACATGTAATACATATATTCAATAACTTCAATTTACATAAATGACATTTTTCCATTCTTATCTGGAGTATAAAAGTATACAGGAAAATGTGTTTCACAAGATACAGTCTTTAAAAATTCAGAGTAGAAACACAGACTGGTCCCATTCTCCATGAATGAAACCATAATCTCTAGAAAATTTAATGTTCCTATAAGTATTGAACAACAACTTGGCTGTTCACAATGTTGTTGTTCACAACAACATGGGTAAATTCTTCTTCTATAGGAGAGAAAGACAATCTGGATTAGGCTCACTTGCTAAGGAGAGCTTTCTTACTGTGTTAAGGAAGTTTTTTATATCCCATTGACTGATTTTGCAGAAACTGACACATGGATTCAGACACAGAAACACAATAAAATCATGGAAACCTGAAGGTTCATATTAAGCAGTCATTAACATCTGGTTCTGGTTTTTCCAAGGGCTGTAAGCAGTCATCTCATACACTGCCAGAAGTGCACATGCCAACAGCTCACATGAGAACTTATAAGTGATAAATGAAAAAAGAAACTTGAATACTAGCCTATTTAAGAATGACCTCCTTCAGAGGCTAACAGCGGACAACTGTGGTTGCAATGAATTCGTGCTGCCGCTGAGTCCTGCTGTATGGGACATGCTAGAACTCCAGTATGAACTGGAGTCGAAGGCAGCCAAGTGGTATGCTACAACTGATATCCCTAACGTGTTTCTCAATCCCTCTGGCAGCAGAGTGCTGGCCACAGTTTGCTTTCACTTGGAGGGGTATCCAGTACACCTGGAGTCGACTGCCCAGGGGGGAAAGACAGCCCTAATATTTGCCATGCTCTCTTTTTTGCTGTACATGTTAAAGATTGGTTTTAGCTTTTGCATTTATAAGAATCAAGTAATGAATAAGCTGACCAGGAATAAAGGAGCCCTGCCTCCAGTCAGATGGAGGAAAGGGACAACCGGCTTTACTGGACTGTGTGGGTTCAATAGCCTGGCACATCAGCCCATGGGAGATAGCTTGTGCCATAGCACTTGGGACAGTCTGAAGAGGACAAGATATGAAAAATATGCTGTACACCACAGCCAGGGACCATAGTCCTGTGCTGGGTGCCAAAAAGGACTGTTGTGGTTTAACGTCAGCTGGCAACACCCCTCAGAGTTGCTTGCTTGCTGCACCCCCAGTGGAATGGGGGTAAGAATCAGAAGGGTAAGAGTGAGAAAACCTGTGCATTGAGATAAAGAGAGTTTAGTAAGTAAAGCAAAAGCTATGCCTGCAAGCAAAGCAAAACAAGGAATTCATTCACCACTTCCCATCGACAGGCAGGTGTTCAGCCATCTCCAGGAAAGCAGGGCTCCGTCATGCGTAACGGTTACTTGGAAAGACAAACGCCATGTCTCCGAACGTCCCCCCATTCCTTCTTCTTCCCCCAGCTGTGTATGCTGAGCACGACATCATATGGTCTGGAATATCCCTTTGGTCAGTTTGGGTCAGCTGCCCCGGCTGTGTCCCCTCCCAAGTTCTTGTGCACTCCCAGCCTGCTCACTGGTGGGGTGGGGTGAGAAGCAGAAAAGGCCTCAACGCTGGGTAAGCACTGCTCAGCAGTAACTAAAACATCTCTGTGTCATCAACTCTGCAGCACAAGTCCAGAACACAGCACCAGACCAGGTACTATGAAGAAAATTAACTCTATCCCAGCCAAAACCAGTACAATAGGGAAGTCTAATGCATATTTAAAATACACTGTTTAGGATTTACAAGTGAGAAGAAAACAGACAAGACAGTCTATGAAAAATGAATTAAGCAAAATATGCTAGTAGAAATGACCAAAGAATGCTGCCAGTGTTAACATCAGAAGTCTCTGATCTAAATAATAGTGCTCTTTTGATTCACTTTTGGATTACCATCAACAAATAAGTACCTGCAGACAATAAAGAAGCTTTCTAAATCTATTTTCTGCTAAAGCTGTTAACACAGCAAAAATGGCAAAAGGTAGGTAAATGAAAAAAAGAGGTAGAGAAACTCCTTCCCAAGCAACGTGATCCTACTTTGATGTTTGAGCCAACTTCAAAGCTGGTGCTGATCCAAGTCAGGCATTAGACTAGGTAACCTCCAGAAGTCCCATCAAACCTAGATTATTCTTTCTATGTTTCTAAGCTCATGTATTGGCAAAGTAAACTTGATGACGAAAAAAACAACAGGAAATGCACAATAATGCACAGAAAAGAGGCTAAAGAAGCAGCAAAAAGAGACAGTGTTACTCTCCTTCCTCTGCCTCTCCTCATTCCATTGGAAAAAAATACCTATTTTATTAAACACAGGAATGAAATTACATTACTACTTTCTTTAAATAATAACTACAGCTGCTGCACCTTTCTATGCATTTGCCACTAGGACTGCAGCCAGGAAGACAGAAGGCTCTGCCTTCTGTCCTGAGGACAGAAGTTACACAGTACGTCCTATGGACAGAACTTACCCATAAACTGAAAGGTACTTTTTGAAGGAATACTATGCTGTATATATAATTTCATGTAAGTCCACCTAAAACAATCACAAGAATTCTATTTACACAAAAATTCTGCCTTAATAAAAACAAACAGTGTGAATTCAGCTTGTTATCCAAAAAAATATTTTGACAATAAGAGCTTTGATTGAAACATTTCTCTTTCCAACTTAAAATACACTGGTTGATATAATCTAACTGAAAATATATATTTAACTTCACATTTTAATAAACATTCAAATTCCGATCATTTGCCAACTTACATAGCTCCATTAGTGTAGACTGTGTCACTTCCCTCCACATACTGAACCTGTGCTGGGTAGACATGCTGTACCTGTTGCACAGTCTGCACTTGCTGTACCTGAAAACAAAACCACCAGAAATGTGGGATCAGAAGGACTGATGCTTCAGTGCATCTAATGGCTTCTAAACAAGATGGGATATCTCTGTTCTCATAGCAAAGAAAGTTACTGTTACAAAATATTTGTGCTGCAAGTCTGGTAAATGGAGCCCTAACATTTAAGACGTATGCTCTGTGAGCATACGTACCTTCAGTGCCAAAGACAGAACTAACTGGAAAAAGTAACAAGGATGAAACGAAGTACAACCATGCTATGCACCAAGCTGAAGAATTACAATTACTACAAAACAAAGTATCATTTGGCCACATGTATGCCTTTTCTTATTCCATTTCAATAGTACAAGCCTTAAAATCACAGCTCAAATGTGTTGCAGTAAGTTTAGAAATAAAGGTTCACATTAAGATGGTTTAGCTCTTTTTGAACTTGAGTTAAACTACAGTGGTACAAGCTTTTTTCCCAGTAATGCTTTGATCCAATGTACGATTATGGATCAAAACCCCCAATATGAGTAACACCTTTCCCAGAATACCATGAGCTATAACAAACTCCAACAAAACCTGGTTTTGCCTCAATGAGCTAAACAACAACAAAGGCAGTAAGGCATGGATTATCTTCACATATATAGCTGAGCTGGCATGCCTGTTTTGTAAAAGCACACACATAGACACAAATCAATTCCTTTGATTCATATACTATGTAGGGAAGATCCAGGTTATGCAATTTTCTCTCCAGTCTTAATTTTTTGTCTTCTGCCACCATAAAGATTAAGGATTCCATACTCTACACTTGCCATCATTTAGAGAAGCCATATTTAGGTTCAAGAGCAGTCCAGAATCTGAAAGATGCAAAAAGACTTACAGACTTCACAGACCAGCACAATTTTACCCAAGAAACTGAATCAAGAAGGTGACAATGCACATATTTAGTAAACAGATTTAACATAAACTACTTTTAAGTGACTGTTATTTTTCTCAGATATTTTGCTATGAGGCAACTTCAGCCTGATCCAGTTGGTCTTAAGGATTGCAAACACTGTAACCCCAGACGAATCCAAGTTTCAGGCATTTGATGGATCATGTGCAAGAGCTGTTTGAGAATACCCTACTTTAATACCTTTAACTCTGGTGTATTTTAAAAAGTTCTGTAAATAAGCACATTTTTCCTAGTCTTTTATAATATTGACTCAGGAAAGTGAAAGGAAAATCTAGATTTTCACAGAAATCTTCCCTTAGGTTGACATTAAAACCTGAATTCTGAAAAAAGCAAAGCATCTAAGGTTTTGAATGCAGATATACTAGCATGATAGAAAATCAGATGTTTCTTTCCATTAACATAATGAGACACAACGTGATGGTTAAAATATCTACTAAAATCTCATTTTCCCCATGAATAATTACATAAATTAACAAATATACCTGAAATACAATTTCTCAACATCAAAAAATATACTTCAAAGATGTTTTCTAATTATTAAGGTAAGGTACAGCTGTGTACATTTCCTCTCCTATAAATATTTAGTTATTTAACAGAAAGATTCAGTTCTCAAAGTCAACACAAAAAACTCTGAGCCAAATCATGCACGTTACTAGGCTTTGGAACAATTTTTTTAAATTGAAAAACATAAATAGTTGTATTGTACAAACACGTTTTCAAAGATATAACTACTTCTATTTCCATCACCTTTGACTTAATTGCTTATATTAATTCAAATCATAATTTCATAGAATGGGCTTGATCCAAATCCACTGTAAGAAAGTTACGCCTGTAAGCTTGCTTTTAATTAGTACCTCTCAATATTCAAATTTGCCAATCTGTAACAAAACCATCTATTAATGCAATAATTAGCTAAAATGTTTATGTGCTTTACTGTGAAACATAGATGGAACATATTATAATAGTTTTTAAGATTGACTCTAAAAGTATTTCTTCCTCTTGGGTGACCCAAGTTCTATGACCTTTAATCAACAGGAGAAGGGGAGTTATTGTTGATCAGTCTATTACAGAGCACCAAACCGATCTACTTAACCTATACAGTGAGAGAACATCTTGAAAGCAGGCTTTGTTCTTAAAACCAGTAACTTGTCACCTGCCATGTAATGGATATGCTCCATTTTCTGTCTCAATAGAACAGCTGTGGAAACACTGTGGAAATGATGCTGTTGTCAGGATGAATTCCATGCTCTTGTCCAACCTCTCCCAAAATGCACTTTGTTCCCTATTCACACACACTGGATATGGCTTACTCCCTATTAAAAAAAAAACGACACTGTTTTTCTATTAATGAAGGAAATGTGATTTTCTCCCTCCAACCTGCATACTGATAAAATGGAACTCTACAGTATGTACAAATACAACATTAAAAACTTCCTGTGAGTAAATGCAGGTCACATTCGCATTCTGTAGAAGGTATTATATTCTCCCATTATTCTTGGATACAAGCTGCTACCATTTCAAAACCAACAGATTCAGCACAGTGCAAGACCTTTACCACAGAAATGATAGGATACTGTAGGGACAAAGTGGTACAGACTGTGTCAAAGCTCAGTGTCTATTGCACAGGAAACTGAAAAATTCCAAAATGTGTTTATTTTCTGATTTGGAACAACAAGAAAAAATTAATTTACCATAAAACAAAACATCAAAAGAGGTTAAAATTAAAATTTTCATTCATAATTTTCAAATTTTCACCAATTTTTATATAAATTCTTGATTAGCCTAAATGTCATGACTATGCAAATGAAGTAACTTATTTTTTAAATCAACATTTAAGAATGAGTACACTACAGTGCTATTAAAACACCTTACCTACTTTTGCAGATCAAAATGTTTTTCCTTTAAATTTTAACAATGAAGTTCAATACAAAAGGGTTACTGAATTATGTTAAATTTTTTCTAATACAGTAATAAAAAGAAGACAGTTTATAAAAAAAGTTACTTTGCTTCAGCTTCTCTGAAACTCAGTACTGCTACAGTTAAATTTATTATGGTGCCCAAGGAAGCTTTAGTCACTACATTGTACTGCAATGTACATAACAACATTCAGGTAGAGAAAGTTAAGAGGTAAATATTTTTCCTGTTAAGCAATGACAAATAAGTAAGTGGCCTTTAGGATGGCCTTGCATATGAAAATTCTGCCATGCTGAAAATCTTGGTTATATGATAACTCCAATACTAATTTTATTTCCTATTTTACTTCATTGTGGGAAAAATATTTCCATGAGAATTAAATCAAGTGCCTCTGGATTTTCTTTTTGATCTTCAACAACAGGAAGAAATGAAATGCATATATCTACTCTCTATGAGCACAAAATTTTTTGACAAGAAGTTAGTTAAGTTGCTTAAAACACCACCAAAAAAATAAACATATTTTGTGGAAATTGAAAAAAAAAGTCTTTCTTCTCTTCTGTTTTATTTATCGCTTTCCTTGCACCTTTTATTAAGCTGTTAAAGGAATTGTATCAGCTATGTTCTTTAGTTTTTAGGGCAGAGCAGAAATTGGAGATCACAAAGAGAAAATTCAACATAGATCTAAACCTAAATGGCCTTCTTGTATTAAAAAATACTCTGAGAATTAAATGTTTCAGGCTGAAAATAGAAAACACAATGAAATATTCATTAAAAAGTGACAGTATTTAAATTAAAAAATTGTATGTTCTGGGGTGGACTGGTGAGCTAGTCATGGTAATTGTTATTGTCTGGCTGGAAAACAGAAAATTAACTGACTTGTATAGGAAATAATCAGTTAAGTAGGGTCAGACAGAAGATCTTGCATTCCTCTTGCTTCAGTGATTCTAGCCCGAAATAAATAACTGGAATAGGATTAGAAGTAAGCAGCTGAAATGTTCCAGGAGAACAAGAGGCGAATGAAAACTTATTTCAATATGCATGTGTAATTACAATTACTAGTTGAAGGGGAAAAAAAAAGAAAAAACAAATTATATTAATTATGCTACCTCAGAGGAACAAATGAGGCACTAAGTTATTTGTATCTATGAGAGTTTGTTAACGAAAATAAAGTGCGTAAAAGCATACGGAAATGCAGAAATTACATTGAAGCATAAAACCAAAATTTAAGAGAGAATTTTGATTTCCCATAAAGAAGTGCTTATGTTCAAAGTACTACTAAGCAAAGACAGGGCTTAGAACAGGGCAAAATATATATGGATTTTTAAACTCCATTTAAAAAAGAACATATAATTATCCATAGTGCCTATGCAAATGACTTGGATGTGCATCATTTTCTGTTCTCAAAGATAAAAATAATTTTTGTACCTTCATTAGTCTGGATTACTTTTAGCAAGCAACATATAAATAGCACATGCTGTAATATTCTAAGCACATTCATATTTATATAATAGCTAATGTCAGTTCATGATTGTGTTTCTCATATGCTAAACATAATTTTGCATTAAGAGCAATTTTGATTAGCAGAAGTCTGCATCTTCAGTTAATGATAAAATTCTTTGTGAATGTGATGGCCACCGTGTCTGGTGAATATGAAGAAATGCTTTTCTCAACTTCTGATGCATGGATATACTTTTATAAAATAAATTATATGACTATTTTTAGTTTTATTTCTCCAATCCTTCCACATTGCATGGCATAAGCTACAAAGTGAGATTAATTTTGAATCCTTAGAAGCTCACTGCACCATGCTAAAGAGTGTCTGTTGAAAAAGCAATGATACATTAGTGAAAAATCCCCGTATCTGAGGAAACAAAAGACTAAGAAAATTCCTCGGGCTATTAAAACGGAATTTAATTACACTCCCACCTTTTTGGTCTTTTGCTTACATGTGGACATGTTTGCCCCCTTACTATTACCCTCTATCCCATCTCAACAGTGACAGCTGCTGTGCTGCATGAAACCGGCTGCCACCATTGCCACTTTCACCAGAGGGGAAGCCCAGTTTTTCATTAATAGCACCTTTTTTTTCCTATTTTTGGAGCATCACAGCAGACTTTCATTACCAGCTATATGCAAATCAGGGATTTGTTTTAGCTGAAAATATAACAAGTTACTCTTTTGCTGTTTGCTTAAAAGACAGGATGCTTCAGTAGAAACACAGCTGTAGGAAAAAGGCTCTTCGTTCACCCTTCCACTTATTCAGCTTGCTCTTCTTCAGGGCAAAAGCATTTCATTTTGAAAAAGATATCATACAATTTGTGAGCATAAATAAAACACTGATACCATGAAAACAACCCTAAATAATGCATGCATGAGATGTCATTTAAGTATGGTGTATATACAGAAATGGAAATGTGGGAAACAAAGACCTCACTAGGCAAAATGAAATACTATACCCTGCCTTAATATTAATTAAAACCAAATTATTCTAAAATGGCATTATTCACTAAAAAGTACTAATAAATTACTATAAACATGATAATACAGAAGTTTCAGCATATACCAACTTGTTGTAAATACACAGACACTAATGTTACAGTATCTCTGAATTTAACAAAATTCAAGAAGTGCTCTATTGTTTTAGTAAATTATATTCACAAGATAATATAATCCAAATGTGAATAGTCACATATATTTTGGATACAGCTGACATTATTATGTCTCTTATAAACCATAGAAAAAAATGAAAGCATATTTTGTATATTATGCACTTAAAATCTTCCCTCCAACTTTCAACATTGGTAACTTTGAATGTGCAGAAATAACAAGACCTCCCTCTGTCATCAAAATAATAACTTTATGAAATTAGCACTCTTTCTCCTGATCTTCTTTAGGCAAATTGGCCCACTCCCATCAAATGTACATAAAGCCGATATTAACTCCACACAAATGTGACCTATACAGAGATAATTCCTCAGGGTAGATTACACCTACAATTTCCTCCACACAGTGATTTTCTGGTTGTTTGATATTCTTTTTTTTTTTAACCTGACAATTGAATTGCCTATCCCATCTACACTCTTCATCATATTTCCTGCTAGCATACAACATTCACATCTTCGCTCTTCCTTTTCTCCTCACTACACATTCACTTCTGTAATCTATCCTCTCCCTCTCTACCAAATCTCCCACACATACCATGTTTTAATCACTGCAGTACTGTCTGCATTGGATTTCCCAACATTCTTGTTGCATCTTCAATCCCTGCAAAATTTTGAAGAAACGCCTCTTCCTTGGCTGGGTTGATCCCTTAGCTTTCCTTGCTGAAACATTATGCTTACTCCTGTGGTCAGTGTTAAAGAGTTAGCTGGAAAAATATAATCTAATATCCCCATAGGGAAAATAATACAAAATAATGATGGTGTATTCAATGCAAGGGAATACTTAGAAGCAGCAGTACTAAAGGAGATGTATGTAAGACTGCAATATATGATCAAGCAAGAAAAAAACAATCTACACCTGGGCTTCTGTATTTTGACAGGAGTATTACATTAATAAAGGACAACTGGCATAATTTCAGAAAAGATGCAGATAGTGAGTGACAAAGATTAATGCGTTATCTATGTGGGAAAATAAGGAGCCAATTCCATCCTAGAAGTTTTCAGAAAGGTAGAAACTTTACACAAGCTAAGTTTATAAATACCAAAGCCCAGCTCATTTTTCATTTGCTTGTGACAAAAATAGAACAGAAATGCAGTTCCTTACAGTTCAATGAATCCAATCATTAGAACTACAATACTATAAAGAATCCTGTATGACACTAACTGGTTACCAGTCTTCATTCCCTCACACTGATCAGTACTTCACATGGATAAAATTCAGTATGCAATGTTAGACTATCGTATGTATATCTTATTTGCTTAAAACAAGCAACTGTGTAGCACTACCAAATTGCCATCTTTCATCTGAAAAGCTGAAATACAGGAATAACAAAGAACAAATCACATAAACTACATCTATTAAACATCTGTCAACATGAAAGAACATAAAAATCAGTCAAACTATCAGATCATATTTCATAACGAAAAAAAGCCTTGCATTTCACAAACCTTACAAAAGAGTTAACCAGACAAAGTTTAGCTAAGTTCAAGCATCATGGAAGCTTCAATTAAAACCTAACATAGTATTCAAAAGCCTCTATCCTAATCAACATTCAAGTAAAGAGAAAGCAAGCTATTTAACAGTCTGAACTCAGGAGAAAATATTTCAAACAACTCTTGATTCTCTAGCGGTGAATTCTCAGCAAATACACAAAGCCAAGAATTTAAATAAAATCTTTTAGGTCCAAACTCAATGCTTTTCTGCATCAGTTTTCTTAAAAACAAGCTTGCATCCTAAAAGATACATCAAGATATAAGCAGAAACTATAGTAATGGTACTATAAGGTATTATAAATTGAGTCTGCACATCAGGAAAAAAATGTTAGTGAGATGTATAAGACTGTGGAACATATACATAAAAATGCACCACCTAGAATTTTAGAACTAAACTTAACAAATGCTGAAAAATTTAATTTAGGGAAAAGTGCTCCACTGGCACAGAAACAAATTACACTATTTAACAAACTATGCCCAGTTCATATATTATTGATTCTGAAACTGTGAAGTCAGTTTTTGATGAAAAACAACTTCAGATGTCACCCAGAGTACCCATCACAGGGACAGCTAATTTCTGTGTATTCTGGAAAAGTCTTGGATAGCTGTCATGGCTTTCACATTCAGTCCCTGTTTTCTACCTCCATACTTTTCCTTTTTTCCTCCCCGTTTTCTTCTGTCACCACTCCTTCCAAAGCTCCTGGGTGCTACATAGGTGAGTGACTGTCTCATGTAACAGGTGTGCAGTGTGCTGTCTTCTACAGAAGTCTTTTTACTTCTCTGGCAAGTGCACATCATGAATTACCTATTGTCATACCACAAATACTTTCATAACATTGTGCAAAGATCTGCAGGGATTCAAGCCTAGAGATACAATGGACAGTGCTTTTCATTTTTACATTTGTATTGCACTTACTTGGATGTCCAAATGAAAGGAGAAATTATATAGCCAATGATATCAGAAAGATACTCATTATTCATTATTTAAAGGAAAAAATGTAAATATTCAGTAACATAAATTAAAGTACATTTCTATGAGCTATTACATGAATTCCATAATAACCTACAGTTAGAATCACATATGTGTACTACTGGTGCTTGTCAGATGCTCCAATTAAGCAACAGATCCTGAAAACAGCTTGCCTTTCTCTGACTATTTTAAGTCCAGCAAAATAAAATTGATAAAAGCAGAGCAAAAGAACTCATTTAGCACCCTTGTACAAAATCAAGTTCTTCACTACATTGTCAAGAACTATTCTTCCTGCAATTTTTTTTTTTAATCTTCCCAAAACTAACAGCCACCTACCTGCTGCTGAACTGGTACCTGCTGTACTACCTGTGTGGGCACTGCTGCCTGGCCAGCCACAGACGTCTGTAAAGTCACAGTCGAACCTGTATCCGACCCAGTCTCTGATGTCTGCATTGTGATCTCTGAATAAAATTAAGACATAAAATTAAAAGGTTAGTGTTAGTGCATTAATTTTTTTTATTTTAACACTTATATTAGTACACTTATCTGTTGCTCATCTCTATTTGGATCTTAAAATTAGCTAATACCAATCGTGGTTATGAGCCAAAAGGTTTTTCCCACTACTAGCATATGAGTTAGTACAAATGGGTTTTTATCTTACTTTTATCTTACTTATATTCAAACTATCTTTACATGTGCAGAAACATATCACTTCTCTGAGTTTTGTCACTTTAGGAATAACTCAGAAAAATCAGCAGCAAATCTTTTCTTGGCTTGTAAATAACTGGTCATCATTCAAAACTGTTTTTCTCTGCCTTACTGAATTACACTAAAAACTCTCTACATTCAAAATCAAAGTCAAACTTCTAGCAGGCCACAGACTAAAGGACTGTAACCTGGAAAGCAAACTGTGAAAAGCATTTAATGAGCCACAGTGAAAAAGCAACTCAAACAACCTTCTTCAGTAGAAAGCATTAAAGCAGCCACTGTAGTTAAAATCTAAGAAGAAACTTTTCAACACTAAAACCATATAGAAATACATACACAGTAGAAAAGTGCCTAAGATCGTGGCCCTGGCCTTTAAAGGGAACAATGGAAATTTGGATAAAATACAGAAATGGTTTGGGAATCAAGGAAAATGCCTTTACAAAGAAAACTTATCAGGAAGACAACCAAGAATGACTTATGTCTTCATAGGAAACATTGACTGGAAACTATGGGATTCCTCAATTTTGCACAGCATAAATGACAATACAATTGACTGGCTGACAAACCGAAATGAATTCAAAATCAGGAATTACTTTTTTTTAATTTGTTTTAAGCAGTGGATGATTAACTGGTGAAAATAATAACCAGATGAGGCAGGTTCTTCTTCACTTGGTACCTTCAAAACAGAAGACTATGCTTCTGTGAAGAATTACAGTAAACAAATACAAATTACTAGTCTGTAAACCAAATGTTCTGTGATCTAAAAATTTTACTGCCCTTAATCTCTATTCATCTATATTAGCTACAGAATACTTTGGCAACCTGAGGACCAATGTCACTAGAAATGAGTAGCATTATCATGCATAATAAAAGAGGTTTATATGAAAAAAATATTTAGAATGCCCTATCCAGGTGATTTTTTCAGTTTAACTGAACAGACCCAGACGGCTGAGAGGGAAGAAGCTGGACTTTAATTGCCCCCTGTCTCCCAACAAATAACAAACTGCCCCCCCCCCCCCCAAAAAAAAACCTTACAATATTTTTTGAGACAAAACCATAATAAAAATGTGTCTATTCAGGGGTATACCAATATATAGTAGGAGGAATTCATTACCGTACCAAAAAAAACTCAGAGGCAATCAGAAAATTCAGTGTTCTCCTTGCTTGACAATGGAACCAGCTGCAACAACAGACCTTCCTTTCGAGCCAGGATTCCACAGCAGTTTAAGCTGATTTAAAGCTGGGTTTCAGCAGTCCCTCCCTCCAACTACCTCTGACTCACTTTGCATTCAAATGTAGTCACTGCAAAGCAGGAAACAGGTATACAAATTTGGGATGGGGACGGAGAATAGGGGCAGGACCTTGCCAACTGGGACCATCATTGGTTTAAACTCCATGGAACCATGCCTATGGTACCTGACAGATTTAACGGCTTCTTCTGAAATATTCAGGAAGACTGAGAAATTTTGATCAAACCTATCTGAGATTAAACAATAGACTCTCAGACTTATGATGTTGACTGAACCCTCTACTTCTTTCCAGCATGCCTGACAAAAATCAGAATACAAAAATAATAGAAAAAAGGAGCAGAACTTCACAGACGACTAGTGAAATGTTAAAAATCCTAACAATGAAAATGGATGTCCGCAGTATAAATACGGAGGAGTTGAAAGCTACTGGGCTGCTAGAAAGTTACAAAAGTTGGTGAGATGAATCCCATGACTGGAGTGTGGCTATTGATGGCTACAACCTGTTCACAAGGGATAGGCAAGGAAGGAGGCGTGGAAGGGTGGCCCTCTATGTCAAGAAACGGATAGATTGTGAAGAGCTGTGTCTGGAAAATAGCCATGAGCAGGTTGAAAGCTTATGGGTAAGAATTAAAGACCAAGGCAATGAGGGGAACCTTGTCGTTGGTGTTTACTACAGGCCACCTGATCAAGGAGAGCCTATTGATGAAGCCTTCTTACTCCAGCTGCAGGACACATTGCACTCACCAGCTCGTCCTGCTGGGGGTCTTCAACCACCCAGGCATCGGCGAGCTGTAGGCAATTCAGGAGACTCCTGAAGTCCATTGAGGAAAAATTCTCAAGCCAGGTTATAGACAGCCCTACCAGAGGGGATGTGATACTGGACCTGTTGGTCACCAGCCCAAGTGAGCTAATGGGTGACGTCAAGATTGGAGGCAGCCTGGACTGCAGTGATCATGCACTGGTGGAGGTCGCAGTCCTGAGGCATATGGGTCAGGCGAAGAGTAAAGTCAGGACCCTGAATTTTAGGAAGGCAAACTTCCAGCTGTTCAAGGAGTTAGTCAGCAGGACCCCCTGGAAAACTGCTCTCAGGGACAGGGGAGCAGAACAGAGCGGGCAGATCTTCAAGGACTCTTTCCACAGAGTGTGAGAGCTCTCGATCCCCAGGTGTAAGAAATCAAGAAAGGAAGGCAAGAGACTGGCATAGGTGAGTCAAGACCTGCTGGTCAAACCAAAGCGCAAGAAGGAAATGCCCAGGCAGTGGAAGCATGGACAGGTATCCTGGGAAGAGTATAGGGATGCTGCCCAGTTGTGTAGGGATGGAGTCAGCAAGGCCAAGGTGTGGCTGGAGCTGAACTTGGCAAGGGATGCAAAGAATAAGAAAAAGGGCTTCTATAGGTATGTTAGTCAGAAAAGGAACGTCGAAGAAAGCATATCCCCCCACCCCCGATGATCATGACTGGCTGTGGAATGACTGCTGGAGGTGACTTATTGATAAGTCCCCCTCTTAAGGGGAGATGAACCTCCAGGATGGAATGCAGTAGATATACATGAAATCTGTTCCATATTAATCCCCTAAGTACCATAACCTGCAACCTTAGATGTTAGCAACACCAGGGGAGCTTGGTATGCTGACACTGAGAAACAACACGGAGGGTCGAACAGAGTGGAAGCACCGCAGCCAGGCTCTGTGATATCACTGCAGGGGTGGGGAACTGCAACTACTGAAACAAGAACAGAAGGTCCCTGCATTACATCCGCTGAAGCAAGGAGGTGAAACAATGGGGTTCTGTCAATGCTATGGCTTTGCTTCTGATTTATATCATAAGTGCCCAGTTCCAGAGTAGTGACATGCTAAATCACGTTCTCTGGGTGAACTTTGCTCATTATAATCTCATTATAATACCAAAACACACCTCCATCCCAAAACCTACCCACCTTCAAGGTGCAAACACCCCTCATTGAGCATGTGCTCTGAATTTTCTCTAGCATATATCTTTAAAAGTGATATTTTACACCAATCATAATAAAGGTATCTATGACTAGAGTCACTCAAGCTCCACCTAAAAATAATAGTACAAAAGGGCTTAAGCGAGGAGGACTGCTAGGGAAGATACCATCATAGACAAGTTGGGAGGACATGCTGACTTCTGGGATCATTCAACAGGCTGAATCCCTCTTCCCCCACACAGGGAAGCCTATTGGGTAAGATTCAAACCCTCAGTTATACCAAGTGCGTCCCAGGAAACTTAGAAATCTGTATAGAGTTCTTCTATAATTTAGTGTGCTTGTAGTCTACTTAATTATTATTTGCACGTGCTTTGTAAACAGTGTATTTATCATCAGCAATCCAAAAGAACCTGTACTCCTGTTGCTTTAATAAACTGTACTGTTCATTAATCTAGACGTCATAGTTCATTAAATATAATCAAACTCCTTAAGTCTGGCCATTCTAGTTAGTTGAACACAACTAAATTGAAAGTACAGTGCGCTATTACTGCATGCATAATCATGATAGTTCAACATATTGAACATGACCAGACTTACAGTGCTGAACTGGGCATCATTCAGAATCTAAGCCTAGCCACCCCCAGCCCCTCCGATATCTGACTGACAAGGTGGAATGCAATGGGGTTTATTTTCTGCCAAATTTCTTTACCCTTTAACACAACACTGGCAAACTGTTAACAATGGATGAGGAGAAGGCTGAGGTACTCGACAACTTTTTTGCACCAGTCTTCACTGGCAACCTCGCTTCCCATGCCTCTTGAGTGGATGGACCTCAAGACAGGGACTGGGGGAGCAAAGTCCCTCCCACTGGAAGAGAAGGTTAGGTTTGAGACCAACTGAGGAACCTGAACATACATAAGCCTATGGGGCCTGACAAGATGCATCCCAGAGTCCTGAGGGAATTCACTGATGTAGCTGCCAAGCCACTCTCCATTACATCCAAAAAGTCATGGCAGTCAGGTGAAGTCCCTGGTGACTGGAAAAAGGTAAACATTGTACCCATTTTTAAAAAGGGTAGAAAGGAGGACCCTGGGAACTACCAACCTGTCAGCTGCACCTCTGTGCTTGGGAAGATCATGGAACAGATCCTCTAGAAGCTATGCTAAGGCACATGGAGGACAGGGAGGTGATTCGAGACAGCCAGCATGGCTTCACCAAGGGCAAGTCTTGCCTGACCAACCTAGTGCCCTTCCAGGATGGAGTGACTACATCAGTGGGCAAGGGAAGAGCTACTGATGTCGTCTATCTGGACTTCTGTAAGGCCTTTAACACGGTCCCCCACAACATCCTTCTCCCTAACCTGGAGAGATATGGATTTGATGGATGGACTGTTCGATGGATGAGGAATGGGCTAGATGGTCGCATACAGAGTAGTGGTCAATGGCTCAATGTCCAGGTGGAGATCAGTGACAAGTGGTGTCCCTCAGGGGTCCGAATTGGGACCAGTAATGTTTAATGTCTTCATCAATGACACAGACTGGGGGATCAAGTGCACCCTCAGCAAGTTCACAGACAACATCAACCTGAGTGGTGTGGTTGACACACCTGAGGGACCAGATGCCACCCAAAGGGACCCAATGCTACCCAGAGGGACCCAGACAAGCTCAAGAAGTGAGTCCATGTGAATCTCATCAGGTTCAACAAGGTCAAGTGCAAGGTCCTGCACCAGGGTTGGGGCAATCCCCAGTATCAATACAGGCTGGGGGATGAAGGGATTTAGAGCAGCCCTGCAAAGAATGATTTGGGGCTACTGGCGGATGAAAAGCTGGACATGAGCTGGCAATGGATAAGGATAATGGTTTTAGACTGAAAGAGAGTAGATTCAGACTAGATATAAGCACGACATTTTTTACAATGAGTGTGGTGAAACACTAGAACAGGTTGCCCAGAAAGGTGGTCAGGTCAGGTCAAACCAAGGTCAGGTTAGACCTGTCAGCTGTTCAGTTGGACTGTCAGCAACCTGATGTAGTTGAATATGTCCCTGCTCATTGCAGGGTGGTGGAGTAGACAACCTTTAAAGGTCCCTTCCAAACCAAACTATGCTATGATTCTGTGATTCTATGTTTACTGTAAAATAGTAAATCTCATACCTTTTTTTTTGCCTACAGAAAATGCTGTTTAAAGTCCATAGTAAAGTTATTTAATGTTAAAATCAGTGGCACAGTTCCAGTATCAGTCCACCCTAGCAGAAAACCAATAGTTTTTCCCTTAATTCCAATATTAATGGAACATTCAACTTCCAGTAACAATATCCAGAAAGAAAATTTTGTTTACTTTTCAATATGCAACCATCTTAAAGTTTCTGCACATAAATTAACAAGACATTGTGCCATATAAGACATTCTTAAGTGCACTAGACCAAACTGATTCACAAGGTAAATGTATGACCTTAAATAAACGGATCATTACAGCTGCAACTCAAGATGCTCAAAAAACCTAAGCCAGGTACTCTGATCTAAGTAAGAGAGATTATGTGGTCATTTTCTTGCAGCAGTTGTCATGGATTGTGCCTGGCTGACATCAGAGTTAGGCCTTTAGGAAAAGGGAGCAGCTTAATTATAAGAACAGAGGATACTTTGGTTGTAAACCAGCTGTCAGTCACTGCAGAGAAGCTTTGAGATGGGCAGGCTGCAAGTGCCAGTGCCGGCTGACAGTCTGCTGTTAGGTGCTGAGGGATGCTGAACAGGCATAGTCAAGAATCAGGTATTCTCTGCCCAGTTCTGGAAGTGACGATGTCCAGAGTGATATCAGGACACATCATAGAGAATCCAGGGTTAGGTGGGAGAGAACCCTCAGAGAGAACTGGAGAGACCCCGGAGACCCCCAAGGCCCAGCCTAGTACTACGCAACATTTAGCTGGCACTGCTACACTGACCTACCAAACTTCAGACTATGTCCTCCCATCCACAGGACAGGGAAGCTGTGTAATTTGTAAACTGCACATACATTTTTGATTAAAGTGTTTTGGTGACTGTGCCTGTTTTATCTTTACACTGTCAATTTGGTGACAGTCCTATATTTAAGTATACAATCTGATGTGCTTCTCTACCTCAGGACTGTAATACACTTTTAGTAATAATCTGATAGGTTAACTGGTTGCTCTATAGACTGATTTATCAGTAGGTAAACTACGACAGCTAAAGAGTGATTGTGTAATATAAACTTTGCCATCAGTTTTGCCTAAGCAAAAATAAACCTAATGGCTTAATATCAATTTATTCAGAAGTGTTTAGGTTGCCTTCATTGTTCTGCTCTAAGTCTCTGTCCTCAATGGAATTCTTTACTATAGCTCACTACACAGTATAGATTTTTCCTTGTAGATACCATCCAATATGTTTGACAGTCAACCTTTATCGTCTTCCTATTCACCGTAATCTTTTCCAGCATCATGTTAGTGAGGTAGTCAGTGTAATTCTTTTACATTGCATCAACACGGAGCAGTTACAAGAACACATTTTTATAATGTGTTCTGAATTAAGTATCTCAATTTTTCACTGATACTGCATATAAGTAAAGGGACTGCATATTACAGCAGAAAAGACATCATCCTTGCCTAATGGGATTGTCAGGTGTATCACAAGCAACAGATAATGTTTGATAAAGGCCCTTTTTATTCTGGCTAATTAAGCAGTTGGACACACCCATCCGTTAATGGTTTTGCTTTGTATAGCCAGTGCTTCTTGCATCATGTGAATGTAAGCTAAACAGGCCACATACTGAAAAGAGGGATAATTAACCCCTCCAAGTGGGAAAAAGATATTGCCCAAGGCCAGCTGCTGAATGTGACAAGATTAGTATTTCTTCAGTCTAATGGGCAGAACTCAGGCAAAGCTACTATGCTGCAAATTACCCCTTTCCTGTATATTCTATGCAATTTCATGTTGTGTGTTAAGTTCCCTAAGGACTTTTTAATGTACCCAAACTCTCAGTTGGAATCCTTCTATTTGCTAGACTTCAACTATAAAGACTAAATGGTTTCAGAGACTAACTTGATCAACTACTTACCAAATAAGCTTGTTAAAATGTGTCAGATCAATGAATACTGTTTATTTTGTTCCTGGGCTACTTCACCCTGAACTAATTTACTTCTTTTAAGCTACCAGAGTTTGCAAAGTTTTGCTCAGCTACATATGCTTTATTGTCTAGATCAAGTGACGTAGCAGGCTTTAATTCAATGCAGAAAATGAAAGCCTGTAATTTACTTTCAAGTGTAGCAGGAAAATTCTTTTTTCTCCTCTAGAAGGCTAAATAAAACATCACAGAAGGTAAAGTGAACTAGATCTTGTAATCACATGCAGTAATGGCAGGCTTTTAATGGTCAGAATAAAAGGCTAATCTTAAGATCTTATCTATTTATAATGATGAATCACCAATATACTCATTAAGAATTTCTGGCAACATAGTGTGTTTCACAATAAAGGAAAACTTCTCAGAACATCAAGTTTCAACAGCTAATAAAGAATGCTTCCTTCCTCAACAATAGTATAAATGGAAACAAGTTTCAATAATACACTAGCATTTTAGATAAGCATTCCTTTTCAATTTTTGTGTAAACAAAAATTTTATGAATAATTGGCTTCAAACAAGCGATGTTATGAATTCAAAGGAACCATTTGTATGTGTTAGCAGTAAAGCAGAAGGCTGTTTGTACATGTTATTCACACGGAAAAAAAAAGAATACTATAAATAATTTTTAGATACTAATGTATTTTCTTGTTGGAACACCAGTTTCTTACTAAACACTATTTGATTGTTTGTCCTCTCCCAAGGTTCTTAGTGATACCAAAGCAGTCAGCTGGACTCTGCTGATATGAGGACTAGTTGCTAAATATTTCAGTTAGCAATATGAATGTCATTATTCTTTTTTCAGCTTTTCACAGATTTATGGGAGGAATAATAGTTAACTGAATGGCACAGAATAAAATATATAAGCTGACTCTCTGGATTCACATATAATTTCCAGTAGCAAAACCCTACAATAGCACAATAACAGAAGGGGGAAGTAGAGAGAGATACACACTGGAAGGGACCATTGCAGGTGGTAACTCTTGTAATTCCTTTAAAGAAAGTTCCTAAGATCAAAAAGCAATGTCTTGACAATTAGATTATTAGGCACCTAAGAACAGTACTAGTTAATAATTGTCATAATGAAATGTTGTATTTCCAGCAGATCACAGACAGCACATGGATGCTTAGGCTGAATGCCTACTTCATGACTCTCTTACTTTGATCTACCTACTAATTTTACCTGTAAAAACTTCAATATTGTATTTAGTCTTGGTGGACAATATATGAGTATTATACATCAGCCCTACACATCAGTATACATCACCAACAAGATTACATGCACAAACAACAGGACAAAACAAAATTTCTGAAGAGTTTTTGTTGTGACAAGACTAGCAAGTACAACTGTTACAATAAACAAAATTAGCAAATCATCAAACAACTATATTTATGCTATTCTAAGACATTAGTTTGTCCACTGGAGATTCTGAGTGCAAAAGCCCAGGTTATGTTCTCCTTCATCATAGTTGTGGAACTGGCGCTGGCAACAGGGCTTTGGCTTCTATGACTACAGGACTCTCTTTGAGGATAACATCTGCTTAGGAGAGATGGGATCCAACTCACTAAGTAGGGCAGAGGTATCTTTGCCAGCAGGATGGCTGATCTGGTAAGAACAGACTTAAACAAGGAACAATGTGAGGAGGGAAAGAGTTACCAGCAGTCCTGTGAAGGAGTGTTGGACAGGATTGACAGGCAAATGGTCTGGGGTGATGTGAATGAAAGGAACACATAATCAACAAAATGAAGCTTAAGCAGGGTCACCTCAAGCATTTGCATGTGAGCAAGGAAGGGGTTACAAGGCATCTTTATGAGGAAACCATCCAGACTGTCTCTGGGAAATCAGTACACTGAGGTGTCTTTCTGAAGCACTCATACACCAAGGGGCATACAAAGGGCTCACACACAGCATGGTGAATAAACACAAGGAATTACAGAGGGGCTATAATCTTGTTGGGATCACAGAGATGTGGTGGGATGGTTCACACGACCGGAGTGCAGCAATGGATGGATACAAGCTACCTGACTTTATACTTTGTTTCTTTTCAAAATGAAAATGTCTATATCTTCACTGGGATGAAGTTTATGGGAACTTCCTTGTTGGGATGGGTATTTTGTTGTGTTTAGCCAGAAACAAGTTTTGATAAGAAAAATAAATAAATTACACAACATTTCTGTAAGTTTAGTATGCTTTCTAAGATAATGTTCACACTGCTAAGTCGAGTATACTATGGCTTTTAAGTCAGAGTTAGTCAAGTGTTATCTACCTTAAACAGTATTTGGGTACTTTTCCCATGCTGAGGCAGCACCTGTCTTTAAGATATTAACATAAATTTCATGGGCTGGGATAACCATGTTCATGATATCCAAAAAATAGCTCTATGCAGAATGATAGTTACAATACCAACTGGAATTTCTAGCTTGAGCCAAGATCTTACTCTGCTGCATGACTGGTATTAGCAGAATTATTACAAAGTCTAACATGTACAATGCTACTTCTTCACACCTTTCAAAATACTTGACAACAAACTAGTTTTATGAAGTTTCATCCTTGTTTTTGCCTATTGGTCAAGGACAGAGTGGGAACAGGACATAATGTAATACTTCAAGCACTGACGATCACCACTCAAGGCACTTTGCCTAATAGCCAGTGCTTTCTGAGGAAGAATGTGAAAGCTGGAGCACTACCCGTACAAAAGTTTCTGTCACTTCTACACCAATTATATGATTCTGAAAGTAGATTTAGATTTTGCTTCAGAAGTGAGTTCTGGGGGTTTTTTTTCCCCTAATATGATATTATGCTGCAGTCCTTTCATCAAAAGAGTGAGCGTGTATATGAATCTAATGAAACAAAGGGAGAAAAATTGATGTGAAAATGGAGGTGGTATTTGTTTTCATCACTCAACACATCAAAACATAAAATGAAAATGTCAAAACATTATAGCTGGAGACATCTACTTTATTAACAGAATGAGCAATATTTATAGGAAATAAGTTTCTGTTCTCTTTGTGTTACCAATTTTCTGTTTCTGATGCTTCTTGTGTTACTTGCACTGAATCACAGTATGGCCCCAGAGGTTGGAAGGGACCTGCTCAAGCAGGGCTACCTACAGCCTTCTGCCCAGGACCACGTCCAGATGGCTTTTGAATATAGCCAAGAATTGGAACTCCACAACCTCTCTGGACAACCTGTGCCCCTCTTCGGTCATTCTCACAGTAAAAAAGTTTTCGCTCATGTTCAGGGGGAACCTCCTGTGTTTCAGTTTGAGCTTGTTGCCTCTTGTCCTATCACTGGGCACTACTGAAAAGAGCCAGCTCAGCTTTAGCCCATATCATAACTAACCTGCAGATATACTATGACAGTTATTAAATAAACTGCCATTATTATTATTGATTACTTATATTGTGATTACCCTTAAATGCCACCAAACACTTCATGCTTAAAAGTTATGAAAGTAGCAATATACTATGACATCTTCCAAATGCTTCATGTAGCCATTTCTTCACCAGGTGCAAAGAGAGGGAAACACTTCATGTCTGGATTATTACCCCATTGACTATGTTGTTAACTTTCTTCCTTTACCCATCACCTCAGCAGTAGTAGAAACACATGATCGGACAGGTGATAATCCAGGGTTCCCCAATGGGTAGGGATGGGGGAAGTAAAAACTAAGAAATCAGAATTGTACAAGTAGAGAGAGAAACACAGGGTTCACCCACTAATGACCTCACCACACCAGATTCAGGTTCCCATCAATACCATTTGCTAAACTAGAGTTTATAATCACTGGATAGTAAAGAGGGCTTAGAAGGATGAAAACTTATGAAAGCTCTTGAAGGGCTCTAAGCACAACTGTTTAAGGCTTTCAAGCGACTAAAAGTGGTGCAATATTAAAACATTTCCTTTAAATTTAGGAATATCTACAGAATGAAAGTCTAAACAGCTAAAAGTAAAAACCATCATGTTCCTGCTATGCTACATCAAATTAGAGAACAGTTCTAATACAAAATTCTGTGTCTGAGGGAAAAAGAAAAGGAAGAGACACCTTTCCCTTTGTTCTGAACTACATAAAGATTACTTCAAAGTCCATCCATGATCAGAATCCAAATGGCTAAAGCTCTGGATTGTTTAAATTATGGATGCATAAATCTCAATACTTCTTAATTTTCTGAGAAGTTGAAGCAGTTCAAAACATTGGAATTAGTGTTACAGGCTTACACATAGTTCACATGATTTTCATGCAGACAGCATTGATATTGATGTTATAATCCTAATCCTTAAAACACTGAAGTACCTAGTGTATGTACTACAGTAACTGGATAACTATATGATGACACCCTATGTATGCAATACCTTTGAAGTATATTTTATATGAAATGAAATTTTATATTCCATTTTTGCCATCTTTGCTGGAAGAATTGCATTACAGTACAATAGAAATTTTATATTCATAAAAAATTAGTGGTTTTGCAGTTAGTAGCAACCAACAAAACTAAGCCTATGCTAGAAAATTTTACTAATATGTCTATGTCAAATAGGAGTGTTTAAAGAAAAAAAAGTATCACATCTTCTGACAGTTTTATACCAGCTTTTGGACACTTGCTCTCCATTGCTCCTATTTCTACTACATGATACTCTTTTCCTGACTTAGTAAGATACAGAATACTGCTCTGAGATTTGAGAATCTTAGTTAAAAACACTGTTGACACACTGGAAATTATTTGGAGAAGAATGTTCTAAACATATCAGGGTTAGGGTCTGAAAAACATATAACAGAAAAGATGAATTATGCAAAATCCATTCAGTTACTAAATACAGAAGTTACAGTTGCCTTTTAGCTATGGAAATATCAAGGAAGGAAATTTCAACAAGAATGTAATAACACTGACACCAGTAAATAAAAACATTGGCTTAAAACAAACTAGTGAGCTGAAGTAAATCCTTTCCCTATTGAACTGGGAGACATGCAAATAGGCTTACAACTGGGATAACTGTAGGCTTACTGAAAGGATAACTGTATGTGATCTGCTTAAACAATGAATGGACTGGATAAAATCTCACCAGTTTCTCCAATTTCTATCTTCCTTAATCTGCAATGTTATTTTGCAAGAGAAGGATGTATGTCATGCAGGTCAGCAGATGAGTTAGTGATTACCCTGCTAAAGATCGAGGGACTGGATATGTCTTTCAATGAGCTTTCTTTCACACTTGAGACTGCATCTGGAATGCTCTGTTCAGTTTTGGACTCCCCAGTGAAAAAAAAAATAATGCAATTAAGTCTAGCTGAGGGTCACCAAGATGGTCAGGGGCCGATAATATTTGATGTGGGAGGAAAGGTTGATGAAACTGGATTTGTTCAGCCTTGAGAAAAGAAGTCTACGTATATACAATTTCCTGAAGAAAATACACACAGGTAAATTGCTTGCCTCCTAAATTTCATTACATACCTTTATAACTTCAGAAAAGATGCATCAAAGTACTTTTAGTGGTAAATAAGATTATTTTCTGGTTACCAGAGTTTCTCTGAGATAGACTCCCCACATACTCAGTCTTAAAAGGTACCAGTTTCCAGATGACATGTATTCTAAATGCTAAAGATGATGCTTATGCTGTAGCACAGTGACTCTAATTCTCAAATACATCAGTAATCCAGTAGTTTTGCTAAAAAAACCCCTAGACCTCGATTGAAAAATGGCAGAGACACTTAAGCAGAGTGCCTAGATTTCTTAATCCAACCTAGAAAATGCTAACAACATTCCTTCCATAACTCATTTATCTCTTCTTAACTCATCTAACATCTGGGTAAAAAACCCAAGTAAATCAGTAGCTACTGAATAACACATTAACCTACATTCGGGTTAACTAGCCACTCTGATGCTTAGCCATTGCTATCTTCTAGGCATCAAAAGAGTGGAGATTTTATCAGAAAATCTGGAATGTTTTCGTTTCTTATAGATAGCTTCACTTACATTTAAGAAGTCTGTATGGGGAAAGCAGAAAGTGAAAAAAACATACTGAGTGGCTGCAGCAGCTGACGAGATTGGTTAAGGAGAGAATGCACTCAAGATCAAATTAAGACATGTTACTGACAGTTTAGTTCCAGATTCTACCAGGCTTTAAAAGTGTTTGAAGGGGAACAGTTTGTCTGCATCTGATGTACTGTGGCTGTACACAAAAGAATAGCGGGACACAAAAATGATGCAAGTAGACTGGAAGATTAAGTTTCAAACATTTACACATAAGAAGAAAAAGATCTAAGCTTTTAAGGTAAGAAAATTTCCAATAAAAAGTGACTTTGGGTCTGTACATAATCTTCACAAATAAAAGATGAAAAGAAAGCTCTTAGATAAAAACAGAAGGATGTCTCAAATTTCTCCACCATCTGACACGTGGATATTATAAGAGCTAATTCAAAAACAGTTGGTAAGGTGCAAGAAATAACTTAGCATACTTTCCAGTTCATGTAACTATGCCTTATTAATAATGAAGTTCACCATCCACTACATTTTCATTCACCTTGCTTGGATTATAGCATGATACCTTCCTGTCTCCAGCTAAAAGAGACACATGAATTATTTGTTCTTTCACTGCTCAGAACCTTGCAGCATTACAGCAGCAGGCCTGTTGTCCTTGCTGAAAACAACCGTTTGATTCCTACTGCAATTTTTCTCACAGCTTTTGTTCCATAAGAAGGCTTCATCCCTCACTTTGAGTCTCACCTACTTTCCAAAAGTGACACTGATGCTACTACACTGACTTCCTCTCACACAGAAAGAGAGCAAACAGCCTGATGCCAACATTTGGAACTTGCATTGTATAAACAAATATGCATTGACTTTCAGTCCAAAAAACAGTTTTATTGTTATAGAGCTAATATTCCAAGTCTCCAATTTCACCCCTATTTCAGAGAACAAACTACTTTCCTTTCCTAGAGATAGGCAAATAGTTCTTACCTGACCTGCAACACAAATCACTATGGAATTTTTTTTTTGTAACTTTAGGAGTACACCTGTAATATGAAGAGCTGAAAGCCCCAACTGCTCTCAACTGTTCACTCATTTAGCATATAGAGAGAAACACTACAGGCAGTTCTACTAAAGTTCAACAAAGCATGCAAAAACTATCAATCATTATATAGGGTGTTCCTTGACTGAAAAAGAAAACTTGCCTAACTGTCAGACCCCATATGACTAGCTACGTGTTTCAAACAGGTTTGCTGAAGTGTTACTGTTCACAGCATACAGGCCAATGCAGCTACTGTACTTACATTTAAGTATCTGAGATCAATTGACGGGTACCACATTGACTACATCATGCCTAGAAAAGTGCAGATTTCTATGTCTGGTGAAAAGCAGTTTTCCTTTAATTCTGTGGATTGTGATTCAAGTTTCTACTATAAAGTAGAATAAAGTGCCAAGCCAGTGCAAGATTTATTTTCACCTTAAGCGAGTCAACCTTGATTTGCTATGTTGCATTGTGCTATTCCAAAGTAAACAATGCTACCTCCATAGCAAATACTTATTTTGTCTTTGTTCTAATTTTCCAAATGAAAAACTAGTTACCTGTATTATGATAACGTCAAGCAAACAGAATTCCATTTTCTATTCCAAGAAAAACAAAACCCCACAGAACTCTGCAACCATGATTAAAATACTTACAGTCAGTTAAAATGTCAGAAACTAGTACGTTCCCAAATGATTCTCTATTTTTGGTGAATCAAGATAATGACACAACTACCTCAATTGCTTTGAGAAGGCAGGAGAAAGAAATGTAGTACAACTGACACCAAATATAAAATAAGCTAAGTGACAATACTTACAGGAGTTTTAAAATGGACAGATTCATGCTCTGATTCCTGTTGTATCAATTATATTTTCATAATGAATCTGTTTGCAAATAAGCCAAAGCTAAATGTTTTATTCACATTTGAAATGTCAGGGCTGCTTATTAATCAAAGAAGCATCCAGTCATTATTTGTTACTTTTTCAATTACGGTATTTAAGTACTTCAGTCAAACCAGAAATTTCCTTATGAAGTGCAAATTACACGAATCTAGAACACCAGGATGAACTGCACATTATCACACACTGCGAGAAAATACACTAACAAAATACTAATGAAATTTTCTTACTTTCTCTTAGTTTATTTACTAGGAGAGACACGGTACATCTCCTAGAATAAGAGGAAGCCACAATAATATCCTTACCCAAGTTTTGTGACATTTACAAGAATTGATATTTTTCTCTTCTTTCCCTTCCCATCTCTCCTCACACCTTCGCAAGAGTCTCAACTTCCTGGACAAAAGTTCTCTACCCTGCAGTAGACTACCTGCATGTTACTCCTATCTAACTCAAACCTTCAAAAAGACAATAGTTTTGCACTTTGAAAAAAAATGCATTGCATATTTTCCCTCTTGGTATCTGAAATGCGCCACATCTTATATCAGCACGGATAATTTAGCATTTGTATGGTCTCCATTTACAGATGGTGCACACAAAGAAACTATTACGCAATTATCACCTAACCAGATAGAGCACATTAAGATGAAAGGTGTCCGAAGTATTCAGTGCAAGGTGTTCTGTGACAAAGTTAAAGTCTTTCTCTCAGGTTTTGCTGTAGGACCAGAAATTTGCTTTAAAATATAAATAAATTGCATCTATTTTACATATTGTAAATATAATCAGTTGTTACACAGAATGGTAAAATATTTAAAAACAACAGGAAGTTCTGTGCGGAAACAATAAAAATGTGTTCCTAAACTACAGGACAGAAAAAATAAACCAGAACATTTATACACGTTACTTTATAATCTGGGGGGGGGGGGGGATTATAAAGTTATTTTCAAAGTTGCTTCCTTCAACTAAGTTAAAACAAATTCTAAGATAATCCAGATATTCCCAATAGAACCATCTCCATCTACAGAACACTGAGTATTTAAACCTAACATAGGTAGAGTTGGATTCCACATAAACTGGGCTCTTAGTGTGCAAAGGAAACACTTCCATGTTTAAACTACTGACATGCATGTGCATAGGCACCACAGATTCCACCCTGAATTCCAAAACACCCCCAGTACAAGCTCTCTTGAAAGAAACTTGCTTGTATCTTGTAACAAAAATCCTCAGCTGCATTACACAAAGTACTGAAGACAGGTTGAGGGAGGTGATCCTTGTCACCTACTCGGCACTGGCAAGGCCACACTTGGAGTGCTGTGGCCAGTTCTGGGCTCCTGTATTGGGTTTACATGGTAAGGTTTTGGTAGTGGAGGGGCTCAGGAGTGGCTTCTGTGAGAATATGCCAGAAGCTGCCCCAGGTCACACAGAGCCACTTCCAGTTGTCTCCAAGATGGACCCCACCAGGACCCCACCACTGGCCGAAGCTGAGCTAATCAGCAATACTGGTAGCACTTTGGCGATAACATATTCAAGAAGGGGTAAAACAAGCTATGCAACAGCAGCTGAGAGAGAGGAGTGAGAAAATGTGAGAGGAACAACTATGCAAGCACTAAGGTCAGGGAAGAAGGAGGGGGAAGAGGTGCTCCATGCACTGGAGCAGAGATTCCCCTGCAGTCCATGGCAAAGACCATGGTGGTGCACGCTGTCCCCCTGCAGCCCGTGGAGGTCCACAGTGCAGCAGAAATCCATTCTGCAGGCTGTGACTGAAACACAGGAAGTTCTCACTGAACATCAGGAAACAGTTTTTTTACTGCAAGGGTGAAAAAGCACTAGCAAAGCTTGTGGCATCTCCATCCTTGGAGATCTTCAAAAGCCATCTCAACATGGTCCTGGGCAACTGAATCTAGGTGGCCCTGTTTCAGCGGTTGGAAGAGGTGGCCTCCAGATGTCCCTCACAACTCTGGGGCTTTCCCACCACAGACAAGGGGCAAGTCCTTCTGCTCTGACAGCTCTCAGAGCAGCCAAGTGAGGATGCTCCACTGGCACCAAGGAGGTCACCAGAGTTCCCCATCTGCATTGCTCTACTGCCCATTGCTGGGCCCTTGTGCACAGGGGCAACAGCCTCTCATGATGGGATCTGACGAGCCTGAGGTTAACCCCTGTCCAAAAGGCCACCAAAACATGGCCAACATCCTGTGAAGCAAGGGCTTTCCCTCTTTGGGGCACTTGCTGTCCTTACTGGGCAGCAGCTAGGGCACAGCCCCAGAGACTCCTGTGACGTTGGCAGGGAGCATTTGTGATGACCCCAACCTCACTACTCTTTAGTAGCTGCAGGCTCTGTCCCAGTGCATTTCGTCCAAGCCTCCTGCAAGTACACATACACAGCATGCAACCTCCAGGAGGACTGTGGACCTCCACTTGGAGTGCTGCCTTTGTACAGAGACTTGACTGGTGTGGGTGCTGCGGGTCCTGCACAGCAGGATTTGAACTACATAAATCACTACATAAATAAAAGCTGCCGTTTATGATGCCAAGAGAGATAGACTGTCAAAAAATCACCTTATACAGTGTAACTCTGCACCTTTCAAAATGAGTCATAAAGAGCAGTATCAACACATTTAACAGTCCTTATGCTTGTAACACAGCAGCATGCTGAGATCCAGTACACTCTGCAAACTCCATACACTATATTGCTTATATTTGTTTATTCTGACGGGAGGTTTACAACAAAGCAGATGTAAATTAAACCAGGTTTACAAATATAACCATTTTATCAGTGAAATTAGTTATTCTAATGACCCATGAAAGCCATTTGGCTCAGAGTGGCAGTGTACAATGAGCTACCTTTGAATTAATGAACATTCCACACCTTCAGCTTGCCTCCTGCACACAGCAACCATATAGGCAGGAAAGGCAAGACAACAGACTCCCCTTCAGGGGGGTCAGCAAAGTGCCAAAGCACAACTCCAGAACACAGTACCCAAAGAACAAACACGACAACCAGCACCATGCAGCATTCTGAAAACACAGGAAAGCAAACGGGGATGCAGGTAGATTGGACAGCTGTATGCAAGGGACCCAAGGATAGTGCACATCCTGGACCAGACACACTGCTCCTCAGCACCTAAAGGGAGATCTGCCCCCTCCACCTCTCACCACCACTTGCCCCAAACTCCCTCACCCTCCATCCATCTCATCGGTTTCCCCGCTCCATCCCCTTCTTTTTGGTCCCTGAGAGCCACCATTTTCTCATTGCTGTCTCCCCACATATGCACAGAGCGGCCTGGGACTGGCCGCAGTAGCCACCCCCAACAGTTTGCCCAACATCTCTTAATATTGGAATGTTTTTACTAACACCACGGCTGTGGTGAATGTTCCCTCTTCTGTCACAGGTAACGCAGCAAACCAGGATGTCTTGAACAATTAAAGGTGAATGAGAAGAGCTGAGAAGCAGCACACACACCATGTTAGAAAAGAAAGTTACCTAAAAAGCCCAACAGCTCACCCTGGTAGTATTTAGTGTAATAAGTAAATCATTATAAAAACTTTCAACTTTGATGTCGATATTGCCCATGTAAAAAAAACCACTGAGGGAATAGTTGAAGAACACACACAAAATTTCAGTTGGGTTCTAACTTTTATTTACACAATACATTTATGAATAGCATTACAAGAGACAAGGTAAGGATTTTCATCCATTTTGTGCCATTTTCTTTATGACAGGGTACAGGCCAGGGCAACAGCTGGAAAGTCAATGGCTGAAGCTCTGTTGTGGGTGTTAGTAATATGGTTTGCACATTCCACCAACACTGCAAGGGATAGTAACAACAGGATTTCTGCAAAGTATACTGCCATACATTACCCGGCCACGTCTTAACTTGCTATTTCGAAGGTGCTGTCTTTACTGAGGTTATTCCTTCTGTGCAGGTATTGTATTTTTGCCGACCTCACCTCCTACTTGCCAGAGAGCTCCAGGGGCCTCACCAAGTCTATGGTGAAGTTAGAGATGTTTTGTGGGAAAAATTCTGGTGCCGAGATTGCTGGCTAGCATAAGGTAGAAACTGCCATCTGCCATCCTTATTTTTACCCTGACTCAAACTCCAATTGCTACGTGACCTGGACTTGGGCTGCTGTTTATTATTTTCACTTTCACAGCAATGATTTTGTCAGTTTTGTAGATTCTGTCCTCACTGGGATTCACTTTTGAAATTCTTCAGGGTAAAATGTCCCCTCCATTACTTCATGACCATAGTCTATTAAACAGCATGGGTGGGTACCTACTCCTTTCCCACAGTTTCAGCTATTAAGAAGATTTCACTCATGATCATCTGATGATAAGCTTTCTCAAATCTCTTTTGTTATAAGCACTGTGATATGGTCTGCCTTTTTGAGCAAAGGCACATACTCTTTAATTTTAAATCAATCCTTGGATTTGATTTTCCAGACCCTCGCAGAGTTTAAAGGGATCACATCCACAGGCCTGGCTCTGATAGCTCTGTGGAAGCTATGGTTATAATCCTTCATAGAATCTGTTAACACATCAAAGTATCAAAAGTGTTGCACATGAAAGTATCTCCACTCTCAGTTATAAGCAACCTGTTAAAATACTTCACGTTGAAGGCTTTTGCTTTATTGCTAGGAACAAGATGGTGAACAGCAAACAAGCTGTTAAAGCAGTATACAGCCTGGTTTAAAAAAACCTTTCCCCCATCAGTCTGTAATTTCCTACATGTGCACTGCCTAATAAAATTGGTTTTAAAAGCCCCAGCTGTATCAGATCCCATTTTGCCTTTTAGAACAATGGCAGAGACATGCTTGTGTAATATGTGTAGCACTGAACTTAAGCTGTACCTAACAGCAGTGTCATGTTTGGAAAACTACTGCACATCCACCAAGTCTGCTGATATCGAGAATCCATCTCTACCACAACCACCTTGTTTCTCAAACTGCTTTCTTGGTAGTTTGCATAAGGTCCAGGCATCCTGGTCTGTGAGCCAAGTTGCCACTTGGTTCCAGTTCATATCAACACTCAGGCTTTTAGCAGCTTCTAAAACAGTATTTTATATCACCCAAGCTTCCTACCTCCCCAGGAGCACAGCAAATGCCTTTAATTGTCATGCCATTACTATACACACATAAGAAATAAAACACTTCACCATGGTTTAATACATGCACAGAGTGGTTATGATGGGTGTCAGTCATAGGTCAGGCTTTTCCAAGGTTTTGTTGTGGTTTTTTCCACTCTTCCATGAAAGCCACTGTCCTTTCTCTCCTCATTCTTTAACCACTGCAGGCCCAGATAGGAACACTTCTGTCTTCTGCCTTCTCAGCTAGTCAGCTGGAGCTTTTTAACATGTTCTATAAGGACATCGACCTAAGGATAAGCAAACAGATATAGCACAAGCCTGTACCTCACAGTGATGTTAAAAGGAACTGCAAAGTTTCCCCAAAGCAGCTGGCAAAGGCAGCTTCCATCAACACTCGCCCTTTCTTCGTGAAACTTACCTGGAAGCTGCTTCCTGATTCACAGGCCTGTCAGATAGCTCCTGTTTCATGTGGTCTTGTCTCAGGAGTGCTGCTGGGGCTTGTCCTTGTTGCCTCCACACCCATGTTCTTCTGAAGCTGGCCTTTTGCTCTGGATTTCCACTTTTGCAGACAGCAATGCTGTGTCTTGCAACACAGCACAAAGCCTCAAAGCTGCCCCAGTAATAAACAGTGCATGGCCATCCTGGCAGGCAGTTTGGTGCAAGTTGTGGGGCTCCCAGATTGGGCTCCTCTTTGCACATGGGGATGCATAGGGGCCCCTTGGTGGGCCATCTCTGAGGACAGGCCGGTAGCCCCTGGGCGTGTTCTCACTTGATTGCACACCTCTCCCCACACTGCCCTCCTCATACCCTGTCCTTGTCCTCTTATACCTCCCTCCACCCCAAACATGCCAGGATTTGTTCATTTGACTTGTGAAGTGGGGGGCCCCGACCTACTTTATGCTGTTATTTAATTACTTCCCATTCACCCTCAAACTTTAATTAATTCATTTTATTAGTTCTAAGAAATGTTTTTACACATTTTATGGATACACTTTAATGTAGACATATATTTCATTTATATATCTTTACAGTATATAAAGCATATATATCTTTATTGTATTTAATACTTCTATAAAACTATATAAAAGCACAAAGTAAAATATGTATTTTTATGTCTTTGTAAAGCATTTTATATCTAGATTTACAACAACTATACATACATATAAATGGACAGGTATTTATATTTGTGAAACTTCTGGTCCAAAGGAAATAAGCAGCCAACTGGAGTGTGTGCTGAGGTCACATGCCTTTGATGCTGTCAGCACTGGCAGCCAGTTGCAGGGCAATATGTAAGCATGTGGGTTACGTGGTGGCCAGACATGGTGGCTTGCTGCCATGAGATGATGGCCAAAGCAAAGTGGTGGCCCTGACTCTGTAGCAGGAAGGGACCTCCAGTTCCACCCTGCTTGGGGTGAATCATTGGTGGCAGCTGCTCTAGACGGTCCCAGGGTGCTCTGTGCACATGCAGGGAGACAGCGATGACAAAATGGTGGCTCCCAGGGACAACAAGGAGGGTTGGGATAAAACAGTATGATAATTTTTAGAGGGCGTATTAATCTTTGGTAGCATTTCAGACTGTCTTCTGAAAAGAACTTCCTATGGACTCCAGATACTGAAACAAATTGCACTTAAATGACTTTTTTTTTTTTTTAACACAAATTTTCCTTGCCTTTTATTGGATTACTGTATGCCGATAAATTGCACAGTTTAAAAAGCAGTCAGACATATTTTGTTGTTTTCTGTTTTAGTAAGTTTCCAACAAATGCTAACAAGTTTCTAGGTATACCTGGGCAAGGAGAAAAAAAAAAAAAAGAGAGAAATCAGTGAGGAATTGGATCATATTAACAGGAAGTACTCAAGTAGTATACAAAATGCAAGAGTGGAATCTGACCTCAGGCAAATAGGGGTGTACTTCCTGTAGCAAGCTATCATAAATTAAATGGTTACTGTTATCACACTCTGCAATAAATGTCTGATAAAAACACATTCAGCAGTTAATATATTACATCAGTCACAATATATTACCATTTTATCATTCAATTTTTGAGAGTTATTGTCTAACTTTTGTATCAAGATCAATGTATCTTTATGATAATCAAATGACTAAAAACTTTTGTGTCTTAGTTTATGATAAACAGTACGTTATTTGAAGCATTACTGCATTAGAGCCAGAAAGCAGACTGAGAATGGAAGGAGAAGGGAAATAACTAGCAACAAACACAGACTCTGAAACTGGCAAAGAGCTACTGTATCCTCTGCACCGTATCTCATGTACTAGAGAACAAAAATTGAACTTTACTCAGATTCTTCCAGTTTTTACAGGAAGAACACAAGCACAATAAAAGATAATAGCTTAAGAGCTGATTCTACCATCAATTTTCTAGAATGTTCAGTCACTACTAGCAATTCATTGAGACTGGCCTCTCCTCAAAGGTTAGATCCCACCCCAATTTGCGATTCACTGCAACATGATGTAGCAAAAGCTTCAAAATAAGGAAAGAATTGAGATCTTTGAGAAAGATTTAATAATTCCACTCATGATTTTTAAGGAAATTAGGAACTGGTATGAATAAACAAATCTGTGGCATTTAAGAGAGACAAATATTACTGCAGAAGTTTATGATAAGAGGAGACTAATTTTTGAGTTGTAGCTCAGAAACTTTTGTTACAAAGTACAGGTGAGGTTCAAGATTTTCATGGATATCATTAACTGCCATGTTTCTTTACTGAGTAGTCCTAAATCTGCTTGAAGCTTCTCATGCTACAATCCCTAATGGTTGTGCAGGATACTGTTTTACATCACTGGAGGATAAAAGGATTTTGCTAGCAGAATCAGCCTAACATGTTGTATGAATTTTATAGAGATACCTGTCATGCAATCCTTATGAACCAGTCACTGAACCAGGGTATACACACTTTCAAGTATCTCCTGTGAGTGACAGGCATTTTGTATAAGCATACAGGTGCAACAGTAAGGCCCAAGAGAGAATCCTGTACCACTAATGACCTCTTATGACTAGAAGGTGTGTGTCTTCAAGTCTGCAAAGTTCTTAAAGATGTATTTAGTGGTACACATATTTCAAGAGAAGAGCTCTGCTCTGAATGGATTTTAACAAGAGAGGGCTGTCATCAGTAGCACAAAGTCCACCTGGAGGCCAGTCATTAGCTGAGTACCTGCAAGGATTGATAGTGGGTACGGTACTGTTTAACATCTTCGCTAATGACCCACATGGTGGAACAGAGCCCAACCTCAGCAAGCTTGCAGGTGATACAAAACTGCAAGGGCTGGTTTATAGATCGTGGTTGATAGTGACTAAAAGCCACAATACAATCAATCTGCTTTTGAATGACTTTTAAAATTTACATTCTTGCATTGACAAATGTTGATAAGGATCAATCTTTGTGAAATAAATGTATAACATTAAGAAAAAAAAAGATACTCAATTACCAAAATGTTTTTTGGAGACTGATATATGCTAAACAATTTTAGCCCACAATTTAGCCTCATTTCTTCTCTGTTGATTGGGATATTGTCAATTTTGTACCAATATATTATTTTGCTCACGTGGAAGCTCTTCAATATGATTTGGAAAAACCCCATAGAATAAGTACTGAAGAACAAAAAGATGGTGAGCCAAGACTCATATCTCTTAAATCCTAGCCATTTCCTTCTAACTTCAGAAACATATGTGAGATGCTAAATCACAATATGAAATTATGTCAAGTGTATTGACAAACTTAAAAACCCCACACTTTTTAAAAGAAAAAAACCCTAATACTTAAAAACTCTAAGGATTAGCTAACAGGAATTAGATGCCTCAATACATTTGGGTATATAGGCCTAAACAATTTGTTCTGCAAAACACATAATCAGCAACACAGGGAACAGACTGCAAGTTTCTAGACTAACACCCTTATTTTTGGATCTTCTTTTGTCTTCAGCTAGACATGACACATACCACAGCTAAGCTTACAATTTACAATATTACATTAATGTAAATCATAACCACCTCTCACAAAAGAAAACCACAAGTCCTAACATTTCATATCAAAATGGTATGTTTTTAATACACCAGTTTAAGTCCCTGTATCTTCCAGAGTACATGTTCAGATTAGTTTTGACATTGTTATTTGGTTTCTTTCAAATGGGGTAAAAATGTTATTTTACAGTATAAAATACATATTCTTTTCTCCATAATTTCCATTACTTGTAGTGCTAGCAAACTTCTAAAAAGAACTTATTTTCAAAGTAATACTTTAACCATTGTTGTTTCCATACTAAAAGCACCAAAAGTGGTGGTCACTTTACAAAATTAACTTCTGAAGTCTGAAGCGTTAGGGATTATACACTTAGGTCATTTTTTAGACTCTGCAACACAGCTTTTTCCTGTAGAGAGGAATAGGGCTGTCAATCATTCCTTCTCTTGCAAAACAAACATGCTTTGCAGCTTTTACTCGTCACTCCCATTACATGTAATATAGGCAGCTTAGCTCTAAAATAATTTAAGAAATTGCAGAAGTTAAATACATAATTATTATTATGATGACAGAAAAGGCAAAGAATGTCTTGCAGCTCCACTTGCTTTCTTTGTTGAGGATGAAAAAGCTAATTATCTGCAGCTGTCAACCATGAAGACCTAGACCTATTTCAGTCAACATAAGCCTTGGACAAGCTAAAATATTTTTCACATTTAAACTTTATCCCCCCCCCCCCCCCCCCCCTTTCTGGAAAACAGGATTTTATTATAAAGCAGTAAGTATCTACACAAGAGTGAAAAAAGACACATCAGGCATAAAAACAACAAGGATTTCATTTTTCATAAACAATTCCCTATATTAAAGATGCATATGCCATATAAAATAGGAATATAATTTTTTCATTATCACATCTAGAACTTTGACAGCTGTAAAGAATCTCTCTATATAAAAAAATTTGATCTAAAAATCGCAGAAAGAGTTTTGGTTGCAAATTTAAACTTTATTTGGCACTGTTCAATTTTTAGAGTAGAAACATTGGGTAGCTCACAAAAATGGAAAATATTACAATTTATATTTCAATTCAAACTTCAAAGAGAAACCTGAAGTCTTGTTAAACTATGAAATCCATGTAGAATACTTCCTTTACAAAGTTTTAAGGACACTCACCCAAGGTGTGAACATTTAAAACTCTCTTCTTTTACTGTCATGTTTTATCACAATTTGTCATCCAGCTAAGTATAAGAAAGGGAAAAAAGCAGGAAAGGGGAGAAAGGAAGCAGGGAGGAAGGAAAAGGGGGAAGGGAAAAGGACAAAAAGTATACTTTCTGTCCTCACTTTTCTAACTGGTTAAACTACAGAAGTTGCTGCACCTAGAGCTTTCAGGAAACCTTATTTATTTTTTCCTACATTGTTTGTCAAAACCAAAGAATTACTGTATTTTGTAGGAATCTGTCTATGCTACAACAGTTCTCAAACTTCTCCTTCCCTACTCTTTTACTGAATGTCTTGGTCCTTTCCCACTTTCACCTATAGCACGTACTTATCAAAACATGCTTTCTCAATTCTCCATGCTGTATTCAAAGTCTGGCCAATTGGCCTTGCCTTCCCTCCTGTCTGCTTCCACAAACTCATTGACTCCCCTGTACAAATCTTGATTTTCCAACAAAATCTTCCCTTTTCAAACCACTGTCACAGGCAGTCAACTATCCATAGAGGAAATTGTCCAAGTACAGGACAACAAATGAACAGACAATTTTGTCAGAAAATCTCCTGAAAATTTAAACACTTGGCCACTCTTAAACCACTGTTCTTAATTTGACACCATTTGCTACTAAGTGAGCTGAAGAAAAAACATATTGCTAGAATCCATTGAAATTCCAGCCATTGGTATTTTCACATTATTCCAGATGCAGGCAAATGTGGCATGAACAAAAAACACAGCAAACTTCCTCAATTCCATCTTTAAAATTACTCCTTCTGGCAATCATGTGTCTTACCACAGTCAAGGAATGTTGACTGAAGGTCTTTTGATTGACACTTTTGTGTTAGAATATTCATCATTTACTTCTATACATTTTTCAGCCACTTCATCTGCAACACAGTCCAGAAACCTCACAGTTAGATTACAGTGAACTGTCCTTTCAATGATATACACATTTAGACATCAAATTCAAAGCTATTTTAAACACCATGTATGTGAAGAATTCTTAAACTTCTGAACTCTATAAACAGAGAAAGTTAATTAAATTTTGATGTATCCAGAGAAAAAAAAATTATGAGGAGGATCTACAGTTAACAACTAGATGATTATTAAATATATTGTAGATTAGTTTACGTCAGTAGACAGACACCAGGTTAACTTGCATCAAATACAAATGTAATAGAGTCAGGAGTCCCACTGGAACATATACTGAAATAAAACTTCAATACTTTTGCAGGACAGTAACTTGATTCCAGAGCAGACAGCTGAAAATAAACACCCATGCTTTTTCACCTTCTGAAGTTATGTATACATTTTAAACTGACTAAATTAATTCCTGCTGCAACCCTTAGTGGTCATGGGAATCAAGAGGAACACAGACTAAAATGTTTAATTCTACAGGAAATGAAAGGAAGGCAAGTGGTATAAGCAAACTAAGTTCTTTTTCTTAGCCAAGAATTTTTTGACTACAGAATATTTCCAGTCAGAAGTCAAAAATTCATTCCTCTATTATGTCTACATATTCTTCTGTTAAAACTTGTATACCTTATTCAAAGATTTCTGCTTGGTTTGCTTTATGAGAAGAAGTTAAAGTAACATTATTATTACAAATTAATTGAACTACATACATTATGCTGTCTTAAAATGTATATTGTAAGAACAGTAATTACAAATTATATCTTTTCCTCTTTTTGATCTGCTTTCAAAAATTCAGAAGAAAAAAGGATAGATATGACGCCATTAACAGGAATTGAACTGATCAGCTTCTCAAGACAATTAATGCAAGACTTAAAACACTAGGTGGAGTTTTGTTAAACTTCAGCTCTGACAACAGAAATTAGTAGAAAACAACTGCAGAAATGTCCATGTAAGAAAAAACATAACTATTCTTTTCCAGGAAACAGAGGAAGAATCCATCCTAGAAATAAAACAAATTGGCCCACAGGGTGGCAGAAAAGACACATACACAGGAAAAAAAAAAAGTATCCAAGAAAAATTCCTGAATCGTATTTGAATAAAAATATCTAGCTTTAGTAGCACTTCATCTAGTAGCCTGACAAAAAAAGATGGTTAGGGATAAAAATGAGGTAGGGTACAAATTCATTCATATGTCTTTCTTACATGTTCATTATAGTGTGGAAAACTAAGTAGGCAGTATATAACATGACTACACATTTTAAGAATACTTCCTATAAAGTTTCTACAATAGAGTAGTATCTAGACATGCAGTTTAATAAGCACTGCTGTTTCCAGAAGTGTGCTCTGTCTTACTCTTAAAATAAAAATACTTTTTCATAAACTCCAGGGTTTCTGATAATTTTTCATTACAGTGAACGCTGTATAGTTTTAGTTCTAGTTTTAGCATTGGTATAGTGGTATTCCAGTTCAGCCTAATAATCAGGACTGGGATCTAGATGTTTTCAAGCAAAGTAAAAAAATCCCCCCAAATAACATAGAACTTAACATTTCCCAACTAAAATGCCCATCACCACTATCCTCATAGTATCTAAACAATATAACTACAGAAGCAGCACAAAGAAAGCAACAGCATCCCTAAACAGTTTACGGCATAAAAGCTCAAAAGAAGCCTTTAAACTCCCTGAAACTTTAAACACCAAGTGCACAAAAATACAATAGGCTAGTGGAGAGATATTTCACTTGAGAATAGGCTGATACACCAATCCTTATGTTTAAGACTAGCACATGTTAGAAATACTACACACACCTAGTAGTTTTTAATTCCAAAAATGGCATGCCTGTAGGAAATCTACCAAACACCTAATTTCTTTCCCACCTTCTCATGATTACTGATAGAGAAACATTGATACCTATACAGAATTTGAAGCCATAGGACAAATATTTATTTAATTTGGATTGTTTCATTGATTTTTCTTGTGGCAGTATGCAGAAATATCTTTAAAACATTAAACATTTTATATTAATGAAATTTGATGGAAGATCAATTTTAAAAAGTAATAAACACTGTTATGCTCTTTCTTACCTACATATAATTTTAAATGCTTTGGAGCAAATATCTCTAACTAGATCACACTGATAAATCACTTATCTGGCCCTCAAGAAAAACTACTACATTAAAAGTTCTCCTACAGTGACTAAGCATGTAAAACTTATTTCTTAAAATTCAGTTAGTGAAGAAGTTAGTAGGTCAACTCCAATAGTATCACTGAAGACAAGCTGATAAACTGATTTAGCTCTTTCTATATTATGTTGTGATCATGGACAAAGATAAATTTCAAAAATTTCATTAATTATGTTAGCTTCTGACATTTAATTATGAACATGTGAATTACACAGATCTAAATACACTAAGAATGTAGCTAATCTGCAGCTAATCCTGGAAGTTCTAGTCCATGGAAACCGTATTTTGGCTGCTTAATGACTTCATTTTAGGACACTCTGTGGTGGCTTATCACGCTGTTTCACTAGACTTGCTGATTTAGACAACTGCAAAATCATTACAGAAGAGGTGCACTGTGCAACATGATAAAAATAAATACCTAAATCATTAATAAAGATTTAGATTATTTTAACCAATTTATTTAGACTGCAGCTGGTGTACTAACCCACTTACTTTTCTCATCACTTTTTAGAAAGTTTAGAATTCAAGCCTCTAATGGGTGATACAAGAGAGATTATATTCATCTTATTAGAGAGTCAAATTCTGAACTAACACCAGAAGGGAGTCCCTTCAGCTCTAGACTCTAATAACATACAGAACAATGACCACTTATCTCCATAAATCATTTAATGGTTTACATAATGTTGTATATTTCAGTGAAAAAGGGTAGAAAAGGAATTCTAAATGCATCTAGTAGACAACATATTTCATTCTATGTAGCCTCTAGGCTGGAAAGCCCAAACTCTCAGGAGAGTCCTGGTCCATGCAGTGAAGATCCTTGCCTAAGAGTTGGGATTTTTAAATTCAGCACCCTGCTCTCCCACATTCCTTTTCCTGATCTTTGGTATGTCAGTTTGCATGCCTGAGTTTCAACCTTCCAATCTCTGAAATGGAGCAAGCTGTATTTTTCTGTTTCACAGACATGTCAGAAGAGAAAATACACTGACATGTCCAAGCCACTGAGATCCAGTAGTAAAGAAATGGCAGTGTACAGCACAAAGTAGATTATTCTCAGATTTCTAGGACTGAAACTGTTGACTGGAACAATTGAGTCCTGACAGATATCTCCTAACAAAATATGCTCTGGTCAATGCCTGTGGCTGATAAATCAATACCCAAGTACCTTGCCATTTAAATTCAAATAGCCCCAGATGGACATAAGACACTGATAGCAATTATCTAATCTGTAAAACTTAGATTTCCAATTTAAAAGCAAATCAGCATAAGGAATAAACTCACTGCTGAATACTAGATCTCTCAGTATGTTGACAATGCCTCAAGTATGTTGACAAGTTGAGTGATTTTTTTTTTGTCAAAACAGCATAAATGAAAAGCAAGGAATTGTTCTACACAACTTAGTTTTATCTAGACTATCACTGTGCTGTGTTTTGACTCTGGCTTTTAACCAGATTTAGCTCAACAGGTTTTAAAATTGATTAAATTATTTAACCAACTAAATTAATTAAATCCAACACACTATGGACAATTCTATTGCTTTGTTCACTTCCTTATATTAGACTTTTACTAGCAGAGTCTAAGCTATCATAAAGCAGCTTTAACAAGCCAGAACCAAACAGCAAAACAGCTCTGAAAGCATTCTAACTAAATCATACCATGTTGCATTCAGAATGAACCTCAATTTTCTGAAACTCTGATAACTGAATAGGTCAATTATCCAAATGCTAGAACAGCATGGAAGAAAATGAAACAGAGAAACAGTCAAGATTACCAGTACCTCTCTTTAGTCAGTACAGTACCAGAAAAGTAAATATGATCCTAAGCAAAAGTGAACACTAGATAGACACTTATTAAACAAAAAAAAGTTTAATGAAATGCAGTAAGACACATGGAAGAAGGTGTAGTTATTTTTAATGAGGATACACAAAACAATTATGTCTCTGTGATAATTGAATACAAACAGCACCATGGATCAAAAATGCAGTTAAAAAACATATCCCCATTCCCACAATTCATGCTTTGTGAACTGACCAACCTGAACATGCAGACAAAATGGTAAGTTAGTGTTTCATACCAGCTGCAGCTGTTTGACATTATATACCTAAATCAATCACTTACACAGGACTCAGATTCACTAGTGAGCATGCTCCAAAACCATAGTTTTAATATATTAAAATATCTTCTAGTTTTCAACATTATGAAGGTAATTTTGTGATGTGAAAAACTGTAAATTAATCAAAGAGATGAGAGGCAGAGTTTGACACATTTGAAATGTTAGCACCCAGTTCAATAGTTTCTAAGATGAATTAACCATTTTGCTGTGACTGTGTGCTTGTCTTCACCCTGACCCCAGTCTTCAGGTCATACCAAGATTTCTTCCAAATGCCTCATGCTTTCCCACTGGATGGCAATGGGATGTGCTGTGCTGTTCAACTGTCTAGACATCAGTGAAGTCTGGACTGCAACAAAACGAGTATATTCAAACTTACTGTCAGGAAGTAGGTGAACAAAAAGTGTAGACTTTTGTTGATCTTGACTGATTCAAGAATCAGACAGAACAGGCAATGAAATTGACTAGAAATTCTCCTTTTCCCTTGTATACAAAAGGAAGAATATACTGAGCTAGCTGCAACAACAGACTCAATGTGGAAGCTACCACAGGGAGGTAATAGTATCCAAACAGTATCCAAAAAACACTTCTAAAAACACTTGTTACTATGTATTTTCACCAATGAGACAGGACTGGAGATCTGTAGAAGTGGTAGAAATGGAAGACCTACATTACACCTGCATCTCAAAGAACCAATCTCCAAAACATAGTGTTGACTTACATGTAACTGATGGGTAAATTTTGCCTTTTGATTGCTGTAAATGCCCTCATGTGCAACCTCATGCATTTCACATAATGAACCAACTGCCCCCTCAGTCCTTTTGCCCACTGAAATGCAAGTACTTCAAGACTGTAGTGGAGACTGACAAGACTACAGAATGATATAAACAACACATCCCCAAGGACAAATTACTGTAAAATAAGTAGGTTTTTTCTTCAGATCACTGTATGTATTTTACTCATTCAGAAGCCTCAAAAGTGCTCCTACTGAGAGAGATCAATATGAAGTCTCAAATGACTGGAAATTCAAGGACACCATCTGTTCTAGAATTTTGTCTGTAGAGCAGTGTTTATGGACAAAAGCCTTTAAAGTTAAGCAGCAGATCTACACATGTCCCAGACTGTTACATTTCTAAGACACCTCCAAGGCTTCTGGAACCACAGCCTGTCTAGATTCAACCAAGTCCAAAACATTCACAAAGCCATACTGACAACATTTGAAGGGGCAATATTTTCCCTTTAACTCTTTCCTTATACAACCCACAAATCTTCAAAACTGTCTGAAAGACATTTACCTCAAAAAAATACAATATTACTCTCACATTAGAATACCAGGTCATCTCCAGTGAAGAAGTTACAGCTACAAACACAAAAGGATTTGCAGTAAGATAATCAATAGACCATAAGAAACTAATACAAGAGTTTCTGTCTCACCAGGCAAAACCCACTAAAAACCTTCAAAGTAAAAACATTAAACTTTACCACATTGCTAAAAGATCCTGACACACAAAAATGCTAAAAAAACTGGTAAAAGAGGAACATTCATTTCATTGCTAAGGAACATTCTGGTTTGGAATGAATTTAAGACACCAAGTCTCGCTAGGCTGAGTTACACAACACTGACTTTGCTGGTAACGACTGACTCTGTGCTGATGAAGACAACAAATACCAATTTTGGAGAGTGTACCACAGCCTTGTTATTGCAAGGTGTTCATTCATGAGAATATTTAATATCTGTATTATCTTCAGGGAACTTTATTAGAAAACTCAGGACAGTTCTAAGACAAATTAATTATTCTATTCTTCACTCACCACAAAAAAAAAAAAAAAAAAAAAAAAGGAAAAAAAAAAGGCCGGGGGGGGGTAGGAATTGCTCTCTTCTCTTTAACAGACCAGTAAAAAGTCTTACCCCTTTTGCAGGACCAAGAATCAGTACTGTCTGCCAAATGACAGTGGACCTGTAGAGCCTAGCACACCTTCAGAGGAAATAAGTTGAGGAAATGGAAATATTTTAAAGACAAATTACTTTGTATGTACATACACATGTATTACAAATGCACATAGACATAACAGCTTTCTGCATAACAAAGCCTGAAATTCCTCAAGAGTTTCTATTTTTAAAATAGAAAAAAAGTTTATTTATCCTCATACAACAATGAACTATGGGTAATAAACTACAGGAAAGATCTATTTTCAAAAGAACAGGCATAACTGGCTTAAGGTAAATATGTTCTTTCATTTCTGTCTAGAGGGAAATTCAAGAACAGGCACAGTCAGCTGCCTTATTCTAATTCTCTCTTTCTCCCCCTGCCCTTTTCTTTCTCTCTCCTCCCTTCTTCATTCTCTCTCCCTGCTTCTGTCCCTCCTTCACCACCCCCACCCCCTCACCCCCCCAATCTCATTCTACCCCCATCAGATACAGAAAGAGCTGTAAAACTACCTACTGTGAAGACAACAGTCCAAAAAGAAAATGGCTGATACAAACACCAGCTCTGGATAAGCAAACCGTCTGTGAATAATGTTAGAAAAAGATACATCGTGGGAGCAAATACAAGAGCTACCAGCAGATTTCAATCTCCATGTACTCTTCCTCTCTCTTCCAAAGAGCAACTCGGAGAATCACAGACCTCTGGAGTTCATCCACTCCAACCCCACTGCAAATAGTAGAATCCACCAGAGCAGGTTGCCTGTGACCACATATAGGTAGATTTTGAATATAACTCCAAGGATGGATGCTCCACAATCTCTCTGCACAACCTGTTCCGGTGTTCTATCACCTTCACAGTAAGAAAAGTGTTTTCTTATGTTCAGATGGGATTTCTTGTACTTCAAATTTTCACGGCCAGTTCTGTGTCATTGGACACCAATGAAAAGAGCCTGGCTCCCTCTTCTTTACACACTCCCATCAGGTATTTATGCACACTCCTCAGCCTTCTCTTCCCCAGGCTGAGCAGTCCCAGCTCTCTCAGCCTTTCATAGGAGACATGCTCCAGTCCCTTCAAGATCTTCATGGCCCATTGCTGGACTCATTCCAGTATATCTACGTAGCTCTTGTACTGGGGACCCAAGCACTGAACTCAGCACTATGTATGTCTCTCACCAGAGCTAAGGAGAAAGGAAGGATCACCTCCCTCTGCCCACTGGCAATGTTTTTCCTAACGCAGTCTAGAAGGTTGCTGGCCTTCTTTGCTACAAAAGCACATTGCTGGCTTGTGGTCAAATCATTGTCCACCAGGACCCCCAGGTCCTTTTGCACAAAGCTGCTTTCCACCCAGTCAGTCCCCAGCGCATGCTGCTGCATAGTGTTATTCCTTCCCAGGTGCTGGACTTAGCATTTCTTTTTGTTGAACTTCATGATATTGCTGTCAGCCCATTTCTGCACTCTGCCACGGTTCCTGTGAAGGGCAATGTACCCATCTCACCTACCACTCACTCCTCTCAGTTTTGTATTGCCCAAAAACTTGCTAAGTGTGTGCTCTGTCCTACCAGGTCATCAATGAAGAAGTTTAATTGGACCCAGTATCAATACCTGTGGCACACTGCTGATGACTGGCTTCAGAGCTGGCCTTTGTACCATTGATCACAACCCTGTGAGCCTGGCAGTTCAGCCATTTTCCAGTTCTCCTCAGTGTCCACTTAAATTAACTCATACTTCATCAGCTTGTCTATGAGGACAGTGGCGAAAGTCAACACAAACAAGATCCTCTGCTCTCCCCTAATCCACCAAGTCAGTAATCCTATTGTAGAAGGCTATCATGTTGGTCAGATATGATTACTTCCCAGTGACCTTCTTTTGCTTTATACAGTTTGGAAATTGTCTCCAGGACTACTTCCTTCCTCACCTTCCCTGCAATTAAGATGAGGATGCTCTGTCTGTAGTTCCCTGGATCCTCCTCTTGAGGACGAGAGACCTTTGCTTTCACGCAGTCCTCAGGTACCTCCCCTGATCACCATGATCTTCAAACATAATCGAGTGACCTCCCAGAGACACTGGCCAGCTCCCTCAGCATTCCTGTGTGCATTCTACCAGGTTCAATGGACTTGTGTATGTCTTATTTGTTTAAATGGTCATAGCCTGATCCTCCTCCACAGAGGGCAAGCCTTCCTTGATCCAGGATCTCCCACCAGTCTCATGCATCTGCAACTCCTGAAGACAGGTCTTACCAATAAAGACCAAGCTGAAGAACGCATTGGGTATCTTGGCCTTTTTCATATCCTATTCCACCAGATCCGCCCCAGACTGCACCCACAACTTATCTTCAATTACTGTCTAGACATGTCATTCCATCTTCTCCCTTCCACACATTTCAATATTTAAGTAGTCCCTGAAAAGAGTGTTTAAAGCAACTTATTTCTTATACCAACCTTCTATTCCCTTGTGATCAAACTCATTGCAGCATATGTAGGATTGTGACATCACAACTGGTTTAGTCATACAGCTACAGTTTGAATGATATTTTGCTTATTCAGCTCAAACCTAAACAACTCACTTTACCAATTACACATTTATCTCACATACTGAAGAAGAAATATAGAATGAAAGTGACAAGTGCAGGAAAGAAATGTAGTATGCAGCCAGAAGTGACTAACGGTATGATTTGGGAGCCAAATGCTAAACATTTAGGGCGTCATTACCTGGTAAAAAATATTTTTTCAACACTACAATGGTTTCATTTCAGATACTGAAAACAGCAGTAACAAAGAAAGCTGAAATAGTACTGGAACTTATTTGGAAAAAAACCCCCAAACTCAAACACATGGCACAATTGACATGTTAATACATTTTGATTCAATAACTTAGCCAAACAATTTAAGGAAGCAGAAGTTGTTTAAAAGGACTGATGTATGTCTGAACCTACAATTTTATTATTTTTTTTTTACTGAGCATGACTGCAGTTATAAAATAACATTACATTGAAATAATAAAAGCAGATACTTCCTATGTTCACCACATTTTATAAGAGCACTGGCATGCCAACTTATTATTCAAAGGAACTACACTGATTTTAATGTTACATTTGTCATGTCAATGCAACCTTCAAGTTCTAAAGTGATTGTGTCTTCTACAGAAAAGGAAAAAACACCCCTAGCTACTGATATTTCAATTAACTGCAGTATTATTTATCTGATGATTGCAGTTTTAATTTTATTTTTTTTCAGCCATGTAAATGACTGTAAGGTGGTATCACTGCTATTCTCATACACATATAAGAACTGAATGGAATATTTTCTCAAGACATGAATAATCTTGTGTTACTGACTGATTTCAGCTTGGTAGTTACATTCCATGATCAACTAAGAGAAAATCAAAATAAAGTTTGCCTTATAGGTCAGCACCTTCAATCACTATAGCAGGAAATTTTTGTGCTTCTGAAAAGGTCTACAAATTAGCCAAGTTCCAAACACAAGACTTTTTGTTCTAGTATGCTTCAAAAAATCAAATCCTGAGTGACAGCAATTCACACACTATATCTGGAAAATTCTTGAAAGATAACTCCTTAACAACAACTTTCCAATCAATAAACTAATACAAAGTAGGTAGCAGCAAAAATTGTTTTGCCCTGAGAGTTACATTTAACATTGTATCATCATGGTCAGCATTTCCAGAATAGTCAAATATTCTATTAAAAAAAATCAACAAAAGGAAATGCAATGAATTAATACAAGAAAGTATGAATGTGAAGCTATATGAAATATTTAGCAGCATTATTTAGATATCCTATTTATTACAGTAGTCTTTTTCCAATTTGCTTCTGAATGTCTTCAATATTTTCCTTCTCTGAAGCCTAAAGAATCTGAGAGATTCCCAAATGCCAGAAATACAGGAAAATATCAAAGAAAATCCGTAAAGCTTGGGCACCTCAGAATTTTCCAGTACTGGAAACCCTTGTAATAGAAGTAAAACATGCACATTCTGCAGAATTACTTTCCAGAAATCCCACTATGATGCCTTTCAAAACACAGGAATTTTAAGGAAGGGAATCCAACAAGAATTTAATATGACCAGGAGATCATATACTAGGTCACTGGGGAGCACTGCCAAAAGTACCTGAATGATGAGCGAGCAGAGAGCAGGAAAGAAGGAGCACAAGTACATGTACACATAAACGTAGATACCCCTCCTCAACACAAAAACTCAAAGAAACAGTTGGATTAAGATTGCAGCTACTCCTTTAAAGCAGCTGCTCTCATCTCCTTTAGACTTACACTGCCAAAGGCCTAAACAAGGACAATTAATCTGATGGAAGCCACAACTCCTTCCTGTAACTGCAACGCACACCTGGGAGGTTAGTATATCCAATCAGGCATTGCACAATGGACCACACAATTATTGGTGCCCATAAGAAACTTGGTCAAGAATTAAGTTAAGTTTGCTAGCTTCCAGTACAACATACACACCTAACACTGTTTTCAAAAAGAGTTTAAATATCTGAATAAATACCATTCACAATCAAACTTTACAACACTTACTCAAAGTTGAACACAGGTTCCTCAACCTAAAGGAAAGTCAAAGGAAAGCCTACAATTTTTGGGTACATGATGATCTTCACTGACACCTTTGAATTCTAAGCCATCTCTACTCCTAATTTCTACTTGCGCACACAGTCATAACCTTGTAAGGCCATTGTTGTAATTACTATTTCTCTTTCAGATAATACAACTGAATACAAAACTACCAGATCCCCTTCCAAGGTCAGTACTATAAAAACACAATGTTAAAAATTTACCCACGTGATACTTGAAGATTCTTTATACTTTTTCATGAGTATCATAACCCAACAGAACTTTTTGGCTGCGTTAGTCTTTGAAATACATCGTCACTTCTTAGGCATTGAAAAGCTAGAAACATTAAGAAGATTGTTCTCCAGACAATTGGAAAGCAGGCACACACACACAGTTACACGTTCTTGCAATTAAATACAATTACTTTTCTAATCAGAAAGTGCTGTCCTGGACTTGAAGCTAACAATGACCTGGCTTCACCCATAGTAGAGAAAACGTAACTGTTCACGTAATGCTCACATTTCATTAAGTCAAGAGAGATACACCCATACAATAGAAAGGAGTTTTCTTCTTTGAAGTCTAAAAAGTAAAACTAAAATAATTTCACAAATAATTTTTCTAATAGTTCTGTAGTTGCACAAATGTCCAACAGTGTTCTGAAAACTCTGCATCCTTTCTGTACTCGTCCCAAGTCCACAAGAGGAGTCATTTTGTTTTGCCCATTTCCTGAAAATTATCTATTGGTTTTGAACTAACAGACGTAAATCTACCAACTTGAAAATTCCACTTACCTCTTCAAAAGGTCATCAGCAAAGATTATTTTTGTACACCTTTTGTCCTCTCTAGATAAAAGCATGGCTGATTCACAAGAATACTGCATTGTAACTTCCTATACCTACCGTTCCCATACAAGTCACTTTAAAATCTGTAGGGGCACATCTAGAAGAGAGATACTCACAGAAATATAGCTTCAACGCACAAACAACATTCTGTACTTATATCTGATTAAATGCTATGTTTATGTGATTTAGGCCCATTAAGTTGGGTCTTAAGGATTTAATTAAGTAGAAAAACAGCTCACTGACATTCTTCACTCTCCTTGGCAAATAATTATGCCATAAATACAGTATATGGTCCCACAGTGAGTATTGTATATTTGTAAATTCATTCAGGAAGAATATCATACATGCTCTAGCAGCATATAAGTGGCAGCTGGGTCCCAGAAAATTAATTACATCTTGTGGTCATTCACACAACAACTACATTTATTGCCAATATAGGTTTTTGCTTGAAAACATTCACTACTTAAAACTCTTTCTTCACCCATAAAAAAACCCTGTATTTTTAAACATCTTGTAATTTTACACAGCATTTAACTAACACTACATAAACTAACATTATTGTTTGTATTTGTTGTTTTAGTCATGGTTAGTGTATTGAAGAAAGAAAGACATCACTACAAAAAATAAACAGAAAGCAGATGAAAAGTTTGTTTAAGAATTGGTGTCTGGCTGAATATTTCAAGCTATGCTTTTCAACATACAGACAAATTAAAAAAGATAATTAATAGTTTCAACTTCAACACAACTGTTCCTACACTAATCAATATAAGAATAAAACATGTTTACATGAAACAGAAAATTCTGGAAATAATTTGCATATCAACAGCAGTAATTAAAAAAGAAATTAGCAGTAGGCACATAATGCAATACCACAACACATTAAATTGCATGGAAATTCAGTTGGAGGGATAGATGCACAGCCAAACAGACTACACAGATTTTTTTGCCAAACTTCTTGTTTTCTATTGTCCTTCAAACTTTAGTGGTCAACTTCCTCCCAGCCTATTTTTCTACATTTCCAAACACTTAAATGGATTTCCTAAACTTGCATATTGTTATAATTAAAAACAAACAAACAAACAAATAAATAAATAAAATCCGGAATAAGTCTATTACATTTTCTCTTCTGCTTACCTTCCTTTTTGTTCCTCAGTCCCCAAGATTTTCCATTGTTACGTGCTACAAAACTCTACGCACATTTTTTTTCCCTGACCTCTCAGTTTTTAGGTATTATTTTAAATACTGATTTTTTAATTTCACTTGTATAAAAATGGTAAAGTTCTAAGAAATGCAAAGTATCCCTTCAGTTGCAATTTTCACTTGAACTCAACTGAAAACAAAGGAGGCAATGAAACACTCATTACTATCATATTTGGCACAGTGCACTATCTAATGTCTGCTTTTTTGTTTTGAATAGGAAGGGGTTTTGTTGGTTTGTTTTTTTTAAATCATGAAGCAAGGAACCCAGTAGGTTAGGTCTGAATGCAGTGGAAGCACTAACCTGCAAATACAGTTATTCCGGTTTGCCCAATAAGAAAAATATTAGGAAGTAACTACTCTAAGCAACATCTTCTGGTCTAGAAATATAGATAAGCACCAATGCAATATATAGAAATGCAACTATTTGGGAGAAGCAGCACAGGGAGTTGAACAAAGATAAAGATTGACGTTCTGGAAAGTAAATTACATCCTTACAGAAATTTTGAAAGTAATCTACATGATTTGGGAATATGTATTTGCCATAATAAATACTGGCTACTATTTCTTATAACGTAAGGTTAAAATGATTCAGGCTCCTCCAAAAATGTCACAACTATACTACATAAAACAACTCTTAGTAAAAACACTTTTAAAAGTCTATCTTCTATGAATCTGAATAGTGTAAAAGGTATATTCTTGGGTCTTTTAAATTTGGGCTTTGTATATACTAGCTAAAGTTTCATTATCAGATTTTAACCTTGTTTTAAATTATAAATCTCCAGTCTTCCTAAATCTTTCAAACTCTTCTAGCTCTCCAGTTGTGGCAGAAGTAGTTACTTTACCACATGAATACCTGTGTAATGCACGAAATTAGTTAGCAATCCACAAATGCTACTCAAATGCTTTTGAGTAGATATACTCAGACTAGATCACACTGCTAAATCACTTTTTCAAAATTTTAAAATTCCAGAGTTTAAATTAGTTGATACTCTAAATTACAAACATCATACAAATTCAGAACGTTATTCAGGCTCGCACTTAACTCACATCTACACTAACAGAACTCACATACCTGAAACTTAGCACCAGCTGAGCAGTTTGCCTAAAGACTTCTCAGATGAAACAAACTACCTTTTTAAGATACTTTTCTAGATTTTTATAGAATTTTCAAATACAATCATATAAAAACATCTTGTTTTATTGAATATATCCAAAATATCTCTCTGTCACTGTGCTAATACCCTTTGCAGTGAGGATTCCAGGGTTAAATGATGTAGAAGAAAAACATTCCGAGATGAACATTTAAGCTGGAGGATACTATCTACACAGTCAGACCCAAGAGGTCCATTTACAAGATAAGCATTTTTCAGAATTCATTTTTTAAAATTCCTGTTAGAAAAGAAAATGCTACTGATCAACACCTGAATCTACTGAAACAGCAGAATCCAGTGAAACATCCCAGGTCAAGCCTGTAACATCTAGTTGTTTACATTTTATAATTTTCTTCTTCTGCACTGTGCTGCCCCTAGACATGCCCTTTTTATCGGTAACTAAAGATGTAAGTTTTATACTGTTAGAACAGCTGTCACCTATTCAGAAAAAAATGGTGCCATCTTAATGGACTGCAACAGGTTACACATAACTAATTTGGGCTTTCTGTTAAAAGTAACTGGCCTTTACCATAGTGACACTTTCAACCACCATTCCCAAAAGCAGACACAGGAACTGAACATGGGTGTTTATCTAGTGTAGATCTACACCTTTACTCAACAACCAGTGTTTCAATTTTCTACTCAGTTAGCCAGGTCAAAATATTTAAACTCAAATGTAATCATCCAGAATTACATCTATTACTATTTTGTGAGACAGATTCTATCTCTCATCCCAAATCACCTGCTTGCCCACGTATCTCTACCTTTCACACTTAACAGATCTTGAAACATGAAATAATGATAGATTGTTGTGACATAAAATAAACTTGTCTGGCAGTTACTCAGTTTTATTCACTATCCCTTTTTATAGTATCTTCACAAGACATTTCCAAACTTTTTAAAATAACATGTTAGAATTCTAACGATTTAAAATAACCTATTTTATTGTGCATTTTACAAAACAAGATCTTTGTATATGGATTTTTATATCAACACGTGTCTCCAAAAAATGAGAACTTCTGCATAATATCTGATATCTGAATCAAGATAAGATAACAAAGCTAATACTAGCTTCAGAAAAGCCTGACTATGACTAGCAACCAGTCTCCAGCAGTAGCTGATACCACATGCTCCAAAGATAGACACTGGAAATCCAAATAGTAGGCAGTTACAAAATAACCTCCTTCGGGGAGCGTCTTTTCAACTGCATTAATTCCTTCCATAATGTGCATCTACCTTTATAGCTAGGGGCTTCTATGAAGTACCTGTACAGATAAATTTATAAAGTAAGTAGAGATTTACAAGCCATTTAAAGTGGGTATTTAATACCCTCCTTCCTTGATAACTCATTCAATATTTCTTTGTTTTCTCCTATGTTTCAAACTACTAGACTTCAAAGTCACTCATTCTAAGCAGCTTTGTCAGGGTTTTGGTACCTCAACTTTTCAAAAGTACCTTCATTTTGCAAAAAGGTTTGCCACTTTGAGAAACAGAATCTCCCTAATTCAGACTAGTTTATTATAAAAAGAAAACCATGACAACTGTTTGTACTCTTGCTTTATTATTACATCCGGCCTGGTCACTATTGGAAATTCAATCTATTATTGTTGCTAGGTGCCTGTTGCTATGCAACCTAAAAGGGTTATGCAGCGCTTTCAGGCTGAGAAGTGTTGAAAACACTGCAGGCTTCCTCCTATGGCTATAACCAGTTTATTTAAATAGATTAACACTCTCCTCGGCCAACCCCCAACTCCAGGCATACCCTTAAAAAAAGTTACAATGACAGATTTGAACAATGTAAATAAACATGAAAACAGAAAAATTACACAAAAGCAATATATCTGATCTCTACTGCATGATACAGCAAAGTAAACACAATATTTTCTCCAATTCATTTAAGTTGGAAAGCTAAACCCCATAAACTTCAAAACCCTTCAAAGTTTAACTTTCAACAGCTAGTATAATGGAGTTGCATAACATGCTCTCTCCAGATATTTTATAATAAACTTAGGCAGAACAATACATTAAGTTTCGTACTCTGTATCATAAAGCAGGACTTAAAAAAAAAAAGCCCTAAAAATAACTTTAAAATGGCAGAATAATACTCAGTAATTATTCTCTATATCAAAATACGTCCAACAGGCCTGTAAATTGGTTTTAAGACTCTGCAGTCAAACTGAATTCTGCCTTTGTGCGTCTTTGTAACCTTTACAGATTACGCAAGCCAAATTAGACATCTATGCACTTCTCTGCAGATTGATTTCTTCTGGCAGTATTTTTCAAATCTGCTGGAGAATGGCTAAGAAATGACATGCAGAAGAGCTGAATGTTATCGCTTTTTTCCACTCCTTCTAATAATCTGAGTCTGTTCCAGTCTGCACCAAAGAATAAGTTGTTCTACAGCAGCAGAATTAAGAAAGCCATGTTTCCCCCAGCTTGGTCCTTTAAATGGATCCATACTACAACACACTAGCACAAACTGTGAGTGTTTGCTGACTGACTCAACAGGATGCTAGGAGTGTAAAATGAGTTGTAACTGCCTCTTCTTCCGTGGTAGTATACATTTTTGCTTACCTTCCCAAATGAATTATTTTGTTGGTATCTGCTTTTCTGAAAATTCTAATCGTTCTTTTGAGAAAGATGGACAGCAATATCAGAAAAAAAACCTGTTTCCTTAAGAGTACAAAGCTAAGAAAGAAACACACTGTCCCAAAAGTAATTTGAAATGCTAAGATTGTCTATCCAATAGCCATAATGCCCAGTGCCACAAAATGGATTCTAGAAGTCAGATGAGGCAATGCTACGGTTTTTCCTTCCCAAAATGTTTCACACTACTTAGTGGTTGAGGTTTTCTAGAGGAACCTTGAAAACAATAACAAATATGAAGACTGTTATGAAGACAAAAATCTCAGAGGGTTGGGGGTAAGAGAGCCAACATCATCAGAATGCATTCATGAATACAAACTCTTCTAACTAGAACTTTGCTTCTTCTCCAGAATTTGTAAGCTTGCAAAATCTTCTTCTAAAGCAAAGCCAAACTTCTCACCTATGTTAGGATAAGACTCAAACCACAAAGAAGTTGCCTTATCCCCTATACTTGGAGGATTTAGCCTAGTAAAGTTGACAGTCACTACACTAGTAAAGTCCACAACCAAATACCACAATCACATTCCTTCAACTTCTAGCCAAAACCATGTATCTAAAAGCTTACTGTGTATGATCACCATTGCTAGTTTACTTTTTATAATTGTATAAAGAAAAGATCACTGTAATGTTAAGTTACCCTAGTGGTCGTGACCTTAAAGATGACAGGCAGCTTGGAAAACATCAACAGAGGTATAGCTAGAACAACCTAAGCATGTTATACTGTAAAACTACCTACTGGTTTGTAATTAAAAACTAGATATTGACTATCTGAACTAAGTTTTACAGTCAACATTTTGTTAGAACCTGCTAAGTGCTTCTGTGTTGCCATAGGATTTCTTAAGAGTCAAGAAGGACTCTGACAAATAGAGCAGAGATCCAAAGGTGTGTCCCTCTACCATTTTTCCTTAAATGACCTTTCCTAAGTATGATATTCCCTTCAATGTCACTGAAGCAAATGAAGCTTGCAGACATCAAGGTTTGTTGGGGTTTTTTTACACAAAACAGAATAGGGCCTTGATTTATTAAATCTGGTGAGACACCCTAGTTGTCTTCACTGACAGCTCAATAAAAGAAATTTGACCAGAATCTGGCCATAATGAGGTTAAGGCCTAGCCTAGCATTCCCCCATCTTTTATTACAGAAGATATCTCCTCTGTAGAACTGGCCATTCAAAGAAGCTGTGCAAGCTGAACATTCCCTTGGCAAGTAGCAAATTAGCTCTAGGAGACATTTCCACTCTACCAAACTGATTTAAGAAGTTAATGCTGTCTCCCATAACTCTAGAACGCCTACTCTTAGTATAGGGGTTCTTAATTCACTACCACCACAACTATACCAGAGAAAATGCACACAGAATTGCTCCCCTATGTTTCCTGTTCAGAAGAAAAAAATTGTAATGAATGACATGAAACTGATAAGCTGTGTCTACTGCTACAAGAGAAAAAAACCCCGAGTCATTTAAGGTGCTTAGAAAGGTTGTTTCAGCCTTCAGAAACAGTGCGCAGAGGTAGGGATCCTGCAGAAAGCCTTTTCCATTAGTTTCTTCCAGATGTCCAATCACTTAATGTAGATGGACTACATTGGTTCTACATACTTTATACAAAACCGAGATACATACATACACACTGTCACTCTGCACACATATATTCTATGTACAAATATATATACATAAACATATACATATCTGTACATACAAACAGCTGCTTCATACATATATAATACACACACAGCCATCCAGACTAAGTGGCATGTATGTTGTTACCCATACTTCACATTTCTGAACATTTTCCATTATACTATAGTTTTCATTTCATTGTATCCTTGAAAAGAAAAGTAAAAAATTCATACATAGTTCCTCTTACCCATAATTAGTTTCAGAAGATTAAAGTTCTCAGCAATGCTGAGAATAAGGTACAGGAAAAAAAAGTTATTTGCCTGTATGTATTTAAATACACACATATTTTATGATACTTAAAACCAGCTACTTCAATCGTAAATGCACAAATTCCAATAGTAACTTAAATGTGGCATAGCCATGAAACTTCCTTACCAGAAGCTGGCAATATCAGGCTTTAGCTGTGACTCAACAAAACTGCTAAATTTCTCTGGAGATACCGTTTAACAATGCACAAACTGCTCATATAATCATCTTCTACATACAGACTACTGACACCATACTCCCAGATCAGTAAACATGCCACTAGCTGCAGCTAAGATTTTCTCCCAGACTGCTTTCTTATAAATTTATTAAGGTGTTTAGCCCTAAAGTCAATGATTGAGAAATTGTTGTTCCTCTATCCCCAACACTCCCACAGCTAATACAGAAGAAGTATGAAGGAGAAGTGGAAGACAAAGAAAAGAACAAAGGCAGGATGAGTAATTGGAAAAGTCCAAGCGCATATAGACAGTGATCAGGAGAAGAGATGTAAATTATATGTAGAGGGAACAACCGTTAGCTGAGACGCAAGTGAAAGCTAGTAGTGAAAAGCAGGAAAGATAGTTGGGATTAATGCATATAAATTAATGGCTTTAGCTTTCTGAAAAGCTCACCTTTCCAGCTCTAAAGCTAAAAAGAAGCAAAACCACTTTTAAAGACACTGTCCACATATCCTCAGAATGACTGTAAATTTGGTGCACTGTACACAAGAAACAAAGCCAACACATTGTAGACACAAGTTTGATCATCCCTAACATAGAGAATACAATGACCATACAGAGAGGTCAGAAGTGTACCAAATTTACAATAATAAAACTATATTTCACTTAAAAATAAACAAGACTAGATATGTTTTAGTAAACTGTTTATAATTCTTACTGAAATGCAATACATTCTTAGTATCTTCATATATCAAAACTGCATTATTGTGTTCAATCACATCACTTACCATTTGCAATAGATACTAAATTTTCAGGACCACAAGAACTAAAAATTATATATTCAGAAATAATGGACCTTGGAAGACATAAGACAAAGCGCTACAGGAACAGTGTCCACAGTGAAATAAAAACTATGCCCTTTTCACTTTATACATACATGGGGCTGTAAAAATAATGTATTTGTATATTTTAGTAAAACTTTTGGCAAAATTTAAATTACAAAGGTTTTTCAATATCATAATCACTTATATGAAAGGAGATGATGTTCTTTTCACATCTCCAAACTTAAAAGGATGGCCTTAAATAAGACTTGCTAAATATATAAATATAAAATATATAAATGTAATTATATAAATAAATAATATACTCTGACATGAAATCTAAACTATGATTGTAAATTATATAAAAAAAAATTTTTATACCTCTGTGTATGGATAATGCTCTCAAAATGAAAACATAGATTAAAATTTATCATACCTAAAGTATATAAAGGATTATTTATATGTATATGACTATATGAATATAAAGGATTGGGAGAATCCAGAAAAACTCTTGAAGAAACCTGGATCTTTAAACATCCATAACTTTTCATCCCAATATAAAAGAGTGCCAAACTGAAACAGAATTACCCAATCTGAACATTTCAAATCCTAAAGCTCAGTTTTTCCCGAACTAAGGAACACCAAGCTAGTACCTTAAAGCTGACCAATATGGTTAGACTTAAATATTTAAAAACTACTGTGGATGAACCGTTCAATACTTTGACCAAGAAACAACTATGTGTGGAAAGAAGTGTAGAAAATTACGGCTGTAAAAATTACAATAAATGATGATGATACCTTGGATTAGTCACAGAAATTTTTCAAAAGTTAGCCTCTAATTGCCTTGGAGTACTGTACATATGTTTTCCAGGACAGATTCTGACAAACCCAAGCAAGCAGCAGCAGCAGCTCCTCAGTAAGCCCTACAAGGTGTGGGAGCTTGACTTTGTCATTTCACAAAGGTGGCAGGTCTCAATAGGCTCTGCAGAAAATCTTAGTAGGTGTCAAATGAGCACAGTTTTGTAAATTCAAAGTGATGAAAAAAAAGAAAAACCAAACAAAAAAAACACTCACACACAAGAATCCCCAAACAACTCAAGATCTTATTTTAAGATATTCTTGGAGCTTCCCACTTCTCAATATGATTTTTTTTTCCCCCAAAGTCTGGAGATACACCTCTTCTCAGGTTGCTGGCAAAAGAAACAGATTCTGAACTTCTCCATATATGTTCTTTCAAATTATACAAAGTTGGCTAAAAGAATGTTTCTCAGAATGTATTTTTTAAGTGTCAACTTTGTGTACACTGAAATAAGCAGGCTAAAGCACCCTGAGAGAAAGCTAGAGATTAGCAAATAAGAAAGAAAAGTGGCTGTTGGCAAAGAAAGAATCATACAGTCCCTGGAAGCAGAGATCAGTAGCTGTAGGCTATCCCTACAACTCAGTCGGATATATGTCAGCAATGTGTGATGCTTAGCAGCCTTGTCACACCCCACTATCTCAGGTAAACTGTTAAATATTAAACCACATGCAAGCCAGGCACTCAACAAGGAACAGGAAAAAACAACCGATACTGAACTGCAGTGCTTAATACCTAAAAACAAATGCCAAAAAATACCGAAATATAATTGTAATTACAAAATATACACAAACAGATTGCCATCAATGATAATATAATAAGGAAGCAAAAAAGGACTAAATCATAAACTGCAAGGGAAGAAAAAAATGTTGACACAAAGGAAGATTTAAAGAGTGGTATATACTTTCATTTCCTGTCTAAGCAAAAAGAAAGAAAAGAAAATGAGCAATCAATCTTTAAATATATATACAAAGAAAACTTTCAAACAAGTATTCACAGAGAGACTACAAAATTGGGTACGTATTTCGAAAAAGCTACCATATTTTAAAATACTGCTTTATGTCCTAGAGATATCCTTCACCTGGCCCCATCGCCTGAATTTTAAGCATCTCTTTAAAAATCTACCGCTTTGCTTCATATCCATATATTTAAAGCACAGTAATTGTAAAATTAAATTATCATTTTCCTAATACTGTATTAAAGTCAGCTCAAAAGGAAATCAAACAACCTCATTATGCTTTGGTAAAAGAATATGAAAAAAAAAAACCCCAAAGACAGATGGTAACTGATGATAAAAGTATCCATGTCCCTTGTCATCCGGGTATAGTTGTATGACATGACTATTGCTTCACTGTGTTTATCATGTTCTTTCTGTTTTTTAAGGAATATAGATTCGAGTCAAGACCAAAGCCAGTGACAGCAATTGTATAGGAAATACACAAGAAATGTATTATGTTGGAAGCAATGACAAAGAAACAGTCTCACTCCAAGAATATTATTTTACCAAACATGCTTGAAATTCAGTATCACTCTGGACAACATTTAAGATATTTGTTTTAACTTTGTTTGCTTTCTCATGTGACTTTTTCCAATATGTTAGCTTTCACAAGCACATATTTATTCACAAGACACTGTTATTGCCATAAATGTTTCAAAAATAAAGCTTGAGTTTGGTGTCTCATGAAATGATGGAATATTTTTAATGAAAAAATATACACAAATTCATACACACAGAAATAAACCCAAAAACTCCATAAGCCGAACATGCCAAAAAACTCCCACATGGCTTTTGGTCCACCTTGCAGTAAAAGATACTCAGTTCCAAACAATGCATTCTGTTCTGCTTTTCCAACCTAACAGTACTTAGCATCTTAAAAGATAGTGATTTGAACAAGTCTTATCTTATATTTCCTGAATAGATACCAATATTTTTATTTTTGTTCCATGTGTGACTTAAAACCAACCACTTCGATATTTGTTTTTAGATTACAGGCACATATTTATAAACAACATTCTAAAATTATTAAATCCTCCTTACTTATCACTGTACTTCTCTCAGAGAAACAGTTCTCTCAGCTCTTAGCTCAGATTGCCTCTAGAAAGCATGTGAAAACAAGAAATTGTGGAAAAAACATGCATAATAGTCCATATTAGCTAGGATTATCTAGCATGGCTTTTTTCCCCTCAAAATAAAAACCACTGAGATAAAAAAATAGGAAGCACAGCGTTAAACCCAAATGAAGTGATGAATACTGAACAACATACTGGCACACAGAAATGAAAAAAAAAAAAAATTATTAGGAACAATCCATTAATTATAAAAACGAAAAGAATGTCATTAATCAACCTAGTACTGTACAATGATGAATAGCTGACAAAGCTCTATGTTTCCAGTAATTGTACTTAAAATACAAATGGAATATCAAGAATTGCACAATTGGATCCAAAGCATGTTTGTTTGTTTGCTTTCTGGCTTCTAAGGTTATAGAACACTCTTAACAGAAATTTTCATATCTGACAACAAGCTTGATGCTCAGGTAATGTAATTACTATTACTTTCATAAGATGGTATAATGAAAGGTAATATTGACTGATTTTTATAAGTCTTTAGTAAGATTTGTTTTATTAGGCTCCTTCCTACTGCACATATGCAGAATCAGAAAACAATTCAAATATAAAGAACATTCAGTGACAGTATTTATTAAAGGTATATGTCATGAACAGCAGAAACTGAATTTGATTTCTAAGTCTTAAAATAAAGACATAAAACTATGTAACATATCATTTCATTGTTTTTCATAACTGCCAAGTAACAGTAAAATAACATTATCAGACATCATTAGCCATCTCATTTATAATATGAGAGAACATAAAATTCTAAACTATGACACATACAACACCAACACTGAATACCATTTATATAATTTTTGAGATATGCTAAAAATTATTTGATTTGTTTTTCTTATTGAAGCTCTTTGTTTTGCTCAGCAAGATTTATATCACTTTAATTTTCTTGGTATTCATTTTAATCACTGACTTTTACAAGTCAGACATGTAACCTTACATGACAGGAACATTCTTAAAGACAAGCACAGCAGAATAAAGGTACCTGAAAAAAGTACTGACTATGTTATGGTGTTAGATCTTTTAGGACATTTGAAGTTTCACTGTGCATTCAGTAATTTAGTTCAACTGGAAAAAGGATTTTTCCCAGAAAAAAATGCACTGCAAACACTTTATAGAAATCTTACATCCCTCTTCCACTGAAATTCTCAAATTTGAGGGAGGTAAGTTTAACAACTTATGAATAAAATCAAAATGCATCTTCTGAATAATGTATTTGCTTTTTTATGCCTTAGTCACTGAATTCGATTCAGCTAACAATGAAACATCTGCATTTAAATAAAGGGGATTACTTTCTAATACTGCCTTGATTATCAAGACCGTATTTATCACAATTAGTAATATGTACATATGTCTTTGCTTATCACTCAAGCAATGGTGAGCAAGAGTAAGAGAAACATTAATTTTGCTATGGACTTTGGCATCTGAATGCCCCAAAATGATCAAACCCCAAACAAAAACAAACAAACCAACCAAACAAACATAAGAACTTCAATCAATAGAAGCATTGATTCTGAAACTATTTTTCTGAATTCACCAATAGTAGTTACTGCCATACACACTTCCTTAGACCACTGCTCTTCATCTCCATCATTGCTGTTCTTTTATATTTGCAGGTACATGATAAAACAAACATTTTTTATAAACAAACACCTCTTTACAGACACTCAGAAATTATCATCCTCACCTCCCAAATCCCTTTTTGGGCACAATCCAGTTCTTACCAAAATTAACAGGAACACAGGCGAGTTATAGGAAAATATTTTAGATATCATCACAGTAAAAACCCTCTTCAGATTCCTGGCCATTATATTTGTTGAAAACCACTTACAAATCACCAGCCAGTTAGCCAAATATAGAATGTTTCATCAATGATCCTGAACTGCTCTGAACACAGCAAGGAAACTACGCAATTTATTTTAATATTTTAAATAATTTCCAATAAAAATTTTAAGTTTGCTGGTTTTCCTTTTTTTCTTTATTTTCCTTTTTCACTACAATGAAAGAATTAAGAACTGCAAATTAAGACCTTCATAAATATATACAAATAGAAGTCCACAAAAATCAACAACTGGGGTTTGGTTTGGCCGGGTATTCAACCATGGTCTTTCCTTCTTGTTTTTTAAATCCCTTTGTTCATAGTTACCTTCTCCTGAAGAGACCTAACAAATTTGTTTTCTTTCTATTGCAGTTTTCTCTACTGCTATTATTTTTGCCTCTCCAAGGCTCCAGTGAAAATTCTGAAAGTTTCATTATAAAATATTTTCCGTAAAAGTGCACAGAATACAGTCCATGTCCAGTCCTAAGTTTGTGAAATCCAGAGAATAAAGTGTTGGACCAAAGTAATATAATCGTAGTAATGCACTGAAGGAAAAAGGAACACAACAGTTCTGTGTTGTTAAGTAGATCTTGGGCACCCAAACTATGTCTTTGTGATATAACTCAAGACAACTATTTTGTGATTTTAGCTCTAAACACTATCCCTCCTCTTCTACCTCTAGAGGTGAAGATTCAACTGCAGTCCCTAAGAAATGGAACTGGCCAACAATAAAAAGAAGACAAACTAGAACACAGTCTAGGAACTTCTACTGGAGACCAAGAATCACAAGTAAAACCACAGACCACAGTATAGTTCAGGCTGCCAGGGATTTCTGGAGCTCTCAAGTCCAACTTCCTTCCCAAAGCAGGCTCAGACTTGGCATCAGACAAGCTGCTCAGAGCTTTATCCAGTCAGGGCTTGAAAATCTCCAGGGACAGAGATGGCAAAACCTCACCAGCTACATTGCTGGGCTGTCCTCATGGAGAAAAAGATTTTTTCCTTATCTCCAGTCTAAACCTCTCTTGTTTCAACTTATGAATATTGTCTCTCATCCTTCCACCACACACTGTTGTGAAAAGCCTGGCTCCATCTTCTTGATGACCTCCTTGTAGGTATTAGGGAAGGCTGCTGTTAGAACCCCTGAAACTCTCCCTTCTCCAGACTGAACAAGCCCAGGTCCCTCAGTGTCTCCTCACAGACGTGCATGCTCCAGCTCCTGACTGTCTCAGTGGCCCTCTGCTGAACTTACTCCAGTTTACCAGCGTCTTTCCCATAATAGCAGGAGGGCAAGGTCGTAGACATGGATGTTGCCTAAGAAGTGCGGAGAGGGGTGGGATAATCATTTCCCTCAATTTCCTGCCTATAACCTTCTTCGTACAGTCCAAGAGATACTGTTCATCTTCCCTACTGCCAAGGCACACTGCTGGCTCACGTTCAGCTGACTGCCAACCAGGGACCCAAGGGCCTCCTCCACAGCGCTGCTTCCCAGCCACTGTGTCCCCAGCCTATAGTCTGCAGAGTATTGGCTGACGGCCTGTGAAGACCTAGACAGCTGCACAGGACTGGCATTCCTCTCCCTTTTGGCCAGTATATTCCTGTAGAAGTAGGTTAAAAGAGAGTCTTTTTTTCAGTGACCACTTTTGTACTAGATTTCACCAAGTAGCACAAAAATACCATGTTCATAACAGCTAATCTATATGTTTGTTGTAAAAAAAGAAGCACTTTCTAACACTCCGTGAAAGATGGTTAACAGACCATTTGAGAAAATACACTTAATACCGAAGTGGCATGAAAACAGCCAGTGATGTGGAAACCACCACTTTTACCTATTGCCGTAATGCAAGTAACTCTAATTGACAAGGCTGGACCACCTAGATTAAACAGCAATTCCCCTGCTAGATGATTCTTATTCCTACAAAATTACTTGCCAAATTTCTTTGGCTCTTCGAGGAAAACAAACAAACAAACAAAGGACCAAAAAACAAACCAGCAAATGCCCTAGGCTTCTTCTGTTCCTTTGGTTTTATGGCAAACTTAACCATTTCCATACTAGCAATATGTTGCTGTAACTAGAATACGTAAAAAGCTTTTGAATCAATACATGAAAGGCAGAGGTACTTCATGTAGAATAAACATATTTTTAAAAATAAAATATAAATACTAGCCAATCAGAGCAGATCATTGGGAGTTCAGAAGCATAGCTATAAAACAAAGTTACAGTTGTGACCAGGCAGCTTGGTTTATGGAGAAGACACAGCTAATTTTATTAGAGGACTTAACACATTGTCAATCAACATCTCAGTCCCCACCATTAACATCCAATTACATCTTCAAGCTATTTTTAATGGCCAAACCCTGCTATGTTGCTTTTCCTGTACAACAAACTTTGGAACAAGTACTTTAGTATTTCTGATCAAAACATCACACACACATACACCCCTTACTTTATCATAGATGACCAAAACATAACTTCCAATTTCCCATCTGCCAGATACATCTGTTTTTCTTCCTTGGACATTATACCTTTTCCCATATTATAAAATGGGAAGAAAATCTTACACTTTATTAAAAACATTTGTTATTTTTGGTACAGAAAAAAAAATAATGAACTGCTGGCTCAAGCTTAACCTCATTTCAGAAGGCTACAGATGGTCAGCCTGTTGATGTAGAGCTTTCAAGAAATTCAGCTCTGTGTGAAGAGTTACCATTCTTGGATCATAACATGTAACCAACAACACAACTATGCTGACATAAGAACTTTTTAGTATCCCAAACATATGACTGTGCTGAGGACACAAGCCATTAAGAGCTGCTGAGATTTACAACACTGAGCTGTTCCAGGTCCCAACCATATAACCTAGTATGTCATCCTGAAATCAAGCAGTGGGAACCCTTAAAAGGCAGTCTTCCACGTGCAAAGTAATCCTAAAACTCCCCTTCGTTTCAGCTGCCTGAAACACGTTTGTGATACACAACTTGTGACTCAAGGCCGCATGAAGAATACATTAGGTTATTAAAGTTGGTAACTGCACTGAAGTCATGATCCTGTGTCTAGCTCTTCCCTTAAGTCAAGAAATGTCAGTTTCTTCAGAATTCAATCAGGAGAAATATATACTAAAGTAGGACAAGCAGTGAAGATAGTGAACACCTTCAAGCCCCGTTACAGACTGGAAACTTGACTCAGTGGCTTTTATCAGGATCATGACAGGTAATTTTAGCATCTGAAATTTAAATCTTAGTAAGACCTGCCGCCCCAAACAACTATTAATATAAGATGGTAACTGAAATCTGAGTATCCCAGACTGCACAAGGTTATAAAGTTATACTGTTTGACTACTGACCATCTGGATGACTTCAAACAACAGCATTAAAAAAATCCGCACCAAACAGCTGCAACAGAACCAGCATAAAAACACAACCTTTAAAATACTAGGAGAAGGTCTATTCCATAAAGCAGAATCACTACTTGCATAATAAATTACGCTATTGCTGTGTAGGACCAAGTCTAATTCTTAGTCTATTGCAAATAAACCTTCCCTTGGTTTGACATAAGTTTGCTAGTGACATGTACTTCAGCCACAAAACCCAAATTCTATGAACCAGCCTGAGGTTTGGAAAACCCTAAGCCTCTCTCATCCCCACATAACTACAGACCCAGTGCACCAAAACCTCTACAAATTACCTGCCCACTATTGTTCCTTGAAATACCCTGTCGGGACTATGCTCCTTACAGTACAAAGGAATTTCGGAGAGTTGGAGAAAAACAGAGCAACTCAGGACAACCTTCAGCCAAAAAGCACCTGGAAAACGACAATACCACAAAGAGTAGTGCTTTCATCTTAGCTCATTCACACTCGCCTCACTTTAAAACCCAGAATCTGAGCACAAAAGGATTTCCAGAAAATAAGGGAATGGAGCCATATTCCTGTGCTACATACCTCCATTCTAAAGCTAAGCATGTTTTACTCCCTAAAACAACTGTAAGGATGGCATAGCTCACAGAAGAGCTTTCACACCTCTCAGAAAGTCCAGAGAATAGTCTTCCCAGAAGCTATAGGGAATTGCTATTACTATTACACAGAATCAACTCTAAGGAGTTAAAAATGTACTGGATTCTATGTTTTTCCATTTACTAAATCTGATAGAAAACAATAAAATAAATACAGAAGAGTTATTTATCAACTCTTTTGCAAATTGCAATTCAGTTCAAGTGGTTTAATACAGAGTGGACCAAATAAAATACTAAAAAAACTTGCATGTTGACATGACCTTAGCTACCACACACTCAACTAGCATGTCTATCTCATCTCATAGCTAACATTTAATTTGGTAAGTCAGCTACCATGCAGGTAGTTCTACTCCTCCACTAGCCAAGGCTAATGTAACATTGAATACAGCCAGACCTTTCTGCAGAAGTAATCAAAATAGTTTTCATAAATCCCATGTTAATTTTATGAATGGGTATAATTGTCTGTAAAGACATAGATATTTAGTTAAACATGAACTTTCTGTAAGTTAACTAACTGTAAAATGTGTATGATCTGATCATTAAATTATATTAGATTTTTTAATCAGAAATTTTGAGTAAATGTAGTTTAAAAATTGTTATTATAGAACAACTCATTTCCTAAAAAAGCACTCTGAAAAGCAAGCATGTGGTTTGAATTAAGGCAAGTACTTTTAAGGCAAGTTTTTTTTCTTTACCGTGTCTTTCCAAATTCTCCAAGAGACCCAAAGCAATTAACATTGAATCCCAGTAATAAACATAGTATATAAAAACTTAACTAGAAATACAAATTAACAATCCCTTGTGTACAGCCTCACGTCCTTCCTAATGGAAGATCTACAATGTGCATCTCATCAACAAGAACATGGAGTAGGAAACATTCTTCCTTCACTAAATCTGTAACTCTATTGTGTCTCCTGCTTACGTCAATAAGCAATAAAAAGGTAAGAATACAGCATACATCTTACCGGAAAAAGCAGTTAGGGCTCTAGATAGAGAATTCTGAAAACTTTTTGCAGCAATTAAATAGAATGTGAATCTTCAAATTTGTGAGACTTTTAACGCAAGACAGAAATCCTGACATTCACCACTCCTCCCAATGGCAAGAGAACTATGATTATTTTGTTATTTTTGCTTTCACCTACTTGTAATGATTAGACTTAGTGGTCCTTAGTAAATACTAGTTATTTTTTGTAGTTCAACTCACCTGCAGAATGCTACCAAGAGATAATCATAGAATGGTTCTAAGAGATAAGGATGAAAAAGCTCAGGTGACAGTATCTCATTTTGTTTAGATGAGGCTACACAAACCAATAGCAACTTTTGTAAATGCTTTGTGGGTATGTGCAATGGGTCACACTGAAATATATTAGCTCAAATTCACAATCCTGGTCAACTAATCCACTAGCAAGTAAACACTTCAGATAGCTTATAAACATCCAATATCATTGTCATATGAAGGGAGCTACATAAGCAAGACTGCTCGTCCTTCTACCCCCCTGGATTTAGGTGCATTTGGAGGGGGGAAAGAAAATCAGGGCAAAGGTACTCCAGAAACAATTTACAATGCATCACATGAAAATTCAGCAGACATGAACTAGCTCATTGGAGCTAAAAATGTGTTTTCAAATTTTAGCTCTACAGAAGCATAATAAATAGCTATCTATAACCTTAGTAACCGTGTTGCAAGTAGTTCTAGCTCAGAATCCTATTGCACTGTTTCAATTCTTTGTAAAGGAAGTATAGTTAACAACACAGAAAAAGAAGTAATCAGACAAGAAAACAGAACACCTTAACTTAATAAACTGGCTTAATGGCACCTGCATACTGCACCTTTTGATAGATTGTTTCTATTTTGCAATGTTGCATGATTTAACTACACTGAGTTTTAGTGTTTAGAAGACATCCCTGAGGTGATATGTAAGAGAAAACACAGTTAGATTAATTATTATGAGGGAATAAAACAGAAGAGAGAAGCCATTTACTTGGCAGATAAACAGTAAACATGGCTGAGTCATTAGCTGTAGTGTCAGCATCCAAAGGCCAAACAAAATCTACTGACATGGTTATTGCCTTAAAGACCTTATAAACTTATTTGAAAAAAGACTTCAATAAGAAGAAAAATGAAAGAACTAAAGAAATATTTCCTCAGAGAAGGTCTATGAAGCTGAGATATACTCAGTGTACTGGGTCCATGGGTGGATGAAATGACCTTTAAAAATGGTTCTAGATATTTTTTTCCTCTCATTAAAGAATGAATGAAAGTCACAAGTACACTCCAATTCAGTAATTAATATACAATTTTTGGTGTTCCCATAGCATTGTTATGGATGTCATTTAAGAATTTAAACAAGTAGGGTTAGAAATCAGTTAGGAATTTACAGAGGAAGTCTGACTTTCTAGATTTTAAACTTCTAAGCCTCATTTAAACTTACCTTGTAGAACAGGAAATTCCTTTATTAAGTACAATTTATAACATAGTCCATCCACCACCTCTTGATTTTGGGCCACTAAATCTGAAATTAGTGGACCAAAACCAAACAACTTACCATGGTGGAACAGGAAAAACAAGTAAAAGTAGTGTGCAAAACCAAGTAAATTAAGGTGTACTGTCCCAGTTCCAGCCTGCACCTTTTCACATGCTTTCACCGGGAAATCACACTGAACTAGAAGCCACTATCCATCCACATGCACAAAAAAACCATTGCCTTATTAAACTACAGAAGTTACAACAATGGAATTCTAATCTGTTGGGTTCATATATCCACAGAGAAATTTCTGAAATGAAACAGTGGTACTGGTAAATATGCAGAGGATACTACTTTTATACTGGTTTTTTTTTTTGTTTGGGGAGCTTGGGATTGGTGGGGGGGGGGGGGCGGGGGGGGGGGGCCGGGGGGGGGGGTAGGGGCGTGGTTCTTTGCCAGAACTAATGATTGATGGAGAAAGATATCTATCCTAGTCAACTAAAGCTCCTGCCTCTTTTGCAATTCAGAAGTAAACAGGTAAGCTTCAACCCCAGTTTCATCCAGGAAGAGTTTCAGCAAGAAAGAAAAAGAATCTATATATAGCAATGCATTTTTTAAAAAGAATTCAGCTATAAATGAACAAGTTACATAAAATGTGAATATAGACTTATAAATGAAAAATATACAGTAAACGTCACTCCAAAATGCATGTGTGTCTCAGGTAAGTTCATTGAGCTTTTCAGATGATCAATAATTTACTTCAGTAAGTATAAACACTTTCAGCTATATGCTATACAGACATAATTTACATATAAATCTTTGTTCTCTTTCAATGAGCGGAGATTGTATTTTAAGTGTGTGTGTATATATACACACAGACACACACACAGAGACATATTCATATATGGAATAGCCAATTTCTCCCATGATTTTTAGCATAATGTTGCCAAAATAGTAAGTTTGCTATATTGCAATGCACAGAAAAAAGTAGAAAAATTTCAGTAAGATTTATTCAAATACCACACATTATAAATGTGTTTAAATGAAAGAATTTTTAGGATTTTCTTTCCTTTTTGTACTTCAAATAGCACAGCACCCTCTGGTGCATCTACTAGAAAGAAAATAACCAAGAATAAACACCAATCATTGTTATAAAAAAGACAACATTAAAAAATGTTTAATGTTTTAACATTAAAAATGTTAAACATTAAAAAGGAAAAAAGGATCCCTTAGAAAGAAAAAATGTCTAAGAATTCTTAGATATCAAATTTTAATTCCATTTTTTATTATTAAAGTCTTTTATAACTGAGGAAATTATAACTATTGAAAAACAAAATAAATAAAAAAACCTGCAGGTGTGCTAATATAAAAGGGTACCAGAAAAAAAAAGGATTAGTTTCAAACTTCTGTCTGTGTTATTTTATTAAAAAATATTCTTAAGTGCAATATTCTTAAAAAAAAAAAAAAAGTAACTTAGTGAAACAAAATGTTACATCAGGCAATATATCTGCTCTTGGTCTTACAAGAATGAAAATTATTAGGACGACAGCCATTCACACAATCATAAACTGCTAAATTTCACGCTCAAATAGTCACAGCCCCTTTAGAAGTCCAGTGGGAAAAGAATTAAAAAATAACATGATTGTACTATATGGAACACTTCGAACTTTGACATGACATGTTAACTATTAAAACACACCTAGTCACTGGGAAAATGATTTCCTACAAAAGTACATTTTGCTAATGACAAAAGCAGAGATCGCCACCTGCTTTAGCAGCTCTTTTGTAAACCTCTGGAAGTCTCAACACAATGCACAAGAAATGAAGTGACACCTGTTTCATCAGCCATCTGTCCCTAACAAACTAGATTTAGCCAAATCAGTGTATGTACTGCTCCTTAAATTTCCAAAATACAGGTATACATAACATATATGAGAAAAGAGAACTATCATTATGATTGACAACCAACTTTACCAGGAAGACATAAATAATAAACTTGTGGCTAACAGAAAAACATCATCTTAAACATTAGCCTATTCATTTTAAAAACTTTGTTAATTTTTCAGCCCTCATTCTTCGTAAAAAAAGTAAGTAGTTTAATTCATAATTTAAAAACATACTGCTTTTGGTATTCTAATATATTCATTTGACAAAGAGTTTGATTTTGAAATGGAACTCCAACTACAAGGACACTACAGTACCACTGAAAGCTTATTTTTTATTCTGTCTGTATTTGTGATGCATTCCCAACATGTTTCAACTGAAAATAATTTTTAAAAAGGAATTTAAGAGACATATATTCTTAAAAGCCTATTCATTTTTTAAGTATTCCACATGACAATACCTGTGACTGGTAAGCTTTTGGAGACTGCAGGTAAAAATACTAATATGGAATATTTTAAGAAGGAAGGATGCCTTTCATAAGAGGGCAAAGTAAAGTATGAAAAACAGAAACACTGGCTAGAACATCAAAAGGAACTGCAATGATAAAAGATTATTGCATTTTAGATACTTGTTTACATTTCAAGTAAGAAGAGAAGAAAACAGTAACAGCCCTCCCTCTCAATGTAAAGTTTAGTAAACGAAAAGAAATGGCAACATTTATTTCTGTAGACAGTTTTGTGATTAACTAACTACTGTTATCAGGCCAGAACAAGAAATGGGATAGTGCTATCAAAGCCGAACCTAATTATCAAATAAAGCACCCTGACTTTAAACTCTTTACCAGCATTGTACCTCTGATTCCCATTTCATTTACCTACACTACAATACTGAAAGGGTTTCTCTACAGTAGCACAATGTAGGTTAGCTCACTAACACCAACCACAACAGAGCATATGATCCAGATAGGCTCATTAGGATATGCTGAAACATAATTAGTTACACAGTCTAAGTCATGAAAACCAATGAATAAAAAAATCACAAGCCACCTCATTTTCAAACACTGGTTAGCATCACAAACACCAACTATTTTGATAGCTGCGGGCATTAGCAAATCAGAATGCATAATGCAGATCTCATCTGTGATGGATACAGTCTTTCAGAGAGAACAGTCAATACTTTTCTCAGTGAAGTCCATAATACTAAAAGAGGTGATTACGGCTGCATTATTATTTTCCAAATTGCAGACACTGGCTAAAGAAAATGTGGCTAAAAAGGTCTTTGGTTTTAGATAAAATGACGTACTTTTAATCTGATTTTTAAGAAACAATTACACATTTCCTCACAGAGTTAAAACAGAAAGTTTGTCTCATAGCCTATGCATGCACTTTCCTCTGCTACTTGGAGTCTGGATACATGTTCTGCAAAGGCAGATTTCAACACCCAGGAAGGATTCCATCCTGAGTAGTACTCTGTCCCACTTTAAGAGGGCTACTCAAGAAAGGCATGGTGCAGAACTGACAACTTTTCTTTTCAACAACAGTAGATACCAGGGATGATTTCACAACCAATGAATCGCATAAACTACCTGATAAAACTAATAACAAATACATTAAGATTTAAATGAGCCATATAACTGATATACTAACTCACACTGAAAATTCTTAATGTCTTTAGAACTTATTTGACAGCAGAACCTAGAAAGTTGGCACTCAGTGGTTTCATCTTGAGTAAAGTCATAAAAAGATGACAACGGAGAGACCTGTGGTCATTACTTGAAATAATGTATTTTCTAAGTTCTTGTTGGCCCATGAAATATACATTAAAAAAAAGACAGACCCAACGTGCCTTACCTCAACAAATATTAATATCAACAATGCACTAACTACTCAGCATGTTTTATAGTTGATAGCTGCTTGGAAAAATTGCCCCCGTCACATTCATTGGTAGTTCCAATGTGAGACAAACCAATGTATTGTTGATGAAATTGTAATGAGAAACCTTGCATTTTACACAGGGTTTTACAGATGTAAAAATAGAAAAAGTGTATATACAATTAAAATGAAGGTTTTAGATTAAAAACAGGAACATCCTTTTTCCTAACTTTTTTACTAAATAAAGCAATAAGGAAATAAGTAAGTCATCACTTCAAAAAGAAAAAAGCTTGCCACAACAACACATAATTTGACAAGTCAAAGGGGAGAGTCCGACTGGATATGGAGATGTTAAAAGTTAATTTCATTGCCATAATGGGTGCCAAAAATTAACTTTACCCAAAAGAATTTGAAAAGTATATAAAGTATGATTTGATGCCACTGACACCACAAATCTTTAGATCTTAATAAGCAATCATAAAAAAGATGAAGAAAACAAGCATTTTGGATTGGAAAAAAAAAATGCAAAACATTGTCATTAATAACACAATTTCTACTACAGCTGCTTGAGAGGTAAAAAGCTGCCTCTTCCCTCTTTCCCACGCATACCTTGAAATACGGTAGTAATAAAATCACAAAGATTTGGTGTTTTTTTTTAAATACTATTTCTTGTTTTCTCCTTTCTTCGCACCTCAGCCCACAAACTCGCAGTCAGTATCTTGAATTTCCTTCATTGTGGAGAGTTTAAGGAAACTGAAATGGATTCTCTCCACATGAACGTAACTCACTGTGCCTAAACTAGATCTACACATGTACTGTTTCATACTACACTGGCAGTATGAAAGCATAATTTCAAAAATAATTTCCTGCAGAAGCAGGGCAAGAACAAAAAAACCCCTGCTACTCCGTCTGTGTATGGGTGGGGGTATTGAATAAACAAAAAAACACTTCACAATACAAAGAAAATACAGCTTGCGCTAAAATAAGCAGCAACATTAATTATGACCAAAAGAAAAAAATCACATGGCTGCATAAAGCACAGAAGAGCAGTTGATACGATCGATAGCACGAGAGTACCATTAAAAGATACAGCAGGTTCACAAAAATCTGCCACATTTCGCAGCTGCGTCAGATCAGAGCAAGGCCCTTACAAGCGAAAGGGGAAAAACACCCCCTGCTCCTGGTGTGCTCCAGGATCCGTCTCTGGCTGCATCCTTCCTCCCACTCCCACGGTTTTTTCGGGGTTTAAAGTAAGTAACCTTCGGCGGCGGCTGGAGCCTCCTGCCCCGATTTCTGCATTCCCCCATCCGTGCAAACGAGCGAGCGAGCAAGATGCATACCCACCGCATCCGAGCAATTGTCCTGGAGGTCCCAGAAGCGTGCCTCCTTCTCCATCACCGCCAAGCCTCTCTTCCTCTTCGCTTCGCACGGCGGCCAGCTCTCCTCCCCGCCCAACGGACACCCCCATCCCAACCGCCCCTCTCAAGAGCGCGCTCCCCACCCAACCGCAGAGTAACCCGCAAAAGGGCAGCGAGCGCGGCGACAGGGACGGCCGGGAGCCGGAGAATGACGGGGGGGTGGGGGGGTGGGGGGGGGGGAGCGGGAGAGCCGGGAGGACGACCCACGTCCCCCTCGCCGCACCGCAGCCAACCGCGCAGCCCAAGGGAGCAGCCCCGGCCCGGATGCTGCGAGGAGGGGGGGGGAGGCAGGGGCTGGGGGAGGGCGAGCGGAGGGAGGGCCGGCGTGCGCCCGACGAGCGTATTCACCTGGGCTGAGGCGGGCTGCGGTGGTGTCCCCGCTGTCGTTGCTGCTGGAGGTGGCTGTTGTTGTTGTTGTTGTTGTTGTGGGTGACGATGAGGAAGGGGGTGAGGAGGAGCAGCAGCAGGAGGAGGAGGAGGAGGAGCAGGAGAGGAGCGGTTGTTGTTGATGGGTAACAGTCGCCAGGACTACGGTGACTATGGCGCTTGATTCACAAGGCAACGGTTGCTATAACTCACAAAAGGGAGAGCGAGCGAGGGAGGAGGCGGCGGCCCAGCCGGAGAGGCCCGGAAGAGGCGGGGCCTGCCCTAACGGACGGGGCCGCGGCCGGGGCCGGGGCGGCTCCCTCAGCCGGACCGGCTCCCTCAGCCGGACCGGGCACCGCCTCGGCTCTCGTGCCGCCCCGGGGCCGCCGGCGCGGGCGGGCGCAGGGGCGGCGGCGGCGGCGGGTGGCGGCGGGTGGGGAGGCGCGGGGCTCTCCGCGAGGGGCGTGGCCGCGCGGGTGCTGCCTGGGCCGGGCCCGCGGCCGCCTGACGCCACTTCCGGCGGGCGGGGAGGAGGGAGCCCGGCTGTGGCGCGCTGCCCGCCGCGGGGGTCGCACAGCGCCCGCCGGCGGGCGAGGGAGCCGCCGGCAGGCGGGACGGGCAGGAAGTTAGGCCCGGCGGCGGCTGCTCTCCCCCTCCCACCGCCGCCTGTCACAGGCGCCCCGCGCCTCCTCCCCTCGGAAAATGGCAGCGACGAGCCGCTGGCGGTGGAGGAGCTGCCCGGCCGCCGCCATTTTAAGGCGGGAGGGGCAGCGGCGGCGGCCGGGCCGGCAGCCCTGTGGCTCTGCGGTGTCCCTGCCCGCTCTGGGCTCCTCCGGCGGGGAGGCGGAGGAGCACGCTGTGCCCGAGCCAAGGCTCCGGGGCCCCCGGTGGTCGCCCTGGGTCCGCTTGGCCCTGCCGCGCCGACGGGCCTCGACCTCTGTGCAGGCGGTGGGGCCGTGGAGGACGTGGGTGCGGTGGTGACACAACAGCTGTGGAAACCGGCTGATCTTCTCCCGACAGTTTGTGTCTCTGTTCGTTCTAGGTGTGTATTTGGGGGGCAGGTGATGCGGAGGGGTAGGTGATTTCCTGACTGCGTACGATGCCCACGCATCCAACGGCCACTACAGCGTGGCTCTCTGGTCCCAGTGAATCCGCGTCTGCAGCTCTTTACTAACCTGCAGGGTATCCCTACAGCTCAATACACAGCTGCTGCTGTCTGTGTAGCCCGTCACGCTTCGCTGTGATCTATGCAAACCATGTAATTCCCTCATGCCCGTTTCCTGTGTACCGGTCCGTATCCTTGCATGTTCTGTTACCAACACGCGGTTTAACAATTTGACATCTTTCTCATACCTGTCGCTATAAGCACCTGACATTTGCCTCACATACCCTACAACCACTCCACTACACCTGACCCTACAGGAACAGATCGAAATTGCTCTTACATACTACAGAAGCATTTTCAAAACATTAATAGATTTTCTGTGATTTTCAGGGACCCATGTGACCCATCATAACTGTAACAACTATTTACCAAAAATACTGAAAAGTCAGTATGTAAAAATAAAACAACTGACGGAGCTTTAAGTCTGTAACAGAACAATCTTGAAATAACAAAACTGTGCACTTCTACAGCTGAAGCTGTGTCTTACTAACTCCTGCTGTGGAACTTAATCTTCCTGAGATGCTAAACTAGTAACTGCTGGGATCTTCAACTTCAGTGGATGTCTGAGTGTTTTAAGAGCTCACACTCGCTCACTTGCAACAGTAGCCTTGTCAATCAGAAACACTAAGATGAGGCACAACCATAAGTAAACCAATTTAATAACAATACATAGCAATGCATTTAAGCAGTCCACTCATTTGAAGGTAAAAGATATTCTGATAACCATCTTCCATTCTATCTATCCAGCAAATACATGGTAGTTTTATTTAGCTGACAGTACATTGAAAGGTTTGAGGATTTGTGTTTATATTGAATTTTAAATTTCATGTGAACAATGTAAAGGACAAAAAGGGGTGTTGAACACTGGGTAGTTTCACCAGAAAATTATTGCCAGAGCAATGTGACTCAATTCCAAGATAAAGCTTTATCAACATTCATCTCATCCATGTTGCTAAACAAAGTGTCGATCTTAAGTTTTTTACTTCTTGAAACTGTACTGTCTTTTCTGTTGTGTCAGTTGTCACTTGCATGCTTATTTGCTTGGCAAGATGAACAGCATGAGCTGTGGTAAATGTTGTAACGTTGAAGGATAAAAGCACCGGGTTCTTGATTTGCGTTCTCAAATCGTAGAACTTTATGTGTCTGTCTGTGTGGAAAGAACAAATCAAACCTAATTCAGGCCTTAGCAGAAATTTAAAATATGCACATATAAATATCACTATACTTGTTTCCTTGAGCCAGTATATTTGCAGAATATTTTAGTCTATACAGGCATTTCAGTCTCTAAATACATGATCACTTGCTGTGTCAGAAAGAGGGTAGTAGCTACTTTTGTTACAGGGAAATTATTTAATCAATATTCTGATGCTTCCATCTATGAAATTAATTTGCAGATGTACCCACTTAGATCAGTCAGGGCCTAATGGAAGCTGAAGTTCTGTTTCAAATAACTTCAAATATATTTCCACAAATTTTTATCTCAAATTTTTATCAATTTGATCTTTATCAAAGAACATGTCTGATCTTAATTTTTGAAGAGATTATATCTTTTTTTTGAACTTGCCAACAGTTACTTATTGCAAGATAATCAATAAAAACATTCAATCACCTCATAATGACAGTATTAAACAACCTGCCAAATTAAAATATGAAAGCACTATGAAAACTGGTTGTATTGTTAAAAGCAAACCTTGTATTTTATATTTAGATGCAAAATATACTGTATATCTCAATTTTATGCCTTCTTACATGGATAAGGAATAATCAGACTATAATCAAAGTTTTTCACTGGTGAACTAAAACAGGGTTGGACATAATTTGCTCATGTACTTTGCAAAGTATTGCTTTTTGTTGTCAGAATAAAAACTTTAACACCTCTGAAAAAGAATTGGTTTCATATGCAGGAATTTATACTGCAATTTCTTATGTTGAGAATGATAATGAAAGAAAGGCTATTCCTATGAACTACTTTTTTTCTGATAATAGATTTGTAATGCTTTCAGTTTTTGATCTTCCACAGAACTACATTGCCATCCCTCAGGACTTTTCTAAAATACAGAATCTTACAGAGTTTGGATATTTCTTATAAGGTCATAATTAGCCTGTGTAGTAATCTCATACAGCATAGCCCACTTTTTGTTAAGTCTACTTCATAGGCTGGTTGTGTTTCCAGATGGTTTTCCCATACAGCCTGTCATTTGTATCTTATCTGAAACGTACCATAAGGCATTCCTATCAGCCATGTTGTGCAGAACACAATATCTATATATCTTATGAAACAGTATAAAGACAATACAAAATGTATTGTGTAAATGTAAATTTACAGCTAATGTAAAGTGTGTAAGAGCAATCAAACTGATTCAGACCACAGGTACATCTAATCCAGTAGTCTTATTGCCCCAGTCAGTATAAATTAATGCCTAGAGAAGTGCAAGAACAAGCATATACAGGCATTTCTCTTGTTAACTTTGCCACCCTATTTTTCAGCTCAGAGGTTTTCTGAATCTTGCATGATTTGTCTTTCTTATAACCCTCTGTCCTGGGTTCGGCTGGGATAGAGTTAATTTTTACAGGAACCTGGGAGGTGGGGGCATAGCCGGGGCAGCTGACCTGAACTAGCCAAGGAGCTATTCCATACCATGTGACATCCTGCCCAGTATATAAATGGGGAGCGGGCCGGGGGGTGGTCTCTGTTTTCGGTGGGGGAAGTGGCGGAGCGTCGGGTCCCGGGTGGTGAGCAGTTGCACTGTGCATCACTCTTTTTGTATACTTTTTTTTTTTTCATTAGTGCCGTTGTTGTTGTTGTAATCTCTTTTGTGTTTGTCCCAGTAAACTGCCTTTATCTCAACCCTCGAGGTTCCAGTTTCTTTTCCTTTTCTCTCCTCCGTCTCCTCCCCATCCCACCGGAGGGGGGCGGAGGAGTGAGCGAGCGGCTGCGTGGTCCTTTGTTACAGGCCGTGTTGAAACCACGACAGTCCTTTTTTGGCGCCCAACGTGGGGCAAAAGGGTTGAGATAACGACAGATCTGGCCAGAGCGTGTTGAAACAAATTTGCCAAACGCATTTCTTAGATATATAGATGTTAGTCACAATGTTGTTTCATTTGTTTACATGGTGGCGTTTTGTAAGCTCTTATATGCTCTATGTATTGCCTGTAGTTGCGTATCTCATTTCTGGGAGAGTGATTGGGATTATCATTTTGCTGTACTGGGCAATGTCGACTTATGAAATGATTACATCACTGGTCATGAGGTTAAGCTGGTATCTGTATGAGGCAGTGATAATATTTCCATACTTCGGGCACCTTCTGTCGGATTTTATTGGTAATTACACCCAATCCATGGGGAAATTAGGGGGGGATACCTCCCCCCGTCCGTTCACCTCCCTCTTCTCCTTCCGACTAATTACAACAGCTTTTGAGAATTTTGAATATCCTTGGGATGCGCAAGCCAGTGTGCTGTTAGTGCTATGCCTCCTGAATATGTTTCAGGTCTTGTTTAGGGCTACAAAAACGCTCTTTAAGAGTACCACTCAGAGATCTCCCCCAAAGCTGGATACTCATGGGTGGCACGGCATGTGGGAGGATATGGGCAAGTATCTAGAGAACTTCTCACCGCCAGTGACTTGGAAGTTCACTCCCGAACAACTACAGAACCCTTATGAAGTGACAGAATATTTGAAAGAAAAATGCTGTGGCTATTCCAAAGACATACAACTCGCTGCACTGTGCTGGGCTCTGGCCAATATCTACCAAACACTGCTTGATATTATGCAGCACCCTCGGGGGGAAAAGGGGGAAAAGATGGAAAACAGGACAACATGTACCGTGGCTACCCAAACCCTGACAACAGACACCGTGGCTGCCCCTACCCCGACAACAAGCACCGTGGCTGCCCCTACCACGACAACAGGTACCATGACTACCCCTACCCCGGTGACAGACACTGCAGCTGAACCAGAGAACCAGCCTGTGCCAGTATCAGTCGCCCCTGTACAGAAAAAGAAACACACAAAGAAATCAGTTCGCTTAGCGAGAGATGAAGATGAACCAGGGTCATCGCGAGAACAGGAGGTAGAGGCAGAACCTGAAATAATTACCCGATCTCTATCCATGAGTGAGTTGCGTGACATGCGAAAAGATTTTAGCCGCCACCCAGGTGAGCACATTGTTACCTGGCTGCTCCGATGCTGGGATAGCGGGGCTAGTAGTGTGGAATTAGAGGGTAAGGAAGCCAAGCAGCTGGGATCTCTGTCTAGGGAAGGGGGCATCGACAAGGCGATTGGGAGAAAAACACAAGTCCTCAGCCTCTGGAGGCGACTTTTGTTAGGTGTAAAGGAAAGATACCCCTTCAGGGATGAAGTTACATGTCACCAAGGCAAGTGGACCACCATGGAGAGAGGTATTCAGTACCTGAGAGAATTAGCCGTGCTGGAGGTGATTTACAATGATCCAGAAAATGCGCAGTCACCCACAGATCCAGATGAAGTCCAATGCACACAACCCATGTGGCGGAAGTTTCTACGAAGTGCACCACCAACCTATGCCAACTCATTGGCAGTAATGTCCTGGAGAGAAGGCTATGGACAAACGGTGGATGAATTGGCTGTCCAACTCCGGCAATACGAAGGGAGTCTCTCTTCCTCCCTACGGGCCCGTGTCTCAGCTGTGGAGGAGTTGTCCCGAGAGTTCCAGCAATTCAAAGTGGATCTGTCCTCCTCCTCACCTGTACAGGCCCGCATCGCAGTTATTGGGAGTAAGCGTTCCTCTGCCCAAGAGAGAGGAGAGAGAAAGTACACTCGACGGGCTAACCTGTGGTTTTACCTGCGTGACCATGGAGAGGACATGAGGAAGTGGGATGGAAAACCCACTTCAGTCTTGGATGCACGGGTACAGGAGTTGCGAGAAAAAGCAACCAGAAAAGAGAATTCTTGGAAAACTGCTGCTCCAGTTTCCCGTGAGCAGTCCCCCAGACGCAGTAGATGGGCTGATCTCATTTCTGATCCCCTTGAAGGGACTTCCGATTTACGTGTGCAGAAAGTGAGTAACGGATGTTCTAACCAGGATTAGAGGGGCCCTGCCTCCAGCCAGGTGGAGGAGAGGGACAACCGAGTCTACTGGACAGTGTGGATTCGATGGCCTGGCACATCAGACCCACAGGAATATAAGGCTCTAGTGGACACTGGTGCACAATGTACCCTAATGCCATCTAGTTATAAAGGGGCAGAACCCATCTGTATCTCTGGTGTGACAGGGGGATCCCAAGAGCTAACCGTATTGGAAGCTGAAATGAGTCTAACCGGGAATGAGTGGCATAAACACCCCATTGCGACTGGCCCAGAGGCCCCGTGCATCCTTGGTACAGATTATCTCAGGAGGGGGTATTTCAAGGACCCAAAAGGGTACCGTTGGGCCTTTGGTATAGCTGCATTGGAGACGGAGGAGATTGAACAGCTGTCTACCCTGCCGGGTCTCTCCCAAGACCCTTCGGTTGTGGGGTTGCTGAAGGTTGAAGAACAACAGGTGCCAATTGCTACCACGACGGTGCACCGGCGACAATATCGCACCAACCGAGACTCCCTGATCCCAATCCATAAGCTGATTTGCCAACTGGAGAGCCAAGGAGTGATCAGCAAGACTCACTCACCCTTTAATAGTCCCATATGGCCCGTGCAGAAATCCAATGGGGAATGGCGACTAACAGTAGATTATCGTGGGCTGAATGAAGTCACGCCACCGCTAAGCGCTGCTGTGCCAGATATGTTAGAGCTTCAATATGAACTGGAATCAAAGGCAGCTAAGTGGTATGCCACAATTGACATTGCTAATGCATTTTTCTCCATTCCCTTGGCAGCGGAGTGCAGGCCTCAGTTTGCTTTCACTTGGAGGGGCGTCCAGTACACCTGGAATCGACTGCCCCAGGGGTGGAAACACAGCCCCACCATTTGTCATGGACTGATCCAGGCTGCACTAGAAAAAGGTGAAGCTCCAGAGCACCTGCAATATATTGATGACATCATCGTATGGGGCAACACGGCAGAAGAAGTTTTTGAGAAAGGGAAGAAAATAATCCAAATCCTTTTGAAGGCTGGTTTTGCCATAAAAGAAAGTAAGGTCAAGGGACCTGCGCAGGAGATCCAGTTCTTAGGAGTAAAATGGCAAGATGGGCGTCGTCAGATCCCTGTGGACGTCATCAACAAAATAGCAGCTATGTCCTCACCGACTAATGAAAAGGAAACACAGGCTTTCTTAGGTGTTGTGGGTTTTTGGAGAATGCATATTCCAAATTACTGTCAAATTGTAAGCCCTCTCTACCAAGTTACTTGGAAGAAGAACGATTTTAAATGGGGGCCTGAGCAACGACAAGCCTTTGAACAGATTAAGCAGGAGATTGTTCACGCAGTAGCTCTTGGGCCAGTCCGGACAGGACAAGATATTAAAAATATGCTCTACACTGCAGCTGGGGAGAATGGCCCTACCTGGAGCCTTTGGCAGAAAGCACCTGGGGAGACCCGTGGCCGACCTCTGGGGTTTTGCAGTCGGGGATATCGAGGATCCGAGGCTCGCTATACTCCAACTGAAAAAGAGATCTTGGCAGCATATGAAGGAGTTCGAGCTGCCTCAGAAGTGGTTGGTACTGAAACACAGCTCTTCTTAGCACCTCGACTGCCAGTGCTGGGCTGGATGTTCAAAGGGAAAGTTTCCTCTACGCATCACGCGACTGACGCCACGTGGAGTAAGTGGATCGCACTGATCACACAGCGAGCTCGCATAGGAAACCCCGGTCGCCCAGGAATGTTAGAAGTGATCACGGACTGGCCAGAAGGCAAAGATTTTGGAATGTCGCCAGAGAAAGAGGTGACACGGGCCGAAGAAGCCCCGCTGTATAATAAACTGCCAGAAAATGAGAGGCAATATGCCCTGTTCACTGATGGGTCCTGTCGCATTGTGGGAAAACATCGAAGGTGGAAGGCTGCTGTATGGAGTCCTACACGACTAGTCGCAGAAACTGCTGAAGGAGAAGGTGAATCGAGTCAGTTTGCAGAGGTGAAAGCCATCCAGCTAGCGTTAGACATTGCTGAAAGAGAAAAGTGGCCAGTGCTCTATCTCTATACTGACTCGTGGATGGTGGCAAATGCCCTATGGGGGTGGCTACAGCAATGGAAGAAGGGCAATTGGCAGCGCAGAGGTAAACCCATCTGGGCTGCCGCACTGTGGCAAGATATCACTGTTCGGATAGAGAAGCTAGTGGTAAAAGTACGTCACGTAGATGCTCATGTACCCAAGAGTCGAGCCACTGAAGAACATCAAAACAACCACCAGGCAGATCAGGCCGCCAAGATTGAAGTGTCTCAGGTGGACCTGGACTGGCAACGTAGAGGTGAGCTATTTATGGCTCAGTGGGCCCACGATACCTCAGGCCATCAGGGAAGAGATGCAACATATAGATGGGCTCGAGATCGAGGGGTGGACTTGACCATGGACACTATCTCACAGGTCATCCATGAATGTGAAACATGTGCTGCAATTAAGCAAGCCAAGCGGCAAAAACCCCTGTCGCATGGAGGACGATGGCTGAAATATAAACAGTGGGAGGCCTGGCAGATTGACTATATCACACTCCCACGAACACGCCAAGGCAAGTGCCATGTGCTTACAATGGTGGAAGCAACCACTGGGTGGCTGGAAACATACCCTGTGTCCCATGCCACTGCCCAGAACACTATCCTGGGCCTTGAAGAGAAAATTTTATGGCAACACGGCACCCCAGAAAGAATCGAGTCGGACAACGGGACTCACTTCCGAAACAACCTCGTAGACACCTGGGCCAAAGAACATGGCATTGAGTGGGTGTATCACATCCCTTATCACGCACCAGCCTCCGGAAAAATTGAACGGTACAATGGACTGCTGAAAACTACATTGAGAGCGATGGGGGGTGGAACTTTCAAGCATTGGGATACACATTTAACAAAAGCCACCTGGTTAGTTAATACTAGAGGATCCGCCAATCGGGCTGGCCCCGCCCAACCAAGAGATCCACATACTGTAGAAGGGGATAAAGTCCCTGTAGTGCGCATGAGGAGTATGTTAGGAAAGACAGTCTGGGTTAGTCCTCCCTCAAGCAGAAGCAAACCCATTCAAGGGGTTGTTTTTGCTCAAGGACCTGGGTACACCTGGTGGGTGATGCAGAAGGATGGGGAGGTTCGATGTGTACCTCAGGGAGATTTGATTTTGGGAGAGAATAGCCAGTGAATTGGGCTGTATGATATTTAACTGCTAAATAACCTGCCAATGCATGTCATTGTATCTATAGTGTCTATATGCCATATCAAGGGTATTATTGTGAGAATTATCCAAATGACTACAGGATGGACTTTTGAAACTGAGCCAAGTACAACAGCGATAGAACTTGAACTGGCACCCACCAATTTCCTCAAGATCAACATCTTCGACCTGCAGACCAGGGGCATGAGTTGCACCAAATGTACTAGCCACAAGTTCCAGAGGCAGCGTACAACAACCCAACATCTCACACCATCTCTCTCTTATCCTGAAGAACTGTTACAACAGATAGAGCCCCAAAATTGATGGACACATTAGAGGGATAGCCCATAGGCTAAAGGAACACCGTGTGTGTGTGTGCGAGGTCAGGGGGTGGAGTCCATATACTTATATATAAGACAAGGAAAGTTGTAGTGGTTGATTGGAAAAAAATAAAAAAAAGTAAGATCTGGGCATGATGTAGATGGTATAGAATAAGGGGTGGATAATGTCCTGGGTTCAGCTGGGATAGAGTTAATTTTTACAGGAACCTGGGAGGTGGGGGCATAGCCGGGGCAGCTGACCTGAACTAGCCAAGGAGCTATTCCATACCATGTGACATCCTGCCCAGTATATAAATGGGGAGCGGGCCGGGGGGTGGCCTCTGTTTTTCGGTGGGGGAAGTGGCGGAGCGTCGGGTCCCGGGTGGTGAGCAGTTGCACTGTGCATCACTCTTTTTGTATACTTTTTTTTTTTTCATTAGTGCCGTTGTTGTTGTTGTAGTCTCTTTTGTGTTTGTCCCAGTAAACTGCCTTTATCTCAACCCTCGAGGTTCCAGTTTCTTTTCCTTTTCTCTCCTCCGTCTCCTCCCCATCCCACCGGAGGGGGGCGGAGGAGTGAGCGAGCGGCTGCGTGGTCCTTTGTTACCGGCCGTGTTGAAACCACGACACCCTCAGATAATCTTTTCCAAGAATTTGTCCAGTCTCCACTTAAACTCATGTATAAGCTTTGCATTCACAACTTCTTTTGTCAAGAAGAGCCAGCTCTCTGGCAGCTGTTGTTACAAGAAGGAGCAAGCCCTTTTGCTTTCTCTGCAGTCTAGTCCCATTGGTTTCTGTCTTTTCCATTCTTGTGAGTGCTTGTGATAAGGGGGAGAAAGGAAAGGAGATATGTATAGATGTTGATGCTAAGGGAGAGGCAACTTAGTGCGGATCTAGAGGCTACAGTGTCAGGCTGCTTGTCATGGTTCTTTTGGATACTGTAGTATATACACAGACCACCACACAATTCTACTTAAGTAAATTAGTTATTTATTACTTACCTAATTGGTAAATATTAGTGCAAGTAGCAATCTTACACTTATCTTACGCTATCTTGTAGCCATAACAAGTCATTCACTGGTCTCTTGAGTATTTACTATCTATCTCCCTCATGATGTGGACGTCTCCTCTTGCATGGTGATCTGCATACCTGTAGTCCAGCTATGTGTGATACACATTCTCCAAATGCCTACTTTTATTGTTGGGTTTTTATAGGGTTAGGTGAAGTTGTCTTGGACCATAGGGTTGGTCCCTTGCTGTTTGCGTGAACAGTATGTGCTTTTTATGCTGGCTTTTCTTCTTCGGCTAGCATCCTGGAGTGTAATAGAATCACAGAATCATAGAACAGTTTGGGTTGGAAGGGACCTTTAAAGGTCGTCTACTCCAACCCCCCTGCAATGAGCAGGGACATATTCAACTACATCAGGTTGCTGACAGCCCTGTTCAACCTAACCTTGAATGTCTCCAGGGACAGGGCCTCTACCACCTCTCTGCGCAACCTGTTCCAGTGTTTCACCATCCTCATTGTAAAAAATTTCTTCCTTACATCCAGTCTGAATCTACCCTATTTAGTTTAAAACCATTACCACTTGTCCTATCGCTATAGGCCCTGCTAAAAGTCTCCCCATCTTTCTTGTAAGTCCCCTTTAAGTATTGAAAGGCTGCAATAAGGTCTGCCCGAGCCTTCTGTTCTCCAGGCTGAACAACCCCAACTGTCTCAGCCTTTCCTCACAGGAGAGGTAGGTGTACCATCACTCTAATCATTTTCGTGGCCTTCCTCTGGACCCGCTCCAACAGGTCCATGTCTTTGCTGTGCTGAGGACTCCAGAGCTGGATGCAATACTCCAGGTGGGGTCTCACCAAGGTGGAGTAGAGGGGCAGAATCACCTCCCTCAACCTGCTGGCCATGTGTCCTTCCTGTTCATTCAGGAAGACCAGGATTCCTCTATCAGTCTGTACCAGATAGCTGAGGAACAGAGACTCCTTTTTTTCTACTGACTCAGCTACGAGTGCAGCCTGCATGTTTGACTTGGGGAACAGATGGCCCCACTGCTTTGCTGGGCAGGACGCTCAGTAATGTGCCCACCTTGTGGTTGCCTAGGCCCTCTGTTATGTGGACAGTACTGCAATGCTGCTCTGGAAGTCCTGGGTTCTGATGAAGAGAAGTCTATATCTTTTCCAGATAGAAACTACTTTGTCTTCTTAAATTGTATTTTACCATAGCTGCTGGTCCTTATCAGTGGTTGATGAGACGATCACTGGCAGACCATCCGTTTGGGATCCTCCTTGTACTGAGAGATATCTGTTTGCACAGTTTTACAAGAAGCGCACCTTCCCTGTAGTTTCCCATGTGGCACCCTGTTGACAATCCCAAGACAAGGAAGACATGGACAATGCCATCATTTGCAGGGGTAGGGAAGGAACAAGATGGCAAGAAGTGACTGTAAAGGCTCACTTTAAGAGCAAATGTAAAACTGGTGACACCTGGCCTTTCATGCACTGTGTGTGCATGAAAAGCACTCCAGGATGTAGCATAAGCTGTACATACTGAGAGCTTTCTGCAGCTACCTCAGTGCTTGCTACACACTGGAGGACTTAAGGGGTTGCAGCCCACTTACTGAGTTGAGGCTCTTGCACCCACATTAGCAACTGAAACATACTATGTGTACTTGTGGAATACATCTTCCAGTTTGGTTGCATTGGAAATGGGCCTTGAAAATGTACATGAAGTTTGCATGCACCAGGACTGTATCGTGAAGAGAATCAAAGCACACCAAGGGTGGTAAGGGATTTGCCTTGACAATGCATTGTTGATATGAACTAAAATGTTGTAGTAGGCGTATCCATAGTTGATTTAGAAGCTTCACATGTTAATCAGTATTTAAAGTCTCTTACAGTTTGGTTACTGTTTGTAATAAACCAGTATCATACACAGAAGTATCAGTAGTGATTTTTAAAATTATATTGACATATATTCCTAGAGCAGCTTTACCTATATAATGAGGAAAAATAATCCAGTATAAAAGAAATTCATCATTCTTCAGCATCTGATGTAATAAGTGTAAAAAACACTGAGTAGGCATATGTTAAGCCACATTGTATCTTAAATAAACAAATACAGATTTTTTTGGTTGCCAGGTGAAATCTGAGATTATACCAGCCACTGAGAATCCACTTCTTTTTTAGGAAAATTACTAAAATCTCCAACCATAATCGTGGAAGAAATTCCTTTGATTACTGAATTTAGGGTTCATAGTTTTTTAACCAGAGTTAGGATAGTCACTTAAACAATTTCTACAGAAATTGTTTTGCTCCTGGCATTTCTAATGTCAGGGAATGGTGCCAAATTGATGACCTTTGTAGATGAGGCAATGCCAGAGGTTCCCGAGTGTAAGCACTGGCTTTTGTACAGACACCAGAGAAGGTGTTTAGCTGTCTGGCCACACATGAGGTTTTAAAATTTCTCCCTTACGCTCAAAAACCATGGCAGAAGAGTCTGTCAGTTGGATGGAATTATCCCCTTGATCTGTTCCGATTAAATCAATCCACTCCAGACAGTGAGAAAGGATAAAGTAATTAATCATCACTTTCTGCACTCTGATGTCCTGCAGAGTTTGTGCAAGTCCTTGCCTTCACCAGACTGTGGCTGGACTTTGTAACTGCTATGAAGACCAAGTGAGCATTGCCCTTTCTAGGAAAAAAGTTCAGACAGCTGAAGTAGTAAAGGAATGGTTTTTTTGAGAATGCAACACACAGTACTCTTTGTGAGAACTGTGCTACCTACTCCATGAGTGGGTATTTTTGCAGATTAATTTTAAAAATCTAATAGAGATACAACTATCCACCCTCAAGAACATATGCCTAGTAGATCTTAATTTAAATTGACCATACAATTATAAACCAAATAAATAAACTACTTGTTTACATAGATTTGGCTTCTTTGTTGAAGTCAAATGGGGATACTTCATCCCTAGGCTGGGCTAGAGTAAGCCAGTCTAGAGTCTTTTGCTAGACTTGGCATTTGTGAAGAACAGCCTTTGTTTGTGATATAACGCTTTCTATATTGAGTCAGTTAGCCAAACACATACAATGTTATGAAAATACAAATTTGCAGTGGGAGTTGTGGTATACAATCAAGGGCATTGTGGCCTGCTTTTGGTATAAATATGTACAGTTTTGCATGACACTTTTTTTCCCCCATTGCAGTGAGCCTAGAGAGAAATTTATTCAAGCCTATTATGTGTATTTTCATTTCTCTCCTAATTTGTACAATCAAATCTGTCAAACTCAAAACCTGTTACATATTAAAGCTTAAAATCTGTTGCTATTTGGGGATTTATTTTTTTCTTTTTGGTAGCATTCAAAATTACAAGCATGTAAAAAAACTCAAAAGTGCATGGCCCCTTCGACACAAGCAGAGTCCCATTTACTTGACGGAGGCTCTGTGGGGTTCCTCAGCTCATTTTCACTCTCCTAACCCCTACTGGAGGCTGTTCCTACACAGTACTCAGAGCTAGCATGACTGCTTTCTGTCCAAACACAAAGAGGCTTCTAGGCTGCCTTGCAAATACTTAGGTTACAACAACCTGCCTGACATGCAGGTGGTTTTGGGCACATCAGTCTTTGTGGGAGCACTTGCTCCTTGCTGGCTCTGAGCTGCACGCCAGCAAGCCAGGCATGGGTTTGTTTGTGGAGGTGGGGAGTCGGGAAGATGCTGGCTGTGTCCATTGGTGGTGGCTGTACAGCTGTGAAATGGAGGCAAACATGTCTGTCCCAGCAACAGTGGTCAAGCAAGGTAGGCTGTGGCTGCCCCAAAGGTCTATCCCAGAAGGTTGACTGGGGCACTTGAGCTGCTGGACTGTGACAAACCTGATGCTTGTTTAAAGCAGGAGGAGGCAGAAAGAGCAGAAGTAATATTTCCAAGAGCTTGATAATCAGGGTAAGTTTGGGTGCTGTCAGCAGCCTGCTCCATAACCTTAGTTCATCACCCTAGGGCTTAAGCATGCTCCAGTGCTTTGACAAATGTGGGTGTGAACTCCTTCCCTGCTGAGAGCACTGCATGAGCTTCCTCAGTAAGGGACATCGGCAGTACAGGATCAGCCATGTGGGTACCTGTGGGCCAGGGTAAGCATCCTGGGTGTGCAGACCCCCCTCACTGTTATGCTGGCCACTGGAATGCTGGGCAGAGGCATGGGGTGGCAGTGCAGCAGGCAAGCCAGCACAGGGGAGGCCTGAGCGCCATGTCCCCTGCTACAGCAACTGGGAAAGGCAAAGGCCAAAACTCAAGGCAAAAAGTGACTGGTCAAGAAAAGTGGCTCAGACTGTGCTTGGGAGACAGAGGCAGAAAGGAATTTTGGGTTCATCCCTTTTCAGGCTAAAGCCTTGGTTTTTTCCCCCAAGTGCTATCCGAGTTTGTTCAAAGCACATGAACATGAAGGACTACAGCTCTCTATTCCATGTGTTCCTGATATTTTCTAAATACAAATTTCAGATCCTGTTCCTCCTTGCTGAGACCATATTGGCAGCAGCACAGTGTGGCCAATTCTTGTTCCTGTGACTGTGCTGTGCTACCATTGGGTCTCACTGAGGTTCCAACCAGAGCTGCAGAAGCATTGAGGCTGGCTGGCACCTCTGGGGAGCGCCCAGTCCCACCCCTGCCCAGAACAGGTCAGCCACAGCAGGTTGCTCAGGGCCGGGTCCAGTCATGTTTCTGTATTTCCAGGGATGGAGACTTCACAGCTTCTCTGAGCAACCTGTTCCGGTGTTCAACCACTCTCACTGTAAAAAAAGTTTCTTCTTAATGTTTCAATGGAATTCTGTGTATTTTGATTTGTGCCCTTTGCTGCTTCTCCTATCACTGGGGACCACTGAGAGGAGTCTGCATCCATCATCTTCACTCTGCTCATCAGATAGTTATATACAGTGACAAGATCCCCCTGAGCCTTCTCTTATCCAGTTTAAAGACTCCCAGCTCTCTCAGCCTTTTCTTGTATGAAAAATGCTTCAGTTTCTTAACCAACCTTGTAGCCCTTTGCTGGACTCACTCCAGTATGTCCATGTCTCTTGCACTGGCGAGGCCAGGACAGCACACAGTGCTCCAGCTGTCTCTCACCAGGGCTGAACAGAGAGGAAGGATGACATTCCCTCACTTGCTGGCAACACTCTTCCTAATGCAGCTCTGGAGGCTGTTGGCCTTTGCTGCAAGGGCACATTGCTAGCTCATAGTGTACTCAACTTCCAGGACCTCCAGGCCTTTTTTGTCAAAGCTGCCTTCCAGTTTGTCAGACGTCAGCCTGTGCTGGTGTGGGAGGTTATTTCTCCCCAAGTGCAGGACTTGGCATTTTCTTCTCTTGAATGTCATGATGTTCCTGTTGACCCATTTCTCCAGCCCGTCCAGGTCCCTCTGAAGAGCAGCACTCATCTCAGTTCTGTATCATCTGCAAATTTGCTAAGGTGGCACTCTTGTCCCACCACCTCTAAGCCATCAATGAAATTGTTAAATAGTACTGGACTCAGTCTCAATCCCTGTAGCATACCAGTAGTGACCACCCCACACCAGCTGGACTTTGTGCCAGTGACCACAACCCTTTGAGCCTGGCAGTTCAGCCAGTTTTCAATCCACCTCCATTTTTGTAGTCCATGCATCATCAGTTCATCTGAGGAGTTTACAGAAGACAGTGTCAAAACCCTTGCTGAGGTTGAGATAAACAACAACCACTACTTTCCACTCATCCATCAAGCCAGTCATTTCATTACAGAAGGTTATCAGGTTGGTCACACATGATTTACACTTCATAAATCCATGCTGACTACTCCCAGTCACCTCACCTTCTTTTTCTCAAAATGTCTGGAAATGGTGTCCTGGATTATTTGCTGCCAGTCACCTTCTCTGGGACTGAGGTGAGGATGATCAGTCTGTAGTTCTCTGGATCCTCCTTTGGGCCCTTCTTGAAGATAGGGATGGCATTTGCTTTTTCCCAGTCTTCAGGAACCTCTCCCAGTTGCAGTAACCTTTCAAAGATACTTGAGAGTGGCCTCACAATGACATGGGCCAGGTCCCTCAGCACTTGTGGGTGCAACCTGTCAGGTCTTGTGGATATATGAACATCCAGTCTGTTTGTATGTTCTCTAATCTGAGCCACCTCCACCAAGGATAAATATTGCTAGCCCTGGTCTTTCCTACTAGTCTTAATGACCTGGGATTGCTTTACCTCTAAGGACTGAGGTGAAGAGGGCATTGACTACCTTGGTCGTTCCCACGTCTCTTACTTCTAGATTCCCTGACCCATTCAGCAGTGGGCCTACATTTTCCCTGGTCTTCCTTTTCCTGATGATGTGTCTGTACGAAGCTTTCTTTTTCTCCCTGCATTCCTCATCAGAGTCAAGTTTCCTAACCCTTCATAAATACTTTTCCTAACATTAGGGTTTGCCCACTAATCCTTACCCATCAGCTCCCAGCCACCTCATCATCCATCCCAAGGCAGAGATCCATGCATCCCCTGCTGTCTCACATAAAAGATGTCCCCTCCTCACCTTCCCAGCCTGTACTTCCTACAGACCCTGCATCTGCCCCTTGCAGTACTGCAGTTGTGTAAGCTATCCCAACATTCTATTTGATCACCAGTTCCCTGCCTTATATTTATTGCATATTGGTGCTTTTGGGCATTAAGTAACTAGCACTGTCATGATGGCTGAGGTATTTTCTCAATCTTTGTGAATCACAGAAATCCTATTGCACTTCAGTACTTAGACTGTATTTCACAAAATATTAAATGGAATATATGCGATAAGAATGCATCTTACTTTCCATCACCTTTTTTTTTTTTTTTGTAAAAGGGTATAATTTCTGAATTTAGACATGCCTTCTACAGGATTTCATGTAGGTTTTAGATGAATGCATTTCAAAATGACCATGATTAAGTAGATATATCACAAATTAGAAGTTATTTCAAGTAACCATAGCGTGATTTATCTTTTATTTTTGGCAAGATGTAGGGGGAACAGTAAGATCTAGACTGTGCAAGTTGCTCACTGCCAACTTCAGCGTCTATTCAAATACCACGTTATCATTCAAAGGAGAAAAAATACATTTTTTAAAGACGGCAGAACAGAAGCATAAGGAATTGTAAAGATTTTTCCAGGATCACACAGTGAGCCAGCAGAAGATCAAGAAATTTGGATCATCATATTCTGCACCTTGGTAAGAATATTTAACGTCACCTGTAACTGGGTAATTATTACACAAGTTTATAAGGCACTACTTAAAAGCAGAAATTTCATGGCAAAGTTCCTCTCCGAGCTTCATGATATTAAAGATCAGGCACTGCTATTATCTCTGTGCCCATTCACAGAGTACAACCTGCAAGTTGTGTTTAGTGGCTGCAGAGAGACAAGAAGTAATTTTAGCATGAAGTCCAGAAGTCCTCACTGTGGACAGAAGGGAATGAATTTGGCTGAAATTTTGGGTAGCTCTTGTCCGGGCAATGGAAAGGGGGTTGTGGTGGAAGGAAAGACATTTTCAGCTAAATTCACACAAGAACATAAATGTTGCAAAAGTGAGTATGCTATACCTACCAAAAGCAGAAACTAGGGTCCTGGCTTGCACACTGGGGTGTGCCCATGCAGCTCACAGGAAGCTTTAGCTGCCTAAGGAGGGATTCGCTGTCTCTCCTGAAGGCTGAAACCCATGCAGCTCTCTGTCTATGCACAGTTCACAGTATTGTGCACTTAAGCCTTTCATCCTGATAAAGCAACAACATAGACCAGCAGAGCCATGAGGCACTTTGATTCCCCCTGCTCACACTAGTCACTGGGTATTTGACAGCAAAATCCTGGGAAGAGGAGAAAAAGCACCATGAAAATACTGGTTTCTGCAAATCAGAATGAAGAGGCCTGTAGGAGGAGGGAGAGAGTATGTCCTAAAGCAAAGCTTAAAAGCAGATAAGAAGAAATAAATTGTCCCAGCAGCAGCAGGTCTTAATGCTTTTTAATGGTGAGGATCTTGACAAACAATTTTGTAGCGGGTGTAACTTCAAGGATAGTAAAAGAAGAAAATAAACCATCAAACTTTGTTACATGTAACAAGTTTTTTACCTGTTGCAGCTTGTTACCCTTTGCTTCTTTCGGTACATGGTACTATTCTGCTGTGTGTTACCCTTAGCTGCAGGATGCCAACATTGCATGTTGCTGTTGATGTGAATAGCAAAGACATTATGGTGATTATAAATGATGGACTGTAGGGGTGTGCCTCTATCCCTAACCTCACCTTTTGCATGTAAAGATTTGGGCACAATAGGTGAGCTACTGAGGCAGCTCTAAGTTTAAAATTAAAGTTTGATGCTGGCATTTATGGAATTCTAAGCATAACTTCACAAATTTAGTGTTCTTTCAACCTGTTTTTTTGTAGGGAATGTCAGAAAAATAAGCATTAGAGATAATTCTATTGTCATATATATTCATAGACAATTAGGCTCTCTTTGACTTTTAGAATACTCACATATGATAATATGTACTTCTGTGTTTGCCTGCAAACCCAAAGACCCATGAGGATGCTTTCAGAAAAATTTAGTTTACAACTTTATGTACTTTCTCAGTAGTTGAGGGAAAAACTTAATAATGGGATTCTAGAATGTAACTATTGTAAAAATATACATTAATTCTATTATGTACTTTCTTAAAAATATAAGGTATCATGTTTTCAGCACTAGAATGTTTTCTTTTTTACAAGTTCTCAAATGATAATTTTTTCTCTATAATTACTTTGCATTTTTTCCCTTCTCACTCTCTTTTTTGGGGGTGGGGTGGAGGGATGAATTCCTTGGAGATCTCAGGATTTTTCCTCTTCAGACAATTCCAGCTGAAAATAAATTTTTCCACATTTTCTTTTTTTATTATTTTTTTATTTTAATATATGATGCAAAATCAGTGTTATTTTATTGGATTCTTCCCTCAATATATATTACAATTTCCTTGTCTGGGTTCAAGTAGATTTAATAAAAATGTAAAAAGTAATTTATCTGGTGTTGGCCCTTTTGATTAAGTCTCTAGGCTTCATTCTTAGGAAATCTATGAAGTTATTAGTTTACTTAGCACCATAGTTAATTTAAAGTATGATCTTTTCACTGTACACCAAATAAAATTCCAGTTTATACTAATAATTAAAGTACAACCCTGTCTGAAAAGTGATTATATAATATGGCACCTTTTTTTATTAGACAAGGACTCTGTGTATATAGACAAGACACAGATGCGGCGTGAACCCTGGAGATCTCATAAGCAGTATAAGAGAGGGGAGAAGAACTAAATGAGAGAGGAGGGAAAACTAGCCTTCACAGGTGCATGTAAGCACTGTAGGACTTCCCATCCTTTTACTGAGAGAAGAGCAAAGTGGTTGCTGCCCCAAAAGAGAAAAGGATTAAAGTGAGACCTTAAGGTTTTGCAGTGTTTGCTTGGTTTTAGGCTCCAAGAGGAAGCAAATGGCTTGGGGCCAGCTCTGGGTGCATTTAGCCATTGCAGAAGGTAGTGTGCTAGGCATTGACTTTCTCCAGTGCTTCTTGGCTTTCTGTCCTTATTGGCATGTGTTTATGCCTTCTTAGGAAACATTTTGACAATGGCAACTAAAGCATGAGTGACTACAGGGGTAGGAAGGCAGTAGCTGAGTAGCATTTAAGAGCTATCAGAAATAATTAAAAGCAGAAGAGAAAAGTATCTGTGTGATACTGCAGGGCTGAGCAGCTGCGCTGTGGATGATAGCACGCTGCTATATTAGGGAAAGCACGATCTCTTAGCATCCTCTATTGCCCCAGTAAGTCTGCCTGGCAGAGCCTGAGAATAAAACCATTGCACTGAAACTTTGAATGCATAATGCTGCAAGTAGCCTGAACATTCTTTTTCTGTAAGGTGTGTTTGTGTGAGTAAATCTCTACAGACAGCGACTGCAACCTGGCACACAAGTCCTTTTCTAATCAGCAGTTGTTGGAATAGTAAAGGGAGAACAGGGAAGCCAGCTCAGCACTTTCCGGAAGCCTCCCCAGGGGACTTTAATATTGTCTCAAACTCATTCTGAGATCTGAGAATGGATTTTCAAATGTGAGAAAATTGGAGTTCTTAGATCACTCCAAAGCAAACTAAGCATAAACCTGTCAAGTCTTCTGCACCAAGCTTCCATAGCATGTGAAGCTTTAATAATGGAAAACTGCCCTTAAGGACACAGGTGGTTTCTGCCAGTTCTGACTCTGCTGTTTCTAAAACACTGAAAACCTTTTTTTTCATCCTGAAAACTCCTATTGTAAGTTCTCTGTGCAGGTTAAGAAGGAAATAATGCATCTCATTTTCTGGTATTTTAAAATACCTATATGTATACCTATATGTATGAAACTAGCAAGTATCAATACTATACCAGCAGTAAGGAAATGGTAGTGCTGAACACCAGCTAGTGCCAAGAATGCAGGGAAGGTGTAAGGAAGCATTTTGAGTTACCATAGTTGCAGTTTTGCCAAGGTGTCAGTTTCAGGCAAAAATTTACCAGAAACATATACAAGATGTAATCAACATCTTTTATACTGCTGGACAAAAAAATACTGTCATGGTATCCAGAATCAGCAGCACCAAATGACAGGGTAGGGAAAAAACCCAAGCAAGTAGGTTGCTAATGGCTCTTTTAGCCTCCAGAAATGGATGTACAGATTCTACTGTGTCCCCTGCTGGGAGAAACTGGTGGAAACTCAGTCCTGACCATTCCCATTTGGCAAGACACCAGCTGCCTGGCAGGTCAGTGTTTGTACAGCCTGCCAACCCCATTTACCCCTAATGGCAGGACTTGTAGGAGCTAGAGTAAAAAAATTATATGACAACTTTGTGAGGTGAAAATAACTAGTGACAGAATGTTTAAGAGACTTCCAGCAAAACTACATACTAAACTAAACTACAGTAGTCCTGACGCTGCTAGAACAATTTTATCAATTTTTACTTTTGGAAAGCTAATGTAGGAAGAAATATTTAGCAGTATGGCAATGTATCATCATGTTTTTCTTAACAGGTTAACTATCCAGAAGGTGTCTGCTATAGGACGACTTTAATCTAGCAGTAATATTTCCACTTTCACAGGAGTAACGGCATGTCACAAACTGCAGAGAAAAAGTGAAATGAAAGAAACAGATGATAAGGAAATGCTTTTTTAGATCTTTTACATGCTAGTTGTCCCTATAATGGCCTTCATGGGTGCTGGTTTCAAAATAATATTGCCAACCTAGCAAGGTGGAAATAACTAGTCAGCACCCCTGAAAAGGGTTGGGTTTGAAATCTTTAAGATTTTTTTAAGAGATTATGCTTGTGCAGCTTCAGTTTACCTTTGCAAATACTCTTCATGAACCACATGCTCCCTAAAATGAAGTAACTTTTAAAGATCAAAATACAGCTTTAAATACATGTAAGAGATTTCCTATTGTTGCTGAAGGACAACTCTTTTAATCCCCAGCCTTTTCAAGACAAAGGAGCTGCCTTTCCATCCTCCTAAACATGATGGTCTTCCTTCTAATAACTTTGCAGTCTTTTCTTCTTTGTGCTCCTGTATCTCCTCTTCTCACTTTAGGCTCCCACTGTACATTTTCCAGCATCTCTTTTGCTCTTTACACTTCCTATCTCTTAGCAGCATTTCACAGTGCGCTCTTCCTATCACCTATCCTCCCCAATGCACAGAATGACAGCCAGCGCTGGTAATTACAATCCTCATTTCATTAAAAACAAAAACCTGTAGTAAGCACCTTAGGATCAACTTAACCTCTAAGAATGCCTGTTTATTGCAGATTCAACTCTGCACTAATTTAGCACACCTGACTATGAAAATTCTCTGGCTCAGGACAAGCAATGCTTTGCTTTTAAGCTAGTAGAGCAATATTAGGACATCAAAGCTCAAAGGCTGCTCATGTAATGCAGCGACTGGACTTGGGGTAGTTTTCAGTTCAATTCATACATGTAACCTACATGCTTTTTTGCAGTCTGAATTTTCAGTCAAACTGTACTAGCTTACATGACTTAATCAGAAAACAAGCAACAGTTTTAAAGAAATCTGTAGGAAAAGTGTCCATCCAGTTGACTTCAGCCCTACAGAGAGTAACAGGAATGTGTGGACATTTGGGTGGAAAAAAGGAGACTGCTGAGCATTACCTGTTACATTCCAAAATGCATACACCAAGGTTTATCATTAGTGTTAAAATAAATAAATGAACAAATGGAGTTAAAGAGCTAGGATGCCTTGGAAAAAGCTGGAGCCTTTACAGGTGCAAGCCTTGTGCATAATAATAATAATAATAATAATAATAATAGAACTTTAAATTTGAGCCAACATGGAACTAAGAAGCATTTAATCATTTCTCTTCGAAGAGTATTAGGTAAATTGACTGAGGGATGAGACAAAAGAGAGCACTTACGTAGGCCTAACAACAGCATTGAAATAGTTAAAATGGTTCAGGACAGGAAAAAAATTACAAGGAGTTTTCTACATACTAAAAAACTATATAAATTTACATTGGGGGAAGCCCTGCTAGGCCTCAGTAAGGTTTAAGTGGTTACCTTAGCACTTGATTTATGTCATCCATTACCAGCTGTAATGTGTAAAGGGAATGGCTCATCAGCTGAGCCTGACTTGAGGCCCGACAGGCTGCTTTGGAGCCTGCTGTTCACTCCTAACTAGTTTAAATGCCATTAGATCCCAAGAAATGAATAAGAATATTTGGAGTCACTAGAACAAAACCTACTACTATGATTATTACTGTTAGCGCAGTAATGCTCAACCACAGTTCTTTCACAGCGTATAAGTGTCCCTTTGGTACAAAGATCTAAAATAAGCCAAATCATGACCAAAAGATGAGAGGAGATGTAGACAAAACAAAACCAGATAACAGTGGGAATACTGTCATTTTATTACCCTTCTGATACACGAATTTAATTAGATATTTTTCCCTTCAATTTTAAATTAAGCATGGGGTTTTTTTTCCTTCTGTGGCAATAAAGGAGACAGTGATATGAAATGACTGAAGAAGGGTGGAGAGAAGTAGAAGACATCTTAAGTACAACCAACAAAAACTCAGCGTGTCAGAGTTAAGTAAATGATGAGGTTTCTCATGCGTCTTACCATTTTTTATAGCAAGGGACTTGGGTGGAGGCCTAGGAGAACAGGGAGGAGGGAGTACATGAAGCTATAATTTATAGGCTTCATGGTCTGTCTGCACTGGCTCTGAGGGCACAGAAGGATCTGAGAAACTTCCAAGGGGCAGCCAAAACCCCTCCTTCAAGCAGCTCCTGCTGTTTCCCGTGGGGGCGGTGAAACAGGAGGCCTTGAGCTCTTGGCTAGTCCCTTCAGCCCAAGTCTGATCTTTTCCAATTACTTTTGTGTTACAGTTAATATTGAATTTATTGTGCTAGGAAACTGTTTGGCCACATATGTGAAATTAATAATGAAATAATTAGCAGAGACATGATTTCATTTCCTTCACAGTACTAAAATGAATGTTAGTTCAGTATTTGAGAGTAAAGGCCAGGATTTGATACTAAAATGGAAAGTGGCAAGCTGGTTGAATTAAGCACCAGCTGTCACCAGGGAGCCTGACCTCTGCAGTCTTATATGGGGACCTGTGAGCCAGCTGGCATCACACCTGGTGAGCTCACATAGCAGAAGAGCTTCATGACAAAAACTGTCACTAATCCTGCAAAAACTCAGGCATGCATATTTTAAAGAACAAGTATAGTTCAACTAAACCCAGTGGAATGACTGTTGTGTTTAAACTAAGAAATATAATAAAATAAAGTCACAGCTGCAGAACTAAGCCTGCAAATCTTTTCAGTTGTATGATTGAGTCCTTTTTTTTAATGAAAATGAGACATATCTTTAGTTAGGACTGATCCAAAAATTCACTGATTTTCCTCCCACACTTACAGAATCATAGAATCATAGAATGGTTTGGGTTGGAAGGGACCTTAAAGATCATCTAGTTTCAACCCCCCTGCCATGGGCAGGGACACTTTCCACTAGACCAGGTTGCTCAAAGCCCCATCCAACCTGGCCCAGAACACTTCCAGGGATGGAGCATCCACAACTTCACTGGGCAACCTGTTCCAGTGTCTCACCACCCTCACAGTAAAGAATTTCTTCCTAATATCTAATCTAAATCTACCCTCTTTTAGTTTAAAACCATTAACCCCCTGTCCTATCGCTACAATACCTCTTGAAGAGTCCCTTCCCTTCTTTCCTGTAGGCCCCCCTTAAGTACTGGAAGGCTGCAATAAGGTCTCCCCAGAGCCTCCTCTTCTCCAGGCTGAACAACCCCAGCTCTCACAGCCTGTCCTCATAGGGGAGGTGTTCCAGGCCTCTGGTCATCTTTGTGGCCCTCCTCTGGACCTGCTTCATGTCTTTCTGGACAGGTCCATGTCTGTCTTATGCTGGAGGCCCCAGAGCTGAACACAATACTCCAGGTGGGGTCTCATGAGAGCAGAGTAGAGGGGCAGAATCACCCACCTGGCCATACTTCTTTTAATGCAGCTGAGGATACAGCTGGCTTTCTGGGCTGCTAGTGCACATTACTGGCTCACGTCAAGCTTTTCATCCACCAAAACCCTGAAGTCCTTCTTCACAGGCCTGCTGTCAATCAACTCATCACCCAGCCAGTATCCATGTTTGGGATTGCCCCAACCCCTGTGCAGGACCTTACACTTGGCCTTGTTGAACTTCATGAGGTTTGCAAGGGCCCACCTCTCTAGCCTGTCCAGGTCCCTCTGGATGGCATCCCTTCCCTCTAGAGTATCAGCCACACCACTCAGCTTGGTGTCATCTGAAAACTTGCTGAGGGTGCACTCAATCCCACTGTCTACATCCCTGACAAAGATGTGAAATAATACTGGTCCCAATACTGACCCCTGAGGGACCTCACTCGTCACTGGTTTATACCCAGACATCAGGCCATTGACTGCAACTCTCTGAGTGTGACCATCCAGCCAATTCCTTATCCACCAAGTGGTCCACCATCAAATCCATGTCTCTCTGATTTAGACACAAGTATGTTGTGTGGGACAGTATCAAATGCTTTGCACAAGTCCAGGCAGATGATGTCAGTTGCTCTTCCCTTATCCACCAATGCTGTAACCCCATCGTTGTAGAAGGCCACCAGATTTGTCAGGCACAATTTGCCCTTAGTGAAGACATGCTAGCTGTCCCTGTCCTGCATATGTCTTAGCATAGTTTCCAGGAGGAGCTGCTCCATGATCTTGCCAGGCACAGAGGTGAGACTGACTGGCCTGTGGTTCCCTGGCTCTTCCATTTTCCCTTTTTAAAAATGAGGGTTATGTTTCCCCTTTTCCAGTCACTGGGAACTTCACCAGTTTAAGTGAAGGAATATTTCTTTTAACCTTTACTAACCTTGTTTTGCCCGGCAGCACCTTCATATTCTCTTGAGGTTGCTGGTTTATTAGTAACAGAGCAAGATCCATCCCTTCCTTGTAAAAAAACTAAATTAGATTGTATTTTAGTCTCAGTCATTAAGTATACCTAGTACAACTCCTTTCATTGCTGGACATCTGTAACTGATTCTAGAATTATCCTTGAAGTATTTACAGTAATCTTCAATTCTGCTCTAAATGTATAGTATCATATTTATCAAAAGTGTTACATTAGAGCTGTTATTCCTACTTCATGCAACCATCCCCAAACAAGACTAAATATGGGAAAGAGTTACCTGTTACACTAACCCACACTAGACACAGGCATGTCTGAAAAAAGATAGTGAGTATTATAAAGTGCAAAACTCCTCAGCAGATATGTAGACAACTGATATTTGAAACCTAACCAAATTCATGTGGATTAGGTTCTCATGTAAGACATTTTAATACTTCTGAGCTTTGTTACAGAGGACCTAAAGGTAAAGTGATAGTCTCTTGTGCATTTAATATACTGAGAGAGGTATAATTTCTAAAATATAATCTATGGAACAAGGAACAGTTAAATCTGATTCTACTTGAAATCTGGCTGTTTAGGTAAAATCTATTCTATCATTTCTGTTTATCATGCTTTATTCTCACCTCTTTGAAAAGCAGTGATGAGGGTATTCAAACATTTTACACTTTTCTGATGGTTAAGTTAGCAAAGATACTGTGCAGTAAATAAAGAAGCCATCTTAGAACATATTCATGGATAATAGGACTTTAAGGAATTTCCTTAGCATTTTGGAGGATGTAGATATACCAAACTGGAGTCTAAAAGTGTTTTGAGAAATTAACTAGTAGCTTTGTCATTAGTGCAAATTATTCCTCAAGTATACGGAAGGGTTAGATGAAATCTGTTTAGGCCTTCATGAAAATTGCTGTATCAGACATACCAACTGAAAACATTCAAACCTTTCACAGATCATGCTCACACTGAGTGGAGGAAATGCACATTTTAACCTATCTTTTGCATGGGACATTAAGATTTAGAAAATGGAGGTAAAAACACATTAGAACAAAGTAAATTCCTGACACAAGTTAATGAGTGGATTGGGGGTAAATAAAAGGGGGGGGGGGGGGGGAAGTATGGCTAAGATTGGAATACTCAATGTTTTCTAGGACCTCAATCTAAAGGATATTTCATTAAGATTAAACATTATTTTCCTATCTGCCATCTCTCTCCCTTTTTTTTTTTTTTCCATTTCATGTCATGATGTCCACTCATGACAATGTTAAAGAAAAGGTAAGAAATCCCAATGGATAGGTTCAGAATAAAAGCAATCAGTAGAGCTGGAAACTCTGTTCCCATTGCCTTAAGAAGTAGTAGTACTAGTAGAGCTTTTGTTATAAACCGGGATATAAACAGATAACAATAAGTTAAGAAATTAGGCTTCTATATTATTGCAGTTAACCTAGCCAACTAAAATGGAAACCTCATGGGACTATTGCCTTCTGCCCATCCTTGCTGCTCAAAAATACGTGATTGCAACATAAAATTTCTCTGAAGTTTTCCAGTACAATGGTATACTGATTTTGATCTTACATTCCTATCATACCTAAAACCCTTACAAAAGGAAGGCAAATCAATCATATATTAAGGAATATCACCCTTGTTTCAGATATTTATCATTATGAAAATGAAGCATTTCATTTACACATTTAAAATTGACTTTTGGCAAGGCAGCAGTTCTACAAAGGACACTTGGCTGTTGAATAATAATGAGTAAAGAGCTCTACACATTTTCCCATCTGCTTTTCCAATTGTTAAATAAAAATAAGAAACCTGAATGGGAATGAAAATTTATTTTATACAACATTGGTCCTTGCAACCAATGTTTTTGGAATTGTTAAGTTAAAATCTCTTTATCTGAAATTTCCCTCAGTGCTGATCCCATCCCACAAATTTTATTCTCTTGAGGTTGGTCTTGAATAATAGAGGTGCTATTTGACAGAAGCTTAAATAGAGCCTGTGCCTTTGTATTATCACAGCATAACAGAACTGATTGGGCCATGTCCTCCCCAGATCCTGATGTCAGCTGGTGAGCTGTGGTGCCAAGTCCAGCTTCTTCCTGGCAGAATAAGAAACAGAGAGGGATACAGAAAAATATCCTCTGTGTTTTTTCTCCTAAATTGCTGCCAATGTTTGGATTAATAGCTATAAGGTCATTACTGCAGGATACTCAGTTCACAGGGAAGCACTTAACCAATGGCCAAGCAACATCTGGACCTGTGTTACTTACAGGCTACCCATGTAAATTAAATGACCAACTAAACAAACTGAAGGTCGTAAGCCAGTAACCTCAAAGAGTAGCCTTGACCAGTATCTTTGGCATCTTGATACTTTTGTAGTAACTACTAGATGGATCAAGGTTAAATGTGGAACAAAGGTTACTTCTCAAAAGTGTGCAACTCTTGGTGTATCCACCAAAACAAAAATAAAGTTTTAGCTCCTGGGCTGGAAGGAATGATCAGCCATACAATTACTGATATTCTTGATGTTTAGTGAAATAAGCGCTGTCTAGACACTCTTCACTGAAAGAAGCAGGTGCCCCAGCTCTGAGGCATTCATAAGAGAAGCCAGAACCCGGTATGATGAAAAGAGACAGCAAAGACAATCTAAACCCAGTGCTCACTAGTTGTGACAATGTCCATGGAACTGTAGCACAGGAGCATCAATTTGCCTTTCACTGTGCCTACCTATAGGAAAAAATAATAAAGCTGCATAGTTTTCATTGCTGTCCCCACCTTCTGATCTTAACAAGGCCAGAGTTTGGGGGGTGGGGATGTGTATTACGTTAAGGTCTTGCAGTCATGCACTGCATTGCTGGACCTATAGGGGCTCCCACTGTCTGTAGTGCTTTTCAGTTTTGTCCTGCAGTGACTGGCACAGGCACCTCCTATTTTCCATCCTCTGTGGAGTGCTACACATTAATGTTCATTGCAGTGAAACAAATGGAAGGTGGCTTACGATGTTTCCCAAGCCCAAGCAGATGAATGGCTAAATGGCACTCTGAGGACAGATGTATCAACCCTGCACCTGCACAGTCTATTGAACACTTCAGTGCCTTACTGCTCAGAGCTGCTTTCAAGCACCACCTGTTGTCACATGGATGTGTATGCCAGGCCCTCATTAAAAGTACTGTCTTGGTTATTTTAGAAATGATGGAATGAGAGAGGTATCAGAAGACTTGAGCCCAAAGGAATTGCACATGTACCCAGCATGGTGGAATCAAGTAGCATTCTGTGCATACTTTTGCTCACCATTGCCACAAAATAAACACTTTGCATTTTGCTCTTTCCATGGAGCAATAAAAAACCTTTGAAGATTTTGACTGCCTAACTTGGTACAGCATATCAGATGGACATATATGTGGCAACCAACCTCTCTGAGGTTTTCTTAGGCATATTGGAGAAAGATTAGAAATTAGGATGCTGGAGAAAGCCATATGGAGATGTATAAAATCAGTTGACATATGTTCTACGTGCCTTGTAAACAGTCAGAGCAGCTGATTTTACTGTGATATCCGTGATTCCCAGGGCACAATCAGCTCTTTACTCATAGCTGAAATTACTCATGTTTTGGTGTGTGGCCTGCCATGTGAAAAAACCTGAACTGTAGTCACTCAGCCAGAGTCAAACTTGAAGATGGCAGTCAGAGAAGCTTCTTTGGGATACTTATTCAAGGCCTCAGAAATAAAGCAGACATTAAATTCTGCATATGAAATAAACTACTGTTCACATGTGTCTTAAATTCTTGCCATGATTATTCTTCACCTTATATGGATGATTCTGAGAATTTTCCAGACCACATACATTTTTTTCAGTTATTCAGATTGATGAATCTCCCTTTTAAAATGAAGATAATAAATTGATCACAGCCCTCATATATTCTGTACAACTTCAAGTTGAAAGAAGAAGCTGAATTACTCTTTAGTAATAAATAGGTGATCTGCATATTTATTTCACCAGAACAATAATGAAAGAAAAAACTGTCAGCCTGATTGTCATCCACAGAAACGTACTTCATGTATCTCAGCACTGAAGACGATGAAAATAGACATATTAACGTTAGCACCACCTTCAGTCCAAGCATGAATAATAGGGTGTTTTACTGTTGCATACAAGATGCTTTGGAGCTAAGCGTATCACTTTAAAATGATACCATTCTTCATGACTTGGTAAAAAAAAAAAAAAAAAAAGGAAGAAGAATCAAACAGCTTGAGCTGACAAATACTGTCAATTCTGTGTTCTGTCTTCTCCTGCCTTGTGCACTTGGGCAAGATGATATAAAAGCCGCATTCTTGCATGTTCATGTTTTGTTCGAGGACCGTCTGCCAGGGACTGGGAAGAGCTGACTGAATGCCTGTAAATGCAACTTCCTTCTGCAGAGAAACTTCTCTATCGGCTGCGGGAAAGGCAGCTCCACCTACTGACATTTCTGTTTGTCTGCTCTTTAATGGGTGGAGGAGGATTTACTCAGAAGTGGCATCTAGTCTCATTTCCCAGTGGAAATGCAGTTACCAGAAACACTGAGAAGGTATTCCTAAGCTTTATAGCTAGAGGTCCACATCAGGGTGTATTTTCTGTCCTAGGATGTCTCAGTCATTCTGTAGATTCACAATTTCTTAAAACATAACCTTCTGACAGTAGGAGATCTGCCAAAAGCAGTACCCTAGTACATTTAAAATGAGCTATTGATTCAATTTTAACCATGGTCTGTCCTGAAATAGAGTAAGTCTATCTGTTCACTTTTAATCAAGTCATATTTTTCTGTGTTGCGGGTGCTCAAACCTGTGTTATCTGGAGCATATTGTGTCTTTCAAGGGATTTTTCCAGAAGCTGCAAAATTTGTCATTTGTTTCCAATGCAACATTGCTGCGCTTGGTCCATCAGGGGGTCTTTTTGTGATGATACCTAATGCATGCTCAACCCCATTGAAGCAAATAACACACTACTTGGGTGGAATCAGGGTAAAGACGTGGATGACTTACAACTGGTGAGCAAAACTTGGTCCACAATCTCAGGAGGACTGCTTCTGGCTGTTGTAGTGCAAGTCAGAGGAATGGAAAGCAAATCTGTCATGATCTAACCCCAGCCAGCAACTAAGCATGACCCAGCTGCTTACTCACTTCCCCAACACCTAATGGGATGGGGGAGAGAATTGGGAAAAAAAACTAAAACTCCTGGGCTGAGATAAGAACAGTTTAATAGGACAGAAAGGAAGAAAATAATCATAATGGTACTGCTAATAATAATAACAATAAAATGCCAACAATAATAATAATAATAAAAGAATTGGGATATACAAAACCAAGTGATGCACAATGCAATTGCTCACTGCTTGCCAACCAATGCCCAGACAGTTCCAAAGGAACAATCCCCCCTGCTCCCCGCCCTGGCCAACTCCCCCAGTTTATATACTGGGCATGACATCACATGCCATGGAATACCCCTTTGGCCAGTTTAGGTCAGTTGGCTGTGTCCCCTCCCAAATTCTTGTGCCCCTCCAGCCTTCTTGCTGGTTGGGCATGAGAAGCTGAAAAATCCTTGACTTAGTATGTAACACTACTTAGCAACAACTGAAAACATCAGTATGGTATCAACATTGTTCTCATACTAAATCCAAACCCTAACACTATACCAGCTACTAGAAAGAAAATTAACTCCATCCCAGCCAAAACCAGGACAACACCTTTCAAGTGGCCAAATGTGAAAAAGAGGAGAAAATCTGTTGTGTCATGAAGAGCCTAGACTAACTGCTGTAATAAGATGTTTGGGTGGGAATGAGAGTTAACTGAACTTGATGTGAATGCTAATGTAGCTGTAAGTAGGTTTGACCTGATTTCTACTGACTGAGTGGATAGGAAATGCACTTATGCAACATTTATTCTGCTTTTTCTGGGAGAGAGTAGGGAAGAGGAATACCAGTATTGATATCAAATACACACACATACCTAATTCATGTTCCCTCTGCACTCCCTTTCATTACTTCAATCTTTTTTTCAGAGTCTGATTCACACTTACAAAGGTGAAGATTAGTTTATCCAGCATTAGTGATGAAGTGTACATTGGTCAGACCCATAAAATATCCAGTAGATGGCTATTCAGCTAAAAGAGGCAATTAGTAGTGACATATTGATCACTACTTGCAAGAGTTAGAACCTTGCTTGCTACAATGAAGAACTGCAAAGGCAAGAAGCAAGAGAATATCCTAGTGCTAAATATGGTGGTATAAGTATTAGCTGGAAAAAACAGTAGTGCCTAACAGGCCATAAAAGATAATCTGGAGGTGTGAGTGTGTTTTCCACTAGGATAATGCCCAGTTCCATGCAGAAACAAAATTCTCAGACTGAATCTATGTATAAGGATCAAAACTGTGAACTGTCCTATAGATTGAGGGCAGGTGCCTGAGAGCTTCACTAGCAGCGGGAGATGTTACTTACAGGAGCTCCTTCAGACAATATCTGAGAAATGACAGAGCAGCGCATCTCTAGCTGGGGATATAAGAAGTTTGCAGTTACTGAAAGTTGCAGTATTTTCAGAGGGAGAAAGAAAATGGTGCTGCCAGTCAGAGGTGAAGAGAGGTTGGGGAAAAAGAAGGTATAAAGAGAAATGAAATAACGGGAGGCTAGATTTAGGGAACTAATCTAGCCTGCAGGTTTAGAGCAACTCTGAGTGAGTCCAGGGAAACAGGTTAAAGGTAATAACTCACAAAACAGAAATAAAACTGTTTTAGACAGCAGGTTACAATCTGTAATCCAGTGGGGACTCTATGCTGAGTACAAACTTACTGGAGGAAGGGGTTTTTCCTTTACTTTCACTGAAAATGCTGCTGGTGACCTGAACCAGTGAGCAAGGAAATGCTACCTGACAGAGCTGGCACAAGACTGGCACCAGCACAACTGAATCTTGTCATCCTCAGGATGGGATGACAAGGGCCTGGCTGCTCCCACTGTGGGAAAGGGAGAGAGGAGGAGAACGGCAACAGTGGAAGAGTGAGGCAGATGCTGGGTGAGCAGGCAGGACCTGGGGCCCTGTTTCTGGCTGTCTCACCTTACTGATAATAAGGTCTTAGGGACCCAGCCCTGCCAGAGTAGCACTACAGGATAGCTAGCTATGCACAGCTCTTGCATGAGCCAGGCCACAGCCTCTGCCTGTTTTGGCTACATTTAGTGTTTCAGTGGCAGTTGAAGTGCTAATTTTAACACTGAAGAGGTAAATGTGCCAGCACTTTTACGGGAGAGGTATCACAACTCTAGTCAGGTCACAACTCTAGTCAGGTTAGTGTGCAAATGGTCCAACTATGCTGCTCTTGAAAGCAAAGTTTGGAAGAGGCCTGTTTCTGTCCCTCAGAGACATAGGACTTCCATTCACCAGGGCTGATGTTTGTTTGCTGAGTAGCTTTATGTGCATTAGTTCATCATCATGCTGGAATACAACTTACTGAGTGCTCAGCACAAGAGGAACTCATTACGGTCAAGGTCAGAAGTGTTACAACAATATAAAACTAATGCTTACTGCTTCTCTGTTACAATTTGTTATGCAGATGTGGTTCCATCTCTTTTCTAGGGCACAGATTACACATGCTGTAAGTGTAAAGCTTTAGGAGATATGTATGACAGCTCCCAAAGGCAAAACAATTTTGTCCACTGTTTGTCAGGTGATTAAACACAACCATGTTGAAAATCCTCTGTAATGAAGTTGTCACTGTGTAATAGATGCATTCAATTGATTAACTGAGTTAAAGCCTTCATTTTCAGAGGGATAAGGCAGCATTGGCTTTTTTCCTCTTTTTTAAAGCAGTCTCACAGAAGCAAGGCTGATGTTCAGAATAATTCAGAATGGATCCAAGTCAAGAAACAAGAGATTAAATGAGGATGCTGGAAAGGAAGACAGAGCTTGATGATAGACAAAGAGGTTATGCAAAATGATACAAAAACATGGAGCTCGAGGTTGAAAAAAAAAAATTGACTCCTCCCTGGAGGAGTCATCTGCATAAAGTCTGCTAACACCACTATGTCTTAATATTTTTCACCAAGTCTTATCAAACTGTGTCACTAGTTTTTGATCAAAACAGAAAACTCTCCTAAAAATTTCCTGTTATGTGAATAAAGGATATGAATACTAGCAAATGCTTTCTGACACACTAATTTTAGAAAAATCAGATGTAGTGAATGCCCTCATATTTCTTTTTCATTCAGTTTCTGCCCCTTATATCTCTTCCTGTTCTTTATCTCTTTCCTCTCTCATGCAATGTTACTGTTTCCTCCTCTGTCTTTGTAAGAGAGTTAAGAACTTGAATTTTGGCGTTAGTTTATGTTCTGTTACTATTAAGTCACAGTGTGAGATAGCTTAAGTTATTGTAGGTCCATTGACCCCTAGATGCTACTGCTCCAGAAGAAAACGTGGACCCATTGCTAGGGACTGTAATGAAAATGAGGACAGTAGTCTATTGTCCACTGCAGTTTGATTTAACAACTTCAGAAAGGCTCTGGAAATTACACTATTACATCATTAGCTGTTGAACAATTCCTGAAGTTAGTGAGAATTTGGCGCAGAGAAGTAATGAAGACTAAACGTCTTGAGTAAATTTACTTTCCACGGGTTACTGTATGACATGTCAAGAAAAGGAGGGTGCAAAAATTATTTCTGCATACATTTGTAAAAATCCTTTTTCTTTTGTTCCCTCCTCCTCTCACCCTCCAAAAGACATAAGATTTTATGGTTTTATTTTATACTCCTACTTTGCCAGGCCTCAGTTTCTTGAGAATCTTTAAACTACCAACATGAAAATAGTTTGTTTAATCTGAAATCATATTTGAAATAGGTGACAGAGAATCACACTCTAAAGTGTGTACAAATTCTAAAGTGTGTACTCTGTCATTGTTTAAATTCCTATTTGATTTTCTGTTTTGTTTCCCTGTTTTATTTTTTTTCCATTTTTGCACATAAGATTGTTGTTTGTTGCCATGGTAATTCTAATTGATTTCTTTTTACTGTTTTTGCAGCCTTTCAGAAGAGAAGCCCTTCTTTATACCCTTTTTAATTACTGAAGAACAAATGATCATACTGACTGCTATTCAGGTCTATAATGTGGCACCATCTTCAGCATAGTCTTTTGTTTAGATCCCCAAATTCTTGTTATGACTAACTCTTGCATACCCTTCCTGAATAACATCTGAGGTAAGGCCTTTCTTATCTACCCACAGAGGTAAGAAATGTCTTTTGGGACTCGGAGCCATCCTCATTTTCAACTGTAATTATGTCAACACTATTTTCTCTCTGAGCAAAGCAAATGTTGTTTCCGCTAATATCTCTTCAGCATGCTAATGCAAACACACTTTTACTGACTTGAGGTTTTAATCACCTACCTGTTGCCTGCCACACTCTGGAAATTTGTCTCTCTTTCATGAACCATAAAAATGTTGTTTTTCTTTTTTATGGCTCCTTCCATTCTTACCCACCATGTTTTACTTCTTCACCCTCAGGAATTCAGCTCCTTCATCTAATCTGCCCATAGTAGTAATCTTTGCTGTCTGTTATTTACACATACAAATAAACATTTTCACATACTTCCTTATGCTTGGAAAGAACTTTCAGTAAACATCTAAGGCTAATCTCCATTGCAAATGTAATGATAAAACTAAGGACATCTTCACAAACCTCTGTAGAATTGTCCTTTGTCATTCATGGTTTTAAAAATGCAATTAAACACGAGTATTTTTTTTTGGTATTATTTCAGGCATCAAATAACAGAAGGGAAACAGAACATCTCATGTTGTGCTGCTGTCCACACTTTGTGATCAATTGTGATCAGTCAAGCACATGCATTCTAACTTTGTATAATGTACACCCACGCATATATATAATTGTAGATACTAATATATGTGTATATAAGTATATATCTAAAATATATAAAATATATATCTAAAGTATCTATGTATCTATTTTTAATTGTTTAAAGTTCTATTTTAAGTATACATTTAAATGTTTTTATCTCAGCGAAGGAAAAATATATGAGGAAAGTAATAATTTTCTTATCCCTTTTTGTAAAAATACGAAGAATAGAGCAGGATTCCTCAACAGAAGAGCCTAGAAGTTTCTTGAAAAGAGGTGGTAGTTGCAGTAGCGTAATAGCACCAGAAGCTGTGGAAATGGCTTTGATGATAGGCAGCATTGTTTTCTTTATTCATTGTCTCAGAAAGGTGAAACAAAACCAGGGGAGTCTCAAGACAGCTCTACAGCTTCAAAACCAAACCAGTACAGAAACTAGCTCTCTGTCTTTTTGCTAAGCCACAGTCTTTGCTTGCCTCCAAACCCATCAACACAGGTTCATGTTTGCTTTTCTCCTTAGCCCTATCAGACTGGTGCAGCTCCATTTCAGAGAACTGTCTACCTGGCTTTCATATTCTCAGCTCTCACCTTGAATTAGCATTACCTCTCTTGTGCCACAGCAGCAAAATGGTAGCTTGTGAGCAGCTTGCAAGGGTAAGTGTGGTTAATGTCCTTGTGCATGTTAGCTCACTGAGAAAATTCAGGACTCTCTTGTCGCTTCCCACACAGAAAGCACAGAGCACGACAAATCTCTTTTTGTGGCATATTGAGGTTTTGCTGCACTATGACCCCTCTACTTTTGTTACCTTCTATTTGTGCTGCAGAAACACTCTATGACCACTTATTGTATGGGCTGGTTTAGAACAGGCAATGAAGAAGCTTTAACACCATTAGTCACATTATTGTTCAATATGTGAGGATAATTCTTTTAAGATTCACAAAAGTTAGCAAGGGGCTTTTCTAAATAGAGCTTGAATGTCTTAAAAATAAATGCGAGACTTTAATGCTCTGTAATTATCTTGTCTATTATCTCATCTGCCACTTAATCTTTCATACTTTCTCCTGATCTTTTAACTATATTGGGGGGGTTTGCCGTTTTTAACAAATATATATCTTCAAACAAATTCTGGGCATTTTTGAAGTTTTTTTTTTTCTCTTCTGAAGCTTCATAAAATTCACTTGAAGGAAACTAGTTTTGAACCTCCATACAGAGAAGGTCACTGACTATTTTAAACTCGAAAATAATACCTATTTATGTTATGGCATAAGAGTTCCTGAATTTAAGGCAAAAATATTTTTCAACTTGTCTAAACTACAAAATGGTAATTCCATTACTTTCCCATGTTAAAATGTATACATGGTTTTTCTGCCAAGACATGGCAGCATTAAAGTGGCTTTGGAAGGTAGGTTTGTAGGGGTGAATTTCTAAATTTGCATTGGTTCAGCAACCTTGGCTTAGAGCCAACACATCTTCCAAGAACCATAATGTGGCTTCCTTATACATTTTAGTGCATTTTTCACTCATATTTTATAATAGGTAATCTGTAATAGGTGATAAGTTCATCAAAGCTGTTAGAGGTGTAAGGGGCCCAATACTTGGTTCCTGACTTATTTTGACATGGTAGCCCTTCACAACCATGTACCTACTGAAATGGTAGAGGGAAGATTACCTTCTGCTTGCCATTTTCTTCATGATACTGAAGGCTAGAGGTGATGATTAAATGGATAGACAGTTTATTTGACAATTTGCCAGTCTAAGACCACCCTCACGTAAAAAAGGTTCATCTTATGCTTAAATGAAATACTGTGCATTTCACTTGTGCCCATAGCCTTCTGTTCGGTCACTGGGCAGCATCGAGAGGAGTCGAGTTCCCTCTTCTTTATTCCCTGCATCTGGTATTTATAAACAGCGATAAAATCCCCCTGAGCCTTCTCTTATCCAGGCTGAACAGTCCCAGCTCTCTCAACCTTTCCTTGTAGGAGAGATGCTCCAGTCCCTTCATCAAGTTTGTGGCCCTTTGCTGGACTCTACCCAGTACCTCAGCGTCTGTCAGTACTGAGCAGGCCAGAACTGGACCCCAATACTCCATGTGTGGCATCACCAGTACTGAAGAGAAGGCAAGGCTCAGCTCCCTGGGCCTGCTGACAGTACTCCTCCTAGTGCAGCCCAGAGAACTGTAGGCCTGCTGTGCCACAGGGGCACACTGCTGGTGTGTTTTGCATTTTGGTGTCCCCCAGGACCCCAGGTCCTTTTCTGCAAAGCTAAGATGGATCACCTGCAGAAACGCTGTGCAGGGGCCTTGAAGGCTGCAAGGGGGTCTGCAAGCAGGGCTAGGGGAGTCCTTGCAGGATGCAGGGCAAATGTGTATGGGCCTGCCCAGACATCATGAGAGGATGTTGTTGAGGGGCCTGTGGAAATGTGCAAGGCTAGTGCTGGTGTGTCTGGGCAAAGGCTTAAAAGCCGGAGACTGGGATGGGTCCAGCAAGATGCAAGGGGAAGCAGCATGTTTCAGCCCATGGCACAAATGTGCTTTGCTTGAGTGGCAGTCTGCTTCTGGATTGCTCCTGGAATCCCGGGATCCTGAGGGTTTAGAGCTTTGCTGTTGCAACAGAGACCAAGCCAAAGCATGCAGATCAACAGATGGGCCTCATGCTCCTGCAGTGTCTTTTGTGAAGCAGGCATCTTGTCCCCAGAAGAGAAGAGCAACCCCTCCTGGCTCCCAGCCATGACCATGGGGTTTGGGGCTGGAGGGGTCAGGCTGCTCTTGTAGAGAAGTGTCAGAGAAAGGCTCAGAGGGCTGTGACTGGAGGATGACAGGAGCCTTTTGGGTGTGGAGGCACCAGAAGGAGGCACCAGCAGGAGGCATCAGCAGGGAGAGGGCTGTCAGCATGGCTTCTGTCCATGCCACCTGGCTTTGCTTCAGGGAAGGTGGCCTGGCTGATGGCCAAGGTGCTTGGACAGCCTTGCTCTGGTGTGTAGGGCAAGATTTGAAGGAATCAGGCAGGACGGCGGGTACTGCTCTGTTGTTAGAAAGGGACGTGCTGGAACTTGTAGGCTATAAACCTTGGGAGGCCTGATAAAGGAAATAGAGAGGCCCCGATGTGGTGGAGAATTACTGACCCGTGAGTCATGCTCGATAAAGGGCTGGAACTTAGAGTCTTTTGCAAGAACAGCTTAGTTGCTAACAGTCCAATTGCTAAAGTTTAAGTAGCTACCAATTAGCGTGTGCTGATAAGAACTTTGAAGCATAATAACCAATCAGTTTAGAAAACCTGTCTTCTAATTTCCTATCTAAACGAGTGTTATATGCAATAAAATGACTCTCTGCTTGCATCAAGCTGTGTCCCCTCTGACAATCGCGGCACTGGTGCTTGGAAGGAGGAGGCTGGTAGAGTGTGAGTGAAAGGGGTCGTGTTGCAGCATTTACTTTAAAGAAGTTCATGGCACACTCCAAGACATTCTCCCCTTTTGCTTTCCTACGCTGTTGAGAACCTGCTAAAAAGCATTGTGTGCAATGGCCTGTGCTTTAATTTTGAAAGAAATGCACTCTGAAAAGCTTCTGGATCTTTATTCAATGTCCATGAAGCCAACGATGTCAGCTTGCAGGGCCAGCATGTCGAAGCGAACAGGTCCATCAGCATCAGCAGGGCTGGCTGGCTGCTCCCCTGCAGCCTGCTGGGCAGAGGCATCGGAGGCCCTTGGAGGTGCGTCCCCCAACACCGCTAGGTCTCTCCCTGTAGGCCCCCTTCTCCCAGCGGCGGGCTCGTTGTTGATGGGCCTTGGGCGCAGATCGTAGCGCCGCTGTGGGTATCTGTTGTACACTCTCTGCCTGGCTGCGGTCCTCTGACGGCGGTTGGATGAGCTGACCACATACTCCTGGTAGTCGTTGTCTGCCCTCACGGTGTGCAGGATGCGGTTGAAAGGCCACCTGCAGAGCGGGCATGCAGCTGTCATGGCAGCCCACTCCTGAATGCAGCCAAAGCAGAAGACGTGGAAGCAAATGTCGACATAGGCTGCATTGTCCACGGTGTCCAGGCAGATGGGGCACCGGCCACCTGCCACTGCCTCCTGCTGCCTTGCCTGCTGCAGCTGGCTCGTGCTGGCCATTGTGGCAGAGCTGCTGTCCTGCAGAGCCTCCTTGGCGCCTGATGCCATGTCCTGCCAAGAGATGTGCAAAGTGCCTGAGATTTTCTGGAGTCAGGAATGGAACAGCAAAGAAAGCCCCCAAAAGCGGTGAGAGAGGGGAGGTAAGGGCCACCCGAAGGGTTTCCTTGCAGGCTGGAGAGTGGCCAAGCAGCTCCACGGGCTACCCTTCACATGTGCCTGCCCTCCTCGACTCCCCCAAGCATGCTGCCCCCAGTCCAGGACCCCCCACCCCCTGCACTCCCCCCCAGACAGCCAGCATGACTCCATCTAGCACAGGGTACCTGCAGGAGGCAGTCAGGGAAGGCAGAGGAGCTGGCTGGGAGCCTTCAGTAGTGTCAAGGGCCCCCGCACCCTCCTCAAGCCCACAGCCCTGGGACAGCCACCATGTGGGATCCGCAGCACCCATGCCAGCCAAGTCTCTGCGCAAAGGCAGCACTCCAAGTGAATGTCCACAGTCCTGCTGGAGGTTACATGCTGTGCATGTGCACTTGCAGGAGGCCTGGACCAAATGTGCTGGGGCAGAGCCTGCAGCTACTGAAGAGGAGTGAGGTTGGGGCCATCACAAATGTCCCCTGGCAACATCACGGGAGTCTCTGGGGCTGCACCCCATCCACCACCTAGTGAGGACAGCAAACACCCCAAAGGGGGAAAGCCCTTGCTTCACAGGTTGTTGGCCATGTTTTGGTGGGTTTAAATCCCCCAGTTTAACTTCAGGCTCATCAGATCCTGTGATGAGAGGCTGGTGCCTCTGAGCCTTCTCTTCTCCAGGCTGAACAGTCCCAGCTCTCTCAGCCTTTCCTCATAGGAGAGATACTCCAGTTCCTTCAACATCTTACTGGTCGTCTGCTGGACTCTGCCCAGTAGCTCCTCATCTCTCTTGCACTGGACAGCCCAGAACTGGACACAGCACTCCAGGTGTGGCCTCACCAGTGCTGAGGAGAGGAGAAGGCTCACCTCCCTGGGCCTGCTAGCAGCAGTCCTCTTAATGCAGCCCAGGAGACTGTTGGCCGCCTTTGCCACAGAGGCACACTGCTGGCTCATGTTCACCTAGAGTCCCCCAGAAGCACCAGTGCCTTCCCTGCCAAGCTTCTGTCTGCCCAGCTGGCCCACATATTGCTGCATGGGTTTATTCCTCCTTAGGTGCAGGGTTTGGCATTTCCTTTTGCTAAACTGCACAAGGTTCCTGTTGGCCCATTTCTCCAGCCATGTAAGTAACATTGTTAAAAGAAAACAGTTGTTTCAGAAAATGCAAAATATAAGACAATGGTAAGAATGTCTAAATTATAAGGTATGATAAGGTGGGGAAATGCTATCTTTTACTTCAAGGGAGACCAGAGGAAGAGGAACAAGAATGTAGAATTTATTTTTCATTCTTTTCATAGGCAAAATGTTAGAAGGGTTTGAGATCCAGCCATAGCAGGGCGAAACAAAGCAATTTTCCTAGTATTTCATTGCTTTCTTTAACCTGACTTTGAGAGTCTTCTTCCACCTCACATTTGGACTTCCGAAGACAGAGACATCACTAAGTTAGACACTGGAACCCCTGTGTAAGTGTCTTCCTTAGACCTTTCCTTCTTTTCCTGTTGACCTGAAATAGGAAAACAGTTGATTATGTCCTAGATGCCATTGGGTCTTTTGTTACGGAATGACAGAAACTCACTGAGCTCTACACTGTTTTAGAAAAAACAAGCAGGGATGCCATCTCAGTCAGTCGCAACACATATTATACCAGCTGCTGCTCCTAAATCTAACATCTGCAGTTTGGGTGACATTTGTTTTAAATCCAGTAGTACCAATCTTTTCAGTAAACAAAATCCAGTTTTGCTCTGGGTCCTATATCTAAGAGCTAGCAGTCCGGACAGACAACAGTGAAGGTGTCCTGCAGTGAGGATCACCCCCTCCAAGTCAGGGCTGATGAGCATAGGAAGGCCCATGTGTAGGAAAGCTGTTAAGAATGAAGACAGAAATATTGAAGCTTTCAGAGTACAGTTTGTCACCTCTCATAACAGGAAATTATCAACAAATTTATATATATATATATATATATATAACATATATACAAGTTTGGTAGTGCAATCTTTGATGAGTGAGGCTGTCTACACTGAGAAAAAGCATACATTTTGTGTTAAAAAGAAGCACCACAAGTTGGCCATCTAAACATAAATCCTACTTGAGACAAAGCATTTTCAACCTACCACCTAAACTGCGATAAAGGCAGCCTGTGTCATATTTCCTGTGGGACTTTACACTGAGGCAGCTAATTTGTCTTAGCTCACTTATAATTAAAGCACATCTTTAGCAATAAAGATCTGAAGTTAAAGATGATAGAACTCCAGGTAGCCCACAGCACAATGGTAGCTTGATAACAGTTAATAATTAGGATGATTTAAAAAAATGTTCGTAAAAGCTTTATGATAGATAAGATAGAAACTCAGGATGCGGGAATTCCAACAAAAAATGATGAAAAAAAGAGGTTTGACAAAAGGGAAAGGAAGGGGAAGGGGAAGGGAAAAGGGAAAGGGAAAGGATGGTTTTTCCCAGATAAATTTAATTTTTTCACCAAAATCTGAAATTTGGGGATTGGGGGTGGGTGGCTTGTTTTCTGGGGTTTTTTGTTTGTTTGTTTGGGTTGTTTTTTGTTGGTTTGTTCTGTTTTTTCCTAAAAGCTAAGACATGTTAATTTTTCATTATAAAGATTTTTTGGCAGGGGGCAGAATTTCTCACTAGTTCAAATAATAGGTTTAGCCCCACCTATCAGATGTACCTTCAGTCTTCAGATCCTCCCATTCTATTATCACAGCATGATCCTTTTACAGTTACAATTTATGCAAATTAATACTGTTAAATACAGTGTACATCAGTGACAGTGGTAGATTATAGTTATAGCATGTGAGTCATTCTGCAGCCTGTATCCTATAGTGAATTCTTGAACTGGGCTTACAGTCTACCATATATTTTGAGGTTTAAACTTCATGAAAGTAAACCTGAATGATAGCAACTGACAGGGAAAAAGCAAACCTTTTTAAAATATTGTTATATATACTGAAAGATTTATACAGGCTTAAGGTTGAACCCAGATCTTTTTCTAAATAATAAGCATCTATCTGCAACAGTGTTCTGCATCTCTGGAATGTTCTTGCTTCAGAAAAAAAATCCCTTCAAATTTCAAAGTTGATTTCTGAAAAGCATTTAGATAATGTATAGAAGTCCTGACTTATAATTTGGCATGCATCACATGAAAACACAAATTTGATGAATTCTTCCTGAGGGTATATAATAACAATGTCCCAGAGAGCTACAAGACCATTTATTACCTGTATTCCAAGAACATTGTGGGTGAGTATTAAAGTGCCTTCTGCATGAGCAATGGACTCATAATAGGAAACCATGTTGCTTGGCACATGCCAATGTACCGATCACTTTGGAATGACTTACAGATGACATTTCATTTTGTCCTGGAGCTAAAAGCAGAATGTTGCAGCTGACAATCAGATAAAAAATTTATCATCACCTTATCACGGTATCTCAAAATTTGTTAAGTTGCATTTGTTGTCTGTCTTGTCAAAAACTTCTTGTCACTTAAGTGGTATGTGAAAAAATCCCAGACACGTTAAGAAGGCATGAGAGAGAGCTAGTTTTAAAAAGAGGGGGAAAAAAGGGAAAAACCATGAAGTACTTTTGGGTACTACAAGCAGCTACTGAAACACACCACTAATTCTTGTAGTTTTGCAATAACAATTTCTTATCCTTTTTAAGTACTCTGTACAAGTTCCATACAATCAACAGGGGAAACTGAAATCAATAACGAGGGAAACAAGGTAATAAAGTAGGATAAAATATATCACAATAGTGAAAAAGATTCTTTCTCACTTTGCTAGTTTAAAGGATATTCAATGATACTTGCAATAAAAATGCATTAACATTTGGGGATTAATTATAATACATATTTAAAATTTTAAAATGTTTGAAAACCAGTTTGTAATAGTAGAGTGTGTTGAAGGTAAACATATTCCTGCAGGGAATTTCAGCTCAAACACCAGAATATTGTATTACCAAGTGAGACAGCATGTTAAAATGAATACACACAAAAATGAGGCTGCCTGGTCTGCTTTTATTGTTCATATTGAATGAAAAAGAAAAAGAGAGAGCCAGCAAAAGTGGTGCAAATAAAAGGTACTTTTATTATGGAGGTTTTTACAAAGGATTTTTAAAAATATGGGGTTTAGTCTGACAGTGTCCCTTTCAATTTGTGACATCAGGCAAAAAAACTTCTTACACCTACACATCCTTATAAATATCAACACAAATTACACTGCCCTGAAGGATGGCAATTGGTAAGAGAAGTAGATTTTCATTCGTAAACATGTTTTTTCCACTTTGGATTTTCTAGAAGTTTCAGAGAAAGGAATTATCTATATGATTGAAATATTACATTTTACTTTTCTTCACCAAGTAGAGGACACTATAAAAGAAATTGAGAGAACACTATTGTTCTTTTCACAGTGGGCTATATAGACAAAAACTAACACTGATCTACACACGTCATATGGAAGCGATACAAATAGCTTGTATCTTAGGCATGCTTAATTCAATAAACCTACTGTCAAATTACAAGAGAAGAACTCTTTCTAGCTGTAAGAGAGGCCTAGTACCTATTCAAGGTAATGGCTGCCTTATCGAGCAACCAGATAATATTAATTCCTGTTACTAGAAGCATCAAATTGTTTCTCAGAGTAACTGAAAACAGTTTGGTATTTATAAATATCTAACAGTGTGTATAAATATCAAGTCACAGTGTGTTTGGTGCATGAAAGAAAATTTATGTGCAGACAGATACAGATCTAAAAAATATGTAAGTTTTTATTGATGGAGATTGCCTAGTCTTTAGGGTCTTTAGGGCCTTCTTTCATGGCATTGGGCTGCAATGCTTATCTAATTTAAATGTGGTGAGATATTTTGGTAAGGCCAGCAATGAGATCTGTCTGGAATCCCTCTGCCTTTTCTTATGTATGTATCTGGAAGTCTTTTACCTTTTTCCTATTGGTTTAGAAAAACTGCAAAGTCCTATATCTTCACTGATTTTGCTCTCATCCTCATGTGGCCCAGTGGCTATCCATTTAAATTAATTATGTGGACAACATATTCTTAGTGGTGCATCTGTATCCTAAACCACTGGCCACATGATAACGCAATCCTAGTGTCTTGACTGATGAGGTACTTTCCCGAGGCCCTTATTCTCAGCCTTTAGTTATGCCACTACCTCTGCTAGTAGGTCAGTGCTTTAAGTCACATGATGTAACTGATTCAAGTTGAAAAAAAAAATCCTTAAATATAATAAGAAGAGGTTTCTTCATCACCCTTATTATGTTATTGGTCTGTTCTTCAGAACATTGGCAGGGCTTTCTTGTAACACTTTTACACATAGGACTGGATCACATGTAACTACTACCTGAAGTGTCAAGTGACAGCCCAAGTCAACAGTGGCAAATGATGTATATATATGTATATATATATATGTATATATATATATAATCACAGGCTGTCTTTGAATTGTTCCTTACAGATGAAGGACACCCAATGGTTAATCAAAATTGGACAGATTAGCCTGATGGAGAAAGGTTTCTTTTATGTTTGAGTCTGGCTTCAGTGTTAATTTTTGGAGTCATGGTTTTCTGAAGCTGAAACACTTTGTGTCTAGGATAGAGACAAATATGTTGTATTTTAATGAAGTTTTGACAGAAATATGAGCTTCTTGTGTTCCCTAGAGCTGCCCACCTTGAACTGATGCTCACCTAGGAGAAAGATGGAAGGCAAGCCTATCTTCCTCAGAGATGTGGGAAACTGATGCCCCGACACTCCTTTCCACAGTTCAGCAGAGCTAGAAAGGAATATGCTTTTGCCCTGCCATTTCAGGGATGCTCTCCTTCCCAGCTCCACCTGCATACCTTCTCCTGAAAGGAGCTGCTGGGCTGGCGGTAACAGCATCCTCCACGCTTTTCACAGCATCTGCTGGAGATACAAATGATCCTTCACCTCTCTCAGTTCCTGCCTTCCTAAACAAATTGATTAATCCCATGGTTTATTCCTTAGCTTTCTTTAAGATTTCTGAAAGTCCTGGTTAGAAATAAATTTGTCTGGCTTTCTTAGACTGGAGTCTAAGACGATGGAGAAGAGAGAGAAAAGGAATTTAATACCGTGTGTAAAGCTCAGAATTGCCTGCAAAGATGTTATTGACACATTAAGAAATTCTTCAGTTCCTTTACTAGTTTGAATGTTATTGATAAATTATACAAGTGGTAAATAGAAGTGCTATGTCTAAACTTTGGTGCTTTAGTGCTTCCCCTTTTGTTCTGGTGCAAAAATAATCCTTCACTTCAGCTTTAAGTTAGCAGTTAATCTTGTATCTTCTACTCATGGTCTAGATTTCATTGCCAAAAGACCATGAATGGTTGAGAAATCTCTATGTCTGGTTTATATTGTACATCAAATACTTGAGTTTAGGACTTATCAGAAGCAAAATATATTTCTTACATATAATAAACTATCTTAGATATAAGACAGACATAATTTTGATTTTTCTGGGTAGGTCTAGGTTAAACACTTTCTACTTTATATGCATTTCCATGACAAAATTACAGCTATATGTGATTAATTCTCACATTTCAGCTTCTTTCTTAAAAAGATGAGATTAATTTAAATTTTCATTCATAGTGTAAAAAATTCCAAATGGGTATGCCTTTGTTTACTACAGCCTATGCAGAGGAGATTGTGAGACAACAGCCTACATGATGCTGTCCTTTTAAAGAGGAGTTTATATTCTGTGTTATTTTAGTCATTGTCGGGATTGGTATGCTTAAGGGAAAAGTCAGAGGTAAATAATTCTGTAACTGCATTTCAGTTAACTATTCTTCAGAGCAATGCACAGCCTTATTTACATTCACTGAGTCTGTTTGAAGAAGGACTTTCCATCACTAACACACTACTCCAAAAGGGACAATTTAACACAGGCTTAGCACAGAGTATATGCGGAAGGAACTCGGATGGACAAGGACAGTGTGAGCCTTCTCAGTGCCCTGAGCAATGTCTGACAGTGCAGGAAGTGTCTCGTTTCACAAACCTTCTTGTGATTGCTGTACTATTTAAAGATTCCCCTTCTGTGGGTCTTAAAAGAAATAGGGTACTTGTACGGTAAAATTATTTTCATCTGATAAGCTGACCCTTTTTTTTTTTTTTTTTTTTTTAATAGGGATGCAGGAATGTAGTTCATTAGCTTTAGATCTACTTAAGATGGCCTAATATCTCATACATCTCTCAGGTCTGGTGCTAGTCCAGCTGCAAAAGAGCTGTTTTCTTTGGCATGCCATAAAAGAGCTTTGTCCTTTTCTTTCTGCTTTTTTACGGGAATAACTTTTCTTTGTTTTTTTGATTATAGTGAGAATTGGCTGGACTATTCTTTCAAGTACATCCTGTTATCATTTCAATGCAGTGCTTAGTTTATTCACCAGGGGTCATCAAAGGTCTGAGTTTTCTTTGTCTGCTGAGACGAACTGAATGGTGGCATTTCACAGCTTTCTTTGGGACTTGGCATTTGGAAATGTTCGTGTACCCTCTTGCTGAGCCCTCTTGCTTAGTCTGTGATAACTATCCAATGCACTCTGAAGACTTATTTCAGACGTTTAAGACCACGGTGGTTGTTTTGGCAGACAACTTAGTCTAAGAGTCACTTTTTTATGCACTATTATTTTTCTGTTAGTGAGTTTAAATTTCCCTTGTGTGATATTTAAATGAAACTACTAGCAAATGCAGGAGCAATAACAGCTATTTGTTCCTTGCAGATATTTGTGAAGCAAATACGGGGTAAATACTTGCATTAGGTACAAACCTGGTTTTCCTCTGAACCCTGGACTTTTTAGGCAACAGACTTTTCAGACCTGCTTACATTATAGCCTCTCACAAAGGCAGCAACAATGAAGAAAGCAAGTATGAATTTTCCTAATGAACCACTTCTAGGAATTATTTTTTTCAGCATTGGGTAAATTGCATACTGGTGTTGATAAAAATTCAGTATAATGTGAGGATAACTCATGTTATCTATAGACTTGGTTCATTAAAAAACTGTAAGAAGTGCATGTTGTCCTGGACAAAACTTGTTGATACTGAAATATCATGTCAAGTATGCTCTCCATCAAATTCAAAGACTTTTGGACATAAACTGAAAACAGTTTACTTCACTTTGCCGGGCACTTCAGGATCTATGTCCTAATCCAAGCCAGACAACAGAGTCAGTGAGAGGTAAGCGCTGGGTGGCAAGAGCAAAACCAGCAGCTGCAGACACTGAGTCTGAGGTGCTTTTGTCTCCCTGTTTCTGCCAGTGAATAACGGCAACTCCCTACCCCAAGAATCTATTGTACAGAAAATGATTTCCAAAACGCTGATATAGTCAGGTAGTGTAATTAAAAGATGCATGTTTGCATGTCAGGTAGAAAAACTGTGTTGAAGATTCAGTGACCCTGACAGGCCATTGTTCAGAGCGTAATAAATGTCCTGGCATTAGTCTATCATGCTAAAAGTCTGAGGTAACCTACTGGCTGCTCTAAACTTTGTCACTGCTTCCCATTATAAGTGTATTTAGTGATCACCTCACTTCCATTACGCTAAATACCAAACCTGTGTCACATAGATTAGTGTATTTTCACAGGATCTCTAAGTTCTTTGAAAATCATACCTTCCTCCCAAGTAATCAGCCACTTTCACAATTTCCCCACTTTTAAAGCATCCAGTTCCACAAGCAGTAAATCATTATTTCCTATGCTTTCTGTTTCATGCTTGTATTATCATGTATCTTGAAAGAGATGCACTCATATTAAAACTTGTCCTATAAGGAGATTTTTTCTCGTTCATTCTGTGTCTTGTCAGTGAGTCGCTGGACCACTGATATGTTTTCTCTTCCTTGCATGATTTTAAGTGCATCTGGAAGAGCTTTAACTATTGGTACCTGTGTCACATTTGTTTGAAATTGACCAACAGAGTTCAAAAACTTTCAGGGGACACTTGGGTGACAGAAGCATTTACAGATAGCTAAGTTAGAAAAGTAAAACTTAGTGTTGCCATTACTCCCAGAAAGATGCCTCCAGAAAGAGACATCTAACACAGCTACACCATCGGCTGAGAGGGAATTTTTACACCCATCTTTTTTTCACTTTTGTGCTCTCATTTGTAACATATTCATGAAAATTACCATATAAATGCTTGCTACCACTTTAGGTTTCTGTCCTTATCTACCTATTTATATATTTTTGTCTACATATATCACTAAAATCTTTAAATGCTTTTATGATAGGAAGTTTGATAGGAGAAAAAAATAATTTAAATAGTAAGGTAAGAGAGCCGTGTGGAAAGGAATACTTAAAATATGGAAAAAACCAACCAAAATCTTGCTTTTGAACACAGTTTCTCTATGTTCCGTATGTTCCATAAGTTGTCCTGTGGCCTTTTTTAAAGTCTCTAAAAGGTGACATACTCTTATATCTGATTTACAAAGATGATTACAACAGGCTTAAGGTAACCAGACAGAAAGCTTACACCCTTTGGCTGAGATCAATGCAGCAGTATTGATTTAGGCCAGCTGATTAACCGTTCCTAATTCAATAAAGGATTATTAGCTCTGTTTAATGAATATTATTAATGCTTGTTTCTGGACAGTGTGTTAAGTAGAAAGAGAAAAGCATCTAGTTAATGGGCTAGACCAGGAGTAAGAGAACTGAGGCAGGATACAGCAGTGTGAATACCAGCACTGATACTGTTACACCTCTCTTTTAAGACTAATTTAAACACCTTTTCCAACAGATAATCCACTTCGTTGGGAAGATAATGAAATATAATTTAAGTAAAAATCTAGAGCTTGCCTGATTCTAATTTCATTTTTTTTTAGTATGAAATAAGTATGTCATCAGAGATATAAGCAAGAAGGGGTTCAGCAAACTCAGTCTCTGTGACTGAGTAGCTGTCATGAAATACACTGAATGTGTATAAGAACACCCTAAGAATTTCCCACCATTTTTTCCCATCCGCTCTGATCTTTACCTGCTCAGAATTCCCCTCTTACTTTTCATATATATCTATATCTATATCTATCTGTATTTGTATCTGTATCTGTATCTATATCTATGTCTATATCTATCTATACAAACGGTAGCAATACAGTCTCTTGTTCCCAAACAGGGAAACACTAATTAATGTACTTTTAATGCCTTTAATGTCCTAAAGTTAGTGGTCACCTTCTTTGATGCTGTTGATAGACAATGACATCTTTGTAAGCTTAAGTATTTTCCATAGTAACCCTAAGAGAAGACCACTGGAATACTCCAAAATCACACCCAGGAAATAATGTTTTGCCAGCAGTTTCTTACCTGGTTTTATCTTGCAGATCTCAGAATAGTTACTTGGCAACACCAAGGAAAAAGCTTAATGGGTGTCAGTACTGCTTACACACTTGTGAAGCAATTTTTCCTCTTGATGGATAATGACAGCAATTAGATATCTGAAGATTCTGCTACTCTAATCTTTTGTAAGCAGGCCTTGGTCAACTCAGCTGTGAAAACTCACTGTTTATAAATTTAATTGTTTGCAGCTATGACTTGAAAAAGTTGGGGATAGAGAGAAGGCCACAAGCTCTTGGTGTATCTGCACTCAGCTCAGATTTAGCCTGCCTCATTTTATACCTGAAGAACTTCTACAGTCAAGGAGCAGATACACATGCATGCCAGGCTGCAGAATCAGGCTCACCAAGTGTCAGTCTCCAGAAAAAACAAAGCTGTATTGCATCATTTAACAGATACATCTGCCAATCATGTTATGCTGTCTGGTTTCTTCTGTTGGACCTAACAAAGCTCAAACTGAATTCTTTCACATACATGTTGTGGAAAAACATTTCTAAGAACAGGAAATATAATGAAGGACCAAAAAATCCCTCTTTCTCCCAGTCTAGCTGCACAATATTCTTAGTCATATTCAATGAAATATTCCCTTCTCACCTCCTTTTATATTCAAATTCAGTGAAGAATGGCAACTAATTGAAATAAATTTCTTTTAGCAAATGGCAGCTAATTTGGAACAACAGATTTGATCTCTGCCCTAGGAGTGACTCAAGGCAACTTATTATTAACGTGTATAGACATTTACAAAACATTCCTAATTTACAAACACACAGATAATCTGGGGTTTGGGTTGGGGGTGGGGGGTGGGGGTTACTTTTTTGTTGTTTGGTTTTTTTTTGTTTCCTGACAGACAGGCAGTCTGTCTATACTTGTCTTTCATTTATGATAATTTAAAAAAACTCAAAAGTAGCACACTGATTCACTATCAGTGTTATCAGTTTTACTTACCTATTTAATTGTAATAATGGGATACATTACAGACAATGTGTCCTAAGTTTTGAATTGTCCATTAAATTTGGAGTGCAATAATACTGAAGTTGACAAATTGAGGCATAAGGATGCTTCTGTTTGGGGCTTTACCATCCCTTGCCATCTTTGGAATGGATGTAAGTGATTCAGTATTAATTTCTTTCTTATTTAGAAGATTGTTAAAAGAGTTGAGTAACATTTATGTCCTTTTACAAATGGGCATACTAGTATGTAATCCTCTGCGCACTCCACAGAGTAAAAAAAAATTCTGTGTTAGAGCAGGAAAAAAAAAGTGGAAAGAAAACTATAATAGTAACACAGAACAATACCTGCTATGATAAAATTACTCTCTCAGATTAAGCGAGTGTTTCACAATGCCTTGCATTGCCTTGCAGAAAAGCAATACTACAATTGAAACTGCTCTTCAGAAAGAACAATTCTATGAGACCAGACTTGTTTAGATGCTCTTATCTATTTGTTCTGTTTAATAAAGATGTTACAGCTTTCTTTGTTGAAGCTACATTTAGAAAGCAATTAGTATATTGATTTTAAGACTGCCATTTTCCTTGATTGCCTTTAGAAAACTGCTGGCTTAAAATTATTCAACTTTACATTTCATACACATAATTTTTTTTAACTGGGATAAACAACAAGCGTAAGTGCAAGGAATCAGGCTAAAAGCAGCCTTTAAATTCATTGCTGCAATTCTATGCAAACAAGTAGAGTAGAAAAAGATTTGGAAGGTTTTCTTTAGAGAAATGTGGAAGCAAAATTAAGCAAAAGAGTAAGTTTACTTTTTAAAAGTAATTAACTAAGTAGACTATTATCCCTATAAATGGATGGATTATATAAGGAATAGGTAAATATACCATAGTAAAACCTTTTGAAGTTTATAGGTGGACAAAACAGATAAAATTACTTGTCAGAAGGAAGCAATAGCATTAGAAACTATGATAGCACAACACAGTAAGTAGTCATAGTACCACTTCTCATTCACAATGTTTGCCGACTCTTACCGAAAAACCCTCTAGGTTTTTGGCTTTTTTCCCCCTATGTTATCTGTGGAAAAAATTATAAGGTTCTCTGAAGTACTTGTGAAATCTGTTCATTTTATGCATTAAGAACCCATAACGTTGGTTTGAAAGTTTTATCTTAAGTTTTAAAGAAAGAGGAAAGGTGAGAAGATTTCTAGTGCTGTAAATCTGGATTCTGCCATCTATATTTTGCATGTCCTTTACTTGAAGTGCCGCATAATTCCCCTCATTAAGTGCTATACAGTACTGGAATTCCTTCAGCTGACTGCTAATACCTGGCAAACATGCAACAGCACATTTTCGCATGCATCATATATCCTTACCTTCCTTTCCAGATAACTTTGAATATAAGGTGTTGTTGAACTCTGACAAATCTTGGGTTTTCATAACGTGTTTAAAAGTAATTTTCTGAGGCATTTGCTTTTAAAAGCATTTAGGCACCTATCTGCTTCTTGAGTTGACTTCCAAGGCAGAAATGCATTTAGAATTGAAGATTAGTAGTTTATTCATTAAGTTGTAATTTAAGATAGTCAGTGCAGCTGGTGCCTTTCCAACTTGCGCTGTTGTTCCCTCCCAAATGTCCTCTTTGACTGATAGTTTTCTGTTAAGGTATGGCAATTGTATTTCTTTGCTTTTAAGTAGTGCTTCAGTTAGAATCTGCTGGAGTTTCCATTAGATTTGCTTTTTTTCATAAACAATTATTAGTTCTGCTGTTTGCAGCACTGCAGGGTCCTTTGTTATTTGCTTACTAGCTGACAGAGCCTGTATTTTAAAAAACTGTTAATCGGGAAACTGAAAATGTCTCTCCTAATTTGCTGTTATTATGCCAAGCACTGTTTGTGTTAACTCTGTCTAAGCAAGTTTTTCATAATAAATCCAATGGCAAAAGTGAGAAATGAGAGACTGGAAGTTTGATATCAAACCCTACATTGCAGCTCATTGTGTTTGCTTTAAAAGTACTTGCTGTACCTGTATGTAAAGTCTCGACATTGTTAATTGGTTTTGGTAGCATGTAATAACATTTCAAGTTGTTTCAGGGATATGATGTTCATAAATTTGATAAAGGCTCTCAAGTGCTTTCTTTAAACCCAAATGTCTATGGTGAGACATTTTTGCTATTCAATGCTGTCTGTTATTAATATTGCTAGGATGAAGATGTTCTGGGTCAAAAATTTAGCCTGCTCTTCACCTCAGCTACTTCTGTTATTCTGCTTTAAAGAGTTTTCCTGGTGCTGTACTTATGAGTGTTTATCCTGTTCTTATTGTTGAAAGCTTTCAATGCTTCCCTAATCTTGATCTTCATCTTCAGCTTTCCCAGATTTTAATTTTCTATTTCTATTTTTACCTCCTTGTGACTTGAAACAACGCACTGGTTTGTTTTGGACATTTAAATTCTTTTACAGAAGGATCACAGCATGTTAGGGTGTTTTTACATTGTGCATTTACTATTACTTGAAAAATCTGTTTGTTGCTTTCTTGTTTAAGGTGTTTCCAGACTTCCCTGTTGTGGTAGATAGTGCAAGCGTGCCCATTAAAAACTTGCTAAGCTAGATTTTACAACTTCACAGCCAGAACTTTCAGTAATCTCTTCAACATCCTGGGAATACGATTCATTGGTGTCTGATACACAAATGTGCCTACAGGAGATGTGCCATTCAGTGAACAACGAGAATAGAAAACTAAAGTTAAGAAAAATTTAAAAGTTTCCCCCATTGATACAACGGAGGAAAAATGTGATAAACTTGAGCTTCTGGAGAATGAGATTAAAGATGAACACTTTTTAGCTGGAGTCACAGCTCACAACCAGGAGTCAAGCTTCTAAATTTGTTCAGTGGGAGGAAGATGCCTGCTTGCCTGAAAACTGTCATCTAGTTTTATTTCATGAAAGGGGAAAGAGCATCACATGAAGGAGCATGCTGAGTTATAATTCACAGAAAAAACCAGATCTTGGCATCTCTAACAGAGTGTGCTGGCCACATTTTTTGCTTCTCATCCAGAAGAAATTGTACCTGTGTTTTCTGTCACCGCTGCCTGTTTACCCAGCCAGAAAATCCCCTACTTTGACATCTGTTTCTGATTGCACTGCATGTATCCTGCCTTCTTTTGAGAATGTCCTGAAGCCCAAGTAAAGGTTTTATTCCATATTTTAATAATTCTATATTTTTAGGATACAGCATTGTAATTAATAATTCTGAATGCTGATGTAGCTTGAATATGGTCTGACTTGGGGGTCCTGACAAAGCCTACTTGCCTACTTGCCTACTTGCCATGGGGTTTTTCATATCAGGGATTGTCCAGGGAAGACCTTGAGACGTGGTATCTAGCTACCACTGGTCACTTGATATCCAGGGGTTGACAAGTGGGCCAAGCACAGAGTTTTAGTGACAGCAAGTAGGTTCACCCTGGACTCTGCTCTGAAGGGACTGACCAGGGCCACTCTCTAAGGTGCTCTACAGCAGCTGGAAGAACACATTAGCTGGAAGCAGCATGTTGGGAGGGCTTTTGGAGTACATTGTAGTTATAATATTAGAGCAGAGCTACACCATGTGAGCTGATGGTTTGTTTTATTTTAAAAGGAAAACCTAGACATTTTCCACTTACAACAAAATGGTAGAAACACCTCCAGTCTACACAGCTTTAAGGCAGCTTGCATTCCTTCTGAAGCTCTTCACACACTAAACTGTGATCTGTATCAGTGCGTTTTTGGCGTCTTAACCATAGATCAAACCCTAGGGTGTCACCACTCTGCAAGGCATAAAATCATACCTGAAAAACACTTTGAAAAAACTATCAATAAATAAGTCTTACATGAAAAAAAATGAAGTTTCATTGCTTTCTCATGTTTTTCTTCTTTGTGTAAAGTCAACCACCACCAAAAAATGCCTGTATGTGGATTAGTAAATAGCTTCTTGAGTAACCATTCATGTGCTGTAATCTTCTTGCATGAGGTAGAAGATTCTGCAAATGAAAGACTGGAGAGACTTTTTATTTAATATTTAGATGTATTCCAGTACTAAATTGTTTAGGGATTTTAAGTCTCAGCATTAATAATTCTTTGTTTGGTTTGTAGTTTTTTTTAATTTGTGATGTTTCCTCAAAAGTGGGGGAGTTTGTTGCTTTTTAAATCTCTTTTCATTCCTTTCCCAGATAAAAATCTTGTCCTCTTCTCACAAGGAAATTGAGCAGTCTGGTATAATAGGGACAGATCAGAAGGAGCAGGTGTTGAAAGGTTTAAGAATGAAACAGCAGAGTATAACAGTTTGATCCAAAGATCCATTATGACACAAACTCCCAGGGATTTCAATAGTCTTGTTCTTTTGTTAGAAACTGTAAATATAGGAAGGAATTAAGATTTGGGTTTTGCACCAAAAGATCAGTTAAGAAAAATAGTGGACTGATGTAATTACATTCAAGTGGTTTAAATGACTAAACATTAAAAAATTGTAAATAGTGTAGGAAACAGAGTAGAAAACAGCTATCATTAGGGAAAGACTGTTGCAATTAGACCAAGTTTAGGGTAAGATTTAGTCCTGGGGCTTAGTCAGCATGAGTTATGCTTACAGACCAATGGTAGTAAAGTACCTCAGAAGTTTCTGTGAAGCTTTTGCCAGTGAAAGATAAAAATCTTTCATCACATCTTGAATGATATCCTTCATGGCTGAGAAAAAATATTAAGTATGCTTGGTCAACATTTGCAAAAATATGCTTATGAATAGTTACAACTGTTCAAAAACTACAACAGAGAAGAAAAATAATAGGCTTTATTGTTTTGAGATAATAGGAGAAAATAAAAGTCCAGCATTTCTTGGAAGTTTTGGAGTGGGGTCAGAATGTATAATGAAAGCATTGAATCCAGTTTTACTATGGCTGATCAGGAGTCAGCCAGAAATTTCAGGAAAAAATTATAATTTTCCCATCACTTGTCATATTGGAGATTTTTATCTTTGCATTCTCTTCCAGTTGCAGCCATCTTGTGAATACATACAGCCAATTTGCACTGCTTTACAGTACAAACTGTACAAGAATATGCCTGAAATTAAATCTAAACAGCTCTTAGAAAAAATAATTGTGTTAAATTCTGCTCCAAGATGCTTGACTCAAGTATTCATCAACATCTATGGCTCTTTCTAAATCTCTCTTGCAGAGATTGTGGCACAATAAGAACTCGTCGGATTTGACATCTGCATTTTCAAATCCTTTTACTTTACAGTTAATGGATAGTAGACAAAGATGTAGGATGCCCAGTGTAAGCAGTTTCTCTCAGCTTTTCCAAGAGAATTACTTAGACATAGCATTACTATCATACAGTGATCACAAAAATAGGATTAATGATAAGCCATAAAGCATATGAGTCATGAAGCTTTCTTCTGGTGCTTACTTCACAGGCTGTTTTCCATTGGTGTAACATATGAGAAGAAATCTAATTTATGGGATCCCTATCTAAGGATCTAAATTAAAAAAAAACAAAAAAAAAAACAAAAAAAAAAAAACAGTAAGAGAGGTCTTTGTCTCTGAGAAGAAATTACTAACAGTTTTGATATGAGTTCTCTTTCTCAGCTGAATTTAGGAACACATAATCATGTCAATCCAGTCTTCACTGTAGTTTCACTGTGGAAATGAACGCATTTTATCCCCATCTCACCTCACTTTTTAAGACTGTTAAGCAATAAATTTCTCACTTCATTCACTTTTAAGTCACCTTACGCTGCCACATGTTCCTGTGGCAGGTTTGCTTTTGGGAAGTAAAGAACATGACATTGGTGACAAATTTCTATGCATCTGCTTGCAAATAGTTTGAAGTTTCTTTATATTCTCTCTATGTTGTTATCCCTAACATCATTGAGAAGATTCTCAGAGCAAAGTATAACTGCTACCAGCCATCTTAAAGACCAGAATTCTTCTATATATTTTTACAGTAGAAGCAGTATGGAGTACTTAGAGTCAGCACTCCAAGGCAGTGGATCTGTACAGACTTTCCAGCACAGTCACCCCCTGAGCCTGAATGCCTGATTCTAACTCTGCTAATACTGATTTATGTCAATCTAATTCCAGGGACTTCAGAGAAACTGCCATGGGATGATAACTGCCCTCATTAAGCAAATACATACATGGTCAGTAGCAGCTTAACATGGAAAGGAAAAAAAATCCTGTGAGCTCATTTTAAGATACGTCTGACGTTTGACTGTACTTTTCCTTGTACTGCTCTAATCTGTTTTCACTACTGGGGAAGAAGAAAATGCATTCTTCAGTCTACTGGTATTCATAGGTACCATATCAATTTTCCCAATCTTTTTATTAGTGCAACCTTTCAAACATCAATAAAGCACTTAACATGTTTGTGCTAAACAAAAGCAGTCTGTGTCTTCCCAGTGTAAGCATAGAATTAATTGCTTTGCAACAGATAGACTGCCACCACTTTAAAAATAGCGTAACTTAGCTCAAAACCAGGACCATCAAACATAAAGAGAGGATGTCAGCAAACAAAATTACCATTGTTGAGCAGTATTCAGGACTGAGAAGGTCAGTAAATTTAGAAAGATCACATACCAATTAGATGAGGCACATCAACAGTTTCAGGAGTGATGGCATGGTTTCTTGGAATTCTTGGAATTCTGTGACTCTGCAAAGTTATTTGGGTTGGCATAAGATTGGATTTTTTTAAGAATTTGTATATTTTTATATATCTCGTGCAACTGCCACATGTGTTAGCAGGGCTGTTGCTCTGAAACAGATAAGGACCTTATCCCCGATTTGTTGATGTGTACATCTTTTTTCTTGTTTTTATGTAAAGTAATAAAATCTCTTGAATGGTAGAACAAACAAATGCTTGCAGTTGATCTGCTGCTGGAAACATGCCTATTGCTAATTTCACTTTTTCTTTTCAGCACAGTATTGAAGTAACTCAGTGGCCAGTACCAGCTCAGAGGGGTCTTTTATTCTCTTTGTTGTGGATGCTTTTTAAATTGTTTTACAGAACAAAGAGTAAGAGTCCCTGTAGCTCAAAAAGGCATGAAGAGATTTTTCCTGACATTACTAAGAATATTCTAGAAACCCATAACCCCAAGGGAATAGGCAGGTATGGGGCCTGGATGCCTGCTCAGCAAATGCAAAGCCTAGGCAGAACCTGCTGTTACTTTTTTCAGTGCTTTCTTCTTACTGCGGCCAGTTGGAAGGTATAAAGATTCAAGGTTGTTTCACTCACCTCCTGCATTTTAGACAGAAGGTCTTACTGTTTCTACATGTTATTCCATAGCAGAACTTAATTACCTTCACTGAAGAGTAGCTGATACACTCACCAACGTCCCTGAGTTTTCTTCAGCTTCTAACCTCGTAGTAACATGAGTGGCTCATAAAAGGTGATTTTGTTATTTTTAGAGCTGCTTGATGGTGATGAGCTTGTATAAAGACACTGAGTCCAGAAGATAATCTGGGCAATGTGTCTTTCCAATGTATCCTCACTTAGTAAATGCACAATGGGAGTAATCTTTGAATCAGGTCTGGAGCATAACTCAATTCTGCTTTTTTTTTTTTTTTTTTTTTTTTTCAAGCTAAGGCATGCATATATTTTGGGAGACCATCACATTTATGCTATGCAAAGAATTCATTAAGAATGTGACCTCTTGGAGAAGTGTGGTCCTTTTTCACTCTGTTGTTTCTGGAGTGCCCTTGCACCCCATTACATTTTGTCACTGTGCAAAGACACATGTTTTGAATTCCCAGGTACAATTTCCAGGATTAATTACTGAAGGCTGTAAGGAGACTCAGTGAAGCAAAGAACCTCCTGATTCTTGCATGTAAAATACAACCCTGCAGCAGCAAGGCTTTACACAACTACGCAGGTTAAATGATGTACAAACAGGTGACACACTTCTAACATACTTATTAGCTGCAATTTTTCACCAAGTGCTTCATCTCCTTTTCTGAGAAATAAAAGCCTATTTCAGAAGCTCATGAAACATTATTGCACAGAAAGCTTATGTTATCCTAGACATCCAGGTGACTTAGTAACACAGCATCATGTCAGGTGCTCTTTGTTCCCTTTTTCTCTCACTCCTGATAATTAGTTGAAACTCAGCATTCAAGAATACTACCTTTGTTAAATGTCTGCAGGATGAGGTAAGACTATAGGATTAATTTCAACATTTTATAGATCCCCACACATAGTCTAGCAGGGAGCAGCCTTGAGAGGCAAAAAAATAGATTACTTACTTTTTCTTTCCTTTTCACCGAAACTCAAGTATATGAAATTTAGATGAGCTTTTACTGTGGCAGATACTAGGCCTGATTGGATATTCATGCTCATGACATGCTCTATCTCTATAGATTTTAGCAGAATCACTCCTTGTTCACTTCAGTGCAAATGGGGCCTGAATTGAAGTTAACATTTTGGTCACTCTTTTATAGACTTCTCTATTACCCCCCACTCCAGAAAAAACTGGAAGGGAGGATGACAGATGTTCTTCCTGACTTTGGGGTGAGATTTTCCCTACTTCCTGTATAGAGAGAGCTTGACAGTGAATCTCAGGGTATTCAGTAACTGCCAAGGCAATACCAAGGAAGACTGCATAGCTGGTATCAGTTCTCTCTCAAAGAATGTGAGACAAATAATAGAGAGGAATAAAAGAATAGGAACCAGTGAATGCAAAATTCTCCTTTGCAGTATAGTTTGTGCAGTCACTTATGTCAGGGAAGAGTGGATGTACAACTCTGCTGTGCCAAAATGGTAGTACTTTGTGACCATGACAACTTGGAATTAACAGATATATATCGTACAGTGCCATTGAGAATCTGCTCAAGGGTTTACATGGAAGTGGAACAAGGCTCTCAAGTGCTGTGAGCATAAAATCAAGGTGAGTAAGACAAATTTAGAAGGCAACAAACCACCACTCGAAGGTCTTCCAGATTATAAGCAACCTACACCTTCCAATAAGTCATAGTTTCTGGTTTTGATGATGTTTGCAATGGCTTGACCTGGATTGAAACTATATCATTGATTATAAATGTTACTGACAACTACAACACCAAATTAAGGTTTATGATGTATTCTCTTGTTTTAGGAAAGAGAGCTTGAGAGCTTTGAAAGGCAAAAGCTTTTATCAATTCCTGCATGTCCTTGTGTCTCTGTACATTTATAGTTTGTAGGCCTATTGTACTACGACTGTTTTTATTCTTTCCTTCACCATTTTTTCCTGAAAAATTAATGCTCATGAGCCTTTTCAATCAACATTTAAAATTAGTTTCAATTGCCTGTGATCAGTTCCCTGCTACTGCTAGCTTGCGATAACAATACTTCTGTTTGCAACTGAAACCAAGTTATTAGGACCTTTTCACTGCAGGCTAAATGTTACTGTATTCAGGTGGAGAACTGGGTTATATATTTATCATCTTCTTTTCCCTTTGATTCGTTAAAGACCTATGTGTTTACAACCCACTTCATCCTCACCAGAGCAGTGATGCCTCCTATGACACAGAAGGACACCCTTCACATATTGAGGAAGCAAGGGGATGTACTTTTTCCATCCACAGAACCACTGTTCCCAGTGGATCTTGGGAAGAGCAGCGTAACACTACTAATTGTGTTTGGGGTTTCTAACAGCATGCTGAGCTTGATTCCACAATTAGCTTAAACTGTATAAAGTAATTGGATAGCAATTCCATGTCTGCCTTCAGGTGATTTAGTTGTAGTATGTTTTGAGCATATTGGCAAAAAGCACATGAACACGTCAGTGACTTCTTTTTGCTTTTAGGTTAAACCTGATTTTCAATTCAAATTTAGACTTGAGTATGGTTCTTGAGCATAACATACAACTTAGGGCAACATCTGTTATCCTACTTATGTTTTTTTGCAAGCAGAGAGGGGTAAATTTACCCTCATTCACATTTGTGCAGCCCACAAATGAGTAAAATGTTTAGTGTGCTTTGTCAGAAGATTTTTCTGAACAACAGAAAAGATACTACAGGAAAAGCTTTTTTCCTCTCCTTTCTTAGTATTGATTTCAGCATAAAAGAATATCCTAAAGCCATTAAACACAAAGAAACAGCAGTAATAATAATAAATATTAGACTGTCCAGTGGGAATTCATTTGATGCAATCTGTTGCATTAGTTAGGCAAAAAACAGATAGTAGGCTTCTCCTTCAGTTTTTCATTAGTACAGGTGGTCAGAATTACATCCAGCAGCTTTGGCTTTGCTCAATAACCATGACACTCCCAAGTCCAGTGTAAAACTCAGCTGGTCAGCTTCCTGAGGATCCTTTCTGTGGTGGGATTCTCAGGTGGCATAGACTCACCAAAGCCATTATCTGTGCAGAGACCATGTTTGGGAGAGGCGCAGGCTGCGGTCAGCTCTGGGCCACATTGGTCTCCAGCTGCTTCAGCAAACCTCTTGCTATTAGAGTGCTCCAGCTTGCATGACCAGCAGGCCCAACACCAGTGATCCCTTGGTCCAAAGGACCATGAAGATCAATTTTAGTCGTAATTTCCTTTAAGGCTTTTGTTTCTCTGCTAACAGCTTTCATCGTGTGTGATGACTTGAAAAATAGCCTTGCCTCAGGCTATACTTCATACAGTGAAAGTAACAACTCCATCAGTAAGGCATGAGAAACTGCTTAGACCAAGCAGTTTGGCTTCAGCTTGTTCCTGGACGTCAAATGTCCTGTTGGAGGTCACACAGTGATGTGAAACTAAAATGAGGACCAATGGGATTGGCAAGCTCAATTCTTTTTGTCCTTTGTGCCATTGAGCATTGAGCCTCATTGAGTGTCATGTTGGGGTTAGGGCTCAAAGAAGAAAGTATAAAGTAAATGCAGTGAAGCCACTATTATGTAAGTCCCTTTTAGCTAAAAACAACCAACCACTCCCACCTTTAGTCAAAGTAGGTTTGCTCAGCAATGTACTTAGCATGCAGTTTCCATGAAGAAGGCCCACCAAGATGAAAAGCCCAACTGTCAGCACAAATTGTACATCTACCACGCTCTACAGTGAAACAGGGCTGTTGAGTAATTGAGACACACAACTGCAAGTAGTAGAAAAAGTGTAGCAACAAGTAAGAGTACCACAGTGAATTTGAGTGCCACTTTTTTTCTTTCTGGTTCAACCTTTAAGCAGCATTTCCATCAGTTAGGTAGTCTTGCCTCGTTGTAAATGTTGGTTCACCTTTGGTTTGAGTAATTATGATAGAAATTACTGGTATTGTGCAGATTGTATTTCAGCAGGTTCCCTAAAATTAGTTTAATCATTTTAATACAGTTTCTATTCAATACATATCTAGATCACAAAATTGCTACTATATTTAGTACTTTTGTGGACTGTCTTAACAAAGTCCCAAAAGAGAAAATTGGCATTGGAACTAGGCAACTCTTACCCAGCATTCTTTGGCTTCTAAAGAAGGATTGAAAAAAAATGTGTATGATAGAATGCAGCTTCCACAGATTTTAAGCTTCCAGGGTAAATAATCTCCATTTTGCAGAAATGTTTTGACTTCTCATTGTGTAGAATTCAAATTGATCATGAAGAAAGGTTTAGTGCAATAATGGTGCCACGTAACACTATTGCCACTTCCTTGATGGGTAAGCTGGTCCAGTATTACTACTTTAACTTTTGCCTAGGATCATCACTCAGGCACTACTAATTTAACCTCCATTAAAACAAAGTGTCATTCCTCTTTCTCCAACCAAAGATAGATACAGTATAATTACAACTGTGTGCTATGCAAAGTGGTGGGTTAACAAGTGACATCACAATGCTGTCAGTCTTGTCATTATGATTGTAAATATGTCAGCCACAGTTCTAGCAGTAACTTTGTTTTGTGTTTTTACAACAGATTTATGCTGGAATGTTCAGAGAATTTTCAGGGAATGAGATGGCCAGGTCACCGTGGTTTTCATGAGCTTAATCAACCTCACTGTGTCCATTCCTGGAATAGCTGAAGTCAAGCTATTGTGTAGCTACATGTGTAGCCAAGCCTGCAGTGTGCCCCCCGATTGGCAGGTTCAAGTAAATTTTTGGTCAAAAGGGAAAAATGCATGTTATTGAGGAAATGGTTTTTCTTCTGTCTACCTAGATGCACTTGTAATGCTTTATCCTGTGTACCTAGTTGCAACCATGCATGAGATTTGCATTTTCTAGTTATAACAAAGTTATGTTGAAACTTTTAACTAGACACATAGAAAGGCGTTCTTTGTTACAGTTCACTGAACTAGCCCATCTCATTTGTGAATCATTAATGGTACTGACTGCGGGGTAAATTTACTTTGGTTGTAAATCTATAAATGGCATGGGAAGATGTGGTAGAACGATTTTTCATACTTAGCTTTTATATGAGAACATTATAGTTTCAAGGAAGGTAGATGAAAAATATAAACATTTTGGAAGGAGACACAGCAACCTTAAAAAACTAATATTTTGTTCTCTAATATTAATTGTACCATTCTGTTTCATGTAGCTTTATATTGCAGTGAGTGAGTATACACAGTCATGCAGAAGTTGTTCACTTTAAGACTGTCCCTTATGGGAGAAGCTTTTTAAAGCTGCATCTTGGGGAGACTTATTTACTGTGGTTTGCAGAAAGAGTTTAAAAATCAGGTAATTCAAAATGCATTTGATGTTATTTGGGGTGATAAAGTGATCCAAGGTAGCAAACAGCAAGTCTGAACCTGAAGAAGCATTTTCCTGAGGATCATGGCCTGGGAAAATGGACAGTTTTATTTTCATACAGACATAGTGTAACTTCAAATACAAGGTATCTTGTAATTAGGTACAGTAAATATGAATAGATTCATATTAAGAATGGAAGAATGCTGTTTGGTTTTTTCCTGTCTTATTGAAGGAGGTAGCTGCATAGGAAACAGACCTTTATTGAATTATTTTTCATTATGGCAGAGTTGGTATAAATTCAGAAGTACACTGTGGCTTTGGCACAGGTGCATAAGAGAACTCCTATAACTACATACAACCAAAGAAATAATAGCCTCTCCCCTGTCCCCCGCCCTGAATTTCCATCTTCTGAGAAATTCTGATGTTTCAAAATGGGTTTTGTTCTGAAACAGGAAAAAACCAAACACCAACACTGCATAGAATAAAAAGTTCACGCAACTTTCATTCAAAAATTACTTTCTTTGGAGGAATATAGCTGTCACATGATTTCTTTACTACACTTCTTTACTACACACTTCACTATTTTTCTACAGGAGGGTTTGGAGGACATAATGAAAACCTGATCTAGCTCAGGCACCCAGACAAAAGCACATGGCTTTGAGGTATTTCAAGCTATGTTACTCCCCACTGCATATGGGATTGGTATAGTTCTCATTTATAAGGGCTTTTTCACTCCATCAAAAAGGAAAATTAAATTCTGAAACATCTGAATTCAGCAACTCTCAGTTCTTCATGGTAGCTTGCAGGATTCAGTAACAATATTTGCTAAACCATGGGGAAAGTTTCTTACATTAAATTAAAATGCAGTGTAAATAAGAATGCACTGGGCAAAGTTCATTTTTAGAAAAACTCTACTAATCTCACATGTATGCCAGTCAGTGAATTTGGGCTTACTAGTTTTTGTTCAGCTCATGGCTGACTCAGAGACAACCTTGCTAATAATTTCATAGTAAAATCAGCTTGGACCATTATTTTCAAAGGTCTCTTTGCAAACATATAACAGGATTTTTTGCACTTAATTAATTTATTAGTTTGTATTTTGTCCTTAGATTTCTAGTCTAATTTATGGGTGTGGTAAAAGGTAACCTTTTATTTCCTAAGCACGCTGGATTCTTAGGATGTGTTTTGGACAATATGGATTTTACCATGCATTAAATTCTGTCTCTATCTTTTGCTAGCATTTTGCCTAATGTACAGTAAAAACAGATGTTCTTTTCCTTACATTAAATGCTCTGAAATAACTTAATTGATTGAGTATGTTAGAAACAATAACCAGACAGAAAAGCAAAAGCCCTTTACATGTTGTATTGTAGAACCACATGAACAAAGAAACGAATAAAAATTATCACAGCACAAAAATGTAATTAAATGTTCTTCTTTTATTTGTGTCTCCACCCAGGGTGTAAACACACACTGAGGCATTCGTTTATCTCTACAAATCTCTAGCCTCACTATAACAATAATTAAATCCAGACTTAAAACTCTGACCCAAGTGTTCTTTAGAAGAAAGCTTTGAGATTCTTTCTTCTATTTCTGTTTCTAATTATACTAATCCGTACAAATACTAGTAGTTTTATGGTGAAGGATAATGGCTGGAGCAGTCCTCTTTAAAGGCATCTCACAAGACATTCTACTGGTCATGTCATTGAGTTATAATTTTCCAGTTTTATTTTGTACCATGTACATACACCTTTCAATTTTACCTTTTACATAAAAAAAAATTTTATGAAACAGGACAAAAATAACTTATGATTACATGAAAAATAACTGTAACAAATCACAGAATTATACATACTAGTAGAGAAAAAAGTGTAACTATTTCTTTTGAAAATTTATTTTTCACGGTATGCAACAGATACGTTTTTAGAGCAAATATCAGCCAGATATACAGTATGGCAAATGGAGTTTATATGTGTATATGTAAGCATGTATAAATACGTAGAATACTCTGTAAGGTTGAGGAAAAACATACTCCCACTTTCTTTCCTCAACAAAGTGTTTTGTGTAAAAAGTATTACACAAAATGCCGCTTTCTGTACCGAATAAAGGGATTTTTTTTTTTCTTTTTCTTAAATAAAACCCCACTCAGCTAATTTTAAATTGTGGGCATTTTTTTTCTTTTGCTTTATCTGTTCCTAGGAAATAAAATAAAAAACCAACCAACCAAAAAAAAAACCAACCAAAGCCAACAACAAATCCAAACACAAACCCCCAAACAAAATTTCACATGAAGAACAAAAAAGTGCTGCTTAAAAAAAATCTCTTATAAAATTACACAGGGAAAACAGGGAATAAACAGTTAAAATGTAATTTTTATACTCATTCACACCTCTTCAAAGAAAGTTGAAAACAAAATACAATGTAACAGATGGCTACAGCATTGCAATACTTCAGCATCCAGTATTAGTAAACCATAATGCCTATATGTATGTGTGTATATATACATACATATATATATAGAAAGAGGTCCAAATACACACATGCACTCTCATACACTCACACATGTACATATGCACTTTGAAACTATTTTAAACTCCAGTGTAGAACATTTCTAATGCAGACATAAATAGACCATTCGAGTCTGAAAACACGACAATTGTATAAAAGAATGATTGTAAATAATTTTGTTAGAATATTGTTTAATGTCCATAGTCTAAAATAACTTCATCTCTTAGATATGAATCCCTTTAGAAAGTTAACAACAAGCAAGTAGAATAACAACACAAAAATCACCGAGGCACAACTATTAGCGTGTAAGTCAGTAACTGGCATTATGCTATGTATTTTCACAGGCACCATTTTTCATTGTAACATGTGATAAACACGATTCCTTATTTAAATATCTAAAATACATGAGATAAAATGGTTCTTTTTTATACAATTGCTCATATCAGTGATATAAGCTTATCCCCCAAAGTCAGTCTGACTCCAAAGAGAATAATGAAATAATCATGAAGAATCCTCTTTGTCTTTGATACAGAAGTAAACAAAGGCATACCTTTTTACAGACTGGTAGCCCACTCTCATGTGCTTAATTTGACTGTACTCTAGCTCCTTCTTTTTAAGATTAAGGCTCATAGAAAGCTGTAAATATATATATATATATATAAAAATACGTATATATATGAAAGAAAGAATGAATGACTTGCAAAAGTTTCCTTTTTTAAATGTAACTGATGAACACCCACATTATGAATACTCTTTGAATTCTGCATTCCCACTTTCCCTTTGGTCAGGATCTTTCAGGTGTATAAGCCCCCTCTCTACTGGACAGCTTGTACATTCAGATACTAGAAAAAATATTTCAAAATATTTAAAAGTCAAGGCGGTACAGATCTGAAGTCAGCAGAGTATTTCAGTTTTGTGCACAGCAAATGACAAATTCTGGACAACCATGTGGTTAAAAGAAGCTTGAAGGATTTATAGATACAAAAGTATGTATGTACATATACATGCATATGTACACATTGGGCCTGATCCTGCCCTCACTGACTTCGGTGGAACAAAACATGGTCCTACACATTTGAAACTGAAGTGTTCAGCATGCCTAATTACTCCTGCTGAACCAAGTTAGGCATGTGCAGTGACCACAGAATGGGCTTTAAGATAGCACAAAATTAAAACTTTATTAAAAAGCAAAACTCGCTGACAATGCACTGGGCCAGATCATACATTAATGCAAAAGGACTGTCTTTTTGCCTGTGTATGTATAGCTGTGTAGAGAATCCTGATGTCACGTTACTCAATGCAAACCACATATAGTAACAATTAGACCTACTATTGCAAGCTGAAGCAGAGGGACACATTCACTTGTGATGTGAGAAGCAGAATAAAAGGGGCAAGAATTTAGTACAGAATTATCTGTGTCTAAGCCATATTACTTCATTTGCACATCATTTATGTGCATGGTTTATCCATATATCCTTTGCATTTATTGGATAAAAATCTCTCCATTAAACATATAAGCACATATGCCTGTATATAAGCATATACTTCATGAATATAAACCTACAAAGATTGCCAGTGTTTATAAACACCTGGACATACATTCATCTATGCAACATAATCACAAATTAAATTATGAATTTGACCCAAACTGCATTCAACAACTCTCAAAAGCTTCTCAGGATAAAAAAAATGTTTGTATAAACATTTTTTTAAAATTCATCTTTCTAGACAAGTCATTTCAAAAGCATAGTTATGATCTAGCCTTTAAGAATGAACTTTGGATTTTTGTCCTTCTTATTATATCATGTCATGAGAATATTAAGATGCACACTACACAGTAAGAAGTCCACAAAAGGATGAGCAGGGATTAATAACCTACAAACTCAGTCTTACATAATCTAAGGGTTGCTCCCAAGGTATATAGGATCATAGTGATGACACATCTCCACTGCAAAATACTGTTTTTAATTCATACCTTTGTACCTTTCATGAAGGGCAACCTCATTTGCTTGCATCCTGGACTAAACTCAAGGTTCAGAGCCTGTCATTGAGTAGAAAAATCAAACCCACCAAACCAGTTCATTTTTACATCTCTAAATAACCACAGGGAACATAGCAAACTTAAGAGTAGCTCTTCTTCCTGAAAATGTGTTATGGAACTGAAAAATGTTAGGGTAACAAAAATTTAATTGAATCAGTACAGATTGCTTTTAAAAAAATCTGTGGAATTTAAGGAATAATCCTGTCTACAGGGTATTTTAAACCTTCCTACGGAGTACTATAGCACATACAGCAATAAAGCTCTACAATATAATTAAAAATCAACAGAAAGTTAAAACATACTTATTCTTATCTAGCCACTGTGCTAAATATAGATAAAGTCCATGTACCTTCTCATGTAGTGCACTTAACCCTTCTTATTCATTGCATAAAGCACTGGGTCAAAACAAATATTGGAAAAATAGCAATGGCCATATTGTATGGCTTAAAATACAGAGGGAAGGAACACACACCTAAACCGAGGCCTGTAAGAAATCCAGTACCAATGATCTTTGGCTCCAAAAAGAAGCCACACCAATGCCTCCAATGGGTAGTGCCAGGATGTATGTCTAATTTCTCTCCCTTTTTGATGCTGGTGTGTGTTTAACTTTGGAAGCATCACATGCGAACAAGTTGTGCAAAAAGCTGTGTGCCTTTGAAATGTTTGCAGTATGCTCTGGTTTTACTTCTGTTCCTTTTTTTTTAAAAAAGGAATTTTCTAAAGCTGTGTTCTTCAGTAAGTCCACGCATTCAGCTTGAAAGGATTACAGCCAACAAGCAGTTGCCTTATTCAGTTTGTGAATTCCCTTTGAGAAATTAAAAATAAGAAAGAACAAAAAAAAGTAGAGTTGCTGTGCCACAGATGAAAAGAAAATAAACAATTGCTAAGGTTTTGGCAAAGCTTGCTTTCTCCAAACCTTCTCCTTCCCAGTTGACTGCTTGATTACATGATGAATGCTCAGTGATTGCTTTTTTCCTCTCCGTTATGTATGTATATCAACCCGTATCCCCATACATACATAGCAGTTTCATGGAGAGAAAAATTTTGTAGAGAAATATCAGATGGGCAAGATGAAATGGAATAAAGTTCTTGTAACTAGATTTATATTGCTTTAGCCTTCAGTGTAGACAGAAGAAAGCTGGCTAGAACAACGATCCACTGCATTTATTTGTAGGAAACTGCTATCCTCTGGGATGCTGCGAGCTGAATCACCAAAGGTACCCATGGACCCTGCTGGAAAGTCATAAACTGGAAAAAATACAAAAATAATAAATTAACTAGGATAACTATATCATGGAGAATGTCCTAATACTTATGCACAGAACTGGAAATGGCTCTAAACCAAATAGACAAACAAAACAAACAAGACAACACATGTATGAAATTAATAATTACATAACTTACTGCTTACCAAGGGATAAATTTCAGTTCTCGCAGAATCAAGTCTGAAGTACAGCGAATTTCATCACAGCTAACACTTGCCCATTTAATGGGTGCTAAATTTGTCATAATTTAAAAAATAAACTTCATGCTTACTTATGAAATTTCATCATACCCAACATATGATAAGAGCCAATAAAGTATTGTAAAGCAGACCCTGGAGCAGAAATGACTAACTTCTACAAGTGATAGTGGTAAGCACAAGAGTAACTGTTTGCAGAAAAACTCCCATCATTTGGATTACATCTTTACATACCGTGAGATGCCTGTTAGAAGTTACAGGTGCATTGGCTTTTCAATGCAATACTGAAAGACCAAGATGTAAAAGAGATTTCAAAGCACAATAAATGTTAAGTGAAATCATCCTGTGCGGGAGGACAATAAAAGACTTGGGCATCAATTGTGCTTAGGCCCTAAGATTAGGCCCATTCTCTTGTGCTGATCCTCTGCACAGAGGTAACTTCCACCCTTCCAGAGCAGCATGCAAGCCCTGTATGTAGTTTTCAGCTAGGCAAAGACTAAGTCAAGTGTGCACAGAAAGGCATGCACCCAGGCAGTTCTTATCATGGAAATGTGAATAAATAAAATTCAAGACTAAGAAAAATCAAACACACATAAAGCAAAATCAGTGGTTTGAATCATCCTGGGTACCTGCTACAATACTACAGCAGAGTGTAGTGGCTGGGCAAATACCACACAGGGCTCAATGGACTGTATTACAAAGAAAATACATGAGCTAGTGACTGTCTGAGCCCCAGAGGTTAGTACCCTGACAAGCCCTCAACAATGTGCAGTCTGCACAGAGGCCAGATGTTACTGTGACCCATGGTGATCGGGTCCCAAGGCCAGCTACTCCACAAAGGTCTGAAAAACATCTTCTCTTTGTGAAGAGTCAAGCCTGTCATGACAGGTCGCAGACACATGCACAGCTAAAGCAGATCTGTCAAAGTCCACAAACTGTACACAACCATCCACAACATCCCCAGCTGTCATTTACCTGTAATACCTGAATGAGCTGAAAAAGTTCGATGGAAAATGCCAAGCCCTGACTGGCCTGCTGATGTGGGAACTAAGCAGTCTTCAAAAGGAGGAACCACATTGCAAGAAACACTGTGTTGTACATCCTTCTGAGTGTCAGCATAATGTGGAGGGCAGAAAGTCTGAAGCTGCCCATAAAAACCTACAACAAGGAGAAGAAAGTGGTCAGTAAGAGACTTGGACAGACTTACAAGAGATAGCATGTGGAACTGTGGCCATGAGAATGACAAAAACCTTGACTGCAGTAGCACCGGGACTTCAATTATTTTCCACCAATAAAGCAGCTTTGATATGAAGCTCCCTAAGACTTGCTCCAGTTGCTACTAATTCCAAACACAATCTGCTACATGGGCATCCTGGTTCCAGCACAACCTGTGAGAGGCACTGACTGGCTAGAAGCTGAAATTTTTCAGAAAATTTCTCCCTTTATTCTGCAGTCCTGCTGTCCGAACTGGTACTCTCCAGATTTCACACTGGGCTGCTGCCTGAAAAATCTAAGAAAACGCTTAATTAAAAATAAATGAAGTTTACCCAAGCAAGGTCTGAATAAAATCTGAGGGTCTGTCACTGATGCCAAGACGGCTGGCTAATAGTGGGGAGATATGAGACTCAGAAGGGTGGTTAGGTCATGATCCATGGGGCCTGCCCATTGTAAGCACAGGGTGAGAGTCTAACCCACTCATTGGTAGCAATGAGTCCACATGGAAGACAACCAAGACCACTTTGTCACATGACATAAAAGATCCCCATCAGGTTTTTTTTTCTTTCAGTTGTTTTTTGTTCCTTAAGTGATATTGGAGAGAGGCATATAAGCACTGAGTAAATTCACATTGAAGTGCATGCCAAAAGAAGTACTTATATAACTAAAACCTCTCGTCTTGGTAAAACAGGGTCATGTATGCAATCTAAGAGGCACAAACAGATGTTCTGCAGTAGGCTGGCCTGAATATTTTTCTCATGGAAGCAAGGTCTTTTCTCCTCCTTAAAAAATTGCTGCTAAGTCCAAGCTTTGGAGATTTTGCTCAGAGTCTGAAGGATGGCTTTTACAGGTATAAGACTGTGGTATGCATTTAGTTCTGTTTTCTGTAGTATATTCTTAGACTACATGTCACAAATGAAACCATTATAAATTCAGTATTACAATATATACATAATTTTCTTTTAAGAAAAACTGTGCATCAAGCTTCTCTCTGCCACTGCTTTGGCTCCTTGTTCTCACCACTCTCTTTTCATGCATAAAGGAAAAAGACAGTGCATTACCTCTAAGGTTTTATATAGAAATTGTAGGCCTAGGAGTGATACAGTCTCTGACGATTTTATTAGCAAACAGCTTATTGCCTAAGGGCTGGTGTGCTATTCTCCTGATGAAGAATATGTTGTGGTAAGTCATAACAAAAAAACACTGTCACAAAAATGAGACCCTACCTCAGAGAGTATCTTAAGGAATTTTCTGTGTCTCAACTTTATTCCAGAGACATTACTGACAATAAAAAAAGCTGATGTGCAGGGCTGTCTCCTCTAGCCAGTCTAGTTAACCAACATCCATATAAAGTCCTTCCAGCTGAATTTCCTTTTAGTGTAGAAAGATCAATAAAAAGAAACAACAGAACCTTGCCTAAACTCTTAAAATATCAACATCGGAAAACAAGGAAAAAAGGTGAAAGGATGGACTGAAAAACATCTTTTAATGCATCTTCTATATATAAACTCTGTACTGCTGATACTGGCTTACAATTCAAGAACTTAAATGACTCCCCTCCCCTTAGGCATCTGTTTATTTTCTTTCGGATATTACAAAAAAGGAGGAAACCTTGTTACTTTCAGTGATAATACATGTTCACAGATTTGACTTCAAAGAGCATTTAGTACTAGGAAAGAATAAAGAATCCTAATCTGGATAGTTACAGAGACAGCCAGCTCAATTTCGTCCTTCCACATGTTCAGGAATTAGCCTCAGTACATCCATACTGTGTACTTAGGAAAGCATATTTATATCAGACATTCACCTTTCATGCCTGGGATCTACTGATGTCCATGAGCAGTAACAAACCATGAGCAGTAAGCAAATTAGTTGACAGGATTAAAAACTCATCTCCCTCCCTAAAGGTAATGGGGTGTTTGGGTGAACAGCATATGACAAAAGGCCTTTGGGTACCATTTAACAGTTCAGAAAGGATCAAGGAGATATCCCAGACAATAGCAGATTATAAGCAGAGAAGATCCTTTTATGGGAAGCGTGAAACATGGAATCAGAACCCATCGATATCTGAGAAGGCGATGTCTAAATATCTTGGGTACTATATGATACCTGAACATAACTATTGGCCTATTCATTCATTACTAGTAATTAGAAATGCCTTGCATGGGGCATCTAGTTTTGACTTATGAATAAAAAGTATATTAAAAATAAAAAAACTTATATTGGTGCAGTTCTGCACCCCAGCCCAAACAAACCTTCCAACCTCAAATCCCTTTACAGTGATAGTCTATGCTTAGAAACATGTTATGAACATGAGGCATTTGGCAAACTTTTTCTGGATTGTGGCTAGGAGCTAGGTGTATTTCCATTAACTTTCCTATGGAATTGTGCACATGGGACCGTTGTTTGCTAAAGCTTCACCAAGTGTGTATGTACAGATAATGCATTTCATAAATAATAGGGATGGAGAAAAGAGAAGGATGCACTGGAAAACATGCTGAATCACTTTGTGCGATATAACTGATTTTCTGTCAAGCAAGAGGAAGGATGCATGATTTAGGAGTTTCACGATTCTGATTATTTTTCCTTTGAGACTAATTTCTGTGGTCTCCATGAAGCAACATACAAATGTTGGCATGCATAAGATGTGCTTGAATTCAAACAGAAAACTCAATATTTGAAAGCATGAGAATAGGCCAGGACTATGGACAGAAAAAGACAGTCTGAACCTGCACCCAGGAACTCAGAAGAGACCTAATGAGGAGGTCTAGGTAACAGTGGTGAGTGAATGGTCTTTGCATTTTATTTAGTAGTCTTGCAAGACACTTCTGTGTGCACACAATGAGATAAATGCCGAATTTTCACATACATAATGAAAGTTTAGATCAGGCAAATAGTTACATGAGAGAACACTGAAATACTTGTCAGTGTTGTGTCTGAAAACTTGCATGAAAAAAGAGTATTTAACTTCACATAAAAGAAGGAGGGCGGGGGGGGGGGGGGGGAGGGGAGGGAGAAAGAAAAATAAAAAGCAGAAACACTCTTCCTCTTCCACAGAAGGCACAAGTTGCAGACTCTGCTCACTCTAGGGAGGCTGAACACTCACAGATTTCATTGTCTTTTGCAGGGGTTGTCGGCAATTTGCAGCCCTAGCTGCAAGATGACCATTTCAATCTTTTTTTTTTCTTTTAAAGTTTAACTGCAACAAAACTGAGTCAGACTGCAAAGCATGTTAGGAATTTACAACCTGGCAATCCTTAAATGTTCAGTCCTGACATTTAAGAATCAACTGCAGTAAAATAAAATAAAATGAAAGAAAAAACAATAGCCATCCAAAACTTGACTTAGAAGCTACATAGCTATTGACAGTTTTTGTCTCCTTCAAAAATGCTTTTAAAAGAAACTTTTTCTCTCAACCAGCAATATGACACACTGTGCAAGTTTACTGTTGAGTCAGACTAGTTACCAGAAACAACCATTTCACCCTATAGCAGTCTAAGCCAGCTGGTGAGACCTTTCAAAACACATGCTGAGATGTCCTTTCATGTTGCTCTGTGCTCATTCACTATTTGTGCCTTTCTCACAGCATCCTGTTCCCCATGCAGAATGATCTGGCGGTAACTTAGACTACTGCTCCCTGAAATCTGCCAGAAAAACTGCTTACCCTAGGGTTGAGCTACTGTAAGTCACATCCTCTGTGTTCCCTACCTAAGCAAAAGAATATTGTCTAGCAAAGTCTTAACAAGCTTTGACCCATCAGTACCTTAACCACTATCTTGCAGAAAGTACACAGGAAGTACACAAAGCACTTTCATTAACTGATGAACCCCCAAATAATTTTTTTAAGATGGAAAGAGAGCACAGAAAAATAATTCAACTTTCCTAGATACATGCTCTGCTCACAATTCAGTGTCATAAATATCCATCATACAACACAGAGAGCCATAAACAGGAAAGAGTAGAACAGAGCATACATTGCTCTCTTCGCTTCAGTTATTTAGCACTATTCTAAATGTCTTTGTCCGTGTCTGTAGCGCATCAGGTCACAGTGCAGAGGTCTTTGAACTGGAGCCCAAACATGATACAGCAAAATCTCCTACCTTGGTATCAGGAGCTCTTCCCTTTATTCACATGATGCCATGCCCAAGAAAATCTGCACTACTGCTGAATGTATTATAACCTGGAACCATATGCAATTCAAGCCCTAGACCCTGACCATAGCTGGGCCCTCATTTGAGATTATCTGTTAGAGAACTACCTGTAGCATCAGTTTTCTGTGTTTTCATGCAGCACTGGAAAAATTAAAATGGCAAACAGGTTGGCTGATGAAGTTCCGGCAAATGAACATTTCTTCTCAGGACTGCAACTCTGGATTGTATCAGTTGCTCTCTTATTAAACTACTTAAAACACACATATGCACGAGGTTATGTCAATTGTGTTTCTTTGAATCAGTACACTATAGCCAAGATCCATGATGTCAAGATACAGAATAAACAGTTACTTCTGTGGCATGACAGCATTATTTCCTGAGGAAAGTGAAATACTTTAAAATATGATAAAATAGCTGTATACTGCAAGAATCTCTTCTAAAAGCAAGAAGCTCTTGCTCTTTATCACATACAGAGCCTCATCCTGAAAGATGCTGAGCATCTGAAAATCCCAGGTACACAACCCATCTCAAATTCACAGCTGAAATCATGGTCCACATAGGTTTGTGATAGAGTCCTGATCCCATTGAACTGATGTGGACAAAGACTTCATTATAGATGTGTAATGTATGATTGCCACAGTTGTCATTTCTATAAGGTAGGAAGTTTCTGATGGACATTTATTTTCTCCTCAGTCAGCTCTCTGCCTGGCACCACAAAGAGAGAATATTTCTCAAGAAAATCATCATAACTGCTATTAAAAAATATACATCATGGCTGAGTAGTCTTTACTGCTGTAGTATATAAGAATTCCAGCTGGTTTAGGCCTGAACTACTTCAAAACAGTGCTCCTCCGCAGTATAATTCTCCAGTGCCCACAAAGTGAATTACACGAACATCAAGTAATCATTTGGTACCATCTGAGCATGAAGAACAAAAGTAAAAGAAAGAGTAAGACAGATGAGTCACATGTACTGCCAGACTGCAAATGTGAAAAACTAGAAATATTTCTATTTACTTAAATCTGATTATTTGTAATTAAATGATAACTGTTACTAGTAGAGCTGCCTGTATAGATACACTAGTATAGCTAACTCATATCAGCTAGCAATTTTTTTAAAGAAATGTTGACTTTTATTTTTACTGAATATTTTGCATGACTTTTTATTTCTTCCATTACTCAGCCAGCATTGGTCATCAGCTTAACTCACAAACACATACGACATGAGTTACAGGCACAATTTTAAGGGAGTGTCAGGTTTCTAGTGCAAAAATGTTCACAGTATCAGAAGTATCCAAAATCAAGTCATCTATGTCCAATGCCCAAAGGAGCTTTACCTCCTATAAACACAAGAAGCTTGCTCACTGTGAAGGAGCAGTTTCTATTGCTGTTCTTTTCTTTCCTATCTCACACATCTCTTCTGACTTGTCTCAAAGAAATACCTTATTCTTGCAGCTGCCTGTGTGCTGTAGATGCCCATGACTTCAGGTACCTCTGCTGAGATCCCCGTAGTCGTTCTTGACTGTAAAGACTCACCAGTACAATACAGGTCCCAGGCCAATCGTTGCAGATTTCCAGGACCTGTACTGTCTTCTATTCTGCCTACAAATACGTAGTACAAGGGTGTACAATGGTGTCAAGCTGGGAAGTTGTCAATCCAGTCTCCCATCCAGGAGAGTTTCAGATTTACTGCCTATGGTAATCCAATAAAAGATACTACCGTCTAATAAAAGGGGAAAAAAAGCTCCACTTCTGCAGCTCAGTGAGTCATCTAACATCATGACTTCCAAACATCCCATGCAGCAAAGGAAACTGTGAATTTCACAAAAGGAAGGAAAAGGAGTATTTAGTCTATTTATAATATTATCCAAGGCAATAAAAAGCCCTCAGATATTACTGTGTATCTGATGCTGAAAATCACAGAGAACAAGTAATGAAATCTGAACGGTAGACAACGTTCTTCCAAGACGAAGCAGTTTCACAACACAAGTAGCTATTAGATATAAGAGGCTTGTCAGTCTTGGATCTCCTATGTAATTTATTTCTAAAGGATAGTGCTCTGAAGTCTCCATGAGCTTTTAAGATGCTTAGGCTTTCAGTAAGGGAGTTTGTTTATAACTTGTTTTCTTCAAAAAGCTTTTGGGCAATGAAACTCTTTCTTCCTCAGTACAGCCAATTTAAATGGATTTGACAAGTTTAAGACTACACATTGAGACAAAAATGTCACCATTGTTTGGTAGCGGACTGAGCTGAAGTGGCTATAGCTACAGCACTTTAAGTAATGAAAAGGCAGGTTATGAACTGCAGGAGACTGAAATTAACAGAGCTTCGCACAGACACTTCTTATATACCAAATAGTCCAGACTGGTAAGATAACTCTGTGGTGTTTTTCTACATTATAATGATGTGACCAAGGAAGATGGTAATCTTTGTATTGCTGCTGGGAAAACATGACCATGAACTCTTGAAACATTTGCTTTTCAGAGAGACAGTTTAGGCAAGATTTTCAGGCACACAGGACAAACAAAGCATTCAGTGTAGCACATAGAAGTGAGACAGCTGTGAGGGAGTACATTCTGACAAAATACCTCTTATAGTGACAATAGGCTATTTAATCTTTGAAGGAACATTTAATACCCAAATGTAGCTATTGTGTTGCAATGTTATATCTTTCAATAATAAAAAAAAAGAAAAAAAGGAAAAATATTAGAGTTCAGCCTGCATTGTCTTCCTACCTAGTTTTAAGTGCAGAGTTCTTTAAAATTGCAACTTTGAGTTGCTATCTATGTGTATATAATTCCTGTCAGCAATGTCTATTTTCAACATAGGATTTCCTAGGACAGGGAGGCAAACACACTAATGCTAATATGGGACTAAGTAAGGTATGGTTTTCAGGTCCCAGCGCTTGAGTTTATCCATTTTTTGATCCACTCATAAGATAGTATTAAGCTTTATCTTAAATTTGGATGTGGGGTGGGGCTTCAGCCCATATGTGACATCCACCTAGGTGAGGGTCTCTGTTGGGCCTTCCTCTTATAATGGTTTTAATGATGCATGTCTTTTGTCCTTTTAAATCCACTTTGGACTGTAGGAGGGGGAGATGGGAACACAGTAGCATCGCTCTGGCCTGCCCTAAAGAGAAGATGCCCAAGCAGATATGGAGCCAGCTGCACCAGCCAGTGCAAGTCCTGTGTGGAGCAGTAACTAATCTTTGGTGATCTCTGAGCCTCTGGGAGGCACGATTCTTTGGAAACTGTTCAACTTTGGAGCAACTGGTTGTGATCCCAGATTCTGCAATTACTGAAGATCCCACGACCTTGAAAGGAAGAGGTTGGTAAAGCCAATCTATGCACTCAAAGACAATTTTTGTTTCAGGCAAGAAGACAGACCTTAATGTCTGGACGCCTTTCTGGAAGATGAGTTCTTGCCAAATATTCAGCAAAAAAGGAAATTGAGTAAAATGTATTGTCCTGTGGAAATAGGAAGGCTAACCTGATCCCTTCATGCCCCATATGCTAGAAATTTATTGGACCTGCACTGGCATGTCTTTGCATATGCCATATGACAATGAACAGTATATGAAAAAATTTCATCCTGTACTCTGTTGGTCCTAAATTATTAGTGACACTTTAATCAGAGAATAGAGAAAGCCAACAATAACTGTTTACATCCTTTGGTAAATTGCATATTCTTCTAGTACTGATCACAGCTCTACAGGATTACCAGTGCTTGGAAGAAAAGCACCTGGCTCAGATCCTGCTCACATGTGGTCTAGTATGATAAGAAGAACAAAACAGGACTGGCACCTTCCTTTCTCCCCTTCACACTCATGAACTCTGGGAGATGACTCAGTGTCCTCTCTCATCCCTTTGACTAGAGAGATGGCTTCCATCAGTGCAAGAAAATAAAAGAAGCTTTAGTTTTCTCAAGAAGTTTCCTATGATATCTACTATGATAATTCTCAGGAAGCCTGATCAAAAAGCAGAATCCCAAGGCCTATAAAAGTCCATTAAGCTATGTACCTTGTGTATGTAAACACGGCAAAACATATATTTAAACAGTTGAGAGGAAACAGCATTACTGCTGTCAACACATTTCTGAAATGTTAAGGTAATTACAATTCAGACTACATACCAGCTAGAAAAAAAATCCCAAACCAAACAACCCAACATTGTTTTCAGCTGCTGTTTATTTTCTTCTTGACTACAGAAGTTTATATTTGATTGAACAAAGAGGGAGAGAGAAGTCTTGTTGAAGCTGTTTACACAGTACAAGTGGGAACACAGCTCTAAAAGTCATCTATGCTTATAAACAAAGAGGTCTCCATCATTCCACAAGTGCAAGGGAGAAAAATATTACACCTCTTGAAAACCTGGTAACACTTTATGTGTAAAGTCAGGTGGGATTAGAAGCATAGCATTAGAAAATTAAAAGCAGAGGCCATCACAGAATTATTTGCAGTTCTATTTCTACAACAGCTCCGAAAATCAGTCTGCAGAGAAACCCGTAACTCCATATTAAGATGAATAACAATTAGCTAACCTAAGAATTTTACGGAACTCTGAAGGCAGAGTGTTGAAGGCCAGAGACTTTCAAAAGGAAAGGTGCCTTAAAAATACAAGCACCAGCCCTTGAAGCACTTAATTTGAAACCAAGCAGCAGTGATAAACAACTAACATCAGTGATGAAGATTCTTCTTTCTTACCTTGGATGTGGAGGCTATTTGGTTGAAAAGAAGGGTTTGCTGCTGGCTGGTATGCCTTCAGAGGCATTCCTGCAGGCTGTTGAAGGTGGGGAGGTTGTGGAGTCCGTCTCTGCATCATGTGATGGGGAACTGAAATTCTCTGGGGGCTGATGTGGTGAGGAGAAGGAGCCGGAGCAACAAACCTAGGAGTTCAGAAACACAAACTGTAAAATCCCCAATAGATAAGAGCTAAAGGTTGTTTGTATTTTACTTAGATCACTATAATGTTTAGCAGTTTGCATAGATACAGACTTCCAATACAACAGTGTGCAGCCCAGATACAGAGAAGACACATTTTCAAATGGTGACATATCATTAGATTGGACAACTGGGAAATTAAAAGGCTGAATTTCACCCTTATCATGGAAAACTCCTTTTAACTTCTGTGGGTGGGTTTAAATCTTAGTGGGAGGACATACCTCATGTGGATCTGAATTCTGAGGCACTGCCAGCTGTCTCATTGTAAAGGCTTTGTATCAACTGTATCTGTCAATAAATAGTTGTCCTTCCTTACTGGAAGTGAGCAGTCAGTTCTGGTCATTGGACCTTGAGGAGTTAGATATTAGGTTCAGGTCCAGGTTCAGGTTTCAAGTTCTAAAAACCTTTGTATGTTACATAGAGCTATTTGAAAATAAACAACTGAAGTCAATATAAAGTATATAAAGGCACGGGTTAAATCGGTTCCAGTTGGGCAGGGTCTGACCACATCAAAACTTTGATCTGGACTCAAAGGATAAACTTACAAGCTTGGCAAAGGAGAACAATTCAGACTGAACCTGGTGGTGCAGCTGCCACAGAGGTTCATCACTTCAGTGGTATTTTTTGCACAGCTGTCACTACGGGCACTACAAGGGTACAAACTACTTCGAGGTTTTTGTACAAGGGTTTTACAGATTTTCTAAGTTTAACTTTTTTCTACATTTCCTTAATATTGCTTATCCCAAAGTACATTACAAATAGGTGCTACAGTCATTTTCACAGATGGAAAGCTGAGGTTATAAGAGCTCTGGTCCGTACCCCTGATAACCAAACTACCCACTAGACCAATGGGATCTGATTAGTAAATGAAAGCTCAGCCTGGGCTCAGGAATAGCTCAGGGCCTCTCATCCATGAGAGGAGAGCTGAGAAGGCCAGCAAAAAAGAGCCAGGATATTTCTGCAAGAAGGTGCATGAAAACTGATGTGGTATTCTTGTCACAGATCAGCCTCTCTCTCCACTCCTAAAAGCAAGCTGCACGTCTGTGCTGAGCAAGGGCACCCACCTACCCTTCTCTGTGGTGGGGGTGCTTGGTACCTGCTTCTAGGAGGGATTAGTGCTTGCAGTTAACACAGTCTGCCAGGATCCTAAACCGTGAGTCTGGTCCCTGTTCTCCTGAGACTGGACCTCGATACAGTAAATGACCTTTTTTTTAACCTAGCAGTAAGAATGTTTTTCCTGCAGAGGTGTAAGGAAGCTGTAATGAAGCTGTAATCTCTCCCTGAACACCACAGCAGGTGCAACTGTGGTAGTAGCTCTACAGAACACCTCTAGACAGGGTCATCATACAGGTTATAACCGCATTTAAATCTCAGACAACTGAGCTCTTTTATGCTGCAGCTCAGAATCAGTATTTGCCACACATTACCTGTGTGATTTTGACATAATTCGAAACCTATATTTAGTACATTTCTGGTAGATCCATAATTTACTTTTGCAGTACAGCAAGTGTCAAGATGAACTTTGGATGATTTACTGCCTGTTCAGTTTTCTTTGAGAACTGCATTTTTAGGCATATTAGATAGGGTTTGGATGGTCTTTGTGCTGATTTCGTATTAACATCATAAACACATTCATTACTTCATATATGCTATATAGATGGAGAAAATAAAGATGTCACTACTGAGTCATTGAGTCCTTAATGTGTCAAATATTTTATTGTTCTGGATAACTGATGCAGTGTAGAATTAAAGACATACTAGGGAGGAAGAGAATAGAACAAGCCTGTGTTTCACAATAATAGTAGACAGTAATTTTTTAAAAAAGAGAAGTCAGTAGCTATATAGTGATAAAAATATCAGAGGTTTTTAAAAAGTGCTACAACTACCTGGTTATATGTCTCCTGAGTAAGGACTGGAGTTAGTTTTTTGTATAGAGCTCACATGGAAAGACTGTTATTTGCTGCCAGAGATTAAGAGCAATGTACAGTCTTTTATTACTACTATTATGTAAAAAGTCATGGGAAATCATCCTCTGTGTTTGCAAAGTTCATCTGTGAAAATTAATCTCTGAAAAATGTTTTTAACCAGCAGCGAACAACAGGGGAAAATTCCTTTTCAAAACACAAGTGAAAAGCACAGTTTTAAAGATTTCATATTTGATTTAACATCCAAAAACCCCTCCCAGTAATAATGCACTACTTTGTATAGAAAGACAGGACTCCTTTTTAGTAGACTTTAGTGGTCTTTACAAGGATTTATGAATCACTTCATTAATTCCTGGCTTACTTATATGGGTGACTATAGTTATCTACTTTTAGTTCCCTTCTGCCTAACAAAAGAGAAACGTGGACTTGTCTTAGTCCAGATTTGTCCCTGAACAAATCATAGTGTGTTACTGGGGGAATTGCAAATTTAATTTTGTTCCTGAAACAATCAGGACCAGCTTGTAACCACTCGGAAACTGCCATCAAGAGTTGGAGCCAATGCAATCAGGAACCAGCCAGATTTGCAGAAAGGTGCCCTTCCCTATGCTTGCTGGGCACAAAATTAGAGCAAGAACATTTCCAGAGCCACCAAGTAGCCTCTCCCTTTCCAACAGTAGGTAGGAAAAAGTGTCCTGCTGGGGAATGACTAGATATGGCAGTAAGCAAGATAGACGACAAAGTTACCAAAACTTACCTGGTTTGATGAGCTAGTTAAAATGGCACATAAATAGGGTTTTTGTTAATAACCAGCACTGGTCATGGCTACATGGAAAAAAAAGATTTTACTCTAGCATTTGTTAACTGGAGCTGGCCCAAATGTAAACTACATGTACAATCTAAGCAATGAGTAGAAAAGGAAGGGAAGAGGAAAGCTAATAGTAATAGTGTATTTAGATAGTATAAACAGTGTATTTATATAGTACTTATAACTATGCACATATTTTATTTTAGCATGGTTGACCACCTGTAAACGAGCCTTTGGTGTGGGGAAACAACATTTTGTGTCTCTGTAGCTAGTATATATATACACAAGGTGTTTATTTGCCTAGAATCTCAAGTGCTTTGAGACTCCTTGATTGAAGAACTGGCTGTGCCAATTCATATGGGCATCAAAGGGTTGAAGGGGTTATTTTTGTAGGTGGAGAAAATACAGAGAACTGGATGGTAGAGAAACCCTTATTTGTTAAACTTCCCACCAAGCAGAACTGCCACTGCAATCCAACAGAGTCGAGACAGGTATTATAACTGTGATATCAAGTTGTCACTGTTGATTGGAAACAAGGAAAGGAAGAGAATTATCATTCAAAGCTCTGTCTGACCTACAGCTTTTTGATGGTGCTCCCACTTTTCCATGGGAATTGGAAAGACTCATCACCTTAGAACTATCTTGGCTGCTGCTCTTCTAGGCTGGCATTCTTTCATTTGATTTCACGCTCCTGGTCTCAGGAAGCTCATGGAAGTACGTGACTGGCCTGGCAATATTGGACATTTTGCTTATACATGCTCAGTAGGCATTGGTCAGTGGGCTTCTCCCACCTTCACTGTTTGATGTCTCCAAGAGTTATCACCTGTATCCACTTCACAGAGCTCTCTGTTGCTAAGTAGCCAGCTCCCCTTCCTAAGAGGAGAAGGGAGAGCAGGAAATTGGTCCAAGACTGGGGCCAGTGTGCTGATGACAAGAAAAATTCCAGGTTTCTCAGGGATTTCAGTCCCATCTTAAAAGGAAACCCTTTTGACTCACTGCCTGCTTCACTTACCCACCTTCTGAAAGAGAATAGCAACTCTGAGCTGCGACAAGAAGCAGAGTTTTCCTTGCCTTTTTTTTTCAGCAGATAGGAAAAGGGCAACAGAAAGAACACAAGGCAGCATCCCAAGTCTTTCTGCTCTTCTGTCCTCCTCCCTCAATGCTTGAAACCTCACCCAGCAGAAGCAAGGAGCACAGGAAGGATGGGAGATTGGCGTTTTGGGGGCAGAACTGGGGAATGATTGACTGCAAGATAGACTTAGAAGTGAGAACCACTACAGCAAAGGAGAGCTGGAGTTACATATTCTTTGTGAGGAAATCTGGAAGAAGTGGCTAAACTAATTGCTATATATGCACACACATGTACATATACATACATGTGGTGGAAAGGAAAAGTGATACCAAGAGTTCAAATTTCAAAATGCCGACAAAAATTATGTGCAGTCATTAAAAAAATCTATAAATTGGCAGCAAATCACATTGATTTGGCTTCTGAGATATAATTTCTGAACTATTGTTTTTAGCACTAATGGTACCATGAATTCCCCCTCATGCTTCTGGCTTTCTTCTCTCTCAAATTCTCCTTCCAATGTAGCGATATTCATAGGATATCAGAAAGCTCGTTTCTCATGTGGGTATAGAGATTACCTTGAATCACCAGAGTAAAGTGTAAGGGCAAACTACTTTTTTTTTAAAAAAAAGGTATAAGGTAAACCTACTCTGACTTCTTTTTGTAGTCAAAGAGAATCAACTTTTCAAATCTTTGAGAGCTGCTAATCTATTCTAGGAAACAAGACTTAAGACTTTTTACCACCATTTGGTAAATAAACCAGATTACACCAAAAATGTCTGACACAAACAATTTCTCTTTTTAACAGAAAAAAACTTGTTAAGAATGCAAATACCAAATAACCACTTGGGCTGCAGGACAACAGCTCTGTCAATTTCATATCCTTAGGGAGTTAGTATATTTCTGCTTTTCCTGTTTGTACTGTTTCAGAGCTGTAGAAAAAAAAAAAGTTGATTTTTGCTAAATCTAGCAAAAGATTTTAATTTCATATTACATCAAATTCTGAGTATCACTTTTCCCACCTAGTACTTCGCTGGGAAAAAAAGTTTGTTTCAAATAAATTCTGCAGGGGACTAGGAGCCTGACAAAAATAATGATAACAGCATATTGTACTATAGTAGTAACAATAGCAAGTGAAGGGAGTATTTTCTTTTCTTGGGTACAGCTAAGAAAATATTTTCATTGCAACTAAATATTTGTTAAAAATATATTGAAAAGAAAGGAAACTGCATCTGCATATAAATGAGGAAAGAGGAGAAGACATAGTTTACCTACCACTAATCTATGCTACACTATGGCACAAAATGCTACTAGCAGGAAATATTTGAGATAGGAACTATGTAACTATGTGGATGTAGCTATGTTTTCATTCTCTGTTTTTTCCCAACTTCACACTGAAAAGTAAAGCATGTGCCATCATCTAGACAACATCAATCCTTATGGTTACTCTCAATGCTTCCAAAATGGAAATGGAACATTAAAGCTGAATGCTTTGGTCTTTTTTTTTGTTTTCATTCAGAGGTCAGAGTTTTCATTGAACAATTTTTAAATACAATTTATTGGGTTGCTGCTCCGTTAACTTGCTGAATTCTAATCCTTTTTATTGGGCCGCAACAGTTTGGGAACATATCCAGATGTTATGCAGTTGACACAGCCAGGAAATCAGTCTTTCATCTTATTACAGTTGAAGTTTTGGCTGGACAGAGGACAAAACCATAAGCTGCCTGTAGCAGGTTGCTGTCTCCAACAGTGTCCTGTACAGTGCTGCACTTTCTGACAATGTTAAGTGAGGAATAATCTATGCTCACTCCCTCTTAATTGCCTTTGTATTTCTACGCAAGTCCAGAAAATCTGGGGTGATCCCTCCATTCTCTGCTTTATATACCACTGTCATTCTGCTGTGATCTCACTTTTTGGTTTGACTCCATACTTCATGCTGTGTGCTAGTGACTTTGCAGCTTCTCAGTCCACTGTCAGTGGGGGAAACATTCTGTTGTAATACAGTATACTGTAATTGAACATATTGCACTGTAAGTTAGTCCAGCCAGCTATCAATGACAATCAAATAAATATGGTTTAAAAAAACTTGTAAGGAAAGCATAGCTCTTGCCAAGCACAATTGTGAAAAAAATCAAATGTTTTCCCCAAAAGTCATGAACACATTCATTTGACCAAAATAACAAAACCTTACCTGTTTTACCTACCTGTGATATAACATGTTTCTCTCCAATTATTTTTCTGTTACAAATGATTTTTTTTTTTTTTTTTTTTTTTTAGGGAAGGGAATCTTCTCCCGTAACAGAAATATTTTGGCCAACACAAAACAAAATTTTTGTCCATAGTTTTGTTCAGCCACCAAATTTGCACTCAGGCTCTGCCTTAGACCCTGCACAGCAATGACCCCACAGCAGGTTTCTATCCCTGTGGTGTCTTGGGGGAGTACATTGCATATGCCAGTAGGCTTTACTTCTATATCCTTCTTTTCAGTCATTAATAAGTGTCTAAAACTCCTTTTCATGCTCAAGCTTTAGGAACACAGGAACTGCTATTTCAGATCAAACCAGTGGTCCACCTAGGCCAAAGAAGGGACAGCAGGAAGAAAGAACAGCCCCTCTGACCAGCACCACGTGCTCTTTGGTGAGAAGTGGAATTTAAGGAAGGAAGCTGTGAGCGGCCACCTCAATATACATATTCTCTAGAGACAGAGATACGTAACTTTAAAATCTCTTGGCATTTTCTGTGGCTGTGTTGTATTAGAGAACTGAGTTTCTTGCAAATGCAAAGAAAAGAGTGCCTTTGGAAAAAAAAGAAGTGTGGAAACTGCTGGAGAAAAATTCCAAGCTTTGGTAAGTTGGTTCTGAAAGGAGGTTGTAGCGAGGTGAGTGTTGGTCTATTTTCCCAAGTAACAAGTGATAGGACAAGAGGAAATGGCCTCCAGTTGTGCCAGGGGAGGTTTAGATTGGATTTTAGGAAAAATTTATTCTCTGAAGGAATTGTCAAGCATTGGAACAGGGTGCCCAGTGAAGTGGTTAAGTCACCATCCCTGGAGGTATTTAAAAGATGTGTAGATGTGACACTCAGGGACATGGTTTAGTGGTGGACTTGGCAGTGTTATGTTAACGGTTGGGCTTGGTGATCTTAAGGGTCTTTTCCAACCTAAATGATTCTATGATTCTACGGCTCAAGTTCAGGGTTAGACCTGCTGCCACCTCCACTCTTTAGCGTCTGTCATTTATATGTGTCATTTGCTCACTAACGAAAAAAGTGGTAATGTCTTAGGAGAGAATACTCTCAAGTATCCCACATCTGGGAAGAAATTACTGTACTGATTTCAAAACCACACTGTTAAGGTCTTTAACTAAAGACTTTCTTTGAGGCAGCCCCTTGTATGCCACATACAAAGGACTTCATCATATGTGAAGATTGGACGTCCTGACTCCTTAGAACTACTCAGAGGCTTTTGCTTCTGGAAGTCTTGCTTAGAGCTACTTATTATTTTACAGCAAAAGCATAAAAGGAATATAACCACACACTCAAGGAAAAAGAAGCACTGTTGCAGAGCTTATTACAGCATTACAATAATGCCAAACTGAACAGTTCAGCCCTAGTTCTTTCCAGCTTTACCCAGTCTCTAGAAATTCCTGTCAAGCCAGGATGTGTCATGCTTCAGGGACATACCACTAGTTCTGGTTCACAGGAAGGTGAAAATCATCTGGAACATCAAGTCCAAATGAAAACTTCAGTTCTGATCTCACAATGGTGAACAGGCTACTTCCTGCACAAAAGCAAGCCTTAAAAAGTAAAATGCATATGTTGTGAAATTAAATAAATAATAAAAAAAAAATCCAGCATTTGGCACCATCGATTTTGGGGCACTGAGCTGCATGTTAACTATGCCATATAAAACCAACATTTTTTTTATTTGGGTGTTCTTTTAGCTTCTTTGAATGTCCATGTCTTCTTTTATTACAAAAATGAGTGAAAACGAAGCCAAGTACATATTCCCTTTCATACGTATGCTTTTGGGTACCATTACCATTTGGTACCTTCATTGAACAGTTGCGTTGTTTCATATTAGGGGAGCACTGAAAGTTAGTATAAAAAAGCTGGAACAAACAAAGTGCAAATCTGCATTTTTATTATGCATGTTCTCTCCTTTGATAAATGAAATTGCTTTTTGCATCCAAACTCTCTATCTGACTTGCACTCTGTACATTGAGTCTTGTACACAGAATGAAAGCAATGTGAGATATGTCCCATGTTTGGTTCGGTTTCTCACATAAATAAGGCTTAATCAAGTCCACACTCTCCCTTCCATTACCTACGTGGAGAAAGACACAGAAGAAGCCTTCCAATTATTTCTCTGCCACATGGTACCTGCAGATGTAGGGAACGTGCTTATTTCCTTCTGCTTCTGTCACTGACAAGCCTGAGTCTGCTTTTCAAAGGGGCACATGACTGGCTCTGAGAGTCGCCAAAGCAGCCAGGCCAGCTTGGATGGGTTTCAGTCCAACCAATGCAGGCTATCACAGGGGCAAGTGCTAATCAGCCAGTCCAAGCTCTGGAATGACCCCAGGCACGCACAGCGTGTCCGGAACCCCATAGCATGGGGGGAACAAATCCCCCTGCTTGCACCCCTAAATCCTGCAGTCCTCTCAGTGACAGGGTTGGGATAAACAGGGTGATTCACACCTGTTGAAGGCACTATCTATCTCTGCCACTTTGTATATTAAGTGTTGGTTTGTTCAGTTCAGGTTTTCACAGCTATCATCACACCCATGAAGTGGTGTAAATGACAGTTTACTTGCAGGGCCCCTAGGGGAGTGAACTGTATTAGAGTCAAGATGCAGATTCTGCTGTAGTTTTTCTTTTAAACATTTCCCACAATTTGTACGTTCTGTAATCAAACCAACACTGCTGTAATAATTTTTTTCTTCTCTGGATTTAAATTTCCACTTGTCAAACTACCTAAATGAAGCTACTGGCACCTTTTTTTTTTAATCCAAAGTAGCTCCATGTATGGAAATTAGCACTTAAAGCCTTTTTAGAGACAGTGTATACAGTTAATGTATGAGAATGTATCACACTAGCTTTTTATTATTGTTATTCTGTAGAGTACAGTGATATCCTGAGGTCTGTAACACAGTCAAGAACTTAGAGTTAAGTCATACTCTAATTGCATCTGCTATGGTCCTTACACCACTAACTGCCTCAGAAATGGGCTAATGAAAAGAACACTGTCTTTCATCATGAAATTTCTACCTGTAATAACTACCGATCTGTCCCTGCCTGTCACCTCGTGTTCTGGCAATTGTTGGATATGGATGTTGTGTTCACGCACTGGAGAGAAAACTATACAGGGAAGGAAAAGCCTCTGGGTCAGGCAAGAGAGCACAGGCAGCCCCAGAGTTTGTACAGAGGGCCAGAGCCAGGACAAGGGAAAAAGTTCAGGACCATGTGGCCAGGAGTGGGGAGGAAGGACTGAACCACCAGATGAGCTCCAATGATCGTGAAATGGCCAGTTTCATCCCAGACTGGTGTACAAAAAGCTCAACAACTTCCAGTGGCTCCAGAACTAGTTGAATTCACCTGTGCAGTCCGAAATCAAAAAGTACTTTCACCTGTTGTCAATTCTCTGAGCCATCATGTTCTTCCATCTTCCTGATACAAGGCAAAGTGAGTACTGCTTTCCCCCAAAGAAATTGTGCTCATTTATAAGTAATTAAAATCTAGTGAATGCTCTATTCAGGTTTATAATTGGACACTTTGTGCTCTCCAAATTACTGGCATTTCTGTCACTCAAAGAAATTAAACATTTTGAAATACATTAATGAAATATAGCAATGTAGCATTTAGAGCACTGAAAAATAGGGAAATTAACAAAATAATGTTTAAGCATCCATATACATATAGTACGAATCCAGTATTTTATGTTACGGTGTATCTTTCTGGCTTTTCCGCTGAAAACCTATTTGCTTAGGCCTCTTCAGTCTTGTGATCTGGTAGACTTCTGGTTCAATGAACTAAGTGGAAATTTATAATACCATACACTACATAAATAATTGGGAAGATTGCTGAAAATAATTTAGGTAATGCCTAAATGTGAAAATTAAACCACTTCCAAGTAATCTGCTTTCACACCACTGGAATATATAAAAACATGGAAACAGCAAAGGTCAAGGGGTTTGTAAAATAAATCCTGACTATAATTCAAGCTCTCAAACCAGTGAATTAAAAATTCTTTCATTATCTCTTGGTCTTAATAAAATGCCAAGGAAAAAAAAAGTAGATTACCTGCAGAAATATTTAGTATTGAGAGAATATTGACAGAATATGACTCTCCTACCACAAGTAAACAGAAGCATGAATCTCAGGGGCCCCATTCTGTACAGTATAGCTGGGGCCCTCTGAAGTTTAGTGTCCCAGCCAGTATAACCTTCCTTGCTTGGGCCATTGGTGGAGATCAAGAGGGGATTGGAGGAAGTCCCTGAAATGGAGATGGATGGAAAGCCTCCTTGCCCAGGCTGGGATAATAGAGTTCCCTTCACCCCTCCTTCCCCTGGTAAATCCATATCCAGAGCAATTGTTACACGGTGGCTGCCACCAGAGACTTTCAGCACACCAACAATTCAGTTTCCACACACCCTGGCAGCTCTGAAGGCAGTCCTGCCACAGGCTCAGCGTGAGAAAAGCAGGGGCTGGTCTTACCTCTCTGACTCCACAGCTGAGAGAACAGATAACTGGGGGGAAGGATGGAGAGGACTACCCTGAACGTTACATCCTGGGGAGGGGTGGCTGCTGGGCTGGGACGAGGACACCGCCCCAGCTGCTGTTGCACTTCGACTTGTCCGTGTGCCGGGGAACATGGTGGCTGAAAGCAAAAGGAGAGAAATAACCCTCATCAGGCAGGCAATCGCATTGATAACTGACCAAATACTAATGGGTAACACCTCCCCTAAAGCTGTAGTGCCAATTCTTAGCAACTAACTTGTTTTTCTCAAGCGTTGTTTTCTGTCTGAAGAGAAGAAAAAAAAACCACATAAAAATAACCTTTGCTGCTCCCAAATGACACTTTCATAAAACTAGGAATGACATAGCTGTACTCCTTGTCTTGGGAATTTTGTCTGAATAAGGCTGCAAATCATCTACAGCTTCCTGTTGTGGAAGAGTTGTCAAATACCTCCTAAGATACATACTTTTAGAGCTAGTGAAGAGAAAGCACAGTTTTGTAAATAGTGAAATACTTTCTACATTTTCCCCTCAGCTGTAAAAATCCCAAATTTCTTGAAGAGGTCAACCCAAACTCAAATATTGCTATTATTGCCCCCAGACTCCTCAGTAATCCATACAAAAATTTTAAACTAGCATTAACAGTTTAATAATTTTCTGTGAGGTTGCTCTTGTATACATTCCAAATAAGGAAAGGTTCTGGACGATTAAACAAAAAGCAATACAGGACTCCCTCCAAATGTCCCAATTAGTTGACCCCAAATGCTGTAACCTTGTTTTCAGAGGTTCTTTAAATCAGGCAGTCAGAAGGTAAGACACTAATTACCAAATCCCTCTGAAAATCTAGTTACTAGATTATTTTTACTGACATCTGTGTGAGGTAGTGTATGTCAACGTTGAATGACACCCAAATACATGCTCTTAAATATTTTATGAACCCTGAGAATGAATTAGCTAGATAGGCTGTCTACAACATGAAACTGATCTCTCACTGTTTGGTTGTCATATCTTCCAGTCTCTTTATATAAAAGTATTGTTCAGACCTAGTTTACAGAATAAAAATTTACCCTTATAAAACTAATGTTAGTGAATATGTTGGAGCTAATGATTCAAATTTATTGATATAATCCTAGAATTTAAACCAGTTACTCAAGGTGCATTGTCACTGGTAAAAGGTCTTTCTAGTCTAAAATACCTGCATGAATGCTGCAGTTCTAGCAGAACAAACACTACTTTAGGAGTAACCCCACCATAGATCAGTCTTCAAGAAAATTATTTCACAGGTCACAATTTTGAATGTTGCTACCCAGGATCAAACGGGTGAGAAGTCCACCTCATCTCCCAAGTCCTCTGAAAAGTCTCTATTCATCCTCACAAGCCAGCCTTTGTGACACACTAGATATTCACCAGAGGCAGAGTTAAGTAAAGGCTTAGGAGTTTAATTATTCTGTAGCCTCATTAAAGAGCAGTCTTGGACATCTTTCAGGGGGTGATGACAGACAGTGCAAGGTGACAGATAAGGAAATCATTTTGTGAATAAAAACATCTAATATAGATGCTGCAGAGGTAATGTCAAAGTTTAGGGAAAGTTGGCATGAGCTACACTGGTAGGCAAAGCTGGAGCAGTGGAGGCTGCTCTACCACATGGCCATGAGGACCAACAAAAATGCCTGCTGCTGGCCTCGGCACTAGCCTCTACTGTTTGCTAATTCTTGTATGGACCAGAGCCTACTAATCACAACCCACATGACAACAGACATCTGATAGTAGAAGGCATCCCAAGCCTTAAGAGAGGCACAGAGGACGCATATCCCACAGGGAGATGAGAAATCACTTAAGCCAGCAGAGTAACTCACTAAGAAAGGGCCAAGGAAGAACCCCCGCTAACACAGGGGAAGGTAGCTTCTCTTGTACTTTCACTTTGCTCACGCACCCCAAAACCCACTCTCTCCACAACTATCTCTCAAAGTAGCATCAAGACAAATGCAGAGGGGAAAACAAAGGAATGACCTTTTGAATTTATTATTTCATGCTTACATGCAGCGTGGAAGAAAATACTGAAAAACAACCAAATGCACATGCTGGCAGAATAAGCAGAGAGAATATTTAACAAATCAGTACATTGCAAAGGAAAACCCTGGTTATCTAAATAATAACAGAGTCTATTTAAATTATTCCTTGCAAAAATAGGGTAACTTGCAGCATTTTTCCATGAGAAAAACAATAAAATATCTAAGAAAATACAATGACTTTGTTTCCCAGTACTGTGATCTTTGAGTTTAAAACAAATTTCTTCAGGGCTGTGGTTGATCAGGAGTAAAAAGGCTGGACTATGGCTGGGTTCCCACCATAAGATAGCAAGAGTTGTTCTGCCCTGTCATAGCTCTTCTCTGCCACAACCATGGTAAGGATTTTAGGCAAGTATTTTCTAGGTTGTGCTTGCACATTTCTAGCTGGTCCAGGCTGCAGTGGTAGCACGTGTTCCCACAGCACTGCCCAAGACCTGGTGACTTTGTCCCTCGGAAAAGGTTGTCTGCAGCCAGGCATGGGCAGCCATCTGTCCTTTCTCTGAACTAGAGCAACCTAAAGCTCATTGCGATATTCACCATCATAGCAGTGTCTGCTACTTTAGTACCTTTTGGCTCGGTTTCCTAGCAATTTCTCTGTACTTTTTTTCTGGTTCTGATGAAGAGACAGTACACAGTGTAAAGTAAGAGCTAACTACGGCAGGGACCAGAGGTGCAGGTAGAATATTTAAGGAAGAAAAAGCATATGTATTAGCTGCAAAAAGGTATTCCTGTACACAGGGTAAGTTTAATGACCACAGCATGACAGAAGAGTGTACCTGGGGTCCCACGGTGCCTTGTAATGAAGCCTCGAAAAGCAGCACCATGAATGATGGTGTGGATCCATATAACACCCGTGGACAGCACAACACATCTTTTGTCACTGTAGCTTCTTGGTCCATAGAAGTACTGTGCTGACAAAAGCACCTCCTTGGGCACCCAGTGAAGTGAAATTGCAGTGCTGGCAGCTGCTTCCCCGTGGAAAAGCTACTACTAAAACTTCCTAGTGTAGACAAGGCATTGGTCCAAGTTACTACCTGAATCTTGTAAATACCAGTTGAAAGGAAATATTGTCAGCCTTTGGCAGTCTACAGAGTTATGGCAGTCAACAAGTATTGTCAGTGACAGGTCATTTCCCTAGTGGAGTTAGTCTTAAGAGACTGACAGAAAATTTTGGACACTATTTAAGAAACTGCTAGATAACTTGACCACTTTTTCGTGGGAGCTGTGTGTGTGGTAAGGTTTTCTAGTGGTTAGCTGTTAAATGTCAGTTGCTTGCTCAAAGTGCTGGCAGGAAATATCTGCACAAAGGAATGTCTTTTCAGTGCCTGATCCCATTAAACACTTGATTTGAATAGTATGAAACTGAACAAATGTTCATGCTCACTAACTCCAACATACCACGACCAGGTAGGTCCACACAGAAAGATGCAGAATTAAGTGTAAGTATTACTTAACAAAAAGGCTTCCTACAACAAGGCTTTTCTCCCTATCAATACAAGATAAACTAACACACTTAAAGTAATTTTTAAAAGATTCAGATATTCTGAAAAAAAACCCCAAACAAACCAAAAAAAACCCCAAGGAATTGTTGATGCTGTTCCTCTGTGTCCCTTAAAAGGCCCAAGCTACACCATGATTTACAAGATGGCAAGATGGTTATAACCTGTTAGTCCTGAATGTGATTGTTGGATTGGGTTACACCCACACTGTTTCAGCCGCAGAGAGGGAGGAGCCATGTTTTCATTTATGGAGTGTCATCACAAATCAATTTATCAACATATAAGAATTTTCCATGAAAATATCTCTGCAAAGGCTTCTCTATGAGAAGCTAAATTCACATGCATTCTCATGATGCATAGGAACAAATTAGGTGGTTAGAAGAGAAAAAGCTGATTCTGAATAAGGTTCCTTTGGAAAAAAAAAAAAAGAGAGAAAAGCAGTATTTAAAAAGTTGTAGAACTCAAAGCATAAAAAAAATTTATTTTTTAATGGAGCCAGAAACCTGTAATTTCATGGAACATTTTTTAAATGCAGAAGAATCACCCTCCCCTTTGCAAATTACCAACAATGGTATAATTTACTATCTTGGATTCATTACTGTCAAATCAGCACTCTGTCAATCTATTTCTGCCCCCAAGATACCTCTCCTCGTACCACTGCCAGCATGAATTTGGAGTATGGCTGAGAATTCTTTCCATACAGAATAAGGCAGTGTGAAGGTTTCATTTTGTAGCTCAGTCAATTAAAATTTCATACATACATTTGCAAGAGTGTTTTTTTTTAATTACTATATTTAACTTTCTGTTTCTATAACAAATATTTATGCATTCCTTGTGAACAGATGATTTACTAGTGTACAGAAGGAAAAATCTGAAATGCATTTTGCACTTGGGAGCATCACCTCCATATAGTCTCCCCTCTCAGCTCCCCTAGGGAGCCCATAATTCCCTACAGGATTTTGTGGCCAGGAATATGTGGGCATGTGCTGTGTTGAGCCGTAAGTTGTAAGCCCAGCAAATGTAAAACATGCTGCCTCTGTTGCCTTGATCCTGCCCATCTCATCTGTAAATCTAAAGACTCCAGTATGCATGGAACTTAAGATCCCATCATACATTAAGAAGTAAAGCAGAAGTCAAAATCACATTATGAAGATAATAAGCCTGTCTCCAAAGTGGGTCTGTCGCAGGGACCATCTGCATTGATGGTCCCTGTATCTTTCTTCAGATGTTCTGTAAGCAGATCAGATATACTGGAAGCATCCAAGTACTGGAGGCACCTAGAAAGCTGGAGAGTTTACAAAGTCCACCCCCTCAAGAAATTGGATGGAAGAAGAAAACAAACTGGGAAAAACTGGGAAAGCACTTTCTACAGTAATCCAGTCTCATTATCTGGAGACCTGTTCAATCAATCTCTGTCTTTTGAGATCCCTTACCTCTAATATTTAGAAATCTAAATGCTTAGAACACAAAGTACTTTTGTGGTAAAGGTCTTCCATATGTGAAAATAGTCCTGAGACACCACACCACCTACTAAGAATCTCTTCCCCTACTCCACAGCTCAGAAAATAAGAGAGGAAAATTAAGAAAGTCATTGAAGAATTACCAGCTGAATCAGAATAAAAATACCAGAGTGAGTTTATAGGTAATTATAGGCCTCTCATAAAAATGGTAAAATGGTGCTTGCTAAAAGCCTTCCAGTTGCTATCCCAGATATTCCCAAAGCAGCCAATAATATAAATAAGAAAAGGCGTGTGATTCTAATTTTTTAACATCCTTTGGTTTCTTCTCTGAGCTGGACACGACAAACATTTTCTATTCTTATTGCTGGATACTTGCAATGATGGGCAGCTGGACTGATTATTAGTTGAGAAAGGTGGACATCCTGGAAACTCCTGTAGTTTCTAAGATTAAGAAATAATTAAGTCCCTGAAGCAATGAGGTGGGGCCTAGACTGGGATATAAAGTTGTTGCTGCTATGGCATCTTCACATCACATCCCTACCTTTCGAGACAGATTCTTCTCTTTCCATGGATTGCAGTTTCTGAAGTTCTGTCTCATCATGAAAAAAAGGAACTATAAATCGTACAGTTGCCTTGCTGCTTACAATGTTTGTACCAATTCATCAATAAATGTTCTCTTCTTCACATGAACCCGACAATTACATCAATTCTTGGAGAACCACTAAGCTGTCTCAAAATGGAAATTATAAACTCATTATTAAAACTGGTGAATAAAAGGACAAGTCTGAAGGGAAATAAACTATCCTCCTTAAAATAGGTACGATAATAATATGAACACTTTTCAACCCCCTGTAGAATGTGTATGGTCCTACCCGGTAACACACCTTTAGCAGGAGTTCTGGATATGTATGCCATACTTAAACTGAGCTCCAAAAGTGACAGCAGAGATCCTCTTAATTGTTGGTTACCCTACATCACCTACTCTTTTGCATCCATTCCCTATGTGTCAAATGCAACTCCATTTTTCACTGCAATGGCCATTCATATCTCAGTTCTTCTCATCCTTTTTTTCTTCCAGTAACGAGCCATAACTACTTCCCAAGGCTGTCAACTAACAAACAGACTGCTTTTTCATCAGACGTCTCCCCCACTGCCCATGGTGCCTAATGGTTAGGGAGCTCACTCACTGGGACAATTGCTTTAATAAAATTCTTTCATTTTTCCTGTATGAATCCTCTATCCTCTACCTGCCTCTTGTATCTACCAACTGCCCTAACATTATCTTAGATATAAACTCCTTTGGGAATGAATTCATTCTTTCTTATTATGTGTGTAGAGTGCCTAGCTCAGTACTATTTCATTGGGGAAAAAAAACGACACAAGGACAAGTGTTACTTAAGTAACATGTCTTAAATCACAGGCATAAAAGTAGTTAGGCCAAAGTTTCACAGTACTGGAGCAAAAGATATTACTTAAAATACACTTAGAATTGCAAAACCTTCTGTAACTTTCCTGATGCAACTTTTAATTTCCAACTTGCAAAGAAAATCATGCACTTGGCAAGCTTTAGCAATATCATTTTCTTGCCCTGGAGCAGAGCAGAGTGTGGTATTCAGTAAATATTTACAAATGAATGACACATTCTGGTTTATTCTTAAATATGAAATGGTCAAGTTTTAACCAAACAGCACAGTAAAAACAAAATTTTTTTGTATTGCATTATTTATGATTCTTTCAGCCTTAGGGATTCTAGATTGCACTACACAAAGGAAGCTGATATGATTTCATAGTAGAAAAACCATCATTCTTATACTCTTGTTATGAATGAATTGCTCATATCTTCATTCTATGAACTGAATAAACCCCAAAGCCTATGTATTTTTAAAAATTAAAACCTAGGTGCTACCAGAAATTTCATGCTTCAGTACAAACAGACTTTGAATTTCTGTTTTATAAAATATCACTATGCTTAACCCTAGAACAGTATGTATGCTTGCTTAACATTAGACCTGTAAATGTAATTTTGTGTCAGTTTATAAGCAAAGGATCTGTCATGTTACTGCACCGTATTAATAAGATTGTACTCAGTTCAGATTTCTTTTATAAAGTCACAAAGGCCACAAGATAAGAAAAAATATTTATGCAGTCTTAACTTTAAGTGATAGATACATAATCAAAAAGATTATTGTTGTATTTCATTTAAATAGATCTGTGTTTGCAGATTCTGTACTTTAACAGTACAGAGAAATGGTGATCATTACAGGCATCGTTGTACTTTGGTAAGTAGAAATGAACTAGCACCTAAATGTCTACTTTTGTAATCTTTTACATATTTCTAATAGTTTGCTTTCAAACATTTGTTCTGTAGATCTCTTAGGAAAGGAGAAAACCTACCTTTGCTTTAAATGTGCATAAATGGTAAGAAAAGTATCCTTCAAGTGAGAAAAGTTTGATTTAAAGGCATTGGAAGAATGGAAATCTGTTCCTGTTTCTACTTGAAAAGTAGCACAGACATTTCAGCTAATATGCTGTCTGTAACAGTTCCCAGTAAAAGTTACATATTTTATTTTTCAGAAAAGTCTCAAAGTTTTTCTTTATAATTAAAAAAAAAGTTTTTTTCAGAGAAGTTTAAATGGTAGCTCCTCTCAGGCAGGACACTTAAGCTTTTGTGTTTTGTTTTTCTCTCCTTGGGGCATGAATAATTTTCATGTTGCCATTTCAATAAAATAATTCCCTCCCTGTTGGAGTTATCTCACTTATTTACACAGTATATTATTATGTAGCAGCCATAATGAGTAGTTAATGAAACAATTCATTTCAACTGGTTGTCAAAATGAAGTGACATGGATTCATCTATACCTGACATAATACCCTCAGTTAATTGAAGTGAAACAACACAAGCGAATAAACTACGAGAAATTTGCCAAGTTATAGAGAGCTGTGAACACAGATAAAGGAAAGCAGTTACAGTTCACTTACAGAGAAATTAATGCTGATAAAAGCATGTTGATTAATGCTGTAAAAATTGCTGCAAAATAGAAAGCAGTGCCAAGTAAGAAAAAAACCAAAATAACTTACTAGATCAAAGAATGTCCATAGTTAGTAGTGCTGTAAACCCCAAGTATTGTAAGACAAGGCATGAATGAGATTACAAAAAGTAATGCCACAGTCTCAGAAGCTGTCTATGGGACATTGTGACTGCAGACAATTGCCAGCTAAGGGCTGGCTGGAGGCAATAGCTTTACTTGGCTTAGGATCCTGAGATGACATGGGGCAGCAGCTTGTTCAAGCTGCTGTCAGCCTAGGTTTGGATTGCCCCAGCAGCTGGAGTTTGACACTTAATCATAGTCTGGGGGCTGGACTGGTAGAAGAGCTGAGTGCTCAACAGATTCCAGTGGAAATCTCCTGTGAGAAAGTCCTAGATTTCTGAAAACCTGGTCTTAGCTCATCGGACACACTGTCCCCACCCAGCTTTCACCCTATCTAGGGAATTGAAAGGAAAAGGAAAAGCTGAGTCTTTTATTCTCAGTTTTGCACATTACACTGGGTAATGCCAGTAAACAATTTTTTAATTTTCAGCATTCCTCACTATCCAACTCCCTCTCAAATTACAATATAAAATAAGCAACTGTAATGAACACCACGTCGCTGGAGGTTCCCTGGCCAAAATCAAATCTTTAAAATCTGAAATTTCCTTTAGCTTTCAGATAACAGATGCCACACTCAGCCTATACTCAGACTAAGGCATTTAACAGTTAACAGCATACAAATAATACCAACTATTTTATAAATTAGGATACAGTCAATCACAGCTTTAAATTTCCTGATTTTTTTGTCATATAAACCTACATGATCACCAACTAGTGTGTAGCTCACAACAGGCTTGACAAAAACATATTACAGAACTGATAGGTTTACAAGCCTCTCCGTAAAATAATGCCACTTATTGAAGTGGCCACTTCATATAATGTCATTTTCAGCTCTGCACATAACATTCAGCCAATTCTTTCACTTCCTACATCTGGTTCTCAGTTAAACGTTGAACTGCTAGAAGACGTAATGCATTCTGCCTGAAAGATAAAAACAGATGTCTTCACAACTACTAAAATACAGCATTAAAAAATGTTAACATCTTGCCCATCATTGTCTTGAGCTTTGAGAAGTATTATCCTTCATAACTTATCAAATATTTTAAATTTAGCTGAAACGTGAACAACAGTTGTACATTTAGGAAGGTATGACAGTTACATATTTTAATATGAAAATCTCAAATACTTAACTGTAACAATAAAATAGGATAATCACATTTATAGCATAAATGTGTTTATTGGTGTATTTATAGTTATATGAGAGTTTATAATGCAGCACTTAATTTCATTAATTTAGATCTATTGGAAAACTCGTAAGTGATCCACGAATAAGGAAGAGGAAAAATACTCCTTTGACTTTAAATGAAGCTTAATGAATTCAGGATGTCTACAAGGAATGGTAGAAGTGAATTGCTAGCAAAGTCAAATGCCTATAGAGCAAAAATATTGGTCTTTGTTGCAGTAGGGCTTTTCATGGAAAAAATATGATTTGTCCTGTCTTCCTTAAAAAATGTGTAAAAATCTGTTCAAAACCTATCTTTTCATCTTTGCAGATCCTATCCTTCTCATGAGATATATACAGATTTCAGAGTACATTCTACTCTGCAAAATCATCTCTAATCTTAAAAGAGCAACAATACAGCAGGCTGTTTCTGTCTTTTTCTATACCTGGGTAAATACCGTGAGCAGGCCCTGCGGAGTGTCCCATGGTATTATCTCCATGATCATGTGGTGATGGAGCTGGCTGGAGGGGCTGGATTACGAGGCAGTCATTCAGGATGTCCTGGCCAAGCTCTGAGTTCAATCGCAACTGAAACACAAGAGATAGAAAAGGAGAAATTATTATAGCCTGGGCAAAAAAAAAGGAAATAAATCACAGAAGTCCTTAAGACACTGAAAAATTACAATGAGGAAATGTTGAGGGGTTAGAGAAAGAAATGGAACACAAGCAGAATTCTTCTCTTAAATCCTGGTTAATATCCTTCCATTATAGCAGGCATTTTTCAAATCTGAGGAAGGAAAGTCTTCCAGATGCTTAACAAGGCTGTACCCAGGACAAGGGCTATTTGTACAGATAGGACCTTGGACAGATGGACTTGCATGTGTTCTCTTGTCATACACTGCAAAAGAGAAAAGTTTGTCCTGATTCATGGATAATGTCTGACATCTCTTGTATCAGCAGAGGGGTACTATAAAAAATACAAATATTTTCCTGCTGGTTTAGTGCCCTGAACTGGCTCACTGAAGGACCAGAAAAGCAAAGATGCTCATGGCAGTGGAAACAAGTGACTGGGAGCGAGCAGCCAAGAGTAGTATCATTCAAGATGGTCAGGATGGAAGTGGTACCACTTTATATGGACCAAAGTTGTCTCAAGACCACATTGCTAAAGTGACTAGGACTGCATTTGTTTCACATTATGGCTGAACTGATCTGAAAGTGAGTGCTCCATCACTGCCACTAACCCCAGCTGCATGCATAGCCACTTGCCTGGTACCTGATCCATCAACAGCAAGCCTGTTTTTCTGGCTGATCCAGCAGAAAATTCACTCTGCAAACAATTAATAAGCAAATTCATAAAAAGAGTTTTTCTTTGGACAAACAATCTCACCCTGAGGCTACAATACAGTACAATAAAAATAAAAAAATACAATTTAACAAAAAAATCTCAAAACCAAAATATGGAAAAGCACCCTGACACAAGGCTGTCCTAGCTGTAATGCAAAATTGCACCCTGAGTTTTCTGACAGATGGATGCTGCTGCAGGCTGCTGGGACTGATGCCTGTCCCAACCCCCTGCATGATGTTACTGTTATATGTAACAAAAATTTGCCTATTCCTTACGGCCATCTTAGCCATCTTGGCTCACAGGCTGGTGCATTCATACAAAAGCATGAAAAAGGAGGGTGTGTCCTTATATGCAAGTGGGCCACTGCTGTAGCTGAGATGCAGATAAATATCCTGTCCTATCACCCATGCTGATGAAGAGGTAGTTCATGCAGCATGACGGACAGAAACCTGACCTAGTGCAGTAGGATTTGCTGCTCTCATGCATCAGAGTCCCAAGAAGCAAATTTCACAGATGCAACTCAGGCTTCTCCTCTCTGTTTGGTGCCATGAAAAGTGAGCAGGTAAGAGTAACTAGAACATAACGTAGCACCTCTAACAAATTCCTAAAGGGAGGAAAAGCAACAAGAGAGAATTCTGTCCATCCTTCAGAAATGAAGAAAAAAGAGTAAGAGCAAATGATTCTGAATGCAACTGTAGAGAGACCCATTACTGTGCCACAAGATGCTGATGATCATTCAAATGACTTCCGATGATATGCATTAGTATAAAACTGTTGCAACAGAGTGGAGAGTTGGTCTTACACATCACAAGCACCTGAGGCCGGGTGACTAATAAGAGATACTACACAACCTATGATACCTATGCACAGAATGTGCATTCTGTAGATTATTCCTTCTCTTAAAAATTTAGTGAGTCATTATTAAGCCCAAAGGTATGCTACATTTGTGAGCTATATTTGTTATTGTGGAACTGTATAGAGAGAGAGGGAAGGGGGGGAGGGGAGGGAGGAGAGAAAGAGGGAGAAAAGGGAGAAAGGAATAAATACCCTGACAAATGCTTTTCATTTGTTATCTATATTTACAACCTGCTACAAGTACAAATATTTCTTCCAGTGTAGCATGTATCGTTGTCTCCTATTATCCACTAATTATTCTGTTTTTGCTGCTATCACTAGTAACATGTCTTTTTCATGAAATTAAGTGCATGTGAAATTAAATGCCAGATATATCCAGATTCAAATTCTTATCAGATACATTATTAATGAGCATTATGTGACTTTAAATTTCTATGGAATCTAATATGAAAATAAATATGAAAAAAATCTGACTTCTATTAAAAAATCAGGGTTCTATCACACAGAATACAAATTTACAAAGGTTGCCTGTGTAAAGTTGTTTGTTTGTGCAGGGTTTTTTTTTTGTGAGTAAGAAACTGATCAATTTTCTATGATCAGATAGAAGTCATATGGATGAAACAATGAGCAGAACAAGGAAATGAGAGCTAAGAATGTACACATTAGTTACAAGTATTAAATAACAGCAACTGCCTATTTTATACTTGTTTTATTTTGCACTGTTCAGGAGGTTTGTTCTGCATTTGCAAATCCTTTGATACAGAGAACACAGCTATGATGATAACCCATGCTGACATAAATTTTCTAGCTTGCCCAACAGTCAATGCTTATAAAATCAACCAAAACCCAGGATCAACAACAGAAAACCAAAACCAGTGAAACAAGCACTGGGAGACAGCTGTGATCTGATTTCTGGAGAGAGTTCTTAATCCATGCATTGGCTATTATTGGTTCGTATTTACAACCACAAGGGCTAGAAATACAGATTTTACAAACTTACATAGACACACGCATACATGTATCATAATACATAATTTTAGAATGGCAATATATGTATTTAACATACATATAATGAAATATTCTGAGCAAGGGGTGGGTATTACACTGATTTGTGCAACTGCAGACACACACTGCTAATTCAAATTGCCACTAAAAATACCTATAAACCTCACCAGATATAAGGTGCTAGGACTAACTTTACTCTCCTTTACTACAGGGTATGTATGAGAGTTGCTCTTTAAGAGTAATTACTGTTGCAGTATTGGAAAGCATAGGGAGCAAGGGGTAGAGGACCTCTTCTCTACTCTATTGCTTAGCAGAGCAGGACCAGAAATGGGTAAGCTTCCTTTAGCAGAACCAGCCATTAAATCATAGCTGCTTCCCAAACCAGACAACTTCTGTAAAACTCCATTACCCACCATTACTGTTTGAGAGAGACAGTAACCATGCTTTGGTTGCTGGGTCCTCCTTCCTCTGCTATCTAAAGCTCATACTCTGTGCAACGTTTTTCCAGATGTTTCTTCTGTATCATTAACAGGGCTGGCATAAGCTGTGGCCTTTTTGGAGCAAAACAGACTGCAAAAACCAGACTGGTTCAAATATGGCAGATTAAGGCATTGCTTTTTCCTGTAAAGACATTCAGGGTAAAAAAACCAACCCTCTATCTCAGTCAAATATTGTTGCATATTTTAGAGAAAACTTTTAATAAAAAGTTTTAACTGAAATCAATGTTTCGCATTTTGTCAAGAGCAGGGAAATCTGAGTTACAATTTTTCTTCAGTATGTGAAGGAACAGAACAGACAATTAAAAAACAGATGATCTTAAAAACATGCAAATAAACCAACCATTCATTGCATCCATAAAATTTTATCTTCAGTTAAAAAAGCTATAAAGGAGAAATAATAATTGACCAGATCTAATTGCTGCAGTCTGTTTCTTGCTTTGCTCTAAACAAAATGTATTTCTTTTCTGGCCTAGACTGTAGACTCATTAACCAGCTGTAGAAGACAGTTGACACTCTTTTCAACTTCTTTATAAATCATATCACAGCACAAATCTCCCAGGATTCTGGCTGCAATACCTTGCTTCCCCCATGATCACCTTGCTTCCCTCATGATCACTCAGCTAAGCACCAGTACAATCACACTGGTACTGAAAACTTGCCAATCTATTTTTGAGAACTATAAGGTTAGGAAGTTACCTTGTTGAGTAATCAAATCAGTAACTGACAGTTTTGCCATGCTGAGCACTGACATTTTGTGTGTGCTGTAATGTAGCCTAAATTTACAGCTGACCAAGGTGCAAGTTAACAATCAATGGCTCAGCTCACTGATAACTTCCCGGTATGAAATATTTGTTCTAAATAATAGATTTTCAAGTTTAATAGTTCAGTTGTATGGTAGACTAGTGAAGTTTTATATTTGAAAATCTGAGACATTCCCATTATCACAATGTGGCAGTTTTTCCTAATACACAAAACAAAACCCCGTCAGTCATGATTTACAATTGTTTTACTTCTATGACAATCAACTAATGTTTATCAGCTTTCAGAACAATGGATGGAAATTCTACTCCTGTACATTTTAGATATGATTAAATAATTACCCAAGATTAAATGTTACAAGGAGAAGTAATTAGAAGGGAGTAAGATTCTACATTCTTCAATTTTTGATTTCATTATATTTAAGTCCAAGAGCAGACACATGCTGTTGATTTGATGCATGACATAATTCCAGAGAAAATGCCTCCTTAAAAGAAAAGATAATTTGTTTTCTGTTTCTCTAAACAATGTGTGTTTTATCTGAGATCTGCATGTTTTTGTACAACCTGGCTAGTTTCTGCAACATTATTGCTGTTCAATAGAAATCTCACACCATCAAGCAAAACATCAGAAACGTGTGTTTATGAACACACTTAGTCAGAAGAGTAGTAGTTTAGGTTTTCTCAAATGTTATTAGTTTGTTTCCAAACCACATAAAATAGGATCGCAGTAACTTCAAAACCTGCCTGTATGTACTTGGATTAACTCTAGTGATTCTTCAGCAAAGTCTGGACTCCTCCAGTCATTCAAACATGCCAGTTATGTCATGAAGTCACAGCATTTTAAATCTTGCTTTTATGGACTTTATGTATAATGTGCACCTACTAGAGTACTTCCTTATGTAAGGGAGACACTGGTTGTAGTCTATTTATTTTGGTGCAGGTTAGATCTGTGTCTGCCATTTGTAAAACCAGCAAAACCACCCTAAATACTGCCATGTTTCATTGAGAGGAATTGTTTTACACTAACTGTAATAGCTTTATAATTCTGTTTTCATTATAAAACTAAGGAGGAATTTCTGTTATTCACATAGTCTGTGTATTAAGTTTACTAAGCGCCATTTGTCAAGCAGAGAATAAGCCGGAGTCTTCCATGCATTTTTATTGCCCATAAGTTAAGGTGGTATTGGGAGAGGAAAGCATGACCTGTCTACATAGAGCTACATATTGTACTAGTTTTTCTGAAGGAGTAGCCAGAATTTAATATTTGCTTGTACAGTTAGAGTAAAATTATGTCCTGTTAGCATCATGACAATGACATTAGACAGATGTGGCCACTAGAAAATAACAAATTCAAGATGAAGCCATGCTATGTGACAGTGTTTACTCATATTACAGGTTTGCTTGCTAGATCATCCCTTTACTCATGCAGATCAGCTTCAAGGTCTAGTGCTTTCTTGCATAGTACTAGGCCTTTTTGACAGCAGACAATAAAAGTTTACACTTGCTAGAAGTTTACGCTTACTAAGTGTCCTAATTCTTGCCTCTGGAGGCTACAGACATCTTGGGGCAAAGAAGCAATGCAGACAGAAGAGATTCCTCAACAATCTTCATTTCCAATGAGTCATCTCGGCAGGATTTCTAGAAAGCCATAGCATTCATTATTCTGCTAATTGTCTACCACAGCTTTCAGATATGTGTGCATGCTATTTTCATTTGCTCTTACATTCTATTTCAATTAAATGTTTGGCCATGAAAACACAATAAAAATCAAGTTAAACTAGCCTATCTGCACAGTAGGGATGTTAGGTTCTATACAAGAAATAGTTAATTTTGCTCCACTCAAAGTTTTACAACAAACATTTGAGTTCAAATACAAAAATGGCTTTCATCTTTGTGACATAGAGTAAATCAGGAAAATATACAAAAAATGTTTTTCAGCCTCTTGCACTAAAAATCAAAAGGACCTGGAACATACACAATCAGCAAATTTCAAGTCAAGAAGAAATTCTGGTTTTGAAGCAATACTACAAGTGGAAAGCACTGTCAAATTAAGATTGATGAGACTGAAATGAATTCTACCTTTATTATACACAGAACAGAGAGTTTTCTTTCGATTGGTATTAACCTAATATGAGGAATAGTTTGGATTATCTCCTCATTAAAATTATATAGAACACCAAAAACACCATTTCTAAGGGGAAAAAATGCAGCTGGGACAGATCTGAAAAGAAACTTTGAATAAAAAAATCAAACTGAAATCTTACTGTAAAGAAGGGAAGTACAGTTTGAGTGAGATGTATTGTAAGTGGCCATTTTCTGAAACAAACAAAAAAGCTGGTTCAGTCAGAGTTCTGTTGAAAACTGATTATAATTTTGCTCTACATAGTTGGAAGTAATATGTTTTAACATAAAAGGCTCCTAAGGACGCTCCTTGTTTTGACATCTGCTGTCCTGGAGAAGTCCACATTTTCACGAATTTTACTTTTATTTCTTTCTCACTCTAGTCATAGAACTGGAAAGCAACCATATAGTTGCATGTGTGTGGACACATACACACACATATTACGTCTCTCCCTGCCCTATATCAGATTTTATCAAATCTGAAAACATGCAACTATCCTATTAAAAATGCTACCTACATTATACCTGTGATCCTTCCTATTTCATCCTCTTTTTCTTGCAGTTCTTAGAGGCTTGTAGCTGGTTTTTGTGTGAACAGCAATCTAAGAGCTGAGCTGTGCCATTTGAAAAGCAGGAAAAAATCACTCTTTCGTGCCAGACTGATTTGGAGATATAGCTAGTACATGATACTGCTAAACATCAGCTTTTCCAAGTAAATGTGGCTCGACAAAGAAACCACTTGTACTGCAGAATTATTTACTGTCCCTTTCTGAAACTACATCTGTTTGGCAAGTTTTCACTTCATGAGTGGAAAAATGTAGAAAATAAACAAGTACTCATCCACCTGGTGCTTCATTTACCACAAACATATTTCTTTCCTTGTCACATGTTACCAAAAATTGCCATGAAAATCTGTAGATAACATCAGCAATTTTTAGTATACAGAAACAAAGATTTTCAGATTTCACATTCTTTTTTTAAACTCTGCAGCATCCTTTATATAACACTGGCCTTCACTTTAAATATTTGGTTTTTTGTGTTAATCTCCACTGGAACTTAAGTTCATGCATGTACCTGTTCCTACAAGGAAATCTCATCTGTTGAAAATAATACCTTGATTAGCACCTAAGACTAGAACTGAAAAAAACCTCTGCCAGCTTTACTAGTAAGAGATCCAAATTATTAGCCTTCAGGCATATGATTTTCACTTTGCAAAGATTCCTTAGGACATTGTTCTACAGTTTCACTCACTGTCTGTAAGTTGTCTGTTTAGTGTGTTGCCTGGCTAGATGATGATGTGATGAGATGGCTGGGCTGGCAGTGCTAACTTTCAGCGTTGCTACAGCCTCCCATTTATTGTGGGGCATTTCTGTTTCAGGTCGGGTTTTTTGTTGTTGTTAAATCCTTAATTCATCTTACAGTGCAGTCTCACAAACAACTGTGTCAGCTGATGGGGCAGAGGACTACAGCACGGGGAAGAAACAAAAGGGCAGATGAAGGCCCTCCTCATACAGGGACTGTCAGTGAAGCCAGTATATCATGGCCTCAGGAGTAGTACTAAGGACTCCAAAATCAGTACCTGTTAATGCAGGCCAGCTGCCAATACCCATTTCCAGCAGTGTGAAATCTGCATGCCAACAACGAAGGCAGAGGAGGTCCCAGCCTGAACAGGGACACTTAATGAGGACAGTCTTAAGGACTTGAAGGGTGCTTGGGCTGCTATCAGGGCAGCTAACTGCAACCTCTTAGGCATACTTTATACAGCTTCAATCTTTCTTGCTCAGATACTGGTGATGCTTAAGTAGCATCATGGACAGGATAGCACATTTAAAGCCCAGACTGAAGGGTGACTGAGTAATAAGAATCATAGAATTATAGAATTATTTAGGTTGGAAAAGACCCTTAAGATCATCAAGTCCAACCATTAACATAACACTGCCAGGTCCACCACTAAGCCATGTCCCTAAGCACCACATCTACAGGTCTTTTAGATATCTCCAGGGATGGTGACTCAACCACTTCCCTGGGCAGCCTGTTCCAATGCTTGACAATACTTTCAGTGAAGAAATTTTTCCTAATATCTATTCTAAACCTCCTCTGGCACAAACTTGAGGCCATTTCCTCTTGTCCTATGACTTGTTACTTGGAGAAGAGACCAACACCCACCTCGCTACAAATCCCTTTCAGGTAGTTGTAGAGAGTGCTAAGGTCTCACGAGTCTCCTTTTCTCTAGGCTGAACAACCCCAGTTCCCTCAGCCGCTCCTCAAAGGACTTGTTCTCTAGAAGCTCCCTTCACCAGCTTCGTTGCCCTTCTTTAGACATGCTCCAGCACCTCAATGTCCTTCTTGTAGTGAGGGGCCCAAAACTGGACACACTATTTGAGATGTGGCTCACTGGTGCTGAGTACAGGGGGATTATCACTTCCGTAGTCCTGCTGGCCACACTATTTCTGATACAGTGCAGGATGCTATTAGCCTTCTTGGCCACCTGGGCACACTGCTGGCTCGTATTCAACCAGCTGCCAACCAACACCCCCAGGTCCTTTTCTGCCGGGCAGCCTTCCAGCCACTCTTCCCCAAGCCTGTATCATCGCACAGGGTTGTTGTGACACTTGGCCTTGTTGAACCTCACAAAACTGGCCTTGGACCATTGATCCAGCCCGTCCAGATCACTCTGTAGACCCTCCCTACCCTCCAGCAGATCAACACTCCCACTCAACTTGATGTCATCTGCAAACTTACTGAGGGTGCACTCAATCCCCTTGTCCAGATCATTGATAAAGATATTAAACAGAACTGGCCCCAAAACTGAGCCCTGGGACCACCATTTGTGACTGGACACCAAGTGGATTTCACTCCATTCACAATCATTCTTTGCACCTGGCCATCCAGCCAGTTGTTCACCCAGTGAAGAATACGCCCATCCAAGCCATGAGCATCCAGTTTCTCCAGGAAAATGCTGTGGGAAATGGTGTCAAAGGCTTTACTAAAGTCTAGGTAGACAACATCCACAGCCTTTCCCTCATCCACTAAGCGGGTCACCTTGTCACAGAAGGAGATCGGGTTAGCAAGCAGGACCTGCCTTTCATACACCCATGCTGACTGAGCCTGATCGCCTGGTTGTCCTGTACATGCCACATGATGGCACTCAAGATGATCTGCTCCACAACCTTCCCCAGCACCGAGGTCAGACTGACAGGTCTCTAGTTCCCCAAATCCTCCTTCCATCCCTTATTATAGATGGGTGTCACACTTGCTGACCTCCAGTCAACTGGGACCTCCCCAGTTAGAGAGGACTGCTGATAAATGATGGAAAGTAGCTTGGTGAGCACTTCCACCAGCTCCCTCAGTACCCTTGGGTGGATCCCATCTGGCCCCATAAATCTGTGTGTGTCTAAGTGGTGTAGCAGGTCACTAACCATTTCCTCTTGGATTCTGGGGGCTTCATTCTGCTCCCTGTCCCTGTCTTCCAGATCATGGGGCTAGAAAAAATGGTCTTACTATTAAAGATGGAGGCAAAGAAGGCATTAAGCACCATAGTGTTTTCCTCCTTCTTTGTCACTATGTTTCCCCCACACCCAGTAAAGGATGGAGATTCTCCTTAGCCCTTGCTTTTTTGCTAACGCATTTACAGAAGCATTTTTTATTGTCTTTTACTGCAGTAGCCAAATTAAATTCTAGTTGGGCTTTTGCCTGGCTAATTTTCTCCCTGCATAATGTTATGACATCTTTGTAGTCCTCCTGAGTTGCCTGCCCCTTCTTCCAAAGGTCATAAACTCTTTTTTTCTTCCTAGGTTCCAGCCAAAGCTCTCTGTAGCCAGACTGATCTTCCCTCCCGGCTCCTTTTTGCCCTTCAGGACTGCCTCCCAAGGGACTCTGTCAACCAGGGCCCTAAAGAAGGAAGGATTCTGCTCTCTCAAGCCCACCTTCAAGCATGTGCTGTGCAGGGAAGTGAAGACAATACAAATGGAGAAAAGAATATTGTTTGCTACCAAAAATGAACCTGAAGAATACAAAATGCTATGGGCATGCACTGACAGCTGTTTACAGAGTTTTGAGACAATCTGGATATTTTTTGGCATGTGTGTAAATGTAACAAGAGTGACAGCACTTATTCCTTTTGGTGTACTTTTCAGCACATCATGCTGCTGAAGCTCACAGGACTACAAGCTCAGGGCAGAAACCAAGTGCAGGGAGGAATCATGATGTGAAATAGAAAATGTTAACATCAGAGTGAAACAACAATCTCCTGGTTATAACAACTGCCACGGCTGCCAGAGCACCATGAAAACCATAGGGGAGTTTTGACGTTTCCTCCCTGGAGAAAACAGACATGCACCACTGGCAAAGCATATCCCCCACGATGGAGCTTCCTTGCGTGGTACACCTCATGCATCCCACCACAGCACACATCACTGCCGCTGTAGTGGCTGAGGGGGGTCAGCCACAGCCAGTCCTCCATCGCTTTCAGGGTCTGTTTTCCTGTTTCTCACTGACCACACTCAAAAGAACTGGTCATTCGTAGTCTCAAAAGTTTTCTAACAAATTGTATGATTAAATTCCTTAAACACTGCTGCCCATTCCTAATCCCTTTTTGCCAACATCCCTTTCAGGAAAAATTGCTTCACACCATGGTGCCTGATTTATATTTCATTTTGAAAACAGGAAGTAAAGGGATTAAAGTTGGGGATTAAAACACTTACTCTTTACTGCATTTTTTCTGCAGAATAGTTTCTTAGTTGCCATGGGCACTGCTCACTGACCCTTCGCCCCTGAATGCACTTCTTTTTGCATTAGTGACATCTTTTAAATGGACTCCATAGAGAACAAATGAGGGAAAATATCCTTACACTCTCAAAGCAAGAAAATAGATTTGCTTCCCTTTCAAGCCATTCTCTCCCTTTTGCAGTTTTAACAGTGAAATCTGAACTAAGAGTTTGAATAAGGGCAAGTGAAACCTGAAAGATGTAGAAGCAAACTGGGCTCATACTGTAGGAACTGGCTGTTTGCTCCCCATGAGGCAGGTGTTCACAAACAGAGCAGTTTCTCCAGATTAATATAGTCACATAATGGACAATGTCACTGGTAACTAGCTTAGTGCCTGAATAACCTGCTGATGTAATATACCAATTGTGTAATGCTCTAACCCTCCTTGACCCGCTCTTTCCTCATCGATCAAACATTCTGAGTTAGAAAAAATAAAAAAGAAGCGAATTTATTACCTGTAACAAAGACATTAAGCATCGTGTTTCTTGATTCACAGAGAACCTAGTCGAAATACTGAGAAATGAAAGGAAATGAAAGGAAAAACTGGAAACAAGTGTTGCAAAATTAAATAAACCAAAGATACTAGCTAAAGAAAATCACCAGACATTTTTTTCTGTTCTTGTTCTCCACTAAATCTAAATGCTGGTGTAAAATTTTGTTTATTCCAAAATATTTAAACAAACTGGTAGCTTCATCGATTGTGCGGTAAAATCAACATGTAGTCATAACACAAAAGCCAGCTTTTACTGTAAAACAGTATAAACAATGAACAACCAAGAAATTTGCAGCCCTGTAAGAAGCAAGAGCTCTGTATTATTTTGCTGACATGACTTAAAAAATACAAAGGTAGAGAATGTCTCAAAACTTTACAGAAAACTCCACATTAACACGTAATGGAAATAACTTGTATGTCTTATTTCCAGAGAAATACTGTTCAATAGGGGGATATCATGTCTTTAAGCACTTGGTTTTTCTCCCATTTTTCTTAATGTTTTCATTGTAAGATGGACAGGTTTATATACATTATACATAACAGGGCTCTAAAAGAGAAGAGGTGAACTGGTAGAAAAGGGATATAAAATGACTAGGCTTCAGAAGAATTTGGTTATTGATATCTGCCTCTAAAGATGGAGATTTTATATCGCCTTTTTGCTACTATGGGGTTTGCACAGTGGTAGAAGAGCAATGCCTGCAGGATCATTACTAGCCATGCAAGGTAGCTTTTGTAAAGCCCCTCAGTTCAGATGGGAACCCTGGTCAAGGTCAGCACAGGACACTCTGCAAGGCAATTCCAGGAACTACTTTGGCCAGGTGATCCATATCCTTATTTTATTATTTCTGACATTCTCCACACCTAATGTGGACTGCTGTGCTCTGCTAGCCTCTGCTACAGTCCAAAGTAGTCATGGATATGGCTGAGGTTTCATACAGCCTGCTTCATCTCAGCAGTGCAGTGTAGCACCTTTTTTCTTTATTGTAATCGGGAAAAGTATTCTGAAGACTTCCAGACATTGCCATCTGATCAGTTTTCAAAAGAGCAACATGGAAGAAAACATGCACAAATACCAGCAGGATTAGAGAGATACTGATTGCCTGTCCTTCCTCCTCACCACAATAACACCTGAAAAGATCTCCTTCCAACCAGATAGCAGAGGAACAAATTTTGGAAGAGTCCATCTTCACTGGGAGAATGTTTTGACAACTCTCCAAAAGCCACTGTTCAGCCATCATTTTACTAGTAGCCAGTCTGTGTCAAAAAGGAATATTATTAGGCAGAAATTAATCAAGCCAGAAGCCTGTACACATATCCCCTATATCCTGAGGTCTCGCCACTCCCTTCACTCCTTAGTGATTTGGTAGATGTACCATATACACTACAATTCGATAAAAACTCCATCAAGTGTAGACAACTTTCAGAAATGTCCTTTGGACTGCCTTTCCCAAAGCTATGCCTCCATATGTGCTTTCTGCCAGAGACAGTACGAAAATTCTGTCACCGAAAAAGCCAGAAAAATAGACACAAGCACAATTTCTATGTTAGACTAAGACTAAGTACAAATTGAATAAATAAATAAGGAGCAAAATATAGTTAAGACTAAACACGCTTTAGCTGATCTATGCTCCTCTGCATTGTATTGAAAAATCCAGTAGAGACCTAAGAGTATCACCTACTACGTTAAGCATCTGCTCAGGTGTTAAGCTATGTGTCTGCTGAATCCATGCATGGTTTCCTCAACACCCATCTGAATGAGCTAAGGAGACAGACAGCTTTCAGGGGCAAATGTCAGGTAGGCATTCAATATCTCAAAGCTTGTCTGTATAATGTATCTGATCCATAACTAATTTACACGAGATCAAAGACATGGTCTGGGCACTGTTAAAACTGCCAAAGAATCAAAGACTGATCAGCTGAAAGATGGTATTATTTGGTATAAATTGTCTTTCAGTTCAAGGCCCAGACTAAGACGTTTACATTCCCTTTAGCTGGTCTTGTTTATCTCAACCGATCAAATTATCTTTTCCTTTTTTCCACAAAGATGGAACTAGCCAGCTGTATCCTTACCTATTACACTTCTTGTCATTAAGTGGAAACAATCTTTTAAATCTTTTTTTTTTGGCAGGACACACTGGCTTGAAGAACTATTATACATGACAACAGCTGTTCACTGGTATAATTATGGATAAAATTAAAACCATATCTAAAAGCATAGCCACTGCTATGATAAGGTAGATGTTACTGAACAGATCTTGTCCGTGCCAAACAGCTGTACAAAATCAAAGCTATTTTTGTCCTTTTTAAAAATTATCTCTTATCTATTTGAAAATGCACTTTTTAAAAAGAGATAACTTTTTAAAAAGGCATTAGACATTGCAGATGTTCATGACAAGATCTACACACCAGTGGAGGGTTCATTCCATTCACAGTGGGACTCGCACTGTAATACTTAAAAGTGAATTAAATATTTTCTTTAGATTTACAAATACAGATTTCTTCAGGAAGACTCCTACAAAAATAGCAAATTGGTTTTTGTAGTATACTTATATGAAAAAGATAATGTTCTTATACTTGTACAAGGCTGAGTACTAGCTTGCACAACAAACAGATCTTCTTGAAGAGCATAATGGTAATATTCACCTTCTATATAGGTTTCAAATCACTGGATACGTAATAGTGCATGCTCTGGATTTTGTTAATGATATAATGCATAATTTCATTTTCACTAATGTCAATAAAAAGACTTACAAACTAAAAGACCTATGGACTCATATTTTCCAATACCGTATTGTCAGTTAAGACATGAAAGAAATTTTCTGTTTACTGAAAACACAAAATGTAACCAACTGAAAATAAGCTTACTTGTGTCAAGTAGTGCCATATTTTTTGGCTAGTCAGAGACTCCACAAGATGACTCACGGAACAAAATTACTTAGCCCTGTTGAAGATACCAAAGCAAAGCTCTCAACTGTAGCCTTCCTTATTAAAGCTGTTCTACAGATAAGAACTATAGGATCTCATAGGCATAACGAATCACCCTGACTTCGTGAAGACTATTTCTACCATTAACAACTGCACCTAATATCACAGGCTGGCAATTTTCAGAGCCAGTCTATAGTCAGAACAAAAAGTATCAATGCATAAATGGTTTTCAGATTTTAAGAAGTCAGAAAATACTGTTAGTGTTTGGTAGGAAGAATAAATAATATGAAGATTAGCTGAAGCAAATACTTGCCTCACTTGTCCTCTGTTTTCCTAACATTTTCTTCTGATTCCCTGCAGTTCCACAAACCAAGCCAAGTAACTATATTGCTTTTACTGGGTATTTGAAAGAAGAAATTAAATACTAATTTTAATCCATGAATTCTTCCTCCTTGTCCTTTTCTTTCAAAAATCCTTCATGTTTACCGTTGATTCTCGGAAACAATCAGTTTAGGCTGTTATAGCCCCTCTTCATATAAAAGCTGCTAGTTCAGGAAATGACTCAGCTAAAAACTGGATTTCTCTCCTTTTTAGAATTTCTCAAAAGGAAAAAAACCCACTGATTTCTCTTTATGGTCCTGGTGTGCCCTGAAAATGCATGGAAGGTTGAAAAAGCTGAACCATTGTTAGGTAATTATTGATGTGGGGTGAAAAGGTAAAAGGTTCATGAGATCCTAAATTAATATGAGGTCCAAGCTAGATAAAGATTAGCAAACATACGGCATGTCAAATGTTTAAGTGGCATTTGCCTGTATGTACCAATATGCTTTCTAAATTGACAATTCAGTTGAACTCTGCATGTGGAAAAAATGAAGGAAAGAAAGAGGATGAAAGATGAGACAATATAGGAGTACCTGGGGTGGAAGAAAGTCCTGGGACTTGTCTTACCATGGCATATGCACCTCAGCTGCCTACACATGTTCAGTCTGGGTTGCATATCCTAAAGACCCAAAGCTACAAAGGTGGAAGATAGAATAAGAAAGGAAACTGAAAGAGAAAAGGATTATAAAAATGGAATGAGAGAAAGAAAAAAAGCAGGAGAATACATAAATTAAGACTAGGCAGCCTGAACATTATTTAGTATCCATTTAGAAGCAGGTGCATCTTCCAGATCAGGCCCAAGATACATTCAGACTGCTTTATGTACACTGTGTCCACCAGCGGCTGGCATTCCAGGAGAAAGAGTAAGAAACTGCAAATAAGCAGTACAGAATAACCACACTTTTCCCTGATCTATTTAGCTTGATGCTGACTTCTACCTTGAAGCATGATCTTGAAGCATTGATACCCCTTGTTAATCTCATGTCTATTTTTTAACCCTGTCTCATTACCGACAGAAATATTCAGTTCCCTTTGAATCCCACATGGGTCTTAGCTCCATTATGTGTTGTAGTAATAAGCACCACATGGTAACTGTTCAACTTACAAAAAAATCTTTTAAGTTTGTTGTCCTTTCAAACTTGAAAAGAGGAGTTGACTCAGAAGAGGGCAGGTTTTAAAAGTAATGGTAGTCCAGGGGCATGTTGTGCCTTAGCATTACTCTCAGCATCACTTTATGCTCTCGTTTTGGGTGCTGCCTAGTTTTCTATCACTGACTTCCCTGCTTAGAAGGAGCTCCATCCATCTTCCCCAAGGGAAGATGAAACCCAGGCACAGTCAGCCATTTTTACTTTTTAAAATAAGATAGGAGCACTGCTTTTTAATCCACCAAAACATTTTAAAAGTACAGACTGTATATTACGATGCAAACAGATTATACTTAAAATGTTTTGCTAGATATTTTCAGCACCTGTTCCCAGGTGTTTGCATGGTATTTGTGTACATGTTTGCCCTCATGTTTATGAAGAATTTTGCAAATTACACAAAGGTGATTAAAGCAGGCAAGGCTCTCTCTACTCTTCTGCTTTCCTTTGAAAAGAAAATGAAAGTTTATCATACTATCCACTAAATTGCTTGCATTAAATGTATTTGTGTTGGGATACTCTTGTTCTATAGGATTTCATCCCATTACCTGGAGAGATTCCAGTTAAATGTATTTGGTGGATGGCTGAAGGTTGGGAGGAGAAGAACAACGGCTGCCTTACAAGATTTGCAGAAAATACACTTTTGCCTTACAGGGTAAGCCATAAACATGTATCAACAAAGGTTGCTTAAAATAATTCAGAGATGGAAATTTATCTATATCACACTGCATAATCTGGCCCCATCTTAGAGGGCCAAGGAAAGGGTCAAAGCTTTGAAAACAGATCTAGAAAATCTGGGCTGAAGACTCAATGTAATTTTTAGCACAGCAAGCAGCTGATTCTGCTGTTTTGAATATACTTCATCCTGCTATTTTAAGTCTATGCAACATCAAAGATACATCTGCAGGTACAGTCTTGGAGAGCCAGCAACTTAAGACACCACAATAATGTCACTTGGTGTGTAGGGGGAGGTTAAAAGGAGGATTAAAAGCAGTCAGGCACAATATATTAAATGAATCCATGACTAACAGGGTGTGACAGCACAGGGTTTCATTCTTTTCAACAGAAGAGATCCCTAGGGCTGGAAGTATTACTCCACTGTGCCTTTACCACCTTGGAATTTTTATGGTTATTTTTGATGAATTCACATTTTTGTAAAGAGTTTTTTGACATTAAGCCAATTTTCACTTTTAATTAAAGCCATAAATAACCTTAATTCTGCATTAAAAGGTTTATTGTTTCTTACTTTTTATTATTATTATTGCCAGGAAATATTTCAAATGCCAAAGCATGATGTTAGTTAGCAATTCTAAGTTCTCAAAGGTCCAGTAACTATGCTGTACATTGTAAACATTACACACTGCAAAGTTTATCCATGCTTTATGTATCTGCCTCGATAGATGCCACAATTTTTCTTTTCTTTTTGTGGAGGTTTGGCTTATTTCCCCTTCCATATATCAACATACCTCAGGTGACCAATAAGCATAAATAAATCCTTATCAAACAGGGATGAAAAAATAAGCAATTTTAAGTCTAGAATATGCCCACAGAGAGTCAAATTACAAGTAAAAAGGGCCAGGTTTAAACTGTTTGGCACAAAGAAGGAATGGAAAATGAGCAAAATCAAAGAGTGAATGAAATGCAGGATGGAAACCCCCACATAGTATTGCAATCTGACAAAATGAGAGAAGGGAGATAACACATTATTTCACTTTCAATGACAGTAATGCTACAGTGCAGTTTAATACCTGTGTTCAAGTCCATTATGCCAGTTTTAGTTGAGGCACCACACAAGTTTCTCAGAATGCAACGTCTTGCTTGGCATTTACTTCACATGCTTGTAAAAGACAGCGTCTGGATAGCTGAGTTGCCCGCCTGGGATAGGCAGGACAGGGCTTACAGAACTCCTTTGGCAGTCCTGCCTGTGGGCAGTGTGCACACAAGCAAGGGAGCCAAAGCACTACTTATTAAGGTGAAAATGAATACTCAGTTACTTTGTCTCTGATACAGGAGGGGGCACTCATAAGTTTAAAGGAAATTCCTCATGCAGGCTGACATGCAGGTCTCTGCTGTCATGTCCTGCTTCAACAAACTATTGAATCAAAACTTACTCTTCAAATTTGTATACTGCAGCCCTAAAGACTGCCACTTAGTGCTTCCAGTGCTGTATGAAGCAGGTTTTTTGCTTCTTTCTGTGAATGGCTGTGCATTTAATTTTAAAACTTCTAAACTACAACTTATTTTACATGGGGCTGACATGTCAGAGGTTTATCTAACCCTACAACAGTTCACACATGTTCCCCTTTTATCAGGACCAGTTTCCTTTAAAATGAAAGCTTAGATTTTTATCATCAATGATCTAAACATCTAATGAAATAGTGCCAGTGATTAATAGGAGATATGATGAAAAATGTTCAGGAAAAAAAAAAAATTCCCTTAGGTTGCAACTCAGCTCTTCAAAGATGTGCTTACACATACAAACAACAGTTCACTCATGGACTTGACATCCACAGGGAACTGGTGTTATGAAATGTCTTGGTATTTGGAAGTGTCTGGCAGGTGGAAATATAATTTAGAGCTTAATATCGCGTACTGTCCGTCTGCCCTCAAAATCCATCCTTCCATCTGAGACCGGTTATGTAAACTGGATTTTGTTTTACTATGTATTTGCCAAGTGGCAGAACTTTAAAACCAAAAATTTCTGTTATCAGAAATTATTTTATATTTGCCTCATTATGTTTCTTTAGTGATTAATCATCACATCAAAAAATAAAAAGCATTGAAGCAGGCAGCCTAATTAAGTCAAAGATGAAATTATTTACATAAGAACCATACCTGTTATTTCCCATTAACAGTTTTTCTAATCAACAGTCTGAAATCAGCACAGGTACTTGAAGGTGCATTGAAACATCTACTATTAGAACACTAACTTCTCCACATAAGCTTTACACCAGTCAACAGAGTAGAAAATTTACCTTTTTCCTGACTTGTTGGTCTTTGGAAGAATGGGCTTTCACATGCTTTCTCAGGGAACTTGGATCGGTGTATCGTTTAGTACATCCTTGAATCTGACATGCATAAGGTTTCTAATTAAAAAAAAAAAAAAGGATATAGCAGCTGTTACATCACAGATTATTTTAACTCAGGAGAACCCCTTTTGAGCCTTGAGATGCTACAAACCACATTACTACATAACACAGAAGTTGTACATTATTACAGGCAGAATGCTTGGTAATTTATTAGAAAGGGAAAGGAGAAAAGTAAGGATTATAAGGAAGGCAAACCAAAGGAAAGCTTTCATTATGGCACCTTTCATTGTTACCTTTTTTTTTGTAATCAGTACAATGAATATTGCTAGTTATACTCACAATTCTTCCACCCTCAGAGCAATCTTTGACTTAATCAGAAATTACATTCTTTAGCGAATCAGGTAAAGAAACTGCAGTAAAGGCCCAGATAAGACTGTTTAGGATTATAGAAGAATCTGCTTCAGAAAAAGAGAACAAGAAAAAGTGTTAGTTTACTATATTACAAAGAGAGCAAGCAAAAACCAAAGCGACCATTGAATACTGAAGTTTCAAAAACACTACACAAAAGCCCACACATTTTAATGTGAAGTACAAGACAAACTCCTCCAGCTGACATTTTCCAATAACACGTCATTTTAGAAAGATACCAGTCCTATAATACCTTTATAGTTTTCTTAAAAGAAAACCAAATAAATCTAACTTACCAAATAAATACATATCTCTATAAATATCTCGTTCTGACTAACCTGTCTGCCTTCCCTGACGACTTGTAGGTCTGCAATACAGAGCATTCAAAGAACATTAGGTCCAACTAGCTGAAATTAGCTATTTTGGAATTTAGCCATTTACATTTCACAAAGCATTTCCAAAACCAAACTTGTACAAATTATTAACTTAACCAGCCATACTATTGACTATTTGAAATGGATAATTTAAGTTTTGTGACAGCCTTTTAATTCAAATGGCATTGTTCTCATTTTCTATCTCAACTTCTGCCCTTTGGAAACTGCTTGTCTCTGATGAAACATGATCTTTTGTTACAAAACAAAAGTTTTTAAACAAATCTCAGCTGTGATTCAAATTCACAAGCAACAATTTATAGGCATGAAAATTTTTAGATTTACAAAATTATTCTCCCTCTCTTGACCTTCTGCTACATGCCTCAGCCTTAAGTTCAACGGAATTTTTGTCAGAGAATAGCAATTATTATCGCAGGTGGCTTCTGTGTCTTTGCATAGTAACTTCAGCTTCCCTAAAGATCACCTAAGTGGGAGTAACTTACTGCCTCTACCTGCAGCAAAGCCTATGGAGCTGTGGCCTTTTTACCAACTAGTTTGGTCCATCTTCATCCGTGCTTACATTACTGGGTCACTTCTGACACAGCTTAAACAGCCTCATCAGACCCTTCTCATCAGACTCTCCTGTCTCTAAGGTTTTGGGCTACCTGCTGCCACCAAACTGGGGGAAAGGAGCACATGGCCTAATGTATAGGGGACTGCAATGGGACTTCTGCTTCCTTACAGTGTCCAAGTGTGTCCTCTGGTGCTTGGCGCGGTCGCTGGAGTTGCTGAATGCTTTCTGGCAGCCAGGGTGCTGACACAGGTACGGCTTTTCACCCGTATGGCTCCTTAAGTGAATCTTGAGATTTTCCAGTCTGGAAAAGGCTTTCTTGCAACCCTCAAACTAGAAAAGAGAAAGAAATTATTTGAAAGGAAAGTACACGCAGCAAACTGCAACAGCGAACACTGGCTAGCAGGGTGGTAGGGCTTGCAGAGACCTCCAGCCTGCTATGGCTGGATGCCTCTTCAGAGCTGAGGAAAGCCTGGCTTCTCAGTGCGGGTGCTGCTGCAGGGTTTGAACCGTTTAGACCATAAGAATGTATTTATCCTCCCTGCACATGGCTGAACCAGGAAACTATGTCTCACTCCCATTTTACCGATGAGACCCCAAGAGACACTGAGACCCCAAGAGACAGGTCAGCTCAGAGTGCAGCACCACGCAGCCTACCTGGGAAACACAGCCCCAGCTCATTCTCCCAATAGCAAACGGAAAGCAAAATGGTCACTGTAGGGTTCCCAAGCCCTGCGCTAGCTGCCCTTATTTCAGCTCTGGGCTTGTTGGATATTAGCAACTGAACTGAACGCAGGCATCTCCCAACCTACCAACCCAGCCTACAGAGCAACAACAAAATCATGCAGGGAAATTTCAGTCTGTTCTTCCTTGCTGATGGTGATGTAAAAAGTGAAATGATTTTTGAAATATTTCTTTACTTTTCTGCCACTAGTAAATGTATGAGGCACTAAAAATAATGGGATCCCATCAAAACAGGACTTAATCCCTATGGGTGACCAATAATCATGTGGCACAGTATTTCTAACCTTAATCAAGTACTGCATCTGCAGAGAAACCTATGTGTATATCAGCAGAAAACCAGGTCTTCATCTATCATGTTCCCGTAGCATAGTTTATCCTAAGGGAAACTAAAAGACATCAGTTCTATCTGACACCAGCATTTTAATGTACATTTGATTTCAATCAGACTTAAATATTTATGAATATTAGTTAGAAGTATAGACTTCTTGTGAAAATAATAATGCTTTAACAGAGATGTCAATCATTTCTAATGATAACACAGAATTTTCCACCATTTCTCTCCCTATCCATTTTACTCACTTGAAAAGAAACAGGCCACTTTTCACTGATGTTAGAATAACAAATAAATTTTATAATATATTATTCAGTGCAGGTATGTTTACAAAAGCACAGGTAGGAAAACACTGACATAATTCTGATAATAATTAGCATGCATTTCTTACAAATCTGTAAGACCCTCAAAAAAGAGAAAAACAGTTTATAACATTTTCATCACTTAATTTTAGGCACTTCAGTTTTTTGGATTAAAGCAAGAGAGAATTACAACTTTGAAGAATAAAGTGCAAGGAGAAAATACAGAGAAAAAAAAAGTTTCAGCCTCCCCAAACAAACTGGGAAGGTTGAATTTCTGTGCTGCACTCCCTAACAGCTTTTGTTTAGTTTTAACAACAGAAGGAAATATAGACTGAATGTTGGCCAGGAAAACAAAGTATATAGGAGAAAACATACATTACCTGTAAAATAACAATATTAAAATTAAGCTTAAGGAATTAAAGCTGAAGAAAGGGGATGAACCACCTCCCACTATAACATAACTGCAATTTCATCTTTCACACATATCAATTTCAGAAAATTTCTCCACCCATGAAGCTTTTTACTTATATCCTATCCTTTTATCCAAAGCAAACCTACAGTGCTTTTCAGATTATCCAATTTTGATTGCTAAACATTAATTTATGCTTGTACACATAGCATTCCCTTTATGTTTATGAAGGCCTAGTATGCAAACAAAATATTGTTGCAAGTGTCAAAATATTATTACTTTTAGTGAACCATTATTAGAACATATTCCAGGATAAATAAAAAAAAAAATTAGACAGATATCTCTTACAATTGCCTGGCTAAAAATACCACACTTTTTTTTAGGAAAAAATAAAGAGTGGAGAAAGCATAAAAAAATTAAGAGCTAAAAGACTGACATAACAAATGACCTTTGAAAAGCAAAATAATTCAAGAGGAGCTATGTTAAAATAACAAAGAAACCTACTGATTAGCCCATCTTATGTGGACAACTTATTATTTCTTATTAAATTCATAAACAAATAACCACCCATTCTAATGACAGTAACTAAGCTGTATGTAAGTATGAAATAAATGGTAGTATCTCAAGCAACCTTCAATTTCATAGGGTAAAAGCCCAGTGAAAAAGTTCTAAAAGCAGGCCCTCTCTTTTGTTCATTTCACAAGTTATTAAACTTTAACTCTTCAAGCAAGCAAACAAAATTAAATATGTGTAAATAGTTGTTTATATGATTGTAAAATTAGTGTTGAATTTAACAGGGCAAAAATCTTTAACTGAGCAGAACTGGGGAACGTTAGCTTACAAATTTAAGAGTTGTGATTTCTTATGACTCCTGCATTGCTGATCATAACTTGGAAGCAGAGAAGAGAGTCTGAAGTCCTCTCTTCCCTACACAGCCCTAAATTTCTGTATGTCATGTTCTCAAATCTACATATAGTTGTGTATTGCAGAAAAGGTTGTTCCGGCAAACACAGAAACTACAAGCCTGTATTATTAGAAAGACCATCTTTACACAACAGCTAATGAATGTTCACGCTGAAAACTAGACTTTGTGAAGCTTTGGGAATCTCTCATGCATAAGATAAAAGGAATGAAATTACATTATTTCCAACAACACAGAACATATATTCTTTCCTGATAACCAGATTTCAGTGAATTATTCCAGAGAAGACACAATTACCTTATGGGGGGAAAAAATCAGGTGGATGGTAGTTGTATTTTGAAATGGAACAATTCATAGTTTCTAAGTTATTAACTGTGGTAGAAAAGGAGGATGTAACACCTTTATTACAATTACTCACTTAAGTACATGGCATGCATGTGGCATTCTGAAGCTGTTCAACACATAAACATACTCCTGATTAAACCATATTTTTTGGAAGTATTATGTTGAATTAATTGTGTAATGTTTTCCTAAACTGCAATACAGAAATCATAGTTACTGAACATTTATTTTTACTGTTGCATGCTGTCCTGGGTTCAGCTGGGATAGAGTTAATTTTTACAGGAACCTGGAAGGTGGGGGCATAGCCGGGGCAGCTGACCTGAACTAGCCAAGGAGCTATTCCATACCATGCGCCATCATGCTCCGTATATAAATGGGGAGCGGGCCGGGGGGTGGTCTCTGTTTTCGGTGGGGGAAGTGGCGGAGCGTCGGGTCCCGGGTGGTGAGCAGTTGCACTGTGCATCACTCTTTTTGTATACTTTTTTTTTCATTAGTGCCGTTGTTGTTGTTGTAATCTCTTTGTGTTTGTCCCAGTAAACTGCCTTTATCTCAACCCTCGAGGTTCCAGTTTCTTTTCCTTTTCTCTCCTCCGTCTCCTCCCCATCCCACCGGAGGGAGGCGGAGGAGTGAGCGAGCGGCTGCGTGGTCCTTTGTTACCGGCCGGGCTGAAACCACGACAGTCCTTTTTGGCGCCCAACGTGGGGCAGAAGAAGTTTTTGAGAAAGGGAAGAAAATAATCCAAATCCTTTTGAAGGCTGGTTTTGCCATAGAAGAAAGTAAGGTCAAGGGACCTGCGCAGGAGATCCAGTTCTTAGGAGTAAAATGGCAAGATGGGCGTCGTCAGATCCCTGTGGACGTCATCAACAAAATAGCAGCTATGTCCTCACCGACTAATAAAAAGGAAACACAGGCTTTCTTGGGTGTTGTGGGTTTTTGGAGAATGCATATTCCAAATTACTGTCAAATTGTAAGCCCTCTCTACCAAGTTACTTGGAAGAAGAACGATTTTAAATGGGGGCCTGAGCAACGACAAGTCTTTGAACAGATTAAGCAGGAGATTGTTCATGCAGTAGCTCTTGGGCCAGTCCAGACAGGACAAGATATTAAAAATATGCTCTACACTGCAGCTGGGGAGAATGGCCCTACCTGGAGCCTTTGGCAGAAAGCACCTGGGGAGACCCGTGGCCGACCTTTGAGGTTTTGGAGTCGGGGATATCGAAGATCCGAGGCTCGCTATACTCCAACTGAAAAAGAGATCTTGGCAGCATATGAAGGAGTTCGAGCTGCCTCAGAAGTGGTTGGTACTGAAACACAGCTCTTTTTAGCACCCTGACTGCCAGTGCTGGGCTGAATGTTCAAAGGGAAAGTTTCCTCTACACATCACACGACTGACGCCACGTGGAGTAAGTGGATCGCACTGATCACACAGCGAGCTCGCATAGAAAACCCCAGTCACACAGGAATGTTAGAAGTGATCACGGACTGGCCAGAAGGCAAAGATTTTGGAATGTCGCCAGAGAAAGAGGTGACACGGGCTGAAGAAGCCCCGCTGTATAATAAACTGCCAGAAAATGAGAGGCAATATGCCCTGTTCACTGATGGGTCCTGTCGCATTATGGGAAAACATAGGAGGTGGAAGGCTGCTGTATGGAGTCCTACACGACTAGTTGCAGAAACTGCTGAAGGAGAAGGTGCATCGAGTCAGTTTGCAGAGGTGAAAGCCATCCAGCTAGCGTTAGACATTGCTGAAAGAGAAAAGTGGCCAGTGCTCTATCTCTATACTGACTCATGGATGGGGGCAAATGCCCTATGGGGGTGGCTACAGCAATGGAAGAAGGGCAATTGGCAGCGCAGAGGTAAACCCATCTGGGCTGCCGCACTGTGGCAAGATATCGCTGTTCGGATAGAGAAGCTAGTGGTGAAAGTACGTCATGTAGATGCTCGTGTACCCAAGAGTCAAGCCACTGAAGAACATCAAAACAACCAGCAGGCGGATCAGGCCGCCAAGATTGAAGTGTCTCAGGTGGACCTGGACTGGCAACGTAGGGGTGAGCTATTTATGGCTCAGTGGGCCCACGATACCTCAGGCCATCAGGGAAGAGATGCAACATATAGATGGGCTCAAGATCGAGGGGTGGACTTGACCATGGACACTATCGCACAGGTCATCCATGAATGTGAAACATGTGCTGCAATTAAGCAAGCCAAGTGGCAAAAAACCCTGTCGCATGGAGGGCGATGGCTGAAATATAAACAGTGGGAGGCCTGGCAGATTGACTATATCACACTCCCATGAACACGCCAAGGCAAGTGCCATGTGCTTACAATGGTGGAAGCAACCACTGGGTGGCTGGAAACATACCCTGTGTCCCATGCCACTGCCCAGAACACTGTCCTGGGCCTTGAAGAGAAAATTTTATGGCAACACGGCACCCCAGAAAGAATCGAGTCGGACAACGGGACTCACTTCCGAAACAACCTCGTAGACACCTGGGCCAAAGAACATGGCATTGAGTGGGTGTATCACATCCCTTATCACGCACCAGCCTCCGGAAAAATTGAACGATACAATGGACTGCTGAAAAATACATTGAGAGCGATGGGGGGTGGAACTTTCAAGCATTGGGATACACATTTAACAAAAGCCACCTGGTTACTTAATACTAGAGGATCCGCCAGTCGGGCTGGCCCCGCCCAACCAAGAGTTCCACATACTGTAGAAGGGGATAAAGTCCCTGTAGTGCACATGAGGAGTATGTTAGGAAAGACAGTCTGGGTTAGTCCTCCCTCAAGCAGAGGCAAACCCATTCAAGGGGTTGTTTTTGCTCAAGGACCTGGGTACACCTGGTGGGTGATGCAGAAGGATGGGGAGGTTCGATGTGTACCTCAGGGAGATTTGATTTTGGGAGAGAATAGCCGGTGAATTGGACTGTATGATATTTAACTGCTAAATAACCTGCCAATGCATGTCATTGTATCTATAGTGACTATATGCCATATCAAGGGTATTATTGTGAGAATTATCCAAATGACTACAGGATGGACTTTTGAAACTGAGCCAAGTACAACAGCGATAGAACTTGAACTGGCACCCACCAATTTCCTCAAGATCAACATCTTCGACCTGCAGACCAAGGGCATGAGTTGCACCAAATGTACCAGCCGCAAGTTCCAGAGGCAGCGTACAACAACCCAACATCTCACACCATCTCTCTCTTATCCTGAAGAACTGTTACAACAGATAGAGCCCCAAAATCGATGGACACATTAGAGGGATAGCCCATAGGCTAAAGGAACACCATGTGTGTGTGTGTGCGAGGTCGGGGGGTGGAGTCCATATACTTATATATAAGACAAGGAAAGTTGTAGTGGTTGATTGGGAAAAAAATGTAAGATCTGGGCATGATGTAGATGGTATAGAATAAGGGGTGGATAATGTCCTGGGTTCAGCTGGGATAGAGTTAATTTTTACAGGAACCTGGGAGGTGGGGGCATAGCCGGGGCAGCTGACCTGAACTAGCCAAGGAGCTATTCCATACCATGTGACATCATGCTCAGTATATAAATGGGGAGCGGGCCGGGGGGTGGTCTCTGTTTTCGGTGGGGGAAGTGGCGGAGCGTCGGGTCCCGGGTGGTGAGCGGTTGCACTGTGCATCACTCTTTTTGAATACTTTTTCATTAGTACCGTTGTTGTTGTTGTAATCTCTTTGTGTTTGTCCCAGTAAACTGCCTTTATCTCAACCCTCGAGGTTCCAGTTTCTTTTTCTTTTTTTCCTCTCCTCCGTCTCCTCCCCATCCCACCAGAGGGGGGCGGAGGAGTGAGCGAGCGGCTGCGTGGTCCTTTGTTACCAGCCGGGCTGAAACCACGACACATGCAAAATGAAACAGTTAAGTAGCTCATAAAGAAAATTTTGTCTCTGTACTTCCTAAACTTGGGAGTTCTTTTTAAAATATATTCATTGCAGTGCCCATATCCATGTTTACTTTATCTTTTTATAAGGATAACTGTCAAAAGTAAGAAATTATGTATTTACAGTGAAAGGTAAAGCATGTGAATAAAAAGCAAAAGCAGTGCTATGACTTTAAAACACTCATGTTCCCATGAGTGTGCTGTTCATGTTTGTATACACAGAGACAGTGTTCAGTGTACCAGGCAACCATGCTGTAAAATTACAATATAATTACATAGATCTATATAAAATGATCTGTGCAGCACGTAAAGCCCTGCTGGATGCACCATGCACTTCTTAGGCCTGTCTGGAATTAGACAGCAACCTTCATTATGAAATACATTGAGACCCTTACACTGCATGAACAGCATGGTAATACCTGTGTGAATACTTTGTTAGTAGCAGATACTCAGTGGCCAAGTGTTTAAGAAATAAGTCAGTTTTTCACTGTAGAAAGAACTGCTCTGATTATCTCAGTTGATCACCAGTGTAACAAAGACTGAAGACCTTGCTCTGGCAAACAGCTGTCTGAGATCTGATTCACAGAAAAGTATCTAGTCTTGATTTTAACAGTCAATGACAGACAGCCCAGCTTCCTCTTAATCCAACTATCCCCTAATAGTATCTGGTATTAAAAATCTTCACTTTTTCCTATCTGAATTTGTTTTGCTTTAGCATCCAAACAGTATATTTTCTTTTGTCTTTTTCTGCTATACTAATGTGATAAGTAATGTAAAAAATAGCTTCTGATTCTAGATATTTTCTGTTATCAAGTCACCTAACTTTCTCCCAAATAATTTATACACATAAAAATTATTTGCTTTCTCACTATAAACAATGCTTTCTCAGACCTACTTTGAAATTTATTCTAAAACCAAAAGAAATAAAATTAAATATTCTTAGAAATATTGACATTTGAGCAGTATTTCATTTTACAGTAATGTTTCATCCAATATACAACATGATGTTATTGTCCTATTCTGATACTTTCACATTTAGGCTTTTAGTATCTTTTTATTTGAATCAGTTATACATGGTGTTCCTCAAATATTTTTCAGCATCACTGCATTTGGGGAAGGATCCTCTTTTATTTTTTAAGTGTGAAGGATAAGCATTTCCCTCATCTGTTGCCAAGTGTGGGGAAATATTTATGGGATGTTACAATGAATACGCTTCATTACATCTTCCCAATCTCATCACTCTCTAAAGTTACAGGGAGAGGGGTGTTCTTAATTTTTGACTTTGCTAAACATCAACTTTCCTATAACCATTAAATTACAACAGGTGGCTTTCTGTGTATCAAGAGCTAGCCAGTGTCCAAAGACTCAATAAAAAACCTAGATAGTTCAGTGACAGAATACATTTTGTTCTTCAGTCAAACAGAATACATGCCTCAGACAAGAAGTAGAAGAGACTGAGAGGCCCCCAAAAGGGTGTGATATAGGGAAATGATTGGATGAGATACATCCAAATGATCTCAGAAAGTTAGCTGTGACCTATGCGGATGGAATGGTGAAGAACTGTCCAAATCTCTGCCAAACTGACTCGAAGAAAATCAACCTAACCCTATGTACACACTCAGGATGTACTAACTAGATGCTTTAAATATGTTCCTACACAATTGCAGAATACCAGTTCATTTGGCTTAGTAGCCTGTTCAGCCGTGGTGAACCTTCGATGATGCAAAAAGAGAAGAAAAAAGTGCACCGAGAAACTAAGATATGTATCAGAGGGGAGAAATTCCCTGATTTTACAAGGTCAGCAAGATTAGAAGCTTCACCCTAGTAAATAGGCTTTCCACGAAAAAGTACTGAAATGATCAACATCTCTACCTTCCCTGTCTCTTCTTCGTGAAGCACAATGGATGCTCCTTCTGGTCCAAGGACACATGGCATCATAACAGTGTAGGACTGGGCCTTCCCCACTACATCTGCACAGGCAGGAAAACCGGCAGTTTCACAGATGTACCGTTCAGATCAGACATAACTCTTCCTTTGCCAGCTAACCCACGACTAACCCACATTAATCCATGACTGATTGCACATGACCACATAGATGCATACTCTAAAAACTCTTCACAGAATATGGTTTGGTTTTCCATTGATAATTTCTGTGGTCCCCTTCTCACTACTTCCAAATTCACCTGGGATACAAAATACAGGATCAACATTTCAGTAGCAGGCTTACCAGTGCTAGGCATTCAGGTAATGTCAATTTTCTGAAACAAACCCTCTTTTTCACTCATTCAAGGATTGTGTTAGCCTTGTTTAAGTCATAGAATTTTACAGAGGGTTTTCATTATGGTTGGTAATATTAAATTCCCACTCAAACTCACTTTTTGCTAGGCAGAATTTCTCATCTTGTAAATATAAACTATATGTCTTCATGCCTGCTTGTATTGCTTTGCATTTGGCTGTTTTACAGTGCACTTTTTTTATAATGCAATAATTCAGCAAAGTCAATCAGATCATCACTAACAATGATATTCTCAGGATTTGTGGCTCTACTAGTCCCTATTAAATGTACAAAGTTTACCTATGTAGCACCACTATTTTGAGAACAAGTGAAGCACTCTTTATCTAATATGTGCCCTACTAATGGAATTTAATACAAAAAACCTTAAAATCATAGAATCATTCAGGTTGCAAAAGACCCTTAAGATCACCAAGTCCACCCATGAACCTAACACTGCCAAGTCTACCACTAAACCATGTCCCTGAGTGTCACATCTACACATCTTTTAAATACCTCCAGGGATGGTGGCTCAACCACTTCACCTGGCAGCCTGTTCCAATGCTTGACAACACTTTCAGTGAAGAAATTTTTCCTAATATCGGATATAAACCTCCCCTGGCACAACTTGAGGCCATTTTCTCTTGTCCTGTCGCTTGTTACTTGGGAGAAGAGACTAACACCCAACTCACTACAACCTCCTTTCAGGTAGTTGTAGAGATCTCTCTCCACATACAGTTCAACAATGTCATGTACTTCAAACATGAAAAGCCTTGGAGAAACCCAATTACAGTGTGTACTGTCTTTTTCAAAAAGAGAACCACAGGCGTTTCACCAGCAGTATTTCATATTTCATTCCACACTGATCCCCATCAGCACTGGGATAAAATTCAGTGCAAGACCTCCTTTGGAAACAGCATTATCTGCCTATGATTGTAAATCTGAATTACATTTAAGATCTATTCATTAATAAATTATTAATAAATAATATTGGACTATTTTTAAATATTCTGTGCTTATAATTTATAATTTTATTTAAACTTTTTTTCAGTAAAATATCAATACATAAACATAGTACTATTTTTCAACTTTTTCCTTCTTCCATCCCAGACTGTAGAAATGACAGCTTTATAACACATGCTCCCTCAAAGAGCTGATGGAGATGGGAGAAGAAAACAAAACAAGTGGGACTCTACAAAGGCAAAGAAGGACTCCAAGATGTTTTATGTAGTGTTCTGAGTCTTTGGAAACAGAGCGAGGTAACTTGATATAATGTGTGCTGAAAGACCCAAACTGCTATGAGTCTGCCTGCTTGAAGACAGTATAAAATGTTGCCTCTGCCTCACGCAGATGTACTGTCTGGGCACTGACCTGATCCCATTCACAACACAAAGTTACTGTCTGAAATTGCTTTGACAAGCTGCTTGACTTGCTTCCTTTAGTAACATTTATAAGCTGATCATAAACATGACAAATAAAAGTTTTAAATCCTAGACTTTGGATAAAGTTATCTGAATGAAAACATAAGCCATTTCTGAATTTTAGGGAATGCTGTCATATGTGAATGCATATACACGCAAACGGAGGGAATGGTATCCCTAAAAAATGTAAAGGAAAAAATAAATCCAGAGTGGCATATACATAAGGCTCCAAAACAAATCTTGGAATTGTTCGATAGTCATGTAGCATTTTAAAAAGATTTATTAGCAGATAAAGGGAAAATTATTTAACAATGTTTTATGCCTATCTCTCAATTATTTTTGAATGCTCTGATATGCTGACCAGGTAGGTTCTTCTGTGTCAGCACCAAGGCAGGTGGTGTGACAAGGACAAAGCATCTTACCCCAGCTTTGCATTTATCACATGAACAGATATAAAAGCTGTTCTTTATATGGCTTTCAAACAAGAGATGTAAGGGCTTTCAAAAAATTGAGAGTAAGCCATCATATGAAAACCTTTAAATAGGTTTTTATTCCCCCAGACTCTCCTGCCTGGCAATTTTGTGAACGACACATAATTAGTGTCAGACATCATTCAAACTGCTGACATCAGGTGGTCACCAACAAGGAGTGCCACAGCTGAGATTTAAAAGTCCAGGTTCATTTAATGGAAAATAAGTGCTGTGCTTTTAACCCTTAAAGTGTTTAAATGGGGGAAAATGTAGCATTCATAGACTTCATTACAGTGCAACCATTTCTATCTGAACAGAATACATTTTGTGACATGATGACTGAATGCTTTGGTGGATGCACTGTGCTTATGTAAGTCTATATTTTCCTCAAAGCTATGCAAAGGCTGGGATTTATTTTCTGCTTTTATAGCTAAGCTTATGAAATGATACAGTGTCTTGGAATTCTTTGCTCCAGTAAATGATGACGGACTATGTTTATATGTGTTGCATATGATTATAGTAGAAGCTTGTTTGCCCAACCATTCAATGACAATTTGGTCCAAAGCTTATTAAGTCAATAGGTAATTACTGTCTTTTTTTCCTCTTACAAAAAGAAGATCCCCTCCACTGAAATATCCACACTTCAGGTATTTCTGATAGATTCCATTAAAATTTTACGATCCAGCATTGCATAAGTATAAATGCAAACAAAAGATAATTACAGAACATGACAAGGCCTAAAGTAAACTGTTATTTATCTTCTTTGTACTTCCTACTTCAGGCTAAAAGGCTTATTACACTCAACAGATGTACAAGAAAGCTCGTATTATGAGTCAGATGTAAGACTTATGGGACTAGTCAGTGCTTATGGCTATAAGGCTTGTATTTTAAAGCCTTTGACTAAGAAGCATATAATGCTTTTTCTGTGTGTGTGGATAGAACAAGATTAATAAACTATACCCTAATCTGATTTCAGTTTTCCAATGCATCCATCTCTTGTGGTTTATTTTAAGTAAGAAGAGCTACATACTGTTGCTATAACTGAAAAATGCAATTAAATCAGTGGAAAAAAAGCAGATATTAATGCAGAGCAAAATGTTACACGTTGGTTAACATATGAAAAATTGTATTGGGCTACTTTTTCAGACAGACACACAACAGAGGCTAGTCTTTTGCATTCTCTTTGAACAAAATCTTACTTTATCAGTCACACTGTACACACTTGGCTGCGTATTTCCATATGTAGACAGATTACTTGAATTTATCAAGAAAATTTTATTTTAGTCTCCTTTCCAAGGAGATCAGTATTCATGGAGAACACTCTGGTGTCGGCTCTGACAGGACAAACAGGAGCAGTAGATTAAGGATGCCACCAAGTCACAGTAAAGGTAGAAGAGGAAAACAGGTGGGAACTGTCCCCACCAACAGTACTCTTTTATTGGTGAGAGGTGTCTTTAGACATGGCTCTTTTTATTTATGTGCTCTTGATAAATACAGCATGCTCATTTCTCTTTTTTTATTTCAATACTCCAGAGATCTTCATACTTCTCACATTCTAGAGATCTGCACCATAGCGTATATTCTTACTTTCTAGGTAACACCATGCCTAAAGACACAAATGCCTCAGCTGAAATGAAGCACAGTACATTGAATGTTGTTTATTCCCTGAAATAATGGTGTCAAGAGATTCACTCACCATGGAAATGTCTCTTGTTTTCATTAGTTTTAGTAAGCATGGCCATTTCAGCCTTGGAAGCTATTTCTGTTGCTGTAGAGAAGGTAAATATTATGACAAGTCCCTTCAAAAGAAACTATTACTGAACACATCAGCTGCTACTGATTCAAAAACCATATGGTACAGAAACCATTAGAGGAAGAATGAACAATTTGGGAATTCTTTCATTGCTTCCTTTTGGTAAACGGTGCTCCTGACTTTTTCCGTTTCTTTCTCCTTTCTTTCTCTTCTTCCTTGGCTTTTCTAAAAGGTTGTCTTTGATCCTCTTGTAACCGAGGTCACCATCTGTATTCATGCAGATTTCTCTACCAGAAGTTGACACAGTTCTAAAACTGTTCACTGTTAAAGCAGCTACTATTATTGCTAAACCCCAGACAAGTCATATAGATTTGAATACTTCTTCCTTCTAGTAAACTTGCAAGAACTAAATCATCTTTTGTCAAGTAAAAAACCAGTTATTTCCTTGCAGGTATTTTAAAAAATTAATGCAGGAACACTATCTTCCCCCCCAGTACAAATTCAAACATGTAGCTACATCTCATTTCTGTAGTTCAGATCTCTGTAGGATCTCATGCCAGAGATATGTTATAAATTGAGACCATAGGCTTTCAAACATGGAGATGAGGGAGTGTAACCCACATTCTCACTGGGAAGATTCTGTTGTTTTAGAGCATTTTGTTCTTTGTGAATTTCACAAAGGACTAAATTTTGTTCTCTATTACAGTAGGGGAAAAAAAGGAATAAAAGATCAGGGAAGCTCTGAAACCATAGTGCAAACGGGAAAGAAACATGAATCTGGAGGGTTCTTCCTCATCAAACTCTGTGTCCAAATGAAGATTATTCATGATTTATTCTATTTTCTATACATAGAAATGGAATAGAAATATCTATACATAGAAATTGGAATATTCCACTCTGTTCTATTCCATCCTATCCTATCCTATCCTATCCCATCCCATCTATAAACACGCAAACCAGGACTGAAAAATTCAAACAAACACACAAGCTGTTCTACAAATATTATTGAAGTATTTCTTCTTACATTTATTTGAAAATACATCACTTGATTGCCATGTTTCACAGATACACTGACATTAGAGACAGGAAAGCACTAAGACAATCCTCTAGACTAGACTATTTGTAAACTCTTACACTTATGGTACATAGCTCATAGCTAACACTGTAAAACTTTTAGCACAGCTTTACAGACCTGGGTATGAGGCTCTTTCTACCCTTAGCATATGTACACAAGGCCAGGTGCTATCTGGCATAGGCTTTCTTAGTAAACTCCATTTATACTTTACAGAGCCAAAATACATTTTTCTTAGAATATTTTTAATTGAAAAAAGCCATATAGATCACTGCCAAGAGCAAAATAGGCAGTGAGAGATCCATCTGATCTTTCATGAGTGTAGCATTTGCCTAGAGAAAATATGCTAGAGTACAGTAGAACATGTCCATAAACACTAACTTCATGTCCAAACAAATTACGTACTTAAGTCATCCTGGGAAAAAAAGTTTGAATGGCTCCAATTTTCACAAACTGACACTGATGTTAAATAAAGGTCCTAGTTAAAGTGATTTTATTAAAGCAAAAGCACAAGGCATAATTTAATTGGTTACTTGTTTATGTAAAGTGCTGTTCAACTTAAAAGTGCCTAAGACAGAAAAGCACAATGCATACAGGAAGAAGCATCATTAGGAGAAAGAAATATGCTTGGCCAAACCTTGAACTGCATTTAGAGGTTCAAGATTCACTGGAAAAATGCACCAAACTATATGCTGAAAAAGCCAACTCACTCTATTTTAATACAATATTTACATACCTGTTGCACTTTTTTTCTTTTTCTGCCAAATTGTCTCAATCACGTGTATCTTCTTGCATCTTGCAAACACCATTTTAATTTACACATATAAACAGAATATTTTATTGTTAACAGAAGATTAAACTGTGTTGCTGTTCCAATTTGTAATGGTGTGAGGAGTATCTTTTTCCAAGTAAACTGTCTCATAAGGATACACAGAAGCATACTGTTTGATTTCAAGAACTAAAAAGTCTTAGATTCTCCATTATGCAACAACCATCTCATTAGGAGACAGATTTTTTTGCAAATTTCATATGACGGAATTTATTTGACATTTTTCCATCAGGAAGGTAATGTTTCTTGAATTACTCTTGTTGAATTAATGAGACGTTCATTCTTCATAATGTAGAAAGGACTGTTTCTGTTACTCTCTGGCACAACCAAGAAATTTTGAAAAAGACAGAAAACCCCCTTGGATAATAGTTCTTTTTTTCTCTGTATTATAAACAATTTATAAAAGCACGTTTGTGAACCAACCAATCTCACTTAATTGGCAAAGAAACAATAAGAAAATTAGAATCATGCCACAAGTCTATGAAAAAAGTAAAGCTAAAATTAGGACCTTTTTTCATTTTAAATTCTATATTTTGACAAAAAGAATATATTTTCCTCTACATTTAAAGAAAATATATTATTGTAGTATTAAGTCCAAAGAACAGGCTTCCGAACCTTCTTCAGCTAGTTTTTTCAGAAGGATGAGGGAAACTTGAAAACATACATCCTTTTCATTGGATGCAAGTCCTCTCTTTTATTAGAGGATTTAATTTTTTTTATTAATTGAGTAATTCAGGTGTTTCACTATGGAACAGAAAAAGGAATTTAGCTGCAATGTCAGAGCCCCAACGCTGTTTTAAGGAAAAGTCATAGAATCACAGAATCATAGAATCATTTATGTTGGAAAAGACCTTTAAGATCATTGAGTCCAACCATCAACCCAACACCACCATGCCCAGTAAAGTATGTCCTGAAGTGCATCTATGCATTTTTTGAACACCTCCAGGGATGGTGACTCCAACACTTCCCTGGGCAGTCTGTTCCAATGCCTGACAACCCTTTCAGTAAAGAAAATTTTTCTAATATCCAATCTAAAGCTCTCCTGGCGCAACTTGAGGCCATTTCCTCTCGTCCTATCACTAATTACTTGATAGAAGAGACCAGCACCCACCTCACTACAACCTCCTTTCAGGTACTTGTAGAGAGTGATAAGGTCTCCCCTCAGCCTCCTCTTCTCCAGACTAAACAACCGTAGTTCCCTCAGCCGCTCCTCATAAGACTTGTGCTCTAGACCCTTCACCAGCTTCATTGCTCTTCTTCAGACACACTCCAGCACCTCAATGTCTTTCCTGTGGTGAAGGGCCCAAAACTGAACACGGTACTCGAGGTACAGCCTCACCAGTGCCCAGTACAGGGGGACGATCCCCTCCCTGCTCCTGCTGGCCACACTATTTCTGATGCAGGCCAGGATGCCGTTGGCCTTCTTGGCCACCTGGGCACACTGCTGGCTCATATTCAGCCGGCTGTCAACCAGCACCCCCAGGTCTTTCTCTGCCGGGCAGCTTTCCAGCCACTCTTCCCCAAGCCTGTAGCGCTGCATGGGGTTGCTGTGATCCAAGTGCAGGACCTGGCACTTGACCTTATTGAACTTCATACGACTGGCCTCAGCCCATCGATCCAGCCTGTCCAGATCCCTCTGTAAAGCCTCCCAACCCTCCAGTAGATCAACCCTCCCTCCCAACTTGGTGTCATCTGCAAACTTGCTGAGGGTGCACTCGATCCCCTTGTCCAGATCATTGATAAAGATATTAAAGAGAACTGGCCCCAATACTGAGCCCTGGGGAACACCACTTGTGACCCTCCGCCAACTAGATTTAACTCCATTCACCACAACTCTCTGGGCTCATCCATCCATCCAGTTTTTCACCCAGTGAAGAGTACACCTGTCAAAGCCATGAGCCTCCAACTTCTCAAGGAGTATGCTGTGAGAGACACTGTCAAAGGCCTTACTGAAGTTGAGGTAGACAACATCCACAGCCTTTCCCTCATCCACTAGGTGGGTCACCTGGTCATAGAAGGTCATAGAAGTCTACCCCTATGCAGTTTTAACATTTCATTTCATAGAAGATAGCACTTTTGTACATTTAAAAGGAGGGGACTGGACAAAAGAGCTTTCCTTTAAAATGATCTGTTCACACACATGATTTTTTTTTCCCCAACAGATGGATTGCTGAATCATAAACCACAAGAAATTACACCTGTATTGTCAAAAGTATTCTTTTAAAATTGAGAATGGCAAGTAACCAACTCTAGCATAGGAACTTCAGGTGTCTAATTAAATGAAATGTATAGTTTATTTTTCCAATGTATTTAGTATTTTCCTTTTCAATAACATTTTGGATGTTATTAGATCAATGAATCCCTCCAAAGTTTACGTGAGAAAAGAGGGAAAACGTTACTCTTGTCCTACACAAAGGACCTGAGGCTAAATATATTAGTGGAATGGATATGATCATACAGTGGGAGTGAATATATATAATTAAGCTGAGCAACCTTACCTCTGCTAGTAATAATATTTTATAATACATGTGCAGTGGTGACCAAAACATTATAGAGGCTGTGGTCCCAAGATAAATCTCCTTTTCAATAAACTATTTCAAAGTTTTATTCCCTGCACTGCCTTTTAGTAGAATCTTTTTGAAACTTAATCTGTGCATCCACTATACTTGGATACTAAGCTATAAGGATTACTTTGCTATCCTCTAATTGTACTATTAACTTTTAATTTCCATCTGTTTGGTGAATAGACATGACAAACACTACTTTTTTCTCCCTCCATTTCATAATACTCACTCTCTCCCATGATAATGTCATCTCAGTGATTTTTCATAGGAAATTTTAATCCTGACAATTTTACATAAAAAGCAAACAAGAGTATGTTACCTTGTGATATTTCTAACTATTTGGAGGCATGTAAAGCATACAGAAGTTACACTCATGGCCATATTCATCAGTAAATAGTCAGCACTTTCTAACACTTCAGGTAGTTAATTTGGGTTCACAATATCATATTCACTTGAATGGTCTAAGGCATCCAGAATACTCTCTGTAGTATTTAAAATCCAACCCACATACCCCCAAACTACATAACTAGAAATTAAAAACCCATCACATTATAATGTTCATTTTATGAATTTCAGAACTTTTAAAAACTACTCAGATAAAACGTGGCAATTTTCAAAAAAAATATGCTATTGCAAAATAAAAATTGAAGTTTTATACTGAATGTGTGAAAATTATGTTTAGACTTTTCCCATTGCTTTCTTTGTAATTCAGCTGAGGCAATTTGCTGATTTTGACATGAATCTGCTTATTGCTTTTGCTAGTCCTTAGCTAAATTTCCCAAGAAATAAAATATTAATCAAAAATACTAGCTCAAAAACAGCAACAACAATTCTTACAGACACCGAAGTGGGATATCCCTTCCCAAACAGTTTTCCTCCAAAGAAAAAATGAGAAATAAACACATTAGTTTCAAATCAGATTAATTGATGCTTTATTAAAATGTGTTCAGATTAGTATCTGTATGGCTACTGAAAAAATATGGAAAAGGAAACTCCCCCAAAGTTACTATTCAGCATAATGTAAGCAAATGAAGATAGAGCAAATGTGAATTCTTAAACAACCTTAACATGGCTGTATTACTGCCAGCCCATACTATAACAGTTCTGTCATAATAACCAGGTCCCATATTCTGCATTCCTTGAATATGCTCCACTTCCACTGAAGCCAGAGGGAATTTTGGATATGCAAGGAATGTAGAATTAGTTTCTTAATCCTTAGGCCACATTTCATTATAATTATAGTGCCTCAACTCATAATATTGCTGGCTGAACAGCTCTGCAGCACCTTTTAGGGCACTAACAGTCAGATTCTTCTGATTTAGTCTAAAAATTATACAAGGACCTTGCCACTACACTCTTATCCATAATAAGAAAATTAAACTAAGCAACCAAAAGTTTAAAGTGAAATGCATTTTGAGCTGTTTAGCAGTGTAGCCTTACCTCTTCTTCCCCATTTGTCCCCTGTTAAGGGGGAAATCAATAATACAACTCAGCATTCTAGCCTTCCCCTGTTCTGAGCAGAGCTACTTAGACAGCTCTCCTTTCATGGCAAAGTACAGGAGAATATTCACCTCACAGTTTAAGAGAGATGGATTGCCGAAAAGAACAGTTGTGGAAAACAAGGCAAAAGTGCTTGCAATGTAATCAGTGGGAGTCCATCACAATAGCAAATGGCAAGTGGATGGTTCTTTCTTACCCAACAAGTAAACCATATGCAAATTTCCAGCAACATTCAAAATGCACTTCCCAGCTCAGTAAATGTTTTCTATTCTTGGCCGTTTAGCACCCTCAGCTTTTTTCAATTAGGTCCTGTTTGTTTAGTTAAAAAAAAAAAAAAAAAAAAAGCTCTAAGAAAGGATTAAGCCCTGTATCTTATGGACATAAAGAACATAAATTAGAAATTCTTTTCAAATCTGGAGTATGCATTCTTTAATCTTCCATTCTGCTGGGAACTGTAATAAGAATAAAGGCAGAAAGAAGCTTTTTTGCTTCATTTGATTTGTTCAGCTGAAAACATGCTTTTGACAATCTGCAACTAAATCTCAAAATTCATGACAACTCAGACAATACTCCCACATGTTATAAGCCCGTGAGTTAAAAAGAGAGCGGGGAAGGCTTATAGAAATCCACCTGGTGAGCAAGCTCTCCAGATTCAAAAGGCCAAGACAGAAGGCCATATGGATGTGAAGCAAGCAAGTTGTGACTGTGAGAAGATGGTGACAAGAGTTTAGGTACTGGCAGTGCTTCAGTGTGGTGTGGCCTCAGAATGAAAATAAGTTTCAAAACGACCAACAAATCTGACTGATGGGTATGAATTATCTAGGGATGAGAAAACCAATGGAACAGGCCAGAGGCTGGAAAAGGTAACGAGTTAGTTACCATTTACTATTTCTTTGCAGTAAAATTAACTGAAATGTAATGATTGTGCTTTGAATTTAAAATGAAAATGAAGAACATTTGCTGAAAAAGAAGTCAAAAGAGAATGCTAAAAGCAGAAATAGGCACCTTTTTCTTTTTAGGATAGAAAATCGCCTTGCCTGTATGTGCCATGTCAATTTGTGAAAGAATTTTGCTGTGACCCCATGCCAGTAAACAGCAATAAAAGAAAACTCTTATATAAGTGATTTTCCTCCTTTTAGTGCAATGTACCCAAGTGCAAAGAACCAATATGTACAAATACTTACAAAAGGAAAGAAAAGGAGGCTACTCTTCCTCCCCTTCCTCCTCCCTCTTAGCATCAGAAAAGACATAGTAAGGAAGCAGTAAGGATCATAGTAAGTGGTCTTCGGACAAGGGTTAGGGTTTACAGCTTTCTGACATCTCATTTAATGTCACCAAAGCTCATCATCTCTCAGTTCCAACAAACTGAGTTCATGCTGCACCAACTGCAACTCAATTTATGCACACAAGAAAGCCTAGCCTCTTGCAGACATTCCTCACAGCAGTTAGAAGAAAACATGTGGTGTCAGCAGAAATCACACTGTGAGGGCAGTTGGGGCTGTTCTTCAGGCAAGCCATGGTCAGAGTAGGACCATGAGCCTGGGTTAGACCATGGCTGCAGTGAGGACAAACAGAAGTCACCAGTGAGTTAAGGCTAATGCCTGAGACAAGAGTGCGATGCAGAATCTGGTAGTACAAATATTAAGACCGGACCTTGCATTGGAAGCAGGGCAGGCCCACAGCTAAATCAACAAATGTGTCCAGGTACCAGGAAAAGGACTAGCGGTTCAGAGCAAAGGCAGAGCACACAGGACACGATCTGAAGGACCGGGCCAGGCCTGGAGCTGGGCCAGACCCATGCTGGCATGTACTGCCAGGTTGTAAAACTGTGGTTGTGGCTCAACATGGTTTTTTTGCTAAATAGCGCAGCAGTCAACAGCTTCTGCCTAAGGGCAATGGCCATGGCTGGTCTTTTCTGACTCAGTGCAGGGTTGTTATTCCTCCTGCCACATGGACTGTGCAAAAAGGTTCAAGTTCCCCAAACCAGAAGGCAAGGTGATGCAAAACCCCTTGATCCCCTCGAAAAGCTGCACTCATTTAAGTCACAGGCATGTAGGGCTTTTCAGTCCTGTCTACTGAGACGCCACCTTACGCAGACAAAAACCTTGTGACAAAAGGCCTGTGGTGAAGTGGCAGTGAGGGATTAAAGCAGAAGAGTTCCCTTGCGGTGAGCCAAAAAAGCTGCTCATCTCTGAAGAATTTAATACAGGAGAAGTTGAGGAATACGCTAATGAAGATACTGTGGTGTTGATTGTTTTTTATCCTCCATCTTTCTAATAAAGTTAAATCATTCATACAACATTTACATCCCATGACCAACCTTTAAAATACCAAAGACATCTACATAGCTCAATAAAGCAAGCACGTATTTATTTCGTGTCAGGCATAGCTTAGAGGTCTGCTGAACTCTCTTCTTTCCCTGGGGCTCCTGAGAAAAGTAGTATGGCAGTGATGCAGAAAAAGGATTACTAAATAATTTAGGAGTAAAGCAGTTTCTCTGCTCTATAGCACAGGTCCTCCAATGCATCTAGCAATGCACTTCTTTGCCCTGAATGTGTAAGCAGAGAAGTCTCTTACGTATCTTACACACGAGTGGTTCTCACCATGCAACCGGGGCTTAAGCTATGATAAACCTTAAATGATAATTATAGAGGAAGGGCAAGAAAGAGTAAATAGAGGAATTCAGTAATAAAAGTAGGGTGTTATTGGAATAATCACAGGCCTTGAAGGATCTAATAATTTTGCTCCTATCATGCAACAGATGTCATTTTCAAGGGAAGCCTTGAAGGGTTTACAGACTTTACAGAAGCAGAACACTTTGGGAATAAATCCAGGGCTAGGATGAGAGAAGCCAGTCCAGAGCATGCAAAGCCAGGCAGAAGAATGAGATGCATAAAATAGGGACAGGAAGAAAAAGAAGAGTGCTAAGCATGGCATATTACTAAAGATAAGTACATATGCCCATTCCTCAACTGAAGTGTTTATTCAATGAGTGAGTTACAAGACTTTAATTTATTTATGCAGTATGTCTGGCACCACAACTGGTTGTGGAACACCTAGTGGACATTTTAGATAATAACAGATTAATATCTGTACCTATTTTTTACTGCTTATCAGTACAGCCAAAAAGAACAAATCCCAAAATACCTGCAGGTTCAGAGGCACATGTAGGGGATGAGGTGTGCAATTTTCTGAGGGCAAGGATAAGAAGCTTTGAATTTCACCAAAGAAAGATAAAAGATGATTCAGTAAATAACTGTCCTTAAAACATACCACCAGTGCATGAAGTCAAGGGCTTTTTTCTCTTCTCCTTGGTGGACACTGCATTATTCTTAGTATGTATTTCCCCATGGCAACTTAACATCTACCTCATTCACTGTGATCATTACAGCATTCAATAGTCCTTGAAATTAATCTTTTCCACTGTTAAAGGATGTCTTAGAGAAGCTACAACAGATAGTAGAGCTGTATTTGCACTTTTAGCCAAAACCATTGGGCTTGTTTTTAACTGATGGTAAAAACTTTCTTTTCTGTTTTAATGGTCCGTACCATTAAGACAAAGACAGATGATAAAAATACAGACAACTGCACAATACAAAGACTAATTGAAAATGAACAGCAGATGAAGCTTACATGAGCTAATGGAAACAGAAGACTAACTCTGAGCCTGGATTTATGCCCACCTCCTTATCAACTGCAATGCTAAAAGTGCCTGTTGATGTGCACCACAAAACCAGTTGAAAACAGTAGAAAGGTGCTCTATTGCACTTCACCTATCTGGAGTTTCTGTTTCAAAATAACTTAATGTCTACACTGCTATTGAAAAGGTCAACATCTGGCTGGACACATGTCCAAATGCAGGGTGACTAAATCTGGTGTCTGTATCATACTTTAAGGCAGACTGGTAAATTTGATAGGTGTTTGTTATTGATAGCTTTGTACAGAGCCCTGATTATCTTCAGATAACTTATCTGTTAAGAGTGTGGGGAAAGGAAGCCATGATGAGTGAGGAGAAACATGGCATGGTTTCAGAGACCTGGAATAATCAAGAAACTGAAGTGAATGGGTGATGTCTGGATGGATCCTGCTGGACTAAGCACTTACTGACTCCAGTCACACCAGCAGCACTGTAAAATACATCTGTGACATCTGTATTCTGTTCTTCCCTTTGTACCCTACCTACCAATAAAACATTCAAACCAGAGTGGTTTATCTTTGAAGATCAACTGAGTTTCAGACCTCAGAGATGACACAAGGAGGGCTCAGTGGAGGCTCTGGGTCTACTGCACTGGCAACTTTTATTTCCTCTAGAAAACTGAGCACTTGCATAAAAAATGAGGGTTTCACTTATTTATTCTTATTTTCATAGTTAGTCAGAGGGGGAATCAGAGCCCAGCAAGAAAGAAGGATGATGGTAATGATGATATTGCTGGCAAGATGATGGTGCTACAGATTTATTTTTTCCTCTGTTAGTGTTTGCTCATAAGATGGCCCCACATCTAATCACCTTTGCTAGCCCTGCTAGCAGTGAGCTTTTGATGCTTATTAACAGCATACACTGTAATTCCAAAACCAGCATACATTACAGCATCGTGATGTTAAGGCTATGCCCCTACAGTGACTATATTATCTTTTCAAAAACTATGTATAGATCGAACATTAAACACTCTCCATTAAGTGCATGTCAGCTGTTACTCTATTACTTACATTACTTTATTACTTGACTTTGGTTGCTCCGTCCTACAGTCTGAAAACCTAGGGAAAACCTGAATAAGTCTTTTGCATTTAGCTAATTCAACATAAATATGTATACACACTTACCTGAAACATTGCAAGCCACTGCTGTCAGTAAAGGTCTAAAGGGCTTTTACAAAGATTTCCCTTTGATTTCTGCTTCAATTTATAGCATGAACACTGCTTGAAAGGCTCAATTGTTGCTTCAGTGTCCTGATGTCCCACCAAACAAAACTGAATTGATTGAAATACAGCCCATTGATGCTTTTGTATCACTATAGAAGCTGATGGCAACCTTCCACCTCTTCTGCTGAATGGCGTAATTGGCCTACCAGAGCGGATTTGGGATTTTAACACATTCCCTGTTTGGCTGAGCTAACCAATTATTCTGCAGTTGCTATCAAGGCTGCAGACTTTTCTTCATTGGGGTCATTAAGCTTGTCAAAACTAATTTGTCACCACAACTGCTGACCCTCATTGCCTCTGACAGCAGCACAAGTGTCAAACTAAACAGGAGTTTGCATTACAAGAAAGTAAATGACTGATCAGAGCCCACCAAGCGTCCTGACCGTATGCCACAGCCTGGCCTTCTGACCCCATGAGAGGTGGAAACAGTACCAGCTAAATGACATGGGGTCACCAAATAACACTACTAATCATTTTGTAGAATAAGTAAAAAAAAGTCTGAAACAGCTAAAGTGAAAGAACAGTCAAAGGTGGTATGTAACCTGCAATGATGATGATAAAGTTTTGGGTTGTTTCCTTTTTAATTAAAAAGAGACTATGAAAGTCACTTACTCTGAAACCAAATTCTATGCAAGAAGTTACCAGCTGACTCAGACTGCATTTTTGGAAAGCTGCTCAGACACAGTAGCTGGCAGTGGGGAACTTTGAGCCCAATCCAGCAGATCATTACTGTGTAATCCTCTGTGTATTCTTGACCACTGCAGTGACATCTGAATCAGGCCATAATACTAATACTAGCCACAAAATACTTAGTATCAGTCCACACTTACTACAGTGGTGTAAAATTTGTCCCAGAAACATCTACATACACCTAGAATTTGCTCCACTGAAGGTACAGGATAGAAGAGTCTTGTAATGGAGTTAATCCCTTCTAATTATCCCTATCACTAAATAGTTTTGGTGACAAATAATTCATAACCTGATTTTAATCTTTCCCTCACTGTTGCAATTATATTCAGTTTAATGGGGTAACTTGGAATCGGCACCATATCTTCAGTTGCTATAGGGCATTTGACAGGAGAATAAATTTGCAAAAATAAGGGAAAACTTTCAGAGGAACACTCTCTCTCGGCACATTCCTCACCATTCTGGAAGGTTCTAGGAGGGCCTTTATCCCCAATACTGTTAGAGGTCCTACTTGGTTCAATTAAGATGACTTGTACTGCCATTAGCTCATCCCATGAATAAATCTTTGCAGTGTCAGGACCTTCACTTTTATGCTACTCTGCAGTACAAGAAACGTTCTGTAAACACAGTGACAGCAAGAAGTGTTTGGTTTTCTCCCCAGAAGCCTTCAAATGCCATCAACTTTTCTCTGTGCTTTCTGTAAAGCAGTATTTTTCTAAGTCTTTGGAAAGATACCTCTTTAATGAAAACAGGCAGAGGCAATACACCTCACCAAACAGGATCCAGTCTTAAGAGGCAGTGACTGCTCTTGGTTTTTTTTCTATGTGAATGTCATGGTTTAAACCCAGCCAGTAACAAAGCACCATGCAGCTGCTCCCTCACTCCTCCCCTGCAGTGGCGGGGTGGGGGGGCATGGGGGAGAAGAAAATACAAAGAAACGCTCGTGGGTCTAGACAAGGACAGGGAGGGATCACTCACCACTTATGTTCACAGGCAAAAGACAGACTCAACTTGGGGAAGAAACACAATCAATTTACTTTACTACCAATTAAATCAAAACAAGGATAATGAGAAGTAAAACTCAAATCTTAAAACGCCTTCCCCCCACCCCTCCCTCCTTCCTGGCTCAACTCCACTCCTGATTTTCTCTACCTCCTCCCCCTAGCAGCACAGGGGGACAGGGAATGGGGCTTGGGGTCAGTTCATCACACTTTGTCTCTGTTGCTCCTTCCTCCTCAGGAGGAACTCCTCACTCTTCCCCTTCTCCACCGTGGAGCCCCTCCCACGGGCTGCAGTCCTTCATGAACTTCTCCAGCATGGGTCCTTTCCATGGGCTGCAGTTCTTCAGGCACAGACTGCTCCAGGATGGGCTTTCCCATGGAGTCATGGCCATCTACCTGCTCCGGCGTGGGCTCCTTTAGGGGCTGCGGGTGGGCATCTGCTCCCCCACTCCCCTCCATGGGCTGGGGGGACACAGCCTGCCGTCTCACCATGGGCTGCAGGGGCATCCCTTCCTCTGGTGCACCTCCTCCCCTTCCTCCTGCACTGACCTTGGTATCTGCATAGGGGTTTCTCTTACATCGCACTCCCCTCCCCACTGCAGCTTCCCCTTCTCAAATCTATTCTCCCAGAGGCACTACCACCATCATTGATGGGCTCAGCCTTGGCCAGAGGCAAATCCGACTTGGAGCTGGGGAGGCTTCTAGCAGCTTCTCACAGGACCCACCCCTGCAGCACCTCCACTGCTACCAAAAACCCCACCACATGAACCCAAAACAGTGAATTACACTTATTTAAACAAGGCTGAGTGACTTAGGGTTCATCAGAAATGTAATGACTTTGAACGCCACTGTTTCCATTTAAGGAAGGAAAACTAAAGAAGGAAGAGGAAAAGAGACAAGGAGAAAGAAATGGAGAGTAGTGCTGCACAGGATGCCAGGATTTTGTTGAGTCCTAATGATGTCATTCAGTATTTAATCTCTTGTGACAAGAAGGCTTTTTTCTCTCCTTTCAGCAAGAAAGCAAATTCAACATTAACAAAGCCCTGTATTTGAAGCCAAGACTGGATGTGAATCTTAAGTTGTTCCTAGCCTTCTCTATCCCTTCCCCCTGGACTTAGAGAGTAGCCACAACTAAAAAAATATGCGTAAAAAGCCACATAATAATTTTGTGCTTGTTTTTAATTTATATTTGGGATAGGGTCTTACAAAAAGGCTATTATATTCATTGGCAGAAAAACAAATAATGGCAATGGTCATTGTGGTATGAATAATTGGGGAACTGCCAAATATTGCAACTTGCCAAGCATCACAAACAAAAGCTTTTAAAAATATGCACATTCTTTGACCAGCATATTTTGTTCTTAAAACAGGCATGGGTGAATCAATCAGAATAGGGGAAAGGGAAAGTAAGAGAAGAGAAGGAAATGGGTATGACAGTCTTTATATTCCCTAACTACTCATCACTTCTGGAGGGACACACTCCTCATTTAAAACAAATTGCATTATTTCTTGATGCTTTTATTTCATGGAACAGCATTGACATTAAGAGTTTGTATAGGTAGAGAAAGGGGAAAGATTTTTTTGTTTTGTTTTGTTTTACTTAATGGTTGGCATCCACAGGCAGCCTGATAAACTATTGCTCTCGTGTGATGTACATAAAAATTTTACAGAGTCAATATGTTTGGATGTGTCCAGTAAACACTCCAAAACCGTATTCCCAGTTTACATCAGTGAAGCTTAATTCTGAATTTTTTAATGATTGTCCAGTAGCAGCCTAAAGCAGACAAAGTTCAATGCAAAAATAATGGCTAAGAAGTGCATATGAACTGTTCCACAAAGCTTCCAAGTCAGGAAAGCAGCTTCTTAAGCTGTAAAGCAGATTTTTTATTTTTTTTTTAAGGATTCCCATAGAAAGGAATGGAAAAAGAAAACAATTAGTATAGTTTTTATCCTCTGTAAAATAAAGAACTATATCCACTAAACGCAGATTCTTATCATATGAAGTGTAATTTACCTTATGTCATCAAGAGGTGTCAGGGACTGACAATAGGTGTCAGAGACAAAGAAGAGGAAAAGATGCACCATGCAAAAGATGCAGAATAGACCACCTACATGCCAATAATCCTCAGTCATCTTCCTGTAACTCCCTTAATGTGCCCAGAACACATAACTGCTCCAGGATGCAACAGGAAGGAATCACAGTTGTTCAGATTACTGTAGCAATTTTAACCAGAAATCTGGGACCCATGACTCCTGAAGGCACAGAGAGAGAAGGCCAGCAGCAATGAAAATACTGCATTTTGACAGTAGCTTTTCAGACCAGTCATTTGTCCCAGAACTAGACTTACAAGTTAAGTCTCAAGGTCAAGTTGCCATTACCTAACTAACATTCTGCAATGTAAAAACACTCTTGTTTCCTGTTTGTATGGGGATAAACAAAATTTTTCAGTTTTAATCTTACAGATTCCTACAAATCCATCCCCTTACTTGGTAAGTGGATCTGGCTACTACAGGAAATCCACGCTTTATAAATGTCAGAATGGCCAGAAGCGGACTACAAATGCAGAGTTGTGAAAGACAGTGCAGTACAGCTACGCATAAGGACTGGGAGTTAGGTTTTAAATTATTATTTCTAGTCAAGTTTCAATCCATCTCTATTCAGTCTGAACATTCCAGTAGTCACCATACTTTAGTACAAAGATTTATAAAAAGCTGATTTCAAAGTGACATGCATGAGTAACTAGGGAAAACAAACTTTTATCTGGATATTCCTAAATGTTCGTGCTGTCCATACAAGAACATAAATACTTTTAAGTAATAAAACACAGCTTGTGTACTCAGTCAGAATCATATTAAAAAGACTTAGAGAAAATGGCTCAATGAAAAAGCTTAGGATCAGTATGCAGACATGAGTTAAGAGTTGTGAGTCACTGCTGTTCTCTTTTATGCAGAGAATTTCGCCAGTGAGCAATTAATGTGATTAAGATAAAAAAAATACCTATAAAAGAAGAGGCATTTTGCATTCATTTTAATTAAATATAAATATTTACACAAGTGCAGGAACAATGAGAATCAAACCTGAAAAGTACATAAGAAATACTACCTAATATTCTATATTACAAAATACACCTGAGACTATAATGTGCTATAGGAATGTGTTGTTCTATGAATATAGAAAACCAAGGATGCATTTACAAGCTATTCTATACTTAGTTCTAGCTATATAAGAAAAACTACATCAAAACCTGTTTTTTTTAGAATTATCAAATCATTTAGTAGTGATCTGCCCTGAAAAATGGTTAAAGATCTTGGTGAAAAAGTTGTCATTAAAGAGACATTGTTTGCACCTTCAAGCACACAAGCACAAACCAGCAGGCTATAACGTTGAATCAAAAGTATAATTTCCCAGTTAATTTAACCTGGTGATTTTAGTATTCAAATGTTCTCACTTGATTGACATATATGCATGAATTCAGTGAGATGAGGTGGCTGATGTGTACTGGTGCCAGCCAATGAAGACTCCAACTTTAACTGCATGGTGCTGCCTAACAGTTTGCTAATTATTCCACCAACACTGCTGGTGGATGTGATGATGTTACAGGCAAAGTCAGGCAGGTTAGTTTATATCATTAGTATTTCAGCAAGATGTCTTAACACATGCACATGATTAGGGAAAACCTATGCTATTAGATGACTCCCAAAGTCAGCAAAACATAGGGAGAGTAAGTGCCAGCAAAATGCAACTACTGGGGAAAGCTTTGTTTTCTGCCATACCACTGTCCACAAAACATAGTATTTCTATGGAAAACAGTATTTCTATGGAATTTCTGGACTTTTTTCAGTGGTATTTATGTTTTGTACTATATTCCTAAGGAATACAAGTTCCTTCCTCAGTATTTTGTAGTCACATGTTTTTCAATAATTTGTCAGCTGATAACATCAGCGGAGCTGTCTCAAGCAAATGACACGGTCAGAATAACTATTCATCAGCTTTTTGTGGGTGTGAATTTACAGTTTCATCCACAGGCAACAGAATTTGACAGGTTTCTTTCTACAGATGATAAAAAACAAAAGGAGCAAAAATGAGCAAAGATGAGAAACCTGCAAATGTCACTTTCAGGGAACTGTAAAATTCGTCCTCAGATTCCAGTGCAAGTTATTAAGCTTTCACTCTTCAAAATACAAAGTAGAATTTTTGGGAAAAAAAAAAAGTCAGCAGAGAAACTTCATCTCACTCAAGGCTGGAACCTGGCAGTGAAACATCTCCCCTAATCCTCCTAGCTAGCCACAGTGATAGTTCTAGGTTTGTGTGTTTCTGCTGTGTAAACAGTGATAGTTCACCCGCATGTAAGTTTGTATGACTTAACAAAGTTTTGTGTCAAAGCTAAGTTAAACTTTTCACTCATTATTGGCTTGGTTGTGTTCTGTGCCTTGCTATCATAGGAAACAATTCCATATTGAGTTATACAAATAATGTATGCAAACAACTTAGTTGGTTCCTGCCAGCTGCAAATTTTGAGCACTTGACAGCAAGAGCTTTATCACCAATTTTGCCAGTAGCAAACCGAGCTATGGCATAGCACAGTTACCAGACGTTGCTTACCATTTTGACTACGCAACTTGAAAAATCTCCCAGACAGCTCTTCAGAGATATTTATGACCTGTTTCCCCTCAGACACAAGCATCCTGGAGTTTTGAAAAGCAGGTCTTCAGCATTTAAAGTTGGGCACAAACAAGGATGATGTACTCCAATTTAGGAGTTCTTTGAATATTTCTGCTTATGGGACATACTAGTTTCACAACGTAATTTCTCCACAGAGCAGTGGAAGAAGTGAAAGGTTGGATATCCAGGCCACAATGAAGGCCTGTGATTTCACTAGGGTTAGGATTCCACGCCAGTCTTCCCGTTCAGCCCAATAACCACAGTGCCCACTGATCTCTGCTGTTCCAGTACTCCTCCCTCCCTAAAGTTAACAGTGCACATGGTAGACTAATACACTTTTAACTGGTATAAACAGAAATTAATTTACTAATATTATTTTTATTGGTTTTCCAATTGTGTCTTACAGTATATCCATGTCTCATTATTTTCCACTTTAATTGTATTAAATTCCACTTTAATTTTAAAATTGTTTTGGTAGTGATTAATGTGATTAAGATTTATCAGACTGCCACCACCTATTGAAATTCTATGCTTTTACCACAGGTTTTGTGTTTCATAATTAGCCCTTCCCTCTCTTGCTTTCTGTAGCAGCCAGCAAGCCAACTTTAATTTTGGTTTTCTTCTACTTTAAATGCAAGGAGAATACTGTTAAGCTAACTTGAAAACATTTGTAATTTTGGCTTTCAGTAAGAGGTTAAACACAACCATTGCTCTGGCACTAAAGTTCAGAGCAGAAATAAACAAGTAAACAAGATCACAAAGCAGGTTGGAAGAAGGGAAGAAAGAGAAACAAACGTGCTACCGCAATCTGAATCAGGGCTTCCTGGCATATATTTTGTCCACCTGTGATGGAGGACAAAACCATGGTTCCTCATGAAAAATATGCAGGACATGTATCAGAACAATGTAAATTTGTTTTCTTACTCAATTTTGTAAAATTAAAACTATTCTGTAATGTTTTTAAAGGGGGCCATTAACCATTAGCTGATTATCACAACAGAGTTAAGTATCATGCCTGTGAACAAAATTGATAATGCAGTGAAAACATACTGATATTCAAGAAAATGACAGCTGGGTCATAATTTTGATTTTTTTATCATCCATAGCCTGATACTTGGATGATAGACTAAATCACATGATTTGATAAAACGTACATAAGGCACACGCCTTTCTAAATCCTCCATTTTTATCACTTTATCACAAAGTTATTCTTCTTCATCAAGCAACTTGGACTTGATAATCATTATTCTAATCAGCTTGGTATATGTGTTCTCTATAAAGGTATTAGTAGGTTGATGTAACTTAAGGTCGCCGTCAGTTGTATATTGAATACTGTAGCAATGTAAGTATCAATTATATTTCCATGACTGTGTGATTACACCATAGCTAAGCATGCTTCCTTAGTGAACAATTTTTTGTTATTGTTGTTTAACACTACTTGCAGTAAAAAAAAGAAGAAAAAAAAATTACCTCAGCTCTGTAATGAAGACCTGTCCACAACTGAAATCATTCATGCCTCTTGAATTTACAAACACCAGATTGCAATGCTGAAGTCAAACATAATATGCAAAATTCCTAGGTCAACACAACCAAATGAGAGGTCTTAAGCTCCCTGACTGGTATCTTCTAAAGCTTTGGCATGTTGGTATATGTAAGTACATAGAAGCCAGTAGCAGAACCTTCTTCAAACAGCTTACTCTTTGGAAATGAAGATGACGCACAGCTACAAGTGTTCTGATAACAGAACAGTAGGGAAGAGAGAAAAGATGCAAGTATTGCTGACTTCTCAGGAACTTTGTAATTTTAGAAGTAGTTCTTATTTATATTCCGAAGCTAGAAAGAAAACCATTGACATTTTCCACATTCAGTCTTCAAATATTTATTAGTAACAAGAGACTATGCTTGCTGTAAAGGTTACATAATGTAATAACTAAGCCTTATGTTATAATTGTGATTGTCTCTAATTAGAATTGTATTTCTTTTGAAAATGTATGTCCTAATCTTCTCTACAGTTTGTTTGAAAGTATAAAATTTTATGAGTTTGACTACAAGTCAAGAACAGATTTGGAAAAACTAATTACTAGTGCTTAAGTAGTCTAAAATAATACTAGGGTTTTTTTGTTAATCTTCATTATTTAGGAATTCAGTCCTTCTCATTATGTAAATAACAAAAAATGTTGCTGCTATACTCAACAGAAACTGCTAGGTTTTCTTTGATTCACCTTTTACCATTAATGAGGGCTGCCTTTGACACACAGTGAATTTCAAAGGAATACCATTCTAGTGAAAACTCCTACTTAATAGCTACTGTTGATGCAGCTGATGCACTTAGTGAAAAATGGTCTTTCTTTTATTACTAGCAGACAGATTTGGCTTATGCTACTCTCACAAAGTCAATCAGCATTGTTGTGAAAAACTTTTTTTCAGCAGTGGGGAGGTCTGAAAGTTCACAGAGGAATTTAGAACAGGATTGTTATAAGGCTTAAAAGAACAAGTCAGAATTTTTTTCATATATGGGAAGCTAGAGCACAGACTGCAGGTCAACGAGTTCTTAGAATCTCAGTTTACAGGACTTTAATGTCCAATGTAAAAAAACCCCAAGAACATAATACCAAAAGAATCTAATTTACTGAAACAATTTCACCTTCCCTAGGGTAAATTAATTGCAGTCTCTTTACTTGAAAATAAAGTGTGTATTTTTCCAGCCTTTTCAATGTGAAAAGACAGCTGGAAAATCAAGACTAAAACAAGCAACATCAACTTTTCAAAAACAGGGTTACAATAACTTATAAATATTTTGTTTTCCTCCATTTACATTGTGTAAGAAATGAAAGCATAAAGACTCAGAAAAATTTTCTAATTATGGCATTTTAGACCATAGACCTGGATTGCAAATCATTGTTTTCTCTCTCTAATGAGAAGGCAATGGAGTATTTCTATTTACTTGAGACTCCCACTAACAGGAAAGGGTCATGCACTCTTGATCAGGTATATTTTAGCTAATAAAATCACTACCTTAAGGATGAATCTACACAGAAAAAAATACAGCACTTTGTGTACAAAACTGGGCTATATATCAACAAGATAGTGCTGCTGATGGAAGACATGTAGTGTTGTCTTTCTAAATAATACTCAGTTTTCCTTACTGCAACATCTCCTTTCTTATGACAGAAAGAATTGAGGTGAACCTTCTGAGCCTTCAAAGGACAAAGAGCAGATGCCCAAAACCGAGAGGGGACAACAACTTATCAGCTGATAACGAGAAAGACCATGATCATAAACCAGAATGGAAGGAGGCTGATATCATCACCATTTTCCCACCTGTTGCAGAAAAAGCCCATCATGAGGCAGGAAACCTCCTCCCAGGCTAGACAGGGTGCTTGCAGCCACATTAACAATATTTTTTAGGAATAAAAAGCTTCATGATCTGGATGCTTTGTATTTTCCATGAGTGACTACAAGCTTGGCATTGCTGAAAACTTCATACATTGAACATACATCTCAAGAAAGTTTACAGCATCTGTGGAAGCTTAGCAGCCCCATGAAACAAACAAGCCCACAGCTTTCTGTAGGTTTTAAGCCTTCTTTTTGCAGCTATGGGAATCAGGAGCTGAGACAGCTCACCACCACCACCACACCTTTGGCAGGGAAAAATGGTGCACAACATCAGGATGCCCATGACTAACCTCCATCTATTGGCTCCACATTGCGATGCTGCTGCCTACACACTGGCAGCAAAGGATGCTTTTGTAAACAGCTCAGCTGTTGGAGAGTCTAACACAAACAGAACGGAGGTGCTAATAGCCCTGCTCTTTGCTGTGAGTACTACATTCAGTTACTTCACTGTTTCACTGCTCAGAGAAATTTCCCTTCCTTTATCAGAAATTATGGACTACTTATTTGTTTCATTTAAAACTATTAAAACCTAAGGACATAGAAATCTTGGTAAACTCATACTAACAGTTGCTATTTTTGAAATTATCAAAATTACTCTCACAATGAAGAATTTGATACTTGGGCACTGTATCTGAACAGTAATTACACATACTAAATCACAGAGTTGAAGATGCAAATTCCTAGATAATTATCATTAGTCAAATGTCAACAATACATGTGAATAATTGAAGGCTCAAAATGATAGACAGTTTTATTCAGAAAACATAGACTAAACCCCTAGAAAATTCAGAGTTAAGGTCAGAACTAGCAAAATAACTTGAATCAGATACAAATAAGAGCAGAATTTGCTGAACATGAGCTCACATAACTAAATGTCTCAGAAATTTAAAAAATTTACAAATGTGCTGAGAGGCACACTCTCCCATTCAAATGACAAAGAAATATTTAGGAAACACATAAGATGTCACAGAGTTCTCTGGGGAATAACAGTGAATGGCAAGAGATCCTCCTTCACTGTCTAGGCTCTTCTAGGAGCTTCATAGATATATGGGTCTGTGAGATAAATCTCTGTGATCTTTGAATGCATGGAGCTAAACTGAAGTCAGTCTAGCCTATTCCTCAAGAACATTACTATGCAAAGTTTCTTCAAGGTATCAGTTATGTAAAAGAACATAATCTTGGCCCTCATGTGCTCTTGCAAGCTAAATGCTTGAAGTTTATAACAAGATGCTTGCAGTACAATACAGTTTTGACTTCTAGCATATATTACGCATGTAAGCCTAGGGAAATGAATAGGGACATCTTATTCAACGGCAGTTTAACTCTAACCTCAGCCATCAGTGAAAAATGAGGGTCAATTGTTTTAACAGGATAGAATATCTGTGCTGTTTAGACCCGTGATCATAACATGATTTGTATTTGATATCAGAAAATAGAAGCGTTCTGTAAAAGACTGCTGCATGTGTGCGTCAGTTCAAGAAGAAATATTTCTTAATTCATGTTCTGTAATCAAGTCTATTGAAAATGGGCTCATGGAAAAAGTACTGCTAACCCTATCTTCTGTCTGAATCGGTACAGACTGTCTGGCTCTGTTGTTCTCCTGTTTCTTGCTTGCTTTCTTTCAGAATTTTATTCTTGCTTCCCTGTAACTGGCTTCCAGCAAATCAGCTAATTAAATACCACACTGGTGACAGTGAATTACAATGAGTACTATGTGATTACTCTGTGGACTCTCGCCAGCCTCCTAGCACAGCCAACAGACAAGTTCTGCGCTGTTCAGCGGAAGCAAATTCATTGTGTTTCTGCATATACTGCTTATTGACCCTGTAAAAGATGGGTTGGCATTATACTACATGCTGTACGAACAGGGTAGCTAATTGTCCCTGCAAGTACTTGCAATAAAGAAAATAAGCAATAGAGGAAAGGGTATGGCATATGGAATGAAAAATACCATTGTTGCAAAGATGTCAATGTCATGATTTTTATTTAATGAAAAAGCTTCAGTGAGGGGATAAACTAAAGAGAAAAGTGAAGGGAGGGGGCGAAGAATGTAAAGGATCGACAATGGAGGTAAAAAGGGGGAGACTGGAGGAAACTTGATTTATGCAGAGCAAAGAAAACTCAGGGAAAATTTTCTGTGAAAAGAGTCTCTTTTTTAGCTGTTTCAGCAGATGTTTCTATCAGGTTGAGTATTTGAAGGCAACTTTTTCCTGAACTAGATTTGTTTAAATTGTTTTCTAAACTGGATTTGGAGAAAAGCTGCTATGTAACTTTGAGTCCCCAAAGGGGTGATATATATCTACTGCTGGAGTTGGGTTTAGATGACAAAACTGATGCAAAGACAACGCTGCTTGAGCCATGGTTTATTCCCGACTGTCAACACTGAGGTGGAAGACCTGGAAAAGATTTACCTGAAGACCCTGCAGCCCTCTGATACCAGATTTCTAAGTTCCAAACCCTGGGAGGTGTTCACATCCAAGGACTTACACAAAGTATCATCACAGATACACCCAGCCAGACACCATGCCTAGTTTTTAGGGGTGACCTAGTGTACAGCAGTACTGTTTGAGAGCACTTCTGTGAATCTTTAAACCAGCAGGAAAACAGGAATTTAAGGAAACAGGATAATCAAGACAAGAAAAACTCTCAATTTCTTGGTCAGGTTCCTGGGAATATTTATGAAGCTTAATAAACCAAACAAATAAACAAAACCTACTATAGTTAGGGATAAATTATCCTCAAGTTTCTAATAAATTGATATATCGTCTTCCAAAGAATCAGTGTTAAAGTCCCATGTATGTTATTATACTCCAAAAGCATAATACTTAGATAGATACTCTCTATGCCATTACCAGGGGCATATGTGTGAGCAGGGAACAACAACAGCTTTAAAATTCACAAACAAGAATCCTTGCAGTCAGAAAGCAAACAGTGCCCTTTCCAGGGCTCCACTTTTAACACTTCTGACTATGATCTAGATACAAGTCATTTTGGAGCTGAAAAAATGAGACTGTAATCCTTAAAATTCTTTCTTTTTCTTTGCAATGCAACTAAACAATATCCCTCTGATTTGTTCCTTGGAATGGAAATACGTAACTTTGAACAGCTTCTCTAAATAAATACCTGAAGAGTTACAGGACAAATTTTTTTTACTTGCTCCGTTCACGAGCATTTTGTTACATAGATGCTATATCACCCTTGCAATTACTGTTTAAAAAGAACTCCCACACTCATGAACAGACAAAATTAGTGCTCTTAACAGTATTCCTGCCATTGAACGCTCACTCATTCCTTAACTCGTTCCTTATTGTGATTCTTGTAATTTTAAAACCAACTTGCTAAGTTGCAGTTTTTCTTTCTTCTAATATATTGCACATGAAAACAACAGGTTTATTAACACCGTGCTGTCCAAAGTATACAACTGCTAGCAAAAGCAATTTATCATGCAGACCTTATCATTTCACAGTAATATTATCACTGTAAATTCTCCAAAATCATTTTTTTTACTATGTTCTGGATAAACCTGGTATAAAGATAAGTGTTATTGTTATATGTCAGTTTCATATGTCAGTACTGAGTTCTTTGAGGAAAGAAAAGTGTTTTGTTACTCTTTGGTCAGGATATATAGACTCCTTGAGTGACTAAATACATCTAGCTTCTGCAGTCATGCATAGTAAAAACAGCTTCACAGACCTGCCGTGTTACTTCCTGTGTCATTAGTATGGTAGCATAAGGAGTTCATACATCATGGATGCTTCTTCATTTTAACAGAATTCAGAGTATAACTGAGACAGAGAGAAAGAGAAACACTGTTTTTATTTTTGGCATATTTGTGAAACACTCGTGGAAAAAGAGGGTCAATATAAACCCAGCTTAGGGTGCAAACAGTCCACATAAATGGAGTACTGTCTTCATGGATGGAAAAAGTCAGTGACACAGGTCTAACTTTGGTACAAACATCCTACATTTGGACATTGTGATTTAGCAGAATCAGCCCTGGAATGATTACAAGAACAGACTCCACATTTAGTCATTCTCAAAATACCATGTGTGAGAACAGCTTTCCATTTGGTATCCACCAAGGATCAGCTTTTAAACATTTCAGGAGTTTTGTTCCAGTACCCTGCTGTTCTAAATCAGTGATACTGGGCTCATGTAAAAACCTGAATCTTTATTTCAACTGCAGTACAACTGGTTTGGGGGTTTTTTTTAAAGATTTTCTGAATTGTCCTCTGTGAGTTCGTTACTACTTTACAGAATAGCACTCTTTAATTCCTTTGTTTTGTTGCAGAACTATTGTATTTACTTGCTAATGCAGAGACAGAAAAGAACATGACATTACAAAATGCACTCTTTCCCGTGATTTGTTCTGCCTCTAACAGCATGTGGTAAGACTACTGTGAATATTAATACAACTGCATAAATAACAAAATAAGCATGTTTACTATAGTATCTGGATGGATAAAAAAAAGAAAAAGAAGGAAAGGCTAGCATATGAATTACAGCCCACTTCCATCTCAATCTGCCATTTGTTCTTGCAGTGAAATGTTTAAACCTTTGCAAGCTGACATGTCCTTTAACACTAATAGGTTTATTGCCGCCTTCTTTTTCAGAGTCCCTTTACAGAATAAAGACGACCTTTTCTTTTGTCCCTGTGGGCCTCTCCTTCTACTCATGGTACAAACCTGATTCAGGAAATAATAAAAACATAAATCATATAAAAGCTCCAAGCAGCTGAGGAATTTTTTTTTTCTGCAAGACTTTGCTGATGGTACATTATATGCATAAGTTTGAAGTACTGTAGGCATCAGATTTGTATTCGCAATACCATTACCATCCCAAGAATCTCTCCAGTTGCTACCCAAAGCATAGCTAAGAATGCTTTAGTCCAAACACTAACCTGCTTCAGTGCCATCAGCTGAAATGCATGGCTTTTCCTTCTAACTCCTATGCTAGGGGTGCCCTTGTGTTTCATATTTTTAATGTCTATAAAATTAAAAAATACCAACTGCACTCTTCAGCTTAATTTTGTTCATGCTACAAATACACAAACAAACATTTTATTCATCATAAAAAAGAAAAGAGAAAAACTAAGGGTAAGATTTCTAAAATGACGTGAGGTCTAGTCTCTTAGGTTAAAAGATTAAATTGGTTTGCAACGGCAAAACATACATATGTGACTCTGTGCTTAAAAGTAAAAACTTTTTCAATTAGGAGCATAATTTGTATTCTAAAGTGAATAATGCAACAAATCTCTGTAGTTTATCCTAGTGCTAAATATCCGCTGTAATATCTCAGCCTAGAATTATAATTTCATACAATTTTGTCATCATTCTGTTTTAAATTCTATAGCTTGTATTTAGCTTATAAATCTGAGGAAAATTATTTAATGGGAAAAGGGAGCAATTCTTCATGGCCTTGTAATAATTTAAGCAGGAGACATTAGAATAGCTATAGTGCTAAAGACAAGTGTCCAGATTGAGCACAGAAGTATGGGATATGGAGTGAACCGCACAGCACAAAAATTTATTGCCCATACAGGCAGACACTAGAGTGCTTTCGTAAATAAGTGTCCTCATTTGCCAAGATGTTCCATTCAGGTGTTTGGTGGTGGGCTTTTTTTTTTCCCCATCACCTCCTCTCAGCACTTCAGGTATTACTTCAAGCGCCTGTGACCACCATACTTTCCCCTCCTACCTACCCTCTTCAGGCCTTCCTACAACTCTAGCTCCCTTGCACGATCTGGCCCTCACCATTGATGGGACAAGTGGCAACCTGTGGCATAACAAGGTTGGAATAAAGTGCACTGACTGGACAGGGTGTCTCCACCAGTCTGAATGGATGCCTTATAACTGCCTTTCCCTTGACAGAAGTAATAATGTCCTAATGTAATAATGCTCCTAATGTATCCAGACACTAGTTTTCATACATGCTACAGGAACTTCAAATGTGCTTCTGGACAGACCCTGCCCTCCCTGGTCCTTCTCTGGATGGACAGAAACTGCAATAGAGAAGCTTTTCTTCGACTGAAGAGGAGAACGAAAGGAAAAAAAACCAAATTGACAGTGAGGATCAGAAGTTCAGTCTACTTGCAGATTCATGAAACCGTTTCATATATGTATGAGAAATTTCACTTTGTATATGTACAAGATCTATCTGTTCTCCTATATTTAGGCTGCATACATCTTAAAACCATTTTGATTATCTGCAGTCTATAGATCTTTATCCTATGTATGAAGCCCAGACAATTATGAACTGAAACAGTCATTCTTTTTATAGAGCTATCCAACTGTGGTTTAAAATCTCTGCATTTCTTGGAAGCTACAATGCTCATTGGTAAAATATTTCATCACATCTTTATCCTCATAGTCACATTAATGACTCATTTAAGGTTAGCTTCCATAAGTTCAGCTTACCTAAATGAGGTTTTTCTTTGTCAGCTAAATTTTGCTTGCTGAGTAATGCCAAATATTTATTTGTACGGATAACTGCAGGATGTGATCTTGCAACATTTTACTATTCTTTCTAGCCATGTTCTTTCAGTCTCCTTTCTCACTGTGAAGAAGTCACATGTACTGCCTCATTCTCTCCACTGCAAGACATGTTTTCAGAAATGTGTACAGTATTTCACAAACATTTTCCTTCATGCCATATTCAAGCTCTGCCTCATGGTAATGAGTGGCACATTATATTTTTTCAGCCAGGGTTGGCCTGGAAAATCTACTTTTAGTAGTGTACCCTTTTCAGGGGATGACAGAACAGATGACAGAAGAAGTATGGAAGGTGCCTACAGAAAGCATTTAGTTCATGTCCCTACCAGAGAACATGAACTTGCAGCTTGCACTGAAAGTATTGCTGACTGGCATTTAGCTATTTTTCTCAAAGGCCTCCAGATCTACTATTGCATAGCTTCTGCTGGCAATGTAGTGCAGAAACACACTGCAATACTGCTCTTACTGATACTAGGTTTTCCTAACAATCTCCCTTCCTGAAAAGAAGTCTCTATATCCATGAGGCACAGAACAAGATCAGATCGATCATTTTCAATAACATTTTATGCACTTGAAGAATTTATACGTGCTTCCCACTCTTCTTCAGTCCTCCCTTCCTTAGCTAAAGCTAACACAGCCCTTGCCTGTTGTCTAGGTCATGTTTTCTGAATCTCTGATCATTCACACTGGTGTTCCTGGACTCCAGGTGTGATGCTTTTCAACTGGTCCTTGTCTACTTGAATTAAAGTGTTAAACTGGACCAAGAATAAGCTAAGGATGGTATTCCACGTCATACAGACCATACTTCTACCTGTAAGTTGCTGTGTCCTAGAAGTATCATTTGAAGCAGAACAGCATTATTTAATAATATTCAGGTTGAGGACCATTACTGTATTCTTCCCCCACCCCCTGAAAATCTGTTACATGGTTAAATGTTACTGGGCCCCTACAAGGTTCATTATTCCTGCCTAATTACAATCCCCTATATTTATTCTTACTGAATACCAATAGAAAAAAAAAAAAAATCAAGACAAGTTTGTATTCTGATCCTAATTCTTCAAGATACACACAGTCTTCCAGCTTCATGTGCAAATTGAATAAACATGTCAGACTGCTAAGCAAACTACTGACTAGACATGACAGATCACTGTGAAACCCCACTCAAGATATATCCCTCTCTCTGACATAAATCATTGGGGTTTGCTGACAGGCTACCTCTGGCAGGATTACTCAGCCTGTTTGGCATTCACTCTTTGGCAGTTCTATGATTACATTTCTCCAATGTTTATAACATGTATCACATGCAAGCATCAAAAGCTTTCATAAAGAACAGTCACAGCACCTATGAACTCATAACTGTCCTCTCGTAAGTGGTACTGGGTTTAGGGGAAAAAAAAACCCCAAAGAAGCACAACAAACAATCGCTCTTTAGAATGAAGCTGAGCCTTTAATAATAGAGCAGATATTTGAGAACAAGGATGATGTCATGGACATGTCTTTTCTCAGTTGAGAGAATCCAAATTATTTCTTCAGCTGTCTGACTGCAGTCCTTATTTGCACACACTGACTCACAGATAGAGGAATTTGTGGAGGGAGGAATCACTTGAATCATGCAGTCTGACTCGGCATCATCCATAGAGCTACTCACTGTATTTTCCTGAAGTCTCAGCTCAAACGTATGTACATGTCTGTAGTGATAACCTCTGCTGCCCCCTTGTCTGTCTAGCCTGCTACCACATCATTCATGCCATCAGGATTTTTTTCCTACCTCAACATCTAATGCCTGAGTAAACACAGAGTGACCAAGTATGAGTCAAGTTCTCTAAACCTATTTTCACTTGGTGTGAAAGCATACTTATCCAGTGTCAAATTACTATTTTTGGACCCCATACATTTTCACCAAGTTTCTTTTTGTTTTTAAGAAAGAATTTTTAAAATTAAAAACTCAGATGCTTAACACCCACTGGAAATACCAAACACCATGTACTGAGGAGACTTAGTCAAGGAAAACCTTCTGTGGACAGCAAAATGTCACTTGATTGGCCAACTAAGCTTTCTATGGTAAATATGTCCATGTCTATTCTCACTGACAGGACCTTACAACAGTATGTGAGACTGGAATGGATGCCCCTAGTATGTTCCAGCATAACTGAATGTGATGATGTATAGTTTTAAACCTGCATTCATTTACATATAGAGGTTTGAGGTTTGTTTTGTTTTTGTTGGTTGGCTGGGGTTTCTGGGGGTCATGTGTTGGTTTTTGGTTGGTTTTTTTTTTTTTGTAATTCTAGCTAAAGCTTCAAAAGCACATGGACTGAAAATGTAAAAACAAAATTGGGTTTCATCTTCCTTAGTTTTGATGGTCTCTGGTCAAACACAGGTGCCATCAGCAAGTCCTGCCTCATATGAAGCCCGACTGCAGCTGAAGTCCAGCACTGACACTGTTCAGAATTGACTGCAAGGTTTAAAGTCTCATTCTGTACACTGCAGTCCTCGTAAGAAGTAATCTCTTGTTCCCGACTACTTTATGAGTGTGGCTAAAACTGTGGTATTAGAGGCTTGATCCAGGCACTCTTCACGTTACATGTATTGTGAATCACACCATGAGACATAAAGAGATACTGAACCTGCACTTGACTCCTGCTGAGCATCACCTATCATTTACGGCAAACAGCTTACAGCTGAAATCAGTGCATCATGATTCAGTGGAGTAAGGGTCAGCAGACCCAGCAGGATCTTCTGCAAACCATGGGCACACACAGCTCAGGACACAACTCATCTCTTGTATAATATCTGGAAATCTGTATCTGCCTGTGAGGTTCAAATAAACTGTTATTTTTACGTATTCAAAAATCAAGAGGCCCATATATTAAACATTAGAACCTCAAATATATTAGAAGGGTCATTCAGTGACCAAAAAGTTAGACTGTAGATTTCTAGAGAATTAATTAATTATTCGGCCCAATGTTAATTAAGAAAAGAGCCTAAGCTCAGATGTAGGATTTCTCAAAGGTTAAAGAAAAATGCCAGTGGAAATCAGAATCATAGTAGACCATGGATTAAGAAATAGCAATTGCAGAGAACTGCAGATCTTCAAGATGGTCTTATCAGACCAGTCCAGGCCTAAAGGCATACAAGAAAAAGAGCTTATAGCAAATGCTGATAAAGTTAGTTTAGAAAACTGACAGGGCTAGAAGGAAGTTCATTAAAAAGAAAAAAAAAAAAGTTTAAGAATGACCAAAGCAGTCATTGAGCTGTAATTCTGTAATTCTTTACCAGGGGGACACTGAACACAATTAACATGAGCACCCAAGGTGGGGGGTGGGGGCAATCTTGAATGGGCAATGATGCCTAAAAAAGGTATCAGATACAGCATAATGCACAGACTGCTTACCATAACAATTGTCTATAAAGTGTGAGCATGGGAAAGCAGTTCAAGGAAAGGACTGAAATCCCACAAACAGTGCTACACATCTGCAGGCTGTTTAACTGTGCTTTTGCAATCTTCAGTGTTTTCCTGACTGCATTATCTAAACTCCATGAGTTCTTTGCCACTTTCTAGTTACTTGCCTGAAATCTGCGCTGTAATTTAGTCTCACCTATGGATTTGTCCTGGTAATTTTGAGAAACTTTGATCTATATACATGTTTCTTACATTACCATCCAGGCTGCAAGGTTAGCCCAGCAAAGAGGGGCTGGGCACCTGTTACCTTGTACTAAAACCTGCAAAATTTTGTCCCTAATCATCCACAGGTTTTAACATAAGACACAAGTGCAACAGAGGTACAAAACAAGGTGGGGGGTTTCAAGCAGGTGCCATAGGCCGCAGCCACTGACCCTCTGCTAGCGCCTGGGAAGCCTAGTTGTGTCCGAAGGATGCACCAGCCATCCCCAGTGCCACCAGCCAGGCGTGGGGATGTGGTGACGGCACTGCGGGAGGGGGCCCGGGCTCTGCGGTCCCTGGGGCGCTGCTTTAGCCTGTGATTACAGGCTTGCCGTCCCTCTTCGGTAACCCTGCCAGCAACACAGAGAAGCGCTGGTTTCCCTGAAGTGAATCAGACATTCAAAATACCCAACTTCTATTTCTGTTGTTTTGGGTGGTTTTGTGGTTTTTTTAAAAATGAAATCTCAAATGAGACTGTGAAGGACAAAGGCATACCTGCGTCCTCTGAAACGATGAAAAGCCCCAGGGAAGCAGCACAGCTTGCCCCAGCCATGGCGGGGAGGCAGCGGGACGGCTGCCTTGCTCAGCCTCCTCTCTGAACCATGCTTCCTGGCAGGAATCTGAATATAGCCTTCAAGTCTAGGTTGGGCAAAATGTCTAGTACGTGGGTGGGTGGATGAGTGGCCTCTTCAGGTCGCAGACTCTAAAATATGGACTCACCAACCTCAGTTACATTTTGGTTTAAAACAACCACTGATGGGAGACTCGAAAACGCTATTTCAGCCAGGATGTTCTTTCTTTTGTGTTTCAGCCTTGCAGACAGGGCCTCAGCCTGGGCTGCAAGTTCTGAACATTGCTGCTGTATCTCATGCTTCAACCAGGCTGGTCAGGAGCATTACAGAAAAAAAACAGTCAGACAACACCAACCAGCCAAACCAGAAACTTTTCACAAGAATAAGCAGGTCGGACTAAATGCTCCTGTGGCAAACCCTTTTTTCCAGTTGTATATACACTGTTTCCATATCCTCATGCAGCATTTTTCCATTTTCAGTTTGAAACTATTTACTATTAAATTATTATACATGTAAATGGGAGTACCAGAAACAATTTTTAAAAGTTTAAAAACATTTCAGTTTACTGAATTTTGAATGTTCCATCTAAGCTCTAGATGCAGCTGTTCAGCAAAACCATATAATCCACCATGGTCTGATACAGACCATAATGGGATTTCTACCTAATTGTTTGTGTAAAGAATATAACCTTTGGCTTCTAAGCTACATTTCCGGGTCATACATAATATTGGCTAAACTGTGTAAGCTCTGTCATCGCAGCCACAAATTGTGAGTAGGCTAATCATAGCTACTGTGCTGCTGTAGGTTATGTCTGGCAGAGGACATGACTAAGAAGCCAGTTCTGGCCTGGAAAGTCAACAGGAGGGATCAAAGAGCAGACAGACAGCCCCCATCCCGGACTTAAGTACAGGCCCTTACCCCGACATAGGTGTGGACCAAAACACTAGCTTAACCACTGACTATATTTGGCAAAGATGTGGACTGTGAGAACCACACCCCGAGCCAGATCTCTCTGCTCCAATCTAGTTTCCAGGAGGAGTGCTCTGAAGAGGTTGCTCTGCTGTGCTTAGGCTCGCAACATTTTTCCACCTATACAAACTTTGCTAGGGAAAAGAAAACGCCAGGCTCCCCTAATCCAGACTTACTGGATTGCAAAATAGGTTAAATAGTAGGTGCTGTACAAATGGCAAGCATGGACTGAAAAAGTACGTATTCACTAAGTTTGCATGAGGCCACTTCATCCTACATCGAAAGAACCCCACCAAAAACCTCTGAGAAAAATCTTAAGAAAGTGCTATCCCGATGAGGAAACAAATTCCACATAGAAAAGGAATGCACTGCTGCATGCCACTGTTACACCAGAGCTCTCTTTGATTCTGGCAAGTAAGTCTGAATCTGCAAATTTCATTACTCTATTTACTTTGTGGGCCAGAGATGTACTTACGAGGCCCATGACACACGAAGACTTGTTAGGCTTCTGCTGAACATAAGGAAATACTCAACCTCTAGGACCTATAGTTCAAACACAAAGTTAAGAGTGATTTTCTAGACTCCTAGACAAGGTGCAAGAGATAAAGCACTGTACTGACAATTTATAGATGTGCAGGAGAAGCCAAGTTTTGTTTTAGATTTAAATTTCATCAGCATCCTGTAAGTCAGACTTTTTAACCAGTCTTCACCTGTTAAACACCTAATGTTCGACTCCATGCATGTATGTAGTAAACTACCTATTTGTACTTGTTGCTAAGGCTTACAGTTCAGCATATACAGCATACTATTAATTAAGTCAAACACTATGTGCTTGTAAAGCTAACTGAAATGCAAAAATAAAACCCCATCCCATAAACAGCTAAATATAGGCCTCAGCTCAAGACTTACGTGCTATCTCAGTCTTGCTTTCAGCCACCTCTTCCTTCCTTACAGGAAAACCCAAGGTGCAGCTGGGACAAATGTTCTGGGATCATACTCAATTCTTCACAGGGAACAAGGCTAATCTCCCATTTCACCTAAAGAGTGCAGGTGTGTAGCAGTCGAACTGCAGAGTTTTTCTTAGCCAGGGGTGCACCAGCATCTGTGCTCACTACCGTGTTTATATGCACTGGCCTCAGCCCATCCTGTGGCATCCCTGTGCACAGCAGGAGGCTGCAGGAGCTGATGCCTTTAGCATGTTCTTCCTTGTGTCTTGCTAGGAAGGACTTCCTTCCTTCTCCTTCTCTGCTGCTGTCACCTGGCCCATTGTTACCTGTTGCTCCAGCTCAGCCTCTCCAGGATACGACTAAGAAAGGAGCACGTGTCTGTGCTTCTGTGCTCCTGTTCATAGGTTAAATGCTCACACAGCAGGTACTCTTGTTAGTAGATCTGTGGGTAACTGTTTACCCTGAGACTCAGGGAAACAATCTTCTAATTAGCTGGTCATTGTACCTTTTGATACAAAATACATGAAATAAAGATTTCTTGTTACTGCTTTTTTTTTTTTTTCTGTGCTCAAGGGATTAAACACAGGAGAGCTGGGTGACCAAGTTAAGCCTTCCTGAAGAAATCACTGCTTATGTATTCTGCAACAAGACAGGAAAATCTAGGCAGAAGATTACAATGTGGGCTTACAGCATTGTACTGCAGACCCCAATTTAAGCACAGACTGTCCTTTCTGAGAGTTATGCGGTTCTGCACATACTTTAAAACTCCCACACAAGGCTGTGCTAAATCACTCTCTCCTTACTAAGTGAAACATTGAAGAATACTGCCACTCATTATTTGTCATATCTCTTGGGGTTTTTGATGACTACGCCATTGTTCGAAGCCATTACAATCCCACCACCAGATGGCAGATGGTCACATAATACCACCACCACACAGAAACACTTGAACACTGGAAAGGATTGAGGTCTCTGTGGTAGAAATTTTCTGACATACCATCTGCAGCTACAGTTCTCAACAAGCAACGCTTCTATTGTTGAAGAAATAGCATACACGAGTTTGCTCTTACGGTCATGTTATCTAGTCTTGAGTGCTGAGAGTGATACAGACCAGAGCTTTTTCTCTCTCTCTTCAGGAAATACTGTGCCATTCAAACAGTGTTCCTTTGAGTTACTTTCAAAGTCGCATACTGTCTTATTATGTGTGCCTGAGAGAAATACACTAGCCTAGGTGATAAAGAATCACGCTAGCTTTGAATGATTGCTATTTTTCATACATTTTACTTGCAATAATATGACCATTTGCCATAAAGACAGTAAAGAAGATACACTAGTACATTTAATCCATTAAAAATAATGAAATCTCAGATCTTCTGTGGCATTTTGTTCCTTAGAAGAAACAGTCATTAACTGAATCTAAACAGTTAGTCAGAGACAACATGATCAGATATTGAAAGCACAGATCAAAAGTCAACATCTCGTCAATCCATCAATCCTTGCAAATAAAATATTATTGGACACTGAGCAAGTCACTTAGTACTATATCTAACCAGGGACATAAATACCTTAACAATTTCAATGCTAAGTTTTGGACTTCTTGTGTTGCATGCAATGCACAGGAAAAAGAAGGGAGCCAAAGCAGCAGCTACCATTGCATTTTCTGTCAGACTCATATACAGATATGATTGGTGTTCCCCAAAAATGCCAGCTGGGCTTAGCCCTCAAGGAACAAACAGAAGAGTATCTATTTTCTGGACTTGACTGGGAGTCAAGAATGAAAACAGGGCTGAGTGACTCAGCTCTGTCAACACAGAATACCTGCACACATCCTAAACCAGAAATGCAGGTACCCATGGGATTTCAAGGTCAAGAACTTCTATGCCTGTGGACCTGTCCAAAGCCAGGCAGTAGTTTACTAAGGGTTTTCAGGACTCTGATGCCAACAGGGAGACAAAGTTTCTTCTTCTGAGTCCGGGCCACTTGTGTCTGACTTGCCCTCTAATAATGCTCTGTGCCACTGAGTAAACGAAATGCTTCACAGCTGCACTGAAGGGTGACACAGCATTCCAACCAGTAAAGAGAAGCAGCTTCCTTCCTGCCTCTTCCTCCATTCCAGCCCTGAAAGTTGTCAGGCTTAGGAGGTAACTCTCCAGTTATTTAATAACACAGTGACAGGCAGAAGATAAACCCAGTCCTGTGAATGAGGTATTAATTATCACTATGCATTAGAATTGAAGAAGTCATGTATAAATAAAATATTTTCCACACAAATGAAGAAAGGGCAAGAGGCATATAAAACCCCCCAAATCTTCATATGTTGGCTAGTTTACATGGACAAATGGTAAAAGACTAAATTACGTTTACACACAGTGATACCAAGAATAGCATAACTGCACTGCTTCCCCACTTACAAGCAACAGAACTCTCAGCCATTTCTACCTGAAGTAAAAATCCCTGCTTCAACAAGAAAGTCTCTTCCAAATCTGTCCTTACATGCCAATCTGTCCTTTCACCTTAGCTATCAAAAATACAGCTGGACACCAAAAAGTACGTGAAGATGGGAGACTACAGAAGCTGTTCAGAATAATAATCATCTCCCTCAACTTAGAAGGGAAGCAGCAATTGCAAAAAATAGCTAACACATGGTTTTTAACAAAGGTTTTGAGGTTTTCAAGTAGAGATAACCTTTTACTTCTGAACTGAGTACAGTGATTAAAAAATCTGTTACAGTTGACCTATCAGATATGTCCCTGAAAAAAGCTGAACTAAACCTTTGGGAACCCATAACCCCTCCCAAACACACACAGACACTTGAAAAGGCACATACATTAAACAAGATAACATGAAAAATGGCAATTTACAACCAATCTATCAGAAATTTTTCAAGATGGGAAAATTACTTATAAAATACTGATTGGACAGTTGGAAACTATTAAAGATTTTTTTTTCTTATTGATTTAATGTTCTAAAAAAACCATTTGGTTTCAGCAGTTATTTAATTATAAAAGATCTGTCTCATGTAAAAAAATTAATTTTATTTCAAATTTTTTTATCTCAACCTTTTAACTTTTAGCTTCATTACTGTAGGTTAATCTCCCTTTTCAAATGAATATTTCATCTAATCTCACTTGCTATTTCACATTTTAACCTAATGAGTATTTATAGATATTTTTTTCTTTTTCCACATTTCTGAGACAGGAAATACAATTTAAGTCAGAATCGTTATTGTAAAACAAGCCAAAATAAGTGCTTTGTGACTCACTGCAGTTATTGATCCCTTTTCTGCACTAGAAAGGACATGGGATCATCAAGCCCTTATTTTCAGGATCTGGATGTTTACCCAGTTCTGTAGGAGCTCATGCCTTTTAATGAGGCAAGCCCGCATTCAGTTATTACTACGAAGTACAAAACCAACTGGTCAGTATGGGTTGCATGTTCTCTTTGTGACCCCATCTACAGAGTGATTTGGAATTAAAGAACTAAGTTTTGTGACGAGCTGTAAAGACTCACATTATGCTGCAGCATTCCCCAGATCAGCTCTTGTTGTAAGTGATGGCAGTCCTCAGAAAAGCATAAATGCTGGCCTGAGCCTTCCAGCAATTTAAATCTGCTGTTCTAATTAGTATGAAACAAGTTTTACAAGTTGGCAGCAGCAGCAAATTAATAATGGCTGCATTGCACCAGCAGTAAACAAGGAACAAGAAAAGATGCAGAGAAAATCTGTGCCTGAGTATTTCTGTCCCAGTTTGGATGGGAACTTTGATAGAAGAAGAAGGGTCTAGAATAAAAAAAAAAAGCACATGTTAAGGATTCTTTTCCCCTTAGTTGTTCAGTTTCTCTGCTAAAACACTAAAGCATCAGTAGGAAGATTAAGTAGTCACAAGAGTCTGAATAGTCCTATGGGCAGTGTAGGAGCAGTGTCCTGTGGACAGTTATTTTTGTATTGTGCTCACACAAAACTATAGTAACAGGTGACCTCAAAAAGCTACTGGTTTATGGCAGCCAGCATCTCCTCTACCCACCTATTTGCTGGAAAAAGTTAGCGGAGGTGTTGCAGAAAGATCAAGATGTCCCAGCCAATGACTCGTTTAGGATCAGATGAATCGTCCCTTTGGAAATGTCTGTGTCTGCCTGTGTGTCTCCCTCCACTGAATTTGGAGAGCCTAGACAACTTGCTGAGGAAAGACGAATCCCACCACCGGAATGCAGAAATTACAACAGGGCAAGAACAAATGCAGAGAGCTGTATGACACAGTCCACACCCTCACAGTGGCTTTCATCAGCATCTGTGTAATACAAGCGCTCTGCTTGCTAACAACCACAGATTTCAAGTTACATAGGCAAATAAAAATGATAAACAGGTTTTAAAGCATACTAACCTACTGGAGCTGTTTCTAGGTAAGATTCATCTGCTAAGAGTGACACAAAAGGGCTTTCAAAAATCACTCACCATACATTTTTACTTGCTTTGGAGAAAGGCCAAAGTGCACATATTTCTGTAGCTTAGGAAGAATATCAGTATTCTATTTGCACATGATGTTGCCATTCAGAACATATTTTGAGAGGTACTATTTTAAGTTTATTTGAAGTTTGCCTAATAGATTACAAATATATTCAAATTTGCAACAGTGTTTAAAACTTAATAAACTAATAGGAAAAGTCTAATATGGTAGAAGAATCTGTGTATTAATTTCAAAGCACACTGAGAAACAAATGCTACAGTCCACTAATGTTTAGTACCTTCTGAACTCTTCTTTCACTCTTTAAAATGTAATATAATTTTGGTAATCTAGACTTTGGGTAAAAGTGACCCTGTTTTTTAATTATTCATTGCTTCAAATATACTTTAGGCAGTAACAAAGTTACACAGACAAACTTTCCTTTTATAAGAGCTGAGTGGCCCTGCTGAGAAACCGAATTTGGTGCAGATATCCCTCACTTACTCCTGAGAAAATGAAAGAGAAATCAGGCTTTTGGGCTTTTACATCCCTACCCATTTAGGTAGTTGATTTTACAAACTTTATTGTTTCAGTTACTGCTGACAGGCTGGTACATTCCTGCATGCACTTGAGAACAGAACAAGTTCTGCTTCACTTTAGATGGAAAGACATGTTAACTTACCAGGAGCCTGGGCAGGGACAGCAGTTACTCAGACTGGTTACCACACAATTGAGCTCAACAGCTAACTGGTTTCCTGCTAAACCCAGTCTGCTGCTTAGTGACACTAACCATGTATTATGGAGCCTGGGGAAGTGGAAGCCTGTAATTGCTGGTGCTCAGATCCCTAGATGAAAGCAAGGGTGGCTGGAGCATCACGGCACCTATAGGACTGTGGGACTCAAGGAGAGCCTTGAGAAGTGCTCTAGGCTTCCCAAATTTGAAAGCAAGACTTAATAATATCATGTAGATAAAGAGATCTCTCATAATGTAATTATGAGTGGGAATATTTTTTGAGGTGATTAACATGCAGTCATCTTCCAGTTTTGACATTCCATAAATATTATTCCTTCAGTGATTGTTTCTCTTGAAGTTCAAAAGACAGTTACATAGCTCGTTACCAAGCAGTAAAGATTACTTTTGTTGACACTCATGGAAACCTCTAATTACATGAGTCAGTGGAGGTTTACAACTGAATAAACAGTTTAGAAAACTGGAAAAAAATGTTACAGAAGAGATAACTTCTGACGAAAACTGTGATGCTCAGCCGTTTACTCATGTCTTACATGAAGCATCTATTTACAAAGGAAATAATGATGTAACGTAAAAGTCATGAGATCCTATTAGGATGAATTGTTTGGGTACATCCATCAGTAATAGCATTGTATTGAACAGTCTTTTAAAAAAAGTTTTTTTTAAAAAAGGCATCCCTTCAGCTTTTTACAAAATGAATGGCATATTCTGATGAGAAAGCAAGGCCCCTTTTGCACACAGAATTCTGTATTTTGCTGCTCTGTGAGCTGTTGCTTTTACTGATATGCTGAACCAATACTTTTCTGTATCTTTAGTCTTGGCCTTGAGGACCAGATACGGCATTTAGCTTCAACAACAAAGGTTTATTTTAATGGCAGAAATAACTCAAGAAATATTTCCTGATAACTATTTTGTGTTATGTTGTGAAGCACCAAAATCTTTCTTCTCACTCAAGGAACAAAATAGTAATTTATTTTATGCTAAAAAGTCCTTACAGAAAACAGAAGTCCCATTACTGAAAATCAGAAACCAAGACTCTAAAAGACTATATTTTTCACGAGATCAGGTATAACACTGAAGATTTTTATCATGCTTATTTTACTGTCTCCTTGTGCTTGAACTAGCTTCCTTTATGAGGAAAGGCCAAGAAGGTCACCTCTTCTCTGGCATATTCATTTCTGTCAACCCTGACTGTAAAACTGTTCCATCTGACCAGTCAAAAGACTACACTGGTTTCCTAGAGGGCTTTCAGTCAGGGAAGTTCAATTACCTTCAGAAAAACCTTGTCTTGTTATTGATTAAATCATGTTCATTCTGCCTTTGCAGCTCCTCACACTTCTATTTTCATGCAAGCAAAAGGAGTAAATTTCTTCTAGATATAGTAAAGAGTTATAAAATTTTCAATTTAAAAAAACATATTAAGGGGCTGAATGTTGCTGGTATGTATTATCTACAGCCATGCAAGACACTAGTCTGACCTGCAGCTGGGTTTTTTTGCTGATGGAGAGCAGGAGCAATGTGCTACACAGGAGGTCATACCTAGTCTCAGCTATCAAAGAATGAGGTGGGAAGTAGGAAAACTGAACTAACATCAGTTGAGATATGTTTCACTACAAGATAGGGACTTACAAACCAGAAGTTTAGACAAGCTACGCAATATGGTAGATGCCACATCAACACAGTGATTGCTTTTCGTACTACTAGAATAAGGCATTTCTGTGCAGAAAATCATGCAATACTGCCCAAAGTCACTGTTGATTTCTGGTGTCCAGCTTAAGTAATCTCAAATTATCCCCACTTCCAGGAGGCAAGAGAACAATCCTATAATAAAAAAGCTTCTTAAAAGAGGCTCTAGTTAGGTACTGAAAAGCCAAGGCAGCCCAAGCCATTAGGCATTACTTGTCCTTCCTACACTGCCAACAGAGGATAAAACACCAGAACACGCAGTGCTCAAGTGCACACCAAGCACACCGCGGCATCCTAGTCTCTCAACCAGGACAGAAACCTAGGTTCCTAGGTTGGGAACTAGAATGTGCCCCAGATAACTTCCTAGAATGAAATCCCAGGAAATCAAAGTGCTAGAGAGTTGGGGCAGGACAGGCTGATGCAGATGGGACACTCCATCAAACTCAATGTCAAACTACTGTTTCTTGGTATGAGAGTGGCATTAGCACCTCATGCTATTGTAAGATGATTAATTCATTCTCAAATGCTTTTCAGCCAGAAATGTTGCTACCCAAGAACTTATTGTATACATGCCACTGAAACAGTTTTCAGTATTTTCTATTTTTTGAGCATGCCCATTGTGAATAACTCTAAAGTTTATAATAAAAATAGTTAATCAATCTTCAAAGCCCGTTATTTTCTACTATGCAAGTCCTGTTTATTTGGTGGATTAATTTGTGGCACCCCACACAGCTGTATAAAAAGTTTGATATGGATTTTTAACATACTTGTTTGGCTTTAACTACATTTTGAAATCCCTATTTTAGCTGTTATTATTTATTTAGCAAAAAAAAACCCCACAGACTGGGTTGATTTTTTTTCCTAGTCAGAAACTTCTTAAAAAATGTGTTTCGCCAAAAACATTCCTATCAGTATCACCTTCATCACCTGCAGGTGCTGAGGAGCACACATCCTGTCCTCTGGAAAAAAAAGGAGTGCCTGCTGCCAGATCCAACCCAGCCTAACTTGTGGTCATTGCTTAGGAGGTATAACTGACTTCACCGTTTGTAATCTAGGTGATTTCCCTTTCTGATCTGACCGTGTATATTTCTTCTTTTTTCAGACAAAGGCACTCCAGGATTATGAATACTTTTGGTAATGACAACAGGATTTTCATCTAAGCTTTTGCTGAAAGTATCCATTCCTCATCAAAGTACCTTCCTTCCCTCCCACTTCAGACTGCCAGCTGCAACACCATGATATTTGACTTTGTAAGAGGGCAGCCTGGAAGTCTCTTTGATACTGTAAGGGTTTTCTGCACTTTTTTCATAAAAAAGTCCAGGCCTACTCCTCTGAATGGAGAATGGGAGTCCAGAAACAGCATCCCTCCTAAAGCACTCTCATGTCCCGAAGACTGAAAGAAAATTTTTCTGAAGTGAGCACTGAGTAAAAACAATTTTAAAACAGCATAATAATAATAAGTCTGCCAGAATTATTCTGTATTTCCATAGCTGCTAGCACAACAGGCACTGGAATGACTGAAGAGATCAATGTAACAAAGACAGACACCACAATGTGTTTGTACTTCTGCACACGCAGCCTTTGCTGAAGATAGGGAGATGTGAGTCAGCAGGTCCCACAGTAGTTTTCAAACCAGTCAGAATGTTTATGGCCAGTCCCAAGCAGCAGCAGCAATACAGTACCAGAAAGGTGAAAGTGTGGCTGAATGGCTAAATATTTACCAGGGATACTGATGTCTGCACCAACACTTATCTGCAGTAAATCTATTTTCTAGAAGGCAAACATATTGTACTGTGCGTAATGGACATACAGGGCTGCAAGGAGACAGCCGTACTTCTGGTTTTCAGCAGAATAGGGCTAATTTCATCCCATTCTCAAAGCAGAAGGGAAAACTAAATAGGGAAAAGACTTAAACTGCTGAACAGAGATGGTGACATTAGGCTAGAATGGCCTGCTCTTCTTGAACCTGAACAATTTCTTTAATTCCATAAAGCTGCAGGTGTACAAATAGCTTGAAAACAAGTGCTTTTCCTTCACAGCTTATTGACAGTGATGCAACAAAGACCTAAGCATGTGCTTTACTCACATGCCTCAGCATCCTTCCTGAACAGGGCTGCTTCCCCAAATCTGAACCATGGAAAAATACTTCTCTATTTGCACACGAGCAAGCACATAATTATCTCTGCTTCTATCTTTTTGACTCACTGCAGAAGGCCGACAAAAAGCCATGGAAATTCCTTCCTGTCTCTCCCCATATGCAATGGTTATACTTTGTCTCCTTGGTACTGACAAAAAAAAAAAGACCCCCTCTAAGATATATAAATGAAATACAACAGAGAGGTACAATATCTGAATAGAAGAGAATATCTAGGGTGCGTACATCTATGTTGGTATGTTTAATTCTACAGAAAGTTGAAAAAGAGTAATAAGGATGCAATTCACCAGACTGCCAAAAAGAACAATTAGGTTTTTTGATAAAAATTTGCAATGCTTCAGCTAATAAGACACATAAATGGAAATGATCGTGTCCCTTCATGGAATCATAGAATGGTTTGGGTTGGAAAGGATCTTTAACAATGATCTAGTCTACCCATCCCAGCCATGGGCAGGGACATCTTCCACTAGGTTAAGTTCCCTAAATGCCCCATCCAACCTGACCTTGAACACTTTCCAGAGATGGGAAAGAAGATCTTGATCTTTCTGGGTAAAGAAGATCTCTGTGAAATGTGGTTGACTAGTGGCAGTGTTTCTTTCAAGGTCTGTCCTCTCTTCATACTCACATTATTTTCTGCCTTGTGTATTACCCACTTCTTTCTTTTTTTCTTTCCTTTTTTTTTTGGGGGGGGGGGGGGGGGGAGGGGGAGGCAGGGCGGGGGGCTGTAACCATCCAGCAAGTACCTACTCTGCTTGCAGTATTGAATATTAAAGAGATTAATTTCTGGGGCTGCCTTGTCCTTTCTTATTTTAAATTCCTGTTCTATGGTTAAATATGAAGTAAGTTTTAACATCTGTCTTCTCATAGTTTTTAATGTCTCTCCAACATTCTCAAGCAATGAACATGCTTTTGTTCTACCTTCTCAAACATACACTAAGACTTAAGAGTTTACAGAAGAGCATTCAATTATCTTCAAGAACTGGTTTCTAACAGACTGCACAGATGAAGTATGTCTTAAATGTCAAATGATTTGGTCATTAGCAAAAGACTGGGATGCATACTTAGCAAAGAATTACCTCACATACCATAAAGATTTGATTTAATTCCTACTTTGCAAAATGAGAAAGGTCAAGATAAAAGCTCTTCTTTTTATGCAGCACAACCTGTAACAAACGTAAGTTTGGATAGATGCAGTAGACAAAGTCCTAGCAAGGATCCTGGAAGAAGCGAGTCAGAAATGGACATGCTTGTTCTACTAACTCACATCAACAGCTGCATTTCTGTACTACCAGTAGCCTAAGTGCACATCTGCAGGTACATAAACAAAGAACTGAAGCTGAAAGTTTCTGTGTGTTTTTTTTAATGAAAATGTTCCCTGTGGAAAATAACACTGTAAGTTATAACTGAAGTCTACAGCATAAACAGAAAATCAATGATTTATGCAACACCATCAACCTGGCCAAGCAGTGAGTCCCACAACAGTAGTAAAAGTATGTTTATAATTAGTGCCTAATGTGTTGTCAGGGAAGTCTGGAAGTTAATGAACTCGGAAATAGTTTTTATCTATGATCATGCATAGTTAAGGTGTGATTTGTATGATATGTAGCAAACCATTCCTATATGTAATACTGGTAAACTACTACTCTAAGACTTTTCTAAATGAAAAGTAATTTTTAACCATGAGCCATTATCACTTCCTTGTTCTACCAGAGCCAGATATTCTGAGAGAATAATTAATCTGAAAGGATATACTTTCAAATATCCATTTATAGTTCAGAAACTCCACAGATGAAGTCAAAATGTCTTCAAACCTAAATAAAACCCACCTGATTTCCACCTGAATCCCGCTCTCCTACAGTATCTGCATGAGCTCACCCGTATTAGCCAGAAGGAGCTTGGAAGTGTTATAAATGCAGGAATCAGCTCTGGATCGAAAGAACAGGCAGATGTGGCCTGGAAAACTTTGAAGGGAGAACTGTCTCCCAGAGCACCCTGTTCTCTCACCATGTTTTTAGGCAGAAAGAGAATACAACTGTTGCTCCATCCTTTTAAATGTTCTTTCTGCATTCACTAGGCTTGTGTTGTTCTGGGATTACAGCTGTGCTGTCCCTTTAAACAGGGCGCACAAAAGACCAGGATATTCATGCTCTTCCCATACAAAAGCACACACCACGCAGGGGTCAGGGACAACCTGGTTTGGAAACTTGTTAGCCTTTTTTGGAATGACAGTATAAATAATGTTTAATTTTTTTTTTTTTTAATATTTGTTCAACTGTGTACAATATCAGCAGGTCTCTGACATATATTGATTAGTTCTATTAACATTACGTTCTCCTTCAATGAAGTAACACTGTTAGGAGCAAGGTACTTTTACACAAACAAAATAGTAGTTTCAGTTGAGAAGAGACTGGAAAGTTCTCTAAATGGGAAAAAGCTAAAACATCTCCCAGTTTACATCAAATTTGACAGACAAATCTATCCAAGGCAAAAATTTTATAACTGATGTGTAAGAAATGAACAATGGTAGCATTTTCAATACACAGACCTGGTTAAACATCCTGCAGAAGAAACACGCATGAATAACAGTAATGTGTCTCCAGCTTTTTGGGCGACAGCAGGAGCCAGTTTGAAAATTAAGACGTGGGCGGCCAGCAGCATGCACGAACACATACCTGATACAGTGGAGCACAGAAAGAGGTGTGGGGGAAAGAAACCCAGCTGCTTCCTTACCCTTTCCTAAACAGTCATTGACAGCTGATTACATTTGCAAAACAAAATGAATGCATACTTCTTCAGAAGTCAGAAAAAACACATCACTTTGTCCATCAAGTAGAAATAGCTACTTAACAGTGTTGCACAATTTAACTCAGGTGAACAGAGAAGTTAAAAAAAAAACGTTGAGCAATGACAGGATATAGTAAGTACGGTCTTTGCTGACTGGGAAGAGAATGCAAGACTGGACTATGCTTAAACAGGACAGCTCTTCGGGAGACTATTTCCCAGTCTCTGTTTTGGGAGCCTATTCCCCAGTCTCTATTTTGGGAGCGTGCCTGGGAGTTCAGGTAGTGTGGGTGTTACATGGTGCTACACACAACCAGAGTAACTGCTTGGCTTTCTCTGGGAATCTGTGTCTATCTTCTGGGGACCAGAAGTAATCTGCAGCAATAAGAAGCCTGCAGCCACGAGGAGCACGCCTTTCTGCAGCAGTCCGCAGCGGACAGCATGTTCAGGTGCAGAGAGCAGCATAGAGCCCAAAGACAGCAAAGCAAGCTCAACAGCAACACTGGGATAGTGCTGCAAGTGCAAAGCAGCAGACGGTTTATTAGCGTGATCTTATTTCTGAATTGATGTGGCAAAACTGGCTGGGTATGTGGCAGTTTCCTGCTGCTCATTACACAGGGTAGAAATACCAAGTGGCGGTCCAAGCTGAAATCTCAGCTGTGTGGAGTCAATGGCTAAATAACTGACTTGAAAGCCTGAGCTGCTCTGCAAAATTGACTGTCCGTTCATTTGTAATTTTGCTTCCCAGTTTGTTGATATGTTGTCTGGCAGTGGTCGTCTTATGTATTCTGACTGAATACTTTAATATGCAGTAATGTTAAACCCCTCCTTTCCTTGTGCTGCCTGTATTTTCCATCACATATGAGGAAACAAACTGAAGATGTGCAATGACAAGACACTTTGGTGTTCAGTGTAAACATTTTAGAGTATCCAAAACATGGCTGAGATATATATATTTCATATGGATGTTTTCATAACACACATAAACTTTCAAATATTAATATTCTGAATGTTAGTTTTCTGACCCAGCCAACTTCTTTCATGCATGTGTGAACAGACATAAGCAAAAACTAGTGTTTAAAAAGTTTACAGCACCACTTGAATATCAGTTGAGCAATTCCTAGTTTTTAAAGCACGATGGGACCATCACCTGCATCCACACTGGCATCCTGAATAACACAATACAGAACCAGCTGTTTCTTGAGTATAGGAAGTTATTCGTGCTCACTTTCTAAGTAAACTTTACGTATTCCATAAACCTCTGATTTAAGTAGAAAATATGTTTTAAAAAGATATCCAATGTCAGTGGTGGTGTTGGAAATCAAAGGGGAATTGAATTTAAATAATCACATAAATAAATAATTTTCCCCTTTGATTTCCAAATTAATTCAGTTTAGAAGTGAAAGCACAAATTCTACTTTTTAAAAGGTAGAATTTCTCATGGCTTTTTTTTGTTTGTTTGTTATTTATTTGCTACCTAATATTGACTTACAGCATTGGATATGTGCCACAGAAAAGATGTGAAAGTGTCAGAGCTTACATTCCCACAGCAGGGTTTGTTGATGTTACTTTTGCCATCATTGCAGGTAGGCATTGAAAAATGTCACTGTCCTTGCAGATGGTGCACAAAGAAGGTGGCTTTGAGTTCCGCTCTCACAGTCCAAGAGGACATAAAAAGGAACAGAACTATGCGCCTACACTCTGCTTCAAGAGAGCAGTTGTACAGAAAGAGTTTGAAATGCATAAGTATTGGTCACGTTACTGGGCCAAATACCTTTGTGGTGCTTACGGATGCACATATCACGGAAGCTGTGGATAAATTAGTTGGCCAGTGAAATAGCAGCGGAGGAGAATACAACTAGAACCCTACAACACATTTCAGGGAAGGTGCTTAATGGATACAACATATATCCTTAGAAAAAGAAGAGCACTGATACAGGAAACATTATCAAGACACCATAAAGCTAAGTATGGACAATTTGGGCCTGTGCTGATCCAGCCATCCTACAGGCAGCCTGCCCTGGCAAGACCTCTACAGCAACTGAGCTAACACCACTTACAGGATGCTAAGGGGAAGCAGAACAGGACTCTTTGTCCTCCTTCAGATAAACCCCATCTCCTCTCATGGTACAGCACCAACCTTCTACAAGAAGAATGAACATCACATTAGAGTTTTGACCATGAGAATCCACATATTTAGCCTCTCAAGTCAGGATTTTGTAAAAATTTGTTTCTAAATTAGTGACAAGTCTCACTAAGCTACATACCTCATATAACCCCCTTATGAGAAAACTCTTTTGCCAGCAAACACAAAAACAATGCAAGATTTTCCACTTACTATGAACAAGCAGAACAAATAAGCAATGCATCCTTCAGTGAATTGTATTTACTTGGTATACCTGGACTTTGGAACAACACAAGCAGTTAAATTGCACAGAAGAATAATACATGATGATGTATTATAGTTTCAGTTAGATATATACCTAGTGATCATGCCTACAGAAAAGGTCTTGATATGCAAACCTTCTGTCCAATATGTCAGTAAATATGGAAGGCCACTGTCTATATAAAGTTCGATCAAGTGACAACACAGTATACATCAGTTGAAGATTTGTATACCTCTCTACGTTGTCATCACGCATATTACACAGAAACCATGTGATTAAAGCAACTGCATGTAATCTGTTACAAGGCAAACAAGAAAACAATTCAAAAAATACCTGATGTAACAGCACATGATTTTAATTTGTTTGCATGGTAAACATATGGCCAAATTCTTGCCTTGGATATACTGCTTCACCACCACTTACTTACGTCAACTGATTTAAATAGTATGGTAGTTCTAATGTAAATTTAACCACTCAAACTGAGAATGTCACATCAGAGCCATACATCCTTCAAACCTGTGTAACCATAATAGAAGTCAATGGGTTTATCAGGAGCATTTAGAATTTGGTGCCATGCTGTCAAAAAGCTAAACAGTCAATTATATGACTGAAGGAAAAAAGCCCCCAATAGCCCTTAGTAACAGCCTGAGGTATCTTTGACACAGTTAAGTATACAGTGGGATGAATTAGCTTTTTCTTGAGCATTTAAAATCTATTTTAAACATTGTCTCGGAGGTCAAAGCATTTTAAAATTATCAGATTGCAACTTCAACTTTTAGGTGATGAAAAAACATTGTTAAACAATGCTTAAAAAGAAGGTATTTAGACAGATATTACAATATTTTCAGAAGAATACTATGGTAAGTAAAGAGAATCAGACATGACTATCTGCAGTGACAGATTACAGAAAACTGTTATCCCTCCTGAACAATTGAAACATTCTTTTTAATAACAGACTGTAGCCCACATATTTTATTTGATTGAAGCTTTTTAACAGCTTGAAATTTTAATTTATTCAGGAAAACTTATTTTCTTTCTCTATAAGCAAGACTGAAAAATATTTTTTCTTCAGCTACATCATACAGGACACTAGTAACACAATACAATGCTTACAGTTTGGTCTTAAGTTCTTGGAAGTATTTACTTGATATTTAAAGTACACTTACTTTAGAACTTCATTTGATTGATTTAGTAGAAGAGCATTAATCTATGTCCAAAAGCTGAAACTATAAAATAAAAATTAGAAAAAGGGCACATTTTTAACAGTAAGTGTAATTAACCATGCAGATGAGTTACCAGCATAACTACTAATTCCTCCTTCCTGAGGTTTTCAAGATTAAATATCCTTCTGTAAGGGATATTTCATTATCCAGAAGTTATTGGTTCGAAGGTTAACTATATGAAATACAAAATTCCCCAGTAGATAGTTAGGGCAGATTATGTAACAGTCTGTTTTTACTTTACCCCTGTCCCACTAACACTCTCTCTTAAAATAAAGTCCCTCTCACCAAAAAGATAGACACATCCCTTTTGTCCTGTGGTCTTGAAATATTTACTCATTCACTTGAAAGTCTGCTGTATTGCTTCTCACCTGTGAATCATGACTGTATCATAGAGACAGCACTTACTCAGAACTTATTTAACACATCAGCTGCACATCAGCTGAACTCTTAATCTCACTAAAAATCCTTGTTTGTGGACTGTTTCCAGGTTTCACTGAATGTAAACAGGAATGCGTCAATGCATGACATGGTAAAGATTTATACTCTTCCTTATGTACTTAAGGAGAGTAAGAATTTTAAATATTGGGGACATATAAACAAAGGGCTTAATTTCCACCCTTCTCCACACTTTCAGATTGTTATGCTCTTATGCCTTCAGTTGTTATAGTTTGGTTTTTTTAGACCACTGGAATATACTACACACTAAGCATTCTGGAAATGTAACTCACTCTGCTCCCCCTTAAAAAAAAAAAAAAAAAAAAGAAAAAAGAGAAAAAAAAAGAAAAGACATGTTAGGCATTAAGGAATGCAATTCAACAGTCATCTTTTGTTTTGCTGAGTTCAGGCATTTCTGTTTTCTCTCTACTTTGAGGTACAACTGCAGACATTAATTTTAATGCTGCTGCCACTTTAAGTGAGATCTTTAGAAGCAGGTAGGTACATACACTAGCCACATTAGCCAAAATGTGCTAAAAGCACCCAGGTTCTCAGTTTATGTGTTTCTAATTTGATGTTGCAGCTTCATTTCCATTGCAAATTTTCCAGTACTGTGTATGGTCTTCTTGGGAGCCTGTGATTACATATGCACCTTTACTGATGTATCCCATTAGAGTAAAGTGTACCTTGGCTTCCTCCTCACATAACTGATACAGCACTTAATCAGGCATCAGTAGAAGTGAAGAATACTACAGGCATAGTTACAAGAAGCTTTTAATATTTTTTTTTAAATAACAGCTGTCAATTCAATACTGTCCGAGATCCCTCCTACAGTGGAGAATCCCCAGCCAAGACAACATTGCAGACCTTTTGTCCTGTCATCATGTCTAAAGAACTGCCTTCAAGTTGAGAAAACAGCCTCAAAAGCACTTCCTGAGACTAAAGAGCAAAAGATGCTTGAGGATCTACTCCATTAGTTATTTTATTAACATGACAGAAAACACTCTCATATACATAGGTAAAAAAATCACGTTAAAATACAGCATTGCCTCAGAAATAGCATAGGGTTACATGAAATGTCACCAGATGGCACTATTAACATAGTCTTCAAGTTCTTTCAGGCATGCGAGCAAGTTTTTAGCCTTAAAGAAAGCATACCCATTTTTTGTTGTTGTTTTTATTGTGAGGTACACGGAAGAAGTCCTTGCAGATAGCAGGCTCTTGTTACAGCCTGGGGGACAAAGTTTCTCCCAGAGAATTAAGCAGTAGCAAAGGGACAGAATATGACTCCTGGGTGCAAATCTTCTGCTGTTTACAGCTCATTCAAGGGAGTTGTGCTTGCAAGACTTCCCCGAGGTTACTTAGGACCACAGACCTCTTTTCTGAGTCTTTCCACAGGGAAGACAGCTGTCTTCAGAGCATGGTCTGTTGTCAAGGGGCAGCTGTGACAGCAGGCTTGAACTACCATGTACGTCAGTGGAGCTGTAATGTCATTGCTTTTGTCCATATGAAAAAAATCTCAAATTAAGTACACACAGACTTTCATCCCCGTCTCCTAGGAGAGAACACGTTCTTTTCACTCTGAACATAAAATTCTAACAGTGACAGAGAAGAAGGTATATGCTAGAAACTAATCTAATTTAGTCAACTTTTGCAGTGATGTGAGGTGTACAGCAAATCCTCCCTTAAAGTGACATAATCCGGTACTGCCATTCAGTGTACAGGCAATTCATGTACTTTAAAAATTTGAAAGATGTTATGAAAATTATATAACCTTTTCTTTGCATGTCTTGCATAATGAGTCCTAAATTATTCTGTTTATGCAGATGGAAAATTATAGAGCTAAACATGGTCAATTGGATGGTGTAATGACAATACTTCAGAGAACTCAGATTTTTGTGTTATGCAATTAATTCCCGTTTTAATATTGCATAACCCTGAGTCAGAAACACTGTAGAGGAAAACATCAATTAATATCCTGCAAGTACAGTCAGCTACTTCTCCTTGCCTCTTAAACACCTTTGCATAGTGGACTCCTCAGAAAGATACTCCTGAGATTCCAAGTTTTGAAAAGAATTTTTTAAAATCCAGACTGCTATATATAGTAATGAAGATGTTCTTTATCTCTGTGGAACACTAGCCACTAGTCTCCTGAAAACCATCATGCAGAAATATCAGGTTACCACCTCTGACTGGGAGTGATTCTATGTGCTTCAGATTTATTATAGAAATCCTGAATCTTCTGACAATCCTCTCAAAGAATGTGCTGAGGAGTGTAATGAATAACTCTTTGCATTAGAAAGATTCACAGGACTTTGATCAGTGTCCCAGGAAGCATCAGGTCACAATGAACTGTACAAGCTGATTAGGGTCGACCATCATCAGTCTATGTGTAAGCACTGCTGTTGTCGATTGCTAAGTCAACCATAACAAAATATACTGAGTAATAACCATTCATAGCTGGTGTGCTAACTAGGAGTTTAGCTACTTAATCTGTATTGAAGTAATTTTAAGACTTTTCATCTATCAATCTAATTCAACAGAAAATTAAATCAAGCCACAGTATCTTGATAAAAGAGACTAATGACTTGCATGTTAGTGGTTCATTTTGTTGCTGGTTTCATAAGAGAAGCTCAGAACTTATATCTGAAACTAGTTGGAAAAATTTTTGTATTTTAAAAATCTGAGTCAACAGCCATGTGCATTTTAAATTAGAGGACACAGTACTTCCATTCTGTGAACTTTCTTTTCCATTCCATAGTCAGCCTATGAGTTTAATTACTGAGAATTAATTAAACAGATGAAATATTTAAAAAACCCTGAACCTACTCATCTTCTCCTTTTCCCTCCATTAAAATGGTCCAGTATTTTCATTATATTTGGTCTTGTACCTCCAAGAAGTTACTGTATACATCACACTGAGAATACACAAACCTGTGCAAACAATCCTCAGAAATGGGTAAGGCACATGTCCTGTAGAGTTCCTTTTCTCTCCCTGGATTAGGCACTTAAGAGATTGTAAACCACTGCAGCAAATCACAATTCTCAGACATGCTGAGAAACTAAGGTGAAAGCTACGCTTTGTCAGACAACTTAAGAGCCTCTCAAGAAGTTCTCTTTGTCAGCGCTTTATCTGTCTCAGCCAGGCAATCAATTACATGATGCCACATGGCAATGTCTCTTTTTTAATTAGGAACAGTCCAACCTAAATAAAATAACCAGGATACAGCTGGCCACAGCTGTGCCCCCATAAATTAATATTCCATGAGATGAAGAGCAAGCCTGTGAAGGTGACAGAGTAGCCTGAACAACCAGGACACAGCTCATAGGATACAGCCCCTAGAATACAGCAGAGATCCCCATTCACTGCTCAATCCTAATCCCTGTTTACCCTGCACCAGTCTTCATCCTGTGTTGGATAGGAATCACGGTCCTTAGCACTCTCTTCTAGTTACTGCTTTTTAACCATTTGCCAATGGCCTGCTTACGTTTCCATTCTAGCCCAAATCCAAATTTTCAGCACAGGCTCTTCAGATTGCTGTTTCAGCCACTGGATGCCAGATGCTTTTGACAAGGTTTTTGAAACAGAGCATTTGTTGGCTTCTTTGATCTGGACCATAATTTAACCTGATCATGATACCCAACTCTACCCATGACCATTGGCTAGGTCTGACCACTAGAACTGACTACGTATATTGCCAACGGAGATTTCCCAGACAGTTCCATTGTTATAACTTTAGGGACAATATGAAAGTTACACTTCTTTTTTGTTTGGACTGGAAAAATGCACTTTTCTCTTGCCTCCCCTGTACTCAAAAACACCTGAGTTAATTCTGCTCCAATCTGAATACACAATAAGACTATAAGCGTAAATGATAAATGTTGTTGATGTATCTACTTGGGAATGATTCTGTTTCTTGTTGTATTCTGCTTTCCTCTGTATTCTGACATTTTTTATTAGATCCACCTGATGTTTGTGTAGATAAGCACCACTACAAAAGACCTTTGAAGTGCAAAATAAAGCCAATTATAATATAGAAGCACATGGCAGTCTGATCTATAAGATATGTGGATGTCAGTTTGGTAAAACACAGAGTTTAAAAAGAAACAGAGACCACTAAAAATGGGAGCTGCCTCTCACTGCAAACAGAATTCTTATGTGGATCACATCATCCAGCTGCAGAAAGATCTAAGATTTTGGAGCAACAACACATGCAATGACACATGCCCTGACATAATTATAATAAGGTTGTTTTCAACACATGGAAACTTCTGGGGCAAAAGAGTGCTGGCTGCTTATGCCTCTCCTTAAGAACTGGACTTTTAACCTGACAGCTGGACATTATCTTTTTTTTTTTTTTTTTTTTTTTTCCTGTGGAGTGCTTTGAACTATTTAATACTTCACTGCTTGCAATGGACAAGTTACTCTCTTGTTAACAAATGCCTTTCCTTTAGGGTACCAGACATCTCACACTTCCCACCATTGTTATACAACTCTTCAACCAGGATAACAGAGGCCTGTTCATTTCTAAACTGCTTAAAATTAGACAGCTAAAAACTGCAACTTATGGCCAACCCTTCAGGTGGCTCAGTCCTGTTCCATGTCAAGGGCTTTTGAACTTCAGCTGCAGTTCGCTGGAGCCAAGGAACACTCTCTTCACTCAGCATCTTACTGCAAAGAGCTAAGCATCGCGTGGTATGCAGTTCAGAGACTTCAGATTGTTCATTTACCTAACTGTGAATTCCTATTTGTGAGTCAGAACTGTTCAGCTTGAAAGCCACTGTAATTAAGCTGACATGCCATTCAGTGACCTTGACATAATCCTAATGAGATCTAAGTCACAGACAACAATTACCGGAAAAATAGAGGTATGGTTCAAACAAAGGAGAAAGTACTAACATTTTCCGTGAGCAAGATCAATGTACTTTACAGCAGAGAAACATAATAAACTGCTTTATCAGTTAAGTCTCTTTATGCACCACAAAAAGTGGCTTGTACCTGGATAGTACATCTGGCAACAGAATCAGGCAAACAAATTACTCTAGGAGATTAATTAACTGCAAACTAACGCTTTTACAGCATTTCTTTCAACAGACAAAACACAATGCAGGCATGCCTTTTTTAGAAGTCAGCAATCAATACTACTCTAGGGTCAGCTGAGTTTTGTAGTTACCATTGTACACTGGCAGGTGAGGAAAAGCCACTTATCCATGCTGCTGTCATTCCCATTGATGGTCTCCTGCACAAAGTGAGAAGTCAGGTTTGTTCTCTATTTGAGAGATTATCAGCCCTTGAAAGACAGAGGTATTTTCCTCTACTTACAACTAACTGAAAAATGCATTTTAAAAGAACGTTACCATTTGATGGGTTTGTACAGAAGCACTGAAAAAACTTCCATGTTTAAGAATGCTTTTATATCACTGCTGACAGGTTTTATACTAAAAAAGGAAAATATATGTTAATGTCTTAATAAAACAAAGAGTTGTTAAGCAGAGCTTTTATACTACTTTTATACTTTATACTCCAAGATTAGTATAAAAAACTAATGATGTTGTTAAGCAATAACAGCCATTTTTATCAGAAAAAGTCAAATGACAGGACAGCATATGCTGTTCTGTTATTTTGGCCTTATTTAAAATGTACAAATCCAGTTGCCAATTGGAATTTCAATCCAAGTTTAGCAAGATGAAAGTCTTGTTTACAGCTGTAGCACAGTCAGCTTTAGTTATTCTTAGAGGGCATGGTGATACTTGGGACTTGATTTCTGTTCAAGTATTTCTGAATCATCCCAGTTTATCAAAAGAAATCTGTTATTCCTGTGAAAGAATTAGTGTCTTGCAACTTAGCCATTTGTAGTGGCTTAAACCTGTGTTACTTTTCGATACACCTCTAGCAATTTAACTAATGGTCTGCCATCTATATGCCAGATGGTATAATTCCTCAAAAAAATGAGGGAAAAACTTGTGAACCTCCCCAACAAGTGGGAATTCTGAAACATCACCACTTAAACCAAAGGGCATCCACACTAAGGCCAACGTATTTTTATTACCACAAACCATGAAGGACCATATACTTGTCAAGTAGCCAAGACTGAGATACTTTGTTTGCTGTTTTAACAGGCAGCAAATGGAACCAGCACGTTTTACACAAGAGATATTTTGTGAAGCAATATCTATGACAAACAAAAACTGAGCTTTTTGAAATTGCTGTTCTCCAAAATCAAAATGTCTGTTTACACACACCTTATGAAGCAAAACTAAGCAAAACAGGTTTTAAATAGCTTCTTTACATAAGAATATGATTCATAACTAGCTTCAGATTCTAACACATGCCCTTTTGTGGAAAGCCAATGAAGCCAAACTTCACATTTCCTGGGATGGATGTCCTGTGAGATAGGTGTATGGGCCACTATACACCTGCATGCTTCTCAGAATGCATTTCATTAACTTTTCTTGAATAATGAAACAATGGCATGATAAAATCCACCTGACCTCCTGAATACCTTCAATAAGTTGTTCCAATTGCTAATGATATTTTCACCAGGAGGCCACTTCAAGGACAGTCAGGTATTTCACTGTGAAGTGCTCAGCGTCCTGCAGAAAATACAGCAGAAACACCCTGGGGATCTTTGCTGTAAGGACAATGATCAAGCTCTTTGCTGCTTCCCTACCCTTCCATCCCATTTCTCACCTCAGCCACAAAGTTCTTACCCACAATCAACAGTTGATTTATAGCAAGGTTCAGGTTTTGCACCATGGGAACCAATGTATAAATTTAATAGATTCAAGTGCATTTTATAAGGTCATGATTAACTAGGAAAAAATACTTCAATTTTTTGACAGGATTTTTTTTTCTAACAATTACGATATGCTCCAGAATTTTCCTGTTAAAAAATGGGGATAATCTACAAAAATTGCCAAACATTTTAAAAATCAGGCTTACTGAAAACCACGCAGGATGTTTTATGAGTTCCTTCTCATATGCAGTCAACAGGTATCCTTGCAAGCCATCAAGATACTAACACTTCGCAAGTTACTACCTATTAGTTGAGTTGTAGTATACCATATGTACATAAGCAGTCTATTCTAAATGCAAAACAAAATGCATGTCTACCTCAGGAGCTATAGTGGACTAAGTGTTCAGAAATTATTATTTACCTTGGCTTTGCAGGTGGCCAGCAACATGTAAAGCTCTGGTAAAACAATCATTTGAATTCGAATGCCCATACCCACAGATTAGCTCATCCTCCGACAGTACAAAATCTTGTATATAATTGTATCAGCAAATGAAGAAAACTACAGTATTTTTTCCTAACTTGAGAAGTTGTTCATCAGCTCTTCACATCAACAACTCAAAGAAGCTTAGATGACCAAACATTGCTAGCAACTCTGGTGTAACCAGAAACAGAAGACAGAACCTCAGAGCACAGCATTTTATCTTATCCTGCAGGCCAATATAGATGAAAATACCCAAAGAAATGAAATAAATAAAACTAACAAATAAATAAACACAACACACTTTGCCTGCTCCTTAGCAGGGACAGATGTGTTTCATTTACTGTTTTAGGTTTCCCAAGACATGTGTCTTTTCTACACAGATCAAATACTTCACAACTTCCTGTGCAACTTTAAGTAACATGTTTAAATTATTTTCTTCATCTGCATTTGTTTTTGAAGTGATGACTGTTTGGGGAGGAGGGTGTTATGGCAATGACACAACGTTTTATCAGATCATGACCTTGAAAAAATTAGTATTACTGTGAATTTATAGAATGGACAATTATTTTTCTGGGATTCAAGTCAAAACATTTTTCTTTGTAAAGACTTTAATCAACTTAAAAAGAAAAGCCTATCTGTTAATAAATTAGGTCCACCATTCATTAAGAGAAATTGCATTTTGTCTAAACTTTTAACTTCAGAAGGAAAAATATGCAGTTTCTGGAAAGTCTACTGATAAAGAAAGCAAAAATACTGAGTAAGTTCACACAAAGAACCCCAAGTACCATTCAAAAATTGGAAGAGTTCAAGCTACTTAATTCAGGTTATTCTTACCATACGAAGGGATTTTAAAAAGTAGGGTTTTTTTTAAAAAAATTGCCTTCAATAAAAATGAAAACTCATGGAATATATAGCACCAGAAAGTATATATACCAAACCCACAGTAATGAGTCAGATTCTAAAACACTGACAGAACATTTCTTGTATGTTCCCCAGAGTCACTCAAGAGGTAAAACAACTGAGTTTTTGATTTTCTTCAGAACTTAATAAAGATGACCTTGTTGTTTGTATGGCTAATGTCACTAGTCCACTGAGGGAGGCTCTCAGGATCACTAAGACTGTACCTATATGGTCCTACACAGACAGAGGTGAGCTGACTCTGCCTAAGCTCTGACCTTTCTGGATACATGCCAGAATAGATCAAAATGCCACATATCCATGATTAGTGTTGGGGACTGCTCCCACTGCACAGAATCTCACAAGGACTGTGAGGAGAAATTTTCACAACTAATACAAAATTGACTTAACCCTGTCTAGAAAGGTTGAAAATTGGAAAAAAAATGCAAATTGCAGGCATGCATAAAACAAGAATAGCCAAAACTGGTTTATTGTCCTCATCACATATGATGTAAAGCCTGCTAGCCTAATTTTCTTCTCTTCCTTGTGACAGCATGTCAAAGTCCTACTACATACCCTGTTCCTTCCTCCTTATCCTCTAGAGAAACAAGCAGCAGCTGCAAGAAACACCCCATGCAAGCAGCAGGTTGTCTAAGAGGACACACCACAGCATCTGTTTCCAGTCTCTGCCACCAGCATAGTCTGTTACAGACATGTTCTACGTCCATACAGCCCCAGACATGCTCTCTGTATCCGCACCTGAGACATGATTCCCCCATTACATTGAAAAGCGAATATGCAGCTGCCTCACCCTGCTGCAACCTTGCCTTGTGTGCTCTGAGCCATTAAAGGCCTCATCCTTCTCAGTTACATTAGATACTATTTGACGAAAAAACAGTATCTCAAGATAAGTCTTGAGAGACAGATAACCTACTAGCTTTTCTCATTTTCTGGGAATATAAATAGAGCAGACTTTTGTCTCACTCTCTTTCCTTTATAAAGACTGCATTTTTACTGCAACAATTTCTCATAGTTATTCATCTTTACCAAAGCAGTTCATTCCCATCTTTTGCTCCTCTTCAAAAACTCCTAACGTTTTTGAGATAAAATTGTATTGGAACTTAACAGTCATGGAAATCTCCAGGGTCTGGATGAACAAGTCCTCCTTTCTACAGTCAATCAAGAATTCTCCTTATCCAGCTCCCTTTAGTCTTCTCTGTCTCCCTCAGGTTCAGAGAGTGACCAGTTACACCGTTTCCTTGCCAACCAGACACCATTTTTGCTTGATGGTAACAGAGGGTCTGTCACACCAGCAAAATACAGCATAAACTAGAAGGATACTAACATTTTAGCCTTCGTTCATCTGCAAAAACCCATGGTGATGGATTCAGTGACCTATCTCTTCTTACATAATGGAAAAAAAATAAAGTACCCACATACTAGTATAATGAAAGAAGTGTAAGAACTAGAGTTAGTAAACAGAACCTGCTATGATGAGTTCATTTTTGGTGTCTTCTAAGCCTTGCAAAGACTATTTGCAACATATGACCACCATGCATCCTGCACTGATAGGTGTTAAAGAAATGAAATAATTAACTCCAAAGCTTTTCATTGTGGGTGGCTGAAGGATGACGGGAGAAGATGAGTTTCCAAAGAGGTCATCACCATTTTTCAAGATGTGTGATGATTCAGACTCAGTACTTGAGATTAGTGTTGCATTCAGTGGCCCTTCAGCAACTCTTGACAACCTGAAACAGAAGCAGCACACCTCTGCCTTCAGAGGAAATGTAAGCTCTCACAAATAGGCATGACAGACTTTTGAGAACCTCATCACAATTAAAGCAGATCAACAATCTTGCAGATGGCTTGCATTTAATTTGGAACCAAACTATCCATTGATTCATGGAAATGCCACATTCCCAACCCAGGCTTCACAGAGATTCATTTAACTGAGTTTAACAGTCTGAGTTTAACTGGTGATATGTTTTATATTTTCAATCACTCTGCCTGCAGAGCTATCAATTATAATGATTTCTATAGTATTTGCTCAATCTGTATGTCTCCTGCCGTGACAAGTTATGCGATAATGGACCTGCTTCACTGGTGCAGACAAAAAATCAGTGTCACAATTTAGCAACTCACATTGTTAACTTACACAATGGATTTAGACCACATTTGTCCAGGCATTCAAAAGCCAAGAGTCCTTGTGAGTCAGTCAGAGCTGAGCAGCCTTGTTTCTCAACAGTGGCTCATTTTTAAAAAAGGACTCTCAATAATCTCAGCAGTCAACATAAATATTCCTTAGTTCAGTTTATGCATAGCCCACTCCTTTAAACAAACAAAGCACACCTCACGTTCATGCCATCTACCAACTTCTGTAACAGATTACCATCAAATACCTTAAACAAGGTTCAACAAGTGTGTCTGAATCACTTGGAAACTGTAAGATCACAGGACTGAAACTTTGTCATACCAATTATGTAAAGCCACTGGAAAGAAATCCATGTATTTTTGCAAGCAGGCAAAGCAGGCTTTTCATGGAACAAAAGAAGCCTTGTCTTTTTCTATTATGTGACAACTCCTAATTAGAATCACTGATTTTTTATTGTTGGCCCAGATAAGCTTGTTTGCATAGTTGTAATTTCTTAAAACAGAAATCTGAATGTTACTAGGAAAATACATCCATCGGCAGTACAACAGACCTTGAAGAAGAACACTGGCATTGCCTGATATTTACATCTTATTAACCCTGGAGACAATTCTGCAAATGTTGAACAGTAAAGAATACAGTGAAGAGCCAAAGCAATTTAATTTTGTTTCAAAGTATTTATAGAAATCTATGAAGAGTACCCATAAAGGCACGTTGTCATCTTTTTCTTGAGCTTATGCCAGCTGATGACCAATAGAAAGCATTCAAAGAGGGAGAAAAGAGAGCGATGGAAATTATTTATAACTCTTTGTATCAAGCACACTGCTTCATGGACATATGAGGAACATTACATTTCAACATTTCATGCAGAAACAGCTCTTAAAAAAGAATTTCCTACCACAGTGACATCTCTCTAAAATGATTCACTTGTGATCTTGAACTTTGTAATGATGTGTGCTAATTCTCCAGAGCTGAGTACTCATGGAATAAAGTTGCTATATAACCTTAAATATGATGGTAAGAAAGTATCAAACCTAAATGAAAATAGTCTTTCATAAACAGGAAAAACAAGCACTCTGAGTAGATAAAGGTGATACCAGAAAACAGTCACCATGTGGTTATACCAAGGTTTAGCAAACCCAGATGCATTGAAGAGAGCCGAGTCCAATGCTAGTTCTAGACAAAACAGTCACAGCGTCCTCACTAGCTCCTCTTTCTGAATTTCACCTTCTCAGTTAGTTCAGCACTCTACACAGACACAGACTGGGCCTTCACATTGACTACCTCTAAAAAGAACTCCCTGTTTCCACGCAGCCTTGTTCAGAAAGGTTTGTTCAGCAGTTATTTAGGCCCTGTTAACACAAGATCAACAGCAATTGCATTTCTGTAACAGAGGACTGGCTGTATTGGCAATACCCTTGTCCAGGAAGCCTATTTCAACCACTTATAGGGAGAGCCCACTATCATCGTCTTCTGGACAGTGCTTAATCCTTACACTGTCCAAGTCCTTTGGAAACCTACCTTGCAAGTACCTATCTGTAAAAGTACACAAGCTTTTAGCATCTGCTAAATGCCACCTCAGCTAATTGGGACTACAATGGCAGTAAATAGAATTGCTTCAGGGATCTGAGTGAATCAGCTGATTCTTGTCTTCCTCGGTCTTTGGGCTACTGTGCTGGAGGCTGAGGGGAGACCTTATTGCTCTCTACAACTACCTGAAAGGCGGCTGTAGCCAGGTGGGTGTCAGTCTCTTCTCCCAGGTAACAAGTGATAGGACAAGAGGAAATGGCCTCAAGTTACACCAGGGGAGGTTTAGACTGGATACTAGGAAAAATTTCTTCACCAGAAGGTTGTCAAGCATTGGAACAGGCTGCCCACGGAATTCACCATCCCTGGAGGTATTTAAAAGATGTGTAGACTTGGTGATAGGGACATGGTTTAGTGGTGGACTTGGCAGTGTTACATTTATGGTTGGACTCGATGATCCCAAGGGTCTTCTCCAACCTAAATGATTCTATGATTCTATGTAAATATGTGTATAAACCTGTGTTCAAGACATGCTGTTGAAATCGATGGAATCACTGAGTTGTGTGTCACTGACTTCAGTATTCTGCCTGCAAGAACTTCACTAAAGTCTATGAGACCATTACTCTGCAACTTACCCTTTAAAAATTCACAGGACCAGTCCCTTCTGTTGATTACTTTAAGCATTAAGTCAGTAAAAATATCATAAAGTAAATCTGAACGCTGGAAAAAAAGTCAAAGAATACTTTAGCATGTCCAAATGTTTCAGAATATATTTGCAATTGGTTTGCAACATATTTAACTAGTGCAATCATACTTGCACAAAAAAGGTACATGGCATTTTTCCATTTCTTAATTACTCTGTACAAATAATCCAATGACTGTTCTAAGATGCTTAATTCTCAACATTTGTTTTTAAAGCCAATGTTCACAGATAAACCATCAGACTTAGATGTCTGGGATGTTCTCCACAGAGCACCAGAAGCATTAATTAAACCTCTAATCCTTAGGAAATCAGTGTCAATCACATGAATAAAAGTCAACGGTGTGTTTACCTTTGCTTAAAATTGTATTTCCTTTCTGAAGAAGTTAACATTGCAATGCACAGTATAATCTATTAACTAGTTCCCTCTACTTCTCTTTTCCTTTCTTTAAAACAGAATCGTGTTTTCTGGGAATGGTTCCTGTCTGTTTCTGTTGTGACTTTATCATAACTTGCATTTTCTGTTTTCCCATGAGAATTGTTAGGCTTTTCTATCAGTAACTGGAAAGCTTCATAGTTTACTCACTCTGTTCCTGATACAGGTCCAGCCATCAATCAAACAGGGATGTTGAAAATGCAAAGTAAAACTGGCAGAAAAGTGCAGAAGCTATCTAAAAAGATTTTACGGCTCGGAGAGTAATCCAATTTCCAAATACTTCACACAGACGTGCTCCAGAACTACAACCTTAGCATTAGTCCCCCAGCTTTGAGTTCAAGTAATTTTCTAGTTTAAAACCAAAACCAAAGACCAACCTCTAAATTTTCTGTAACGGAAATTTTGGCAGATACAAATTTAGATTTAGGATTCCACATTTCAAATAGATGAAATTTTTAAAAGTGCTTCATTTTTTTAGCTTACCATTTAGTTATAGTTTGATACAGCAATGAAATAAAATCTCAAAAATGTACCACTAAAATCATGCTACAGGGAAATGAAAATAAATAAAACATAATATTTGTGCCTATCCATAAGCACAAAGAGGTAATAAATTAGAAACTCTTCCACACAAACATAAGTGTTTGTGCAATTAGGAATGTTCACTGTTATTATTGGATACTTCACAGTCATGTTCTGGATTACAGTGAAACTAAAAAGATGCCTGTTTGAAAAAGTTCATTAAAAAACTGTCTTAAATTTTCCAAATATCTAAGTCAAAAGGCAAGATAAGCTGGTTCAAACACTTAACAGGAAAATCAAATTATTCATTAGAAGAACAAGAATAAAATTAGAGGTTTCATAAATATTACTCTGTAACATAAAATATGGTTCTCTGGCTATCATTTTTCACTGTCACTAGTTCTACATCTAAATGTAGAAAGGAGTTTGCTTTGCATTTTTGAAGCATAAAGAGATACTCTGATATTAAAGGTCAGTACTTCAGATACCACAAGACTTCAGATGCTCACTGAACTCAAGTGGAAGTTGTGTATCTTAAGCAGCCACAGGAAAAGCACATATCATTTCATTTTGAACTATGGATGCATTATGTATTTTACACTGAAAGAATAATATTAAAAGAGCATTAATATGATTGCTGAGAGGTAAGATTTATTAGCTTGGGCTAGATGCCGTCTGATGCGATTACATGAGTTTGAGCTGTTTGTGGAGGCACACTCACGATTAATAATTTGCTTGTCCTTTAAACAGCTAAAACTTCATAACCAAAATCAGTGGGTTACTAAGACTGCACAAACTTGTGAGAGTTAGGAAGTCTTAGCTTTATGGTTGCAAATTAAAACTCAGCTTTTCTATGTCTATACACCATGATATAGCCTAATTACTCACACATCTCTGCCTTTTCCATGGTAGTTGTGTTTCAGTTAGTTTACTGAATTAGGGAAAAAAAGTGCAACAGGCAGCTATGAAATTGATGTTTTCTAACTTTCAGTAACTTGACTCTACAATTAAATTACTGTTCTTTTAACAGTAAGACTAGATGCTCAATTTCTACTTTAGCGTAGTGAAAAATTCTTCTGCAAGCATATAAGCAAAAATAAATACAAAAATTTTTATAGTTTCTATTTTGTCAAGACTTCAGTGCAGTATAAGATTTGATATGGTCTTTCGTATCATCAAGAAACAGTGGCATGTCCTGTACATAAAATACATAGTACAGGCCATATGTAACACACCGTATGAAGGCACACTGCTGAAGTGTGAAGATGGAAAAACATTCCCAATCATTTTTATAGAATCCATTTCTGTTTTTAATCAAAATTTCATCTTGAACACAATCTTCCAAGCACATGTTCTTCAAATAGCACACACACATCTATCCAAATACTCATGCTCACCTAAAGATGTTTACTCATGTCTCAAAGAAGCATTATATAAGCGTTTTAAGTTTTATGGTTTTTTTTTTTTTAACCATACCTTCTGTTTTATGTGCTTAGTAGACTGATGCGCTGTGGGATAATTTCAGATATTTAGCAGATGTTAAATGGATGTTGTTTCAAATCTGACAGGAATACTAGCAATTTTATCGGTTTAAATCACATCAAGCAGCTGTGATAAAAAGTACAGTATATGTATTATTATCCCATACTTTAAAATAGTGATGGCATTGTGCTGAAGCATAGCTCAGAACTTACAGAAAGCAAAAAGATTGAATTCAGTTTCAAAAGGGGAAGCATTCTTAGTGTACCTGAACAAAACTGCAAACAGAGAGCCTGAAATAGATCTCTAACAACGTGCTGTTGCTATTTACACCAGAATAAATGTTTTAAGTTTATTGTTTGCATAGCATGACAATAAGGCTAATTAAGTACCTTTTATTGCAGCTGAACTTGAAAAGTACAAAAATACTCACTACAAAAGAAGGAACGAACACTGAGTAGAAAATAAATAAGCTCACAGGTACAGCCAAAGAGAGCAAAAGATCAGCATTTGCCAACTGCTGCTGTGGAGTTTCCACAGCCACTGGGAATTCTCTTTTTTTCTGATCCAGAAGAAATCTAAGGGAATCTTAGATATCATTGTGTGGTAACTGCTGGCAAACATTACAGATTTTATCTTAACTACTGGCATACTAACTGCTTGCATTTCAACATATATTTTTCATTCACCTATTTCTTCTTTAACTTATTCCTACAAAGTACAAGCTAATGCATAGATTAATAAATGCAACACATTTGAACCTGCCATACCTACTTCATATAAAGAAGTTTAGGAATAGACACTAAATATATATTAACATGTCATGAATAATTTTTTTTAGTCTTTAAACCAGGTCATTGAAAAGAAGAATGCATTCCAGATGCAGTAAGTTGAAATAGAACCTGAAAGATGTTTTAATGAACTGTAAGGGAGCCCAATACATTTTAATAGCTATTTAATGAATTCCTATTCCAAACAAGTCAACTTCAGGTGAGGCCTCTTGCATACAGGTACTCTTCAACCTCACGAATTTCTATGTAATAAAGCAAGGCCAAGCATACTCACCTACTTTGGCTTCCAATATAAAAGAAAATGCAGGACTCTATGAAATTAATGCTTTTTAAAATCAAAGTGCATTTTTTAGAATAAGAACAAATCTTCTAAAAATGTGCAGGAGTGAAAAATAACACCATGATTTTTCAGTACACAGAGAAAGTATGTTGGAACAAATTGCCAAGACCTAATCTGAACATGCAGCTTTGGCAGCAAATTCACATAACGCTGGAAAAAAAAGAGCCTGATTCACAGAAAAACAACAATACAAAACAAATCTATCACGATCAGAATGCAATTATTTTCCACTCCACCCTACTTACCTTTGTACAGAGCGACAAGTTATGTTCTGAGTTTTTGACCTTAAAAATGCTTGACTTCAAGTTTGGATCTGCTTATCATGATCATCACTTGTTTTCATGTGCTGCTATCTTACTAATACTCACCCTATAACACTTTATCTTCCAGAATCAAAGAAGACTGCTCATCCAGAACAAGAAGGAACTAATGACTAGAGTATCGCTTGTAGCTATAGTTTATCACTTCAAATTTTTGTTACATAGATAAATAGAAACTAGTCCTTATGTGGCAAAACAAATGCTGAGGTCAAAGGAATACTCTATTTTGCTCTGATTTTAACTATAAGCACAGCCAGTACTGCAGTCCTAGCTGTCCTTCAAGTCTCTTCTCAAATATATGATTTCATCATCACAGAACAATAACAGAGAATATTAAGATTATATTATCAAGTTCAGCTTATGATTAGCGGTGCATCTGATTCCGCATTATCTCTATTAGTGTTACAATAATGCAACTTAGAAGTAACTTTGATCTTGTATTACTAAAACCTTGTAAAGCTTGCTGAACTTTCACAGCAATCCACTGGGATACACAACACAGTATATAATAATACACTTTCAACACTCAGCTGCACAGAAACAAGTACTGCATGATAAATATACCGACTAGCACCCATTGCAATATATGCTTAATGAGAAGATTGTCTCTTGCAAAATGTTAGGAACCATCAACACATAAAACGCTCACACAATGACTAGTGTATGATGTCACTAAGGTGACTAGTGTAACTGGCTGTCTTTGATTATAGGATGTTTTGATATGTTACATTAAGACCTATTACTTCTGCTATGCTCTCTGTAGTAAATCTGGTTGGTTCACATAATAGATGTGTATGTGGCATTCTTCCTTCCCTGTTTGGTCTACTAGACTGCCTCTGACTAGTGTGCAAACTGCAGTGGACATAAGACCTTTACTTGATAACTATTTTAGAGGAAGAGGCATCCTACATGTAAAACCAGAAAATAAATTACAGAAAGACCCTAGGTGGACAAATAAAGATCATGAAGGGATTGTTTTGATTTCTCACTTAAATGCATAAATTCATACAGGTTTGCTGAAAAGTTTCAGATTTCTTTTGCATGATTTTTTGTTAATTACAGGAATAATACTTCATTATTATCTTGCCCAAAGTGTTCTCCCGAATACCTCACTTAAAATCTCAGTTTAAAATGTTAAATTGTATTGATATGATTGTAAATTTCACTGCTTGATGAGAAAGGTATGAAGTCTGGCTGAAGTACAGTTTCCTAAATATGAGAGACTTCCAGACCATGGCTCCCCTGACATTAGAAAGCCAAATAGGTTTTTCCAAATTCACACCATTTGTGAAATGCTAAAGGAAGAAAGCAGCAAGCTGTTTCACTCAAACCCTGCTAAAGAATGCCATTTCTGCATGCTTGTCCCAAGAAAGGGGGCCTATGTTCCAGATTTACACTGACGGTATAGGGGTTATCATGTCACCCTGAGTATTTTTGCAATTCATTAGACTTCTACACATGTGGCTGCTGCTTCTGATATGCAAACTTCACTTGGCTCTATCCAGCAATACTTGCTGAAGTTCAGCAAAATTAATCACACTTTTTAATGTTTATGAAAGCAATCACTCTTTGAGAAGCTCATATAGACGCCTCTCATTTTTTTTGTGACACAGCATGACTTGACACACATTTTAGTTTAGGTTTAGTAATCTCAAAAACGTTATCAAATGAAGTACCTTATCCATGTAAACATTAACATATTTGTCATCAGTGAATGATGATTCCTTCAAAGCTAAGGACTCCTCAAGGAGGCCTCATACTCATAAGAAGGTCACTGTAAGCACCCTTTCTAAACAGGCAGGGCAGGGAGTACAGAGTGCTACTAACAATGTTTTCCCCAATCTTACCGGATCCCTCATTGTAACTCTCCTACTAGAAAGACCCTGGGTACTCGCATTATTCTTTTTCCAGTGCTCTTCCACCATTCCTGCCCTCTTTCTTCATATAGTCATCTGTTCTCACTCATCTGCTGATGTCTGTCTCCATCTCTTTTTTTCCATTTGCTATTCCCTTGAAAAATTACTTTCTTGACTCCTAATGGTTCTTTTTTCTCCTTCTCTCTCTCCCCACAAAGCTGATGAGAAATCCCTGAGGAGGAACTGAAATTAATGGTAATATATCTGGAGAGCAGGAAAGAGAATATTATGAAATTTAAAAAAAAAAAAAACCAAACCTCAGCAGAGAGCCAGAGTTCAGGCTCTGGTGTGACAAAAGGGAAGGATAAAGAGTCTTCCTAGCATTGTGACACAATCTCTACCAGGTCCTTTAAATTCAAGAGAGAAATCTGGGAACATATCTGCTCTCCCTGAAGGAGATTGGCCCTTTGAAGTAGCGAAAGTGAAACAAAAAATTTTCCTCTGTCTACCGAACAAACAAACATCTGCAGCATATTAAGAAAATTATTCAACTAGGCACACACTGAATTAGATTCCTACCACCAATTTATATTTCACAACATATAAACAAATACGTTGTTTTTCAAGTGAATAATAATCAGCAGTTATTCCTAGAAATTATACATTCATTGTTTTGTTAAGTTGTGCTGAGCACTGGAAACAGCAGTGGTGAGGCTGCTTTCTGCTGATACTCAAAACGCACTTAATAAGGGTAAGCTAATCATCATCCAAAATCCAGACTATATGTAAGGCCAATCAAGAATCTAAATTACAGAGATCATAGATGGTTCACTGGAGTCTAAACATAAACTGATTCTAGGTTTTACTGGCTAGATTGCTACCCCATGTGATTACATATGTGTGAAACTGACTTGCAGTGACCCTAATTAAAACAGCAAGAAAAACATGACTTTGGGGGTTGAACGCTCACAGCTAGAAACAGCGAAACTGTTACGTGTTTTAGTCCTACTGTATTCATGGAAACAGGGCTGTGGGTCTGTCTTTGGTTAGTAATAAAACAAACAACTGCTTTAAAAAATACCCAACTCTTCTTAGTTTCTCATGGTAACATTATGGAAGACCCTGAAAATTCCTCAAGTCAAAAAGGAGTAACACAATGCAACAGTATTTCAGGATAAATTGTGCCATTTGTTCAGCAGCACTTTTCCTGCACGTATCCTTCATGCAGGATGGTACTTAAGTTTTGCTTTATGACAGTCTACCGCGTCACTTTTGCAGTCTAAAGTAAAAGTTCATAAATTTAGAAAATAAAATTTTCTCTAATCCTATCTGTCGGGACATATAAAATTAAAGAATAGCTTTGTTTTCCATCTAGGTGGAAAGATGCAGCAGTCATTCATTCACACAGACTAGTTAAAAAAGCACACCATTAACTAGGAAAAACAAAGGCAGAATTACAACTTCTCTATATTTTCATGAGTAATATAGAGCCTTTTATTGGTGAGAGAGACAGAATTCAGACTTACTGTGCATTTGTTTGGCTTCTCTCCTGAGTGGACTCTCATGTGAATCAGCAGTTTATAACGGGCATTAAACGGCTTGTGCCTTCGTGGGCACCCTGCCCAGAAGCAAGTGAAGTCCTCTCCCTTCCTCTGGTCTATATGGATCTTCTCTATGTGCCGCACAAGTTCCTCTTGCTGGTCATACAGTGCACCGCAGTCAACCCAGCAACAGCCATGCTTGCCATGGAAATCATCTAGCTCACCATCTTCATCAAGCAGGCAGCCTGGGGCAGAAGGAGGCACAGGCAGCGGGTGAATGCGACTGGGGAGGCTGTGCGGGAGCCGGTGCTGGTGAGCATGGTATGGTGGGGGTGGTCCTTGTGGAGGAAGCGGCGGCAGCAGGGGTGGAGGAGGCATGTCCACTGTACAGCCTGAGAAGTCATCCGGCCGTCCATTTTTCAGGACGCCCACCACCTGGTTGTCCATGGGTGGCACACCCTGGTGGATCAACATGTTACTTGTGGCAGCCATCTGCAAGCTGGCTTGCTCCAGCTGCTGCATCCGCTGGTAGTCACCAGCCCCGTTCTCAACACAGCCTGGGAAGGTGACGTTGCCATTAGCCATGAGAAGGCCTTTCTGGGCAGTTGGAATAGAGCAATTTGGGGGTATACAGCCTCCTCTCACTCCCAAAAAATGTCCATAGACCTCAGGCTGTGGGGAGACGTTTGCTGGTGGTGTCCTAGGGCTGTTGATGTAGGCCACCAGAGAGGTGGGGGACGTACAGATGATTGTACTGAAGTCGATCCCAATGCCATCAGACAGAGGAGACAGAGAGAGTGCTCTCTTTTTGGAGTGGGCTGATTGAGACCGGGCTGAGGAATGGCAAGGACTAGAGTAAGGGGAATGCTTATTTTCCACGCTATATAAGTAGGACGGTAACGAGTTAGAGACGCAGTTACTGGACGCAGATGTTCCAGGTGAAAAATTTAGTAAGTCCCCCAGCTCACTGCCATTTTGTAAACCTTCGTCAGGAGGAACAGAAGGAAGTGTCCTGTATGCGTGTGACCACTCTTGCTTAACACTCAAAGTGGACTGACTTTCTGACGAGCTTAACGTTGTAGAGGCCAGAGACTCACGTGACAAGAGTGACCTGGAATAAAGGCACAATAAAGTAATTAAGCAGTTAGACAACGCAGCAGTGGTTCTTCTATCTTCACACACACATAAGATTAAAGAAACGCTACAGGTGAGAAAAGTTTGCCCTAATTTGGGGTACTCAACTTTAGCATTCTCAGTTAATGTACCAGCAGGCATATACAGGCAATACATACGTAACAAGGTCACTTAGGAAACCAACTTTAAAACGGCAAGATTTTGAAGAAAAGTTGCTGCAAAGGTTCATAATACTTCACTGCAGAAAACAATGCAAATTTTTTCATCAACTGGTGTAAATATGTTTGGGCTTCTGAAGCTGAGGAACTATGCTCCTGCCTTGTATGAAACTCATATTGATTTCAGTTCACTATTATTTTTGCTGGCAAAGAACAGAAAAAAAACTGATTTATAAAGAATAAATATTTAACCTGAATGACTTTGCTAATTGTAATGCATACAAATAGTATTCTCTACCGAAATAGCTCAAGTTTATAAATACAGATAATATCTAACTTTACAAAACAAACAAAATAAATGAATAATGTAGAAGAACTGGTTGAAGGGGTTTATTTAGTTTTGATTTGATGATGTAGCTGCCTCCAAGTCAGCAATCAAAATTTTTGATGAAAGTCTAATCTTGCTGTTTTCATTGTTTTTTCACAGAAATATTATGAAATGTGTTTACGCTGCAAGTGTCCTATGGGTAGCTTAAAAAAAGAACTCATAAGCTCTTAACAATATTGTTTTCTACAGAAGGGTATAAAAAGGAAATACAGGGACATCAGGGTCCCTGATTCATGGCTGCAAATGCTGGGTAGAGGCCAAGTGGATTTATGTTGCTACAAACCTCAAAAATGTAAAAGAGAAAGTATGCATCATAAACTAATAAAAACAAATCTCATCTCTTTCTTGATACAGACACAGTTGCAGCAAGCACCTTCAAGGAGGCACTTCCACCTATTTTACTTGTTTCTTTGTTTTTAATACGGAAGCAAATTTTGATGTCTACTCAGGGAAAGCAATACTGCAGTTGCCTCTGAGTTTGCAAGATTTTCTTATAGACACTGCTACAGGAAACATGGATCCATGGGACAGATCTGTTAAGGCTCATAGTTGCATCATATGTCTGCACCACAGCCCTGCTGCAGTGACTGCAGCTTCAGTGGAGATACATGAAACTACTTAATTTAAGAAATGGTGGTAGGCTAAAACTGGGGATCTGAATCCTATTTAAAACAACAGCAGTCAACCCAAGAGGGCAAGAACAGATCCTAAAAATGGCTCTGCAGATATTTCCAGTTAATATGGCAATATTTACCAAATTTCCATGATTTTGCTTGGTAAATCAACTTTTCACCTCTGAGATCAGTTAGATCAGTGACATTGAAAGAATATATAAAAACACTAGGTGAAGTCATTCAGGCAAGAAAATGTATATAGCTTTCCACACTAAGTTCTAACCACAGAGGTTAAAGCTGCAAAATCAGTGTGTCTTTGTTATCTTATTCTGCCCACCACATGAGCACTCCCTCAGTGATGAGGTTTTTTTCCTACTTGTTAATATTACAGCATTTTCCAGCACTTGAGAGTCAACCAACATGAAGTAAGAAAAGTCGGTTTGCAGTGACTTTAGTTTAAGGGCTGAATCATGCTGCAGGAACACAGCCCAGTCATTGCCGAAGAGCTGGAGGAGAGGAACTGGTGCTCAGGGCACTGTGGCTGTCCCCTCAGCCTTTTTTTTGTCTAGAGGGGAAGTCTGGCACAGACTTAGGGAGAGAGGTTTGCAGGTGCTATGTCTGCGCACTGAGACAGCTCACAAGCAGCAAAAACATAGCTTTAAATATCACCCAGCCTTGCTGTGGTGACCTATGGGATAGATGGGTAAATGGTCTTTTGTTCAAGATGATACTTGCTTTGTAATGGATGACTGATTTGCTGTATCAGAACAAGAAACATCCTGTTCAGATTGAATGTCAGTATAGGGTACTGTTATGGAGGTGATGTTACTCCATTGGGGTTTAAATGGGACCTTGAAAACAGAGCACTGAAGAAAAGCACAATTAACACGTTGACTACAATTTGCATTGAGAGAAATGAGAAAAATGGGATTGCTATATCAGGTCAATCTTGTGTAAGATTTAGATGTAAAGGGACAATTATTTCTGAAAAAAATTGATTCAGTCTGTTGGGTCTGTTATCAATGGGCTTTGTTAAAGCATAGTTCATTATAGGGCAGTTAAATCATGTTAGTATGCTGTAATTCCAAATACAATCTTCAACAGAGCAAGAAGAATAAGTAAGGTTTGATTTTTCCATGCCAGGCTATATTTATTTATATCTGGAAAATATAAATAGGGTTCTTTTTACCAGTTTGATTATTTAAAATTTCATTTTCTCTTTTATAAGTAGGGAAAAAAAACCCATCAATACAACAAGTCTATTTTTATAACGTCAGGAATTTTAATCAGATGCATAGTAGGACCAGTGTCACTCAAAAAGCTATTAATGCCTAACACAAAGGGACATACTCATCAGTGAAGCTGAAGAAAAACTGCATTTTAAAAGTCTCATAACAGGAAAAAATAAAAAGTTGGCCCAGAATTTCAAGTATACAATAAGTAAGAGCCAGATAATCTGAAGAAGTTTGGTTCTCATTTAAGCCTCTACATTCAAAAGTAACAAAGATTCCAGCTCCCAAAACAACAACAAAAATTCTGTAAAACCCAGCCCCCTTTGTGACTAAGTAGTTTTCTGGGGGAAAATAAATATACCTAATATGAAAATGAAGGGCCAGCTATACCACTGCGCCAGATTCTCAGATGGTATTAATCGGCACGTCTGCTTACTATAATCTAAACCAGCTTGAGTTTGGACCAGATCTTTTATGAACATTTACAAGAGATTCCTGCAATTACTTTCTTTTCTCCCTCTGTGTACAGAGGCTACAGTGTCAAGTATAACCCAGAATCTTAAAGCAAAACATGGAAGAGTGAAAACTATGTTTTCTCATCTTTTTTTGCATGGTCTTCTGTTTTACTAACCAAGAACCCTTTGCTCTTTCCTAGGTCCTTTGCTGACTTACATCAAAGTAAATGGCAGTATTACATCTGGTTTCAAGCAGCGTAACTGAATGATCCGAAAAAGTTTTTGGGAACTCTTAAAAAAGTTGGGGAAGGTTTTATCTCTCACGGTCTATATACCAAAATCTGATGTTATCAGCAGCAAAACTCCTTTTCTTTCTTCCATTAGTAAAAGTCAGCACAAGTCTGGTTTGGGTAAATTCAGCAAATAATCTGGTTTGGACTGAGCTGCCAGAGCACAGATCATGATGCCTGAGAGAAACAATCCAGAGAAGGCTCTCAGCCCATAAAGGATTATGGAGTCAGCTTAGGCAAGCAATTTAGGCATACGCAGTTTATTGCTGAAGCAATTAAAAAAAAAAAAAAAAAAAAAAGTGTTTCAAGAATCTGTGAATTAAAATCTGACTCAAAACTTGTTTTGCCCTATAAAATTGTCAATTTGAGGGCAAAATTGCTGAAATGGACATTCTTTGTGTTATAAACTGATTTTATAACATCTTCATTGATAAATCATTAAAAGAGACTCTAGGGACACTACAGCCTAATTCTGCCAGAGTTTCAACTTCAGTTCACCCTTAGTAAATGTTTCTTTAAAATAAAAACAAAAATGTATAACTCAGTACTGACATAGTACACCCAACCACACATTCAGATAAAAATAACAGTGTTTGGAACCATACAGGCACACCTAAAACTTATTAAGTAAGTAAAAATTACTTTATGATATTTTTATACAATCATCAGTTTTGTTTTGTCTCAAAGGCATGTCTCTGGATTTGTCATTTGTCATCATCTCATCATTGAATGCTTTTCCCTGACACATTTACATAGGAAGCATAATTAATTTTGCAAATTGTCCTGGGGGACTCAGTCTTCACAACTGAAGTAACAGAAATGTCACAAATTATCTTCTATTAGAGTAGAGCAAGGTTTTCTTCCCGTTACATAATACCAATTATAATTATTTCAAGAACGTTCCTTGGCTTGTAATAAAGTGATATAGTAAAACGTAAACTGTTTTGAGAATAAAGACTCTTATGGCCTTTTGTATATAAGAACAGTTACATTTCAACTCAGCAGGCAACTATTGCAAGAGTCACATCTACTGAAGTGGGAATGTAGCTTCTGAAATAACGCACCAGAATGTTTTCTCACTATATGTTTAACTAAAATCCAGGGATGTGCTTAATATATTTGTATGGACATTGTCAAACAACTGTTTTCACTTTGTTCATGTTTGTTGACAATACTCATAGTCATAATCTCAAAAGTTATTTAAGCATTTAAAAATTAATTAACAAATATTTATCTGTGCTTTAGTGATATAAAAAGGCAACATTTGCAGGGAGAGGCCATAGATTTTATTAAACTATCCGCCAGAGCTAGGAAAATGTACAAGTTTTCAGGGACACAAGTCTAACACAGATAAAGTTAACTGCTGGCTCAGTGCAGACTGGGAACAATCGATCTGATTAACTTATTTATGTAAACAATTTGAAAGCAAAGATATTTGATGAGGAGAGAGGAACTTTAGCAGAGCATTTAAGTTTATTTTGTCTGACATTAGTGTTACTTGACAGGCACCAACGTAACACTCTTAGCGCTATGGTAAGCTTAAAACAGGTCACTGCCCCTGAAGATGTAACGTGGACTATTTCTGCTTTCATCCTCCATAACACTTCCTGTCCTTAGTACAAAAATATAGTTAAGTGACTATAAAAATCTTTATCTAACAAAAAAGCCCTATCAAACATAGAAAATGTGTGGCCAAACTTCACCCATGATTTGAATGATCCAAACAGTATGATTACAGCTGATGTGAATTAAATTGTGTTGAATTAAATTTCCTGTGGCATAACAAAGCATCCTTTAGGCCATTTTAATCATCAGAAAAGTTGCATTTAAATTACAGGAGAATTAAAATATCCTCTTTTTAAAGTACTGAATATCAAAAAGTAACTCAGGACCTTGTATCTGATGGAGAAGCGCTCAGGCTGGAAGCATCCATAGACCTCTGCAAGACAGGGCTGATCTGGTTGCATGCTATTGAAACCTGATTAGCCGGAGGTGAAACAGGTCCCAGCTGTTGAACCGGCATGGGATGGCTGGTGAATATGACATTGTTGCAGCTGCCTTTTCCAATAGACTTGCACTGGGGTCCATAACCAAGACCTCCTAAAAATAAACAAGGCGAGTTAGTATTCATCTCCCATGAACCCATGATAGGGCCACAGTACTCACATCCCTTTGCAAAGCAGGAAAACTGACTGGAACCGCGTATCTTCTGATGAGGACAAAACAGGGGACCAATACAAGGATTGTGCAAACTTCTACAAACACAAAAAGCAATATGCTAAAGGGGAATTAATAAACTATGCACATCTAAAAAGTGTGCTGAAGTACATAAACTAAAGACCAGGCATCATGGATAAATATCAGAAAAAACACCACCTCTGGAAGAGTACAGGTAAAAGTGCAGCTGTCAGCTGAAGGACAGACAAGCCATAAGCATACCTTTCTCTGAAGGTGGGAAGAGAGAACCCAAGGAGGCTGCAGGAACACCACTGTGCCTTGAATCCTACCAAACACCACAGCTCCAAGCCATTGCAAGCCCTTCCATCACTCCTACCACTAGCCATCCAAAAAGCAAAGGGACTGCAGGCATGCATGCAAATTGCAACCCCTGCAATAGGTCTGGTGTGGCAAAGTGCACAGGCTGCATAGTTTCCCTGACAGGAGAGAGTTACAGCTGGAACCCAGAACTCCTCAGAGGTCTGGGGAAAGGAATTTGAGGTGGATCAAGCAGAGAAGCATTCTGGACTTTCTTTAAAAGGCCACAATCTCCTCTCAGTCACTGTTGCCATGACTCAGACTGATGGCTATTACACACTAGCAAGAGATGATTACAGAGGTAGCTGGCAAGTGGGACATATCTGCAAAATTCTGTGTACTTCATATTCTGGTTTAGGTCACAGATGGTGGTTTACAAGATTCCCTCCACTAAAACACATCAAGATGAAAAAGTTAAAATGTACGCCATAAGATGGAAGTTGTTGGATATCTAGCAAATTCTCATCACACCTGGAAATTAATAATTACATGATTCACATTTCTAGCTGCTTCCCTGCATTCAGACTACTCTTCAAAGCAGGATAGCAACATCAAGACAAATAGTGAAAAGTACTTCAATTTAATCTATTTTCTATTAAACCTACTTCTGATTTGGTTGTACAACTCACATACTAGTTTTACTCATGGATGTTCAAATGGGTTGCGAACTTCACAAAGAAGTACATTAAGGTATTTATGGCTCTCATAATTGTAGGAAGAAAATCCAAATCCTTCAATCTCCTCCAGATCAAACAGGATTATCTTAAAAATTTGCAATTCACACTAGAAATTTCAAATTATAGCTTTTATTAAGAAAAAAAAAAGAGGAGATAATATAGATATGTTTATTCCTCTTCCAGAGGTCTGTGCCTTCTTTTCAAATTATTCTTCTCTTTGACTAATTAGTAATATCTCACATATATGTGAGAAACACATACATGATTCTCAGTCCACTGCAATCCTAAGTGGTTTGTAAATTCGTATACAGATGTTACATGATCCACCACCAAAGTGTACTCCTTAGGCTGAAATATGGCAGCCCTTTAAGAAAAGCAACTTACTCATTGCTACTACTTTGAAACATAAGTGAAACACAGCATCTAGCTGAAAACTCAAGGGTAAGGAAAGAAGAAAACATTTAATAACCCATCCTGAAATTTAGCTAGAAGGACTGGAAATTTCTGAGGATAAACATGTAAGGAGAATTCCTTGTACTGCACTCAACTCCATTGTGGATACCAGAAAAAAACCTTTTAAGCTTTGTAGGATTACTGTCTGCTCTCACTAAAGGTGTCCAATTAAATCAAAAGAATAAGAGAAGGTATTTTATTTTCTTTCCTGTGAAGCAGTTTGTATTTTTAACTTACTAAAGCTGAATCACTGTGCTAGTCAGCAGTTGCTTTTATGTTACAAAGTGCTAAAATGGAACCAGCCAGAAAAAATTAGGCAAAAAGTGTAAGTTGCCTTGGTAAGAATACGAATGCTACTCCTCTTAGCAAAAGGCTGGTTGGGGTGAAGTTAAAAATTTACATGACGCATTCACATTGTATAAAATACATAATACTACATCATATGCCTGTATGTATGTGTATATTACGTATGTTCAGTCAGCTATTTTTTAGAAAAATGTCTTTAGTATGTAAAACTAAAGGCTTTGTTGACCAAAGGATATAAAAGACAGGGAAGCATGCTCTAGTAACATATGAAATCCAACTGGTTTTGACACTGAAACATAGTTGCAATGCTTGTAGAGCCTGTATATACTGACTACTTAATAAGATGTAAACCTGATATTTAGCATTGAGAAAAGCAGCTCTACCACAAACATGTACCAAATATATACTGATACTTCCTGGGATGACACCATAATGCCCTTTACTCATAAGCCACTTTCAACAGATTTCAACGGTAACAATAACATCTATTTTATCATATTCAGCAAATCAAGGGCTGTGCACTTGTAAGATTTTCATTTAGGGACAGGCCATATATCAGTTCAAATAACAATCTGCAACCATACAGTGAAATTGCTATTTATACATGATTAAACCTAAGCTGCTTGGAACTTGTATGTCAGAAGAAAAAAAAAATAAATCCCAAAAGCAAAAGCAGAAAAGGGAGTAGTGTCAAACCAGTTAAATACACAATATTGCACCCTTAATATATCCTGGTTTCCCTTTCAGTTATAGGGTCTGCTCTTACTATCTGTGCATAAACAGCACCTCAGTGATGCTGAGAACAGCTAAGAGAATTTGTTGTGTAAGGATAAAGACAAAGGCCAAAGATGGTCTAATCACTGGTCACTGAAAGGAAAAAGTGAGAAAAGGAGTTCTTTGGAGATACTGTATTACTGGGATGACAGACAAAAGTAATGCAAGACTCTTGTCCTGATAAATATTTGCCTGGGCATTTCTCTGATACAGAAGTGGAAGGAAAAGGTTTTGTTCTTTTTAATCATTGATAAACATTTGCTGTTATGGGGAAAAATGACAATTCTTCCCCTTAAAAGGCTGTGGGTGAAGAGAGACAGATTATCAGAACTAATCTATCATCAGCTCCCACCATTGAAAGAGGTTGCGAAGTGAAAGACTACTGCTACGAAAAGCAAAGTCGTAAGATTTTATCCACTGTTTCATACAGTGTAAATGTGCCAAAAGACCATCATTAATACCTCATCTGTGCCCAGCAGGTCACTGAACAGTATTAACTCGATCTGAATCAGGTGCGAGCATGCAACCACAAGTCTGCTGAGCTAAGTCAGAGCACAAGATAGGAAACTTATCCTGACTTTGAGATAGCTGCATGCGTGCAGACCATATCTGATCTAGCATAAAGTTAAATGGGTGCAACATGGACATCTGACCTGGCATGAGCCTGCTACTAAAAGGCAAGCTATCAGAACGTGTGTTCAAAAGCACTGAATAAATGTGAACTGACAGAATGACTACGTCCCACATCAGCATTTGGCAGCATATACCCACAGTGCAAGAGGAGCCCTCAGTCTAGGTTTCCTGTACCAATGACCCAAAGCCTGAAAATTTCAGACAGTGAAAGGACAAACAGCAATTCCTTAATGTCTTGAATCCACATCAGCTGAGATAAATGGGAACCTCTTTGGAGGACATCGTTAGGTTTTGAGTGAGGCTGTAGATTCTAAGAAAAATACGTGGACCTAATATTTTAAATGAGCAAGATCAACAATTTCTTTCCTTATACACTAAGATATAAATCAGGAGATAGTCCAATAAAGGCAACAATACTTGAGGAGGTGGAATCAGTCCTGAGCTGGCTCACAGGAAGATCTATGTTTGACTAGGATGTCATTTATTCCAAATAAACATATTACACATAATCAAAACTGCCTCTTATCAATAGCTAACAGTAATAGTTAACAAGCATAAACAGTGAAAATGTTTTATGGAAATATTTTAATCCATTCACTTCCTCATTCATTAGGTTGTCTATCTTCCCTGTTTATTCTCTATAGTTGGTTAATAGCTAAGCTTTACTCATCCTTGACATGCAAAAATATTTTACTACAAACTTCTGAAGAACATTCAAAGAATACAGAAAAACACAACTACTTGGGGTACACTGAATTTCAGATGAGATTCTCTTAATTTATATCACTCTTGTACTTTTTGGAGGCAGAGTCCAATGTGAAATTATTTCCACTTAAACACATTTTCTTTTATCAGATATGGGTTGAAAACCAACCAGTGCCTTTGTCTACTTCTGCCAACTAACTCAGATTATAAAATGGAACTACTTCACCAAACCTTTGAAACTGTAAACTATGCTTCCCATGTATAAATGATAATGCAACAAAAACATGTAACAGCAAAACCAGTTGTAATTGTTTGGTGTTCTGAAATGCACAACATACCAAAAACACCAGATAAAATTCAATCACCTCTTGGATCAATAAATTCTGCAATTACTGAATTAATCAGTATGAAAGAAAGCTATTAAACTTATCTGAAAACCTGTCCTGTTGTTACTGTTAGAATAACAGCTAGAATTAAAAGAATTGCAACAAAAGAGCAAAAGCTAATTTCCCTAAGGGATTTTCTGTCCGTTGATGTACAGTAATTAAGAGCTTTGGAAACAGTCGGTTTTAATGTTTCCCTTGTAATTGGCTTCCAGTCTTGTTTGCATGGATTCCGTATTCACCAAAACAGGGAGAAAAGGGCACACCCCAAAAAAGCATATTTTAAGACAATAAATACTAAAGAGGACAGAGACCAAGGCAGTAATTAAGACTGCATCAATGTATTCTTCACGTAGGTTAGACATAAGCCACCAAGGCTTTTTCAAAACAAATTTGGTCTTTTTCCACAACATGGTGAATCTGCTGGATTTTGCAGTCCCCAGCTGCCACGTACATCTTTGCTGTGTGTCACTGTAACTGTGGGGTTGTTGGCACCCTAGTTGGAGGGGCTTCGCAGCAGCTGCTGACTGAACAAACTCAAAGGTTTGCTGGGGAGACTTGTTTCCAGGTGGGAAATACCCCAATACCTCTCTCCTCGGGGCTGCCAAACCTTTCAGGCTTCCCCTCCACCAATTTTATAATGACTTATTATTAGTGACTATTAGAGAGCTAGCACTTGTCTCTTTGTCCTTAAACACGATGGCCACTCTTCTATTGTTTCTATAGCCAGCTAAGAGGCACTATTGCACGCCAACTATGTAGAAAGAGACACCAGCTGCGCGGCAGTGGATATCAGGCTCCTTGAAACCCTCTTTAAGCGTGTTAAACTGGAGCTTCAAAGAGGAAAAAACAAAAGACAGAACAGGGGGAGATTGCCACTTGCCTCTGTTAGCATAGTATTGGCCCAAATCTTTGTCTGTTTGGGAATCTGGGCTTCTTCACACTGGTATCATCCCCTGAGCCCAAGTCTTTTTTGGGACACCTGAGGCTCGTAGGTGAACTACACAAAAATTCAGTCAAAACTACATTTGCTATGAGCAATTTTTGTATGGCTTGCAATCTGGAATTTTTCAGGGTACAAGTAGATTACTACTAAACTATAGCTCAAGTAAACTACTGAATTTAGTTTACTAAACTAAATTATGATTCTTATTGCAAGTCCTATGAAATATAGTATTTTCTCAACTACACTACACCACACAGACACTACATGTAAGTTGAAACAGTGATTCTTGGCCTTTATTTTCTTAAAAAATAATTTTTTTTAAAATCAAGGCTTTATAGTTAGAGAGAGAATCCTGAAATTGAGATCCCAAAACCTCCCCAGTTTAACATCATGGGTATGATCTTAGCTCATGATTTTCTTAACACTTACAATTAGCAATGCCTTGTTAGTAAGAAATTTCCTTCAAAGCCTCTGGCAGTGTCCACTCTGAACAACGACTTAGACACACCATTAATCTGACTAGTATTGGCAATTCCCATGTTCTTAACTGTTTGCAGAGACTTAATCTTTACAATCAAGGAAAATAATCTGGAGGAAATCTGCTTTGAATCTCAGAAAGGCAGTTTCTTCACTATCAGAGTGCACTTGGTAAATTAGCTTGCACTAATTTCCAATGCTCTTTGCCATTCATTGTATGAAGTAATCAAGCATGTACTTTCAGCAACTCTACTGTGAGACAAAAGAGAGTGACAAAGCACAATGAAAAACAATGTCTCTCTTCAAGTGGAACCAAGGTAAAAAATTATCCAGAACTGACTGGTGAAAACAATACCTCACAGGTGATTAACTTAGCTGGTTTAAAGCAGACAGCAATGAGATCACCTACGTCTATGGAACACTTTAACCACTAAATTTAAACAAATGAAAACAGTAGTCTTGTAATGACTAAACTAAGAATATATTATGAAACGGTCTGGTTCAGGAAACTTCCAGCAGAAAACACACACTGTAAAACAAATATTTTCAGTTAGATTTGCAGACATTTATAATATCTCATATTAATTTTGAATCAGTTTTATTTATATCAGGGAGACCTCCCACTTATTAAAAAGCTATTTTGAAAGCTACTTTGTATTCTTATTTTGCATAAAAAGTAAGAAGTTATCAGTTAACTACTGCACAGATCAGTAAATGTTTAACTGAACTAAAATATAAATATTTTAGCTGCCATGGGTAACTCCTTATTTATTATCAGTGACATTAGATGACTTCTGCTTTTGTCCTTGTTAGGACAATATACAGTATGTGCTCTTCTATTGCAGGAAACATACAGCTTTAAATCTTTAGTTTATGCTACCTCTTCTTTATAGCATTACTTACTCATACCAGCTTCTGGTTAGTTTCTACCTAGAGCCTGACCATTTAGTTTGTATGTCTGAAAAATAAAAATATTGTACAAGCCTCATATTTTTCCCAAATAACTGGTATGAATCAAGAGAAACTCTACTAATAGTGTATTATATTACTCTACTGGGATACTAATCTAATGGTGAATAATATCAGGTGAAAAAAACCCCAAGTTTCATGTTTTAAATTTCAGTATTGGCCAGGTCCTTAAAATACCATTACAATAGAGACAGAGAGAAAGTTATTATAACAAAAATAGAAATATACAAATATTTGAAAGAACAAAAGAGAACTGTATTGGAATTAGAGATAATACCTTCCAGTTCCAGTGCCACTGGGAAATTACTGTTTGAATCTGACCTAAATGAACACAGAGCATACACCTGTATATGTGTGGGAGCGTGGACTGTCATTTCAACTGACTTGCCAGTGGCATTACTTGAGGGGCAAACCAAAAAATAATATTTTTAAAACTTCTTCATACATTATGAATGTTAGAACTCAAATGACATCTATAGGGAAACACTTTGCCCATTAAATGGTGTTGCACTCAACTGCAAAATAAGTAGACTGATTCCAGCAGTGTTGTTGGAATACTTATTTGCTGATACCACCTGACTGCAACGCAGAACAGCCAACTATGGTGGGGCAATAAGAAAACACTTTAGAAAAATAATTCTCTGGGCTCTGTAACACTTCATCTCCCACAACAACATCTAGCAGTGTTCAACCTTCATTGCACATTTGTGCTTTTCTTCATGTTAGAAATACATACTTAGCATTTTTTCCAGTAATTCCTTAAGTTTTTTTCTTCAATTTTAATTAAAAGATGCTCAGGTCAGATAATTTCTATTATCTCGATATCCTTAGTGGTTTAGAAAATACCTTTTCTAAAGTAGGAGCTTTCTAAAGTAGGAGCTTTGGTATCTGGAACCATGGGCACATGCCGATCCATTACTGAAAAGACTTTTTCAGTCCATGTACAGAAGCAAAGCAGCATAGCAACGTACCACCCCCTGTTCACATGGTAATTTCTGACACAGAGGCAGCCTGCCTTGTGCACACCTTATACTTACTTCCCCTGTGAGCCTAGTTGCATGGGCAGTGAGTAACGTTGGGAAGAAAGAAGCAGACCCCTTCCTTTGTCCAGGCCCCAGGCAAAGGGAAGATCTTTTGTCTCCTTTACCCACTTAGACACAGGGATGCTAGTTCTGTCCAGCAGAGCACCAAGAGTAAGGGGACAGATTCTCAACAGGTTTATGCTGCCTTAACTCCAATGATCTATGACAACTTCCCCCTACTAAAGCCTGCCGAGAGCTGTGCAGGAGTCCTGAGCAGAGGACAGAAGAGCAAGGAGGTTGCTTTCTACCTCCAGCATGGGCCAGGTCTCAGTCTTTGCACTGTAACACATCACTGCCAGACTGCATTGCATGTCATGATCCAGCAGGAGACATCTGTTCAGCAAAAAATCATGCAATAAAGGCTTTGTTGAATGTTAAACTGTAATCCCATGTGAGGCTCTCTTTCTAAATCTTTACAGATAACCCAAGGTATTAGACCACTGCTTCTCAGAAAAGCATCGTTCCTCCTTTAAGAGACTGAAATGCAGAAGCAGGAGAAAAGAAGGATAAACACCAACCTGTTGAACAGTGATACTAATTGAGAACAGGTGATAAATGTTAACATGGACTAAAGGGTAATTTTTAAAACTGCATTGTCCCTGAGTTTCTGAGCAGTACAAACAAACAATTTTCTTTTTTTCCTTGCACTAAAACCAAGATATTGTTTAATGTTGTTTCTCCTAAAAGATAATATGAGAACATCATCCTAGTTGTCAGTTTAACCAAACAGAAATAACAAGCATACAGCCCACATAACGTATGTATTCTAAGAGGCTTTATACTCAGTTAATTAGTTTAACTATTGCTTTCATGGTTCATTTAAAAGTTTCATGCTTCATTAAATATCAATATATTTTATCACCTCAAAAAACTTTTCAGTAAAAATACAATTCTCTTTTCAAGTGATAATCTTGTTAACTGATATATACATTTCAAGCATGTCTATCAGACACTATCAAAGTCTGAATTGCTACAGTAGCAGTATCTCAAAGCATTATGCAAATCTTATTCCACACACAATGGAAAGATTTTTTTTGCCTGAAACAAAAGTACTTTGTCAAGAAAAAGAAAATGTTTTTGACACATGTTATTTTCATCATTAAAAAAGTTCCTGCACTGATCTCTGGTTGTTCTACCTTCACAGCTGAAACATACCTTGGATTCAGTAGTTGTGACTGTTTTGTCAAAAATCCTTAAGTTCAGAAAGTCAGAAAGTCATGTCCCTAAGGAAGGATAAAGATCAAAGAAACTAATAGTTGCAAAGATACAGAGGCCAAAAGCCAAGTGCAACTCATAAAAAGAAACTCCTGTGGTTAAGAGAACATTTTTTTTCTACTATAAAGGTTTACTTACTTACGCAGAGCATGCATTTTCTCAATTCAGGATATAAGATTACCTCAGAGCAGTTTAGAAGAACAGTTTCCAGACTGAGAAATTACTTCTTAAAAGTCCACCTGCATGATTACTACAACTTCTCTGGAAATTTCTACCATTATCTTCATATACAATCTTGTTCTATGAAGTATATGGTCAGTAAGGTGCATTGCAATAATACAATGACAGTGGTTCTTATTATTTAAACTGACTTTTAGAGGAGGCCACTATCAGCATCCTTCATGTTATAGCCTATTTAGATTCCTTAAAAGCTGAAATGTTATTACATCATGGTCCAAACAAAACCTTCCACTTGTCTTTCCAGTCTTATCTCTTCAAGTCAATGAGAGGCAAACCCTGGGAAAATTATACAAACAGCCACAAGTATTTAAAATCTGTATTGTCACTACATGCTTCCACTCCTCTCAAAGCTTTAGAAATTTTTCTTTCAATTTTATTCTTTCATTAGCCCAAGGCATGCTAATTAATCGGAATTTCCCAGTTCTTTTGTTGTTGTGACCAAAAAGGAAAGACCAAAAAAAAAGCTCATTCCATCTTGTTAAAGTGAGTCCATCTACCTTCCACAAAGCCAGGGTAATAAGAGGGAGGATTAAGGCCACTTGAATGGCTTAGGCCCCATAGAGACAACTCCATCTCCTGCCCTTAGCCGTCATCCTTGCCAAAATTGATTTACGGAGAATGACATCTTAACCACAGCTGTTACTTTGTGAAGAGGAGGCTGTTGTGTTGGCAGGGTTTGGCATCCAAAGTTGGCTACAGAGTAAGGTCTGATGTGAAGACACAGGAAACCACACTGGCATACCAACGCAATGGTGCGTGTGCCCGTCTGCAAGGGCCGTCTGAAGGGTGGAAAGAAGTGTTCATGGACAAAGGCATAAAAAGGTAAACGTATGCGTGTTCTGCTGAGCTAAAGCACCTTCGTTAAGGGTGGAAACCCACACAAATGTCCTGATGGAGACAAATCTTTTTAGGAAGCTGGTCATCCCATCTATGTATCTCTCCTCCATACCTCTAAAAAAATCAAGCGATACCCATCTTTACATTAGTTTGACAGAGAGAATGTGCTGTATAGGTAAGAGTAAAATGTTCAAAACTGATTATGTAATTTTTGAGGACTTCATCCTATTGACTTCCAGTGAAGTTAAACTCCCAAGTACATAAGTAATTTTTACAAACAGAACCTGGCCTTATGAGCTGTTTAGGTAATTTTTCAAACTTTTGTCATATGCAGGTGTTCATGTGCTCTTCTTCATACAATTTGTTGTGTGTTTCTTTAGTATTCTGGTGTGATTTTCATTAAATTGCAGGGATTCAATTCCCTGAAGTTAATGTGAATAGGATATAAATCAGCACTTCTTACAGTCAGCTGTGGTCATTATTTCACTATTACTGAAATCCACACACTATTCTACAGTTTGTAAAACTTTATGTTAAAAAACATGTTTGCTTTTGAAGTACTTCTGATGTGCAGTGCATGCTAAAGATGCAAAACAAAGCCCATTCCACTTCCAAAAGACTCCAGAAGACTAAACCAGGCCAACAGAGAAGAGTTAAAGTGCTTATAATTGAAGAAAAAACAATAAAGAGAATAATGGTTATAGTATTTTTCCTTTTACGTGACTAGCTCCTCTTCTTCATTCAACATTGAAGAATCAACTCTGCATAGGCAGGCTGAATGAAGAAAGAGTGTGGACTTGCAGTCTGGATTTGGGAGAGTTTTCAATGCCTAAATGTAGTAGGTCGACCTTGGCTGGCTGACAGATGCCCACCCAGCCAGTCTCTCACTCCCCCCCTTTCAATAGCACACAGGAAGAAAATAAGATGGAAAAGCTCCTGGGTCAAGATAAGGACAGTTTAATAAGAAAAGCAAAAGCTGCGTGCAGAGACAAAGCAAAATAAGGAATGTATTCACTACTTCCCATCAGCAGGCAGGTGTCCAGCCACTTCCTGGGCAGCAGGGCCTCAGTAGGTGTAGCAGTTGCTCAGAAAGACAAATGCCAACAACACAAATGTCCCTGCATCCTCCGCTTTTCCCTCAGCTCTTACTGGTGAACACGACATTATGCAATATGGATCCCTTTGTTCAGTTTGGGTCAGCTGTCTGAGGTGTGTCCCCACCCAACCTCTTCCTCACCCCCAAACTACTGGCCTGTTTTTTGTGGGCTGGTGGTGTGCTGGAGAGCAAGCCTTGACACTGTGCAAGCACAGCTCACCAAGAGCCAAAACACTGGAGTGTTATCGCTGCTGTGTTCTCGTTGGTGTGTTATCAACACTCCCTAGTCACAAATGCAAAGCACAGCACCATAGAGGTTGCTATCAAGAAATTATACTGCAGCCAGCCAGACCCAGTATACTAGATATGCAAGAAACCCACAGAAATGTCAGGGGACTGCTCTGGGAGAGGCAAATGTGTGAGGAATAGGGAGGGGAAGTACTTCCAAGTGAATGTCTGGACTTCAGGCTTCACCCCAGACTTCAAATTTACTTCTAAAAACATTAAAAGAGTTAATTTTGAAAAGAGGACTGCTTTCCCATTATGATTTTATTTTAAAATATGTGAGAAAAAAGAAAATTAAACATTGGATAGGTATTAAACATTCAGTTTTCTCTTCAAATAATGTAGTTGTAGGATTTCGCAAGGCTTGCATTTTCAGGAAAGTCACTAGTTTCATAACCAGGGGTGTCTTATTGGTTTCAGACAACAGTAAGAACTTTGAATATTTTCACTCTATTCACTCTGAATAATTCTATGAAAGCCAATTTCTGCTTTTAAATCATCATTACACAAAGGTTCTTGCTTTTTTATTCAGCAGGCATTTTTTCAAAATTATGTTTCTGCTTGAGAAACCCAAACAAAAAGGAATCCTGACGGCTCAGCCAAAACTGCAAACTGAGCTAAGTGTTGCAGGCACCACCAAGGTGATCCTGTTTCCTCATGCACACCTTTTCCAGAAATTATATTGACTAAAGCACCACAATTCCTTCCCCTGCTCTTCCTAGGTGGATATGACTTGGATTTATAGGAGGAGTTAGTTACTTAGCCAAAATGCCCTGAAACAGACAGGCAGAGGGACAGTAGCTCTTCTCTGCAGAATTGGGGCAGTGGGCCAAATGCAGTGGTGGGATGAAAAGCTGTGACATATATTGCTTCTCCCCCACGACTAAGAGAAGGACCCAAACCACAGCCTGTCCTCTCGGTTGCTCCAGGAGGACTTCAGCTCTGCACCACAGATACAGGCACAGACTGTAAGGTGACAGCCTATCATACAATTTACAGAGCGGTAAAAGCTAGGATGTGAGGTGAGCAGCCCAGAAGAATAACTATCTATCTATCTATCTATCTCATAGGAATATGAATGTTCACAGGGAAATGTAAGCCACCAAGTAAATTTCATGTAAAACTTTCAACAATTGTTCAAAGATCTCTCTTTAGGTCTGGCTTTACTTCCATGTAAGTGCATGAAAGCCCTAGGTGCATACACCAGCTAGGTATCCTTCCTTTTGGTAGCTCTTCCTGACTGTGCTCAGGATCAGAAAAGAAAATAAACTTAACAACTGAGATTGCCCTGTTCCTTCTGCCTAACATGCAAGACAACTCCTACTTAGTCTCATAAGCGAAAAGGTCAAAAGCGTATATACTGAGAGAGTTTCAACGGGCCTAACAACTGTTGGAGACACTCTAAATTTGTCACCTAAGACAAGGTTATAGGTCCTTTTACAATTACTCTTGTTAAAAGTCAGGTGCTGAAATCTGGAAATCAGCAGTATTTTCTACAATGCCAAATAAATATCTCTTAAACCCTACCCATGTAGATTGACTGTGAATTCTTGATCCTAAGCCTAATCAGTTACCTACTCCATGGTCCCTTTGACTTCTGGTCCAAAATAGGTACCAGTCAGTTTCAGCTCTAATTTTTGCCTTATGTTAATGAAGGTAAAATTTTCATCAAATTATCTTAGAAAACAAGTTCTTGGGTCATTGTTTTAATCTCATTCCACAGGAAGGAGTGCAACACAGTCATAGCCTCCCATAACAAATATCTGCTATACTAATGATGTCTTTGTTTCTCTTTAGGTATTATACCTGGGTACTACCAAGAATGCATGTGAAACTAAACCATATTGCATTTTATCACAGATTAGCATGTTTCACCACCTAACGTATACATACAGAGAGGCAAAAGTACAGCTACCCACATCTTTAACTTCGCCAGTTCTTAAATTAACAATTCACAAACAGGCACCTATAAAGTCTGAAGTCTTCATGACTACATTTTGATCTTCTCCATGGTTTCAACTCTTCTAATCCTGTTATGACCATCACAAAATTTTTAAGTAGATTGTCACCATGTTTTTCAAAGGGCTGCAGCTAAGGGGCAGGAAAAAAACATAAATGTTTCTAAAGTTATCAACGGGCTAAAGCAGGATGCTTCATTGAACCCACTATGCAATCTTTCTGGTACTAGTTTGAAAAGGTACAATGTGATCAGCCAAATGGATGAACAACCCAACAGCTTGACCACATACAGAGAAGTAAATCCTCTGGAAAAGGGTATCTCACATCAGTAAAGGCCTGTATATTCTTAAGTATTTAGGGGACTGGATCTTAGCTATGATCAGAGTAAACCTATATATTTTATTAACCTACACAACCAAAACATATAAATCTCAACAGCCACATCCAAGTTTTCTATTTTAAAGAAACAATGAAAGACACTTTATTGAAAGCATGTTTGTTAGGATTGTAACTTACCCTCTGGTTTCTTGTTGCAACTCTTACAAAATTATTTCTTTCTTCATGAATTTATTAAAAGAAAGAAATCTTAGTCTAGATATAACATGCTAGACAGTCACAAAGGAAAAAAGCAGATTATTATCATTATGTTCTGCTTTTAACAAACCCCTTGCAAAAGATTCCAGCATCTCATTTAAAAGACTAATTTTAGTGATCTGTGGGTAAAGAACTATTCAAATAATTCAGTTTGACCATTAATGAACTTATAGGTTAGTATACAGTGAAGGAATTCATGACAAGAGCAATCATGTGGAAAGAATCTGCTCATGACTATTTGCTCCTGTTTTGCAGAACTCTTTTTTTAAATCCAATCAATGTGGATTGGCTCTTTCTCATTTAACCTACTACAAAGTTTCTAAAGTCTCCCCAGAGACTGAAGAATTCAGAATCTTTCTTGAACCAGAATCCCCAAAACTGAATATAAGAAGAAATGCAGAATGAAAGATTAACAGTGTTTTTTGTGTTTGTTTGCATGGAGCCCACATCTTAATGTTTGATGTATGACTGTACAAAACTAGGCCTATTGCTGTAGCACTTGAGAGCATTTTTATTAGTCAAGAATGGGAAAATATGTTTCTTGTATCCTCAACACCCCCAATTCTATTTATAAATCAACACCTCTCAAAGCCATTTTTTATAAACATGAACTGGGAGGGGAAAAAAAGTTAAAGATCACACTCCATACACTGTTCACTGCAGTAAAACATTAGGTCAGAAACGTACCTTTTTCCTAAAAATACATACACAGTTTCACACATATCTTTTTCTTGATGATTCTGCTGAGTTACTCATTACACGTAGAATAAGTGATAGAAGGCATTGCATGCCTCAAATGGTATTAATGACCTTACATTTATCAACATTTTTCAACCACAGAGCTGTCTGTAAAGGTACTCACGTAGATTTTCTTTTCACAGTCAGGCTAAGAAGGACTGGCAAGGGTACTGAGAAGACCCTGCTTGCCCTCCACCCTCAACAGCAGGCACGTTGTCCCATACATTTCAAATTGCCACTTGGTATTTGCCAGCTTACTCATGCTCTTCTGCTACCTGCTATGAGGAGGCAAAACATAAGGGCAACCTGAGAGGGCTCTTGGCACGGTAAGCCACTTGTGTGAACAGAGAGGGTCTAGACTCACCAGGGACACACAGCCCAGCAGCACCCTGCACATCTGCAGATGCCCACTGTGGACAAACCACTGAAGGACAAAATAGGGTCCTTAACTCAGGTTAAACAAAAAAGACCTTTTTTCCTTGGTTCTAGCTCTTGCAGGCAAATTTCAGCACTGTTCTTCAGAATATTGTCTGGACTGAGAAAGCATGTATGTCAAACCACCTGCAGACACTGAAAAAATCTGAAACCTGCTAAAAAACTACTACAGCTGCAAACCTTGTTTTGATGAGTTTACTTCTCATTTCTTTACCTAAAGCCTCAAAAGCTGGTATTCACAAAATATTCTTTCCGTGGTAGCTCATAATCAACTTATCATTACACATTTAAAAACTGAAAAGGCTGTGCAGTGCCTTTACAAATTTTTGCATGGTGCCAACAACAGCAAAACACACCATTTTTTTTGTATATACAATTATAGAAACCAATTATATAATTAGATAATGTTTGCACAGTGCTTTAATGTATACAACTATTTTTTTTTCCAAGAGTTGCTCATGTTTTTCAGCTGGCAATGTAAGAAAATCAAGATCAGGGTGTCTCTTCTGCACTCTGCAGTGCAAGAACCCAACTAAATGTGACTACAGGAGACACGTGCTGCCTACAACATCAGGAAGCTTGCTGAGTCCAGCTCCCTACCTACAGCCACTGTCAGCAGCACTTGAGTATGAGCTTGTCTCACACCCGCACTGCACTCAGTCCCCACCTCTACTTCTGTAAATGTAAAATATTTTCAAAAAGTTCCAATAATTTTTTTATTCATTTCCACTACAATGAGACCTCAGATCAGTCAAAGCGAGAGTATCGCTGAAGTTCTTAAAAAAGCCCATCAATGAAATGTGCAAGCAGCTATAGCAAATTCAAGCTCATCATCATGTAATCAGTGTTCTGAGACTTGACTTCCCTGACAGGATTTTGTGAAAACACAAGAAACAAGAAAAATTCAAACACTTTCTAGATGCTTTCACACCCCATACACTGTAAGATTAAGAGTTGTACAATGTCTGGTAACACTCTGATTTTCTTCTGCAGGGTAGGTTGTGCTTTATGCTGTTTAAAAGGAATAAACCAAGTGCAGGTTGTTTTGGTTTGGGGTTTTTTTTTTTCTTGTAATGCAGAGATTCTAACCTGTTTCATTGTCTTTCCTTTACTCTTGGCTTCCATAAAGAAATTGTCATCCTTTATTTTCTGAAGGCAGAAGAGGATTGCAGTAAGCGGGGTCTGCAAATTTTGTTTTCAGTGGTCTGTCTTCCCCTTTCATGTATGAGGCCATAAGACAATCACAATTTGTATTTCAGAGGAGCAAAGACAAGAAGCAACAAGCAGTAGCAGACTAACACAGCTATGCTCTTCTCAGTGTCCAATAACAGGACAACAAACAGTCCAAAAAAGACTGACCCTACAGTCTTTGGTCTAGACAAAGGCAGACAACAGTGAAGTAAAAGTAAAGAAAACGAAGTGTAGAAAAGAAAGTAAAGCAAAATTGCATCTTCCTGGTGAAACCTGTGAACTTCGAGGCACAATGCTTCCCAGGTCTCTCCCTCAGGAAGCACAGCTTTGCAAACCTTCTCAAGTAACCTGAATGTCATTTACACAGATTTGGACCTTGGTGTTCCCCTTGGCTTTTAGCAGGGCAATTAGCAGCATATTCCCTTTGTCCAGCTGGCAGAATTCTATTGTGGTTAAGTAAACATGGGGCATGTACACTTTGTTCTCCCTCTTCCTCCCACAGGTATCTCTTCACACGCTTTCCAACAGCCAAATGAATTTCAATCAGTATCAGTTTTACCAGAAGGCAAAGTAATAAAAGAAATCTTCATTTAAAAAACCCCCAAACATTACCTCCTTGTGCAAGAAGATGACTTGAATTACTCACACAGCAGATGTTTCACACCGTAGCTATACCTGCTCTGTATCTATGTCTTTCTTTAGCAGTATGTAAAGTGCGTATTTTTCACACTAGAACATTGTTGCTTATCGTGAGTGCTCTCACAGTAGCTCTTCATCATTCTCTAAAGAAACTGAGACTGAGGCAGGATTTGAACAGTGCTTTGAAAAGTCTAAAAATAAAAGGTAGCAATGATGGGGAAATAACCAGACCACAACGAGGATGGGAGAAGACAGACTGGAGGCAAGAACACAATCACTGAGAGATGGAAAGCAAGAGTTACACTTATCACTGCCCTGCACCTCACTTGATTTCATTGCATCTGTTAAAGGACCCCCTCCCCAAAGGAGCTTCTGACATGTTCTGCCGGTTTGGGGAAACGACAAGGACTAACCTGTGTCTTTACTGAGTTATCATGCCTGCCACAGGCACTAATTTAGAGGTGCTACTACTCATCCTTGCCAGGAATTCACCCTCCACATACAACTACAGGCCTAATGCAAAGAATCATGTTGCAAAATTTTGAATAGGAGTCAGCAGCATCTGGAAAATGTTTATCAATATTCATAGACCAGATAGACTTCAGACAAAAAGAGACATACTGAAGACAAATGACAGGTAATTGAGAGGTACGGCCAAAGGGACTGTGCAGACATTAGGACACTTCTATAATCTGCAGTTGTACATTTTTTGTACAGTAACAGCAGCTGATTTTGGCAGGTACAGTATTAGCAACGACTTAGAGTACCTAGAAGAGTAATTGCTAATGAGAAAGCAGCAAAACTGGAGATCAGGGAAAGAAATGGTAGTTTTCCACAAAAGCTAACAGACATGAATATACTACAAGTATATAATTTCATGCTTTTGTTTTTTTTGTTGGGGTTCTTTTTTTCAATCTAAGGGGGAAAACCTGCAATAATGTCCTACTGCAATACAAAAAAGCAGCTGATGTGTTTTTTCACTTCAGTGATGACAATATTATCACAAACACACAGCAGCAATCAGTGGCTGCTACTTTTCTCATCACAAGTTTGTCAGTTAATGCTATTTGAGTCACTTGTACATAGGAATAAAGTAGGTTTGCATGTTGTATTTTGAATTTGTCTTGCATTAATCATGAGCATATAAATTTAGGATGTGTGCATACATTAATATGTAAATAGATAATAAGCAGAAATATTGTAAACAATTAGAATATTCACCAGAAAAATGGATGAAAATAGATGCTAAGAATCAAACCCTAAATCTTATCATACTGCATTATGAGCAGCAAATTACTTATTTTAATGAAGTCATCTGAACAAGTATTAGGTATGATCAACTGAAAATACTGATGCTCAGTTTTTTTCTTTTAATGATTCAAAACCTTATTTTAAAAATGTTTGCATTTTGGAAAATCAGATGCTTTGCCAGTCTTCTACACCTTATTATTTAACTGTCTGGTTTTCCTGTTCTAAAACAATCCAGGGCTTTCAAAAAGTTTAGAGACAAGACATTTAGACAAAAAAAAAATATCCTATATACTCTTTTTCTCTTTCAAAGCTATTATTATTCTTTAGTAAGTGACCTATCTTTGGCTGTTCGTAATCCAAACTCAATTAACTTTCTTTCAACAGTATTTTTACCATAATAATCTCAATAAAATCTCTCCTATGAAGAATACCATATTATGAAATTTAATTGGAATGAAAATAAATCAGTCTAAGACTCTAGAATCTACATTTTTCTCCCACACTTTCAACACTTCTGCAGAAATATCCAGTATAGACATAGCTTTCCATCATATTCTATAAAATTCTAGCATTTTCTAATAAAACTTCTCTGACTTGTCCACAAAGGCTAAAAAATAAACTGTTCCAGCAACCTTTCATTCTGAGTTTCAACTTTGCCCTTTGACAGGGAGAAGTTGTTACCATCTAAAAGGAATGTCTTTCCAGCTGCACAGACCCTACCACCTCTCTCAATAGAAGAGGTTAATTAAAGAAATCTCCTGATTAAAGAAGAAACTCATGTTGGAGTCAGGGAAAATTCATGTAATATTTTCTGTCAATAAGAATGTACAAACTCCTGCTTCCATGACCAACAGGGGACACAGACATGTAGAAAGAGCTTCCCAGTTTGTATTTTCAGAAGTCCCTCAGACAGCACTGGCACTGATCTTCCCACTCACAAGGCTTTATGCAGAGTCACCAGCCTACAAAGGTCCATGTTTTCTCCTCAGTCCACTTCCCTAGTACCATACTTAGCAGTGATTGTGACTGTCTTCTACAGAATACACAAAAAGGAATGTCCTTTTCCTTCTTCTGAGAGGAAGACTTGTGCATTGTGATCTAGGTTTGGAGGCTGAGAATATTTCAGCTGTTTGCCTTCCAAAAAAAACCACCACCTTAACTTTTCCCCTTACAAATGTCAGTGCACAACAATAAGAAAATCCACCAGTCTAAATAGGTCCTTCAATCTACAGAACATTAAGATCTAAATCTAGGAAAATATATTTACAAACCCGCACAAGAACTGAAGCCAATCTGAATGTGTTCCTTATAAACAAAAAAAGTGCACAAACACATGCTAAACGAATCAAAAGCGGTGTTCATAACAGAATTATACCTGTATTTGAATTACACTTTCAAATTTCAATCCCAGTTGCCCTACTATACTGACATTTTCATCTTCTGTGGTCCAGACTATGATCCTTTACTCTCATTAGCCCCTACCTTTACACATTGTAGTATTTAGTAGGCAAAAGGGGTTCAGGCTCTGTCACTATAATGTTTTCCATATCAGATAATTAAGTTTGTCAAAGGCAAAATTTAAAATCAAGATCTATTTAGACTTATTTTTCATGTTAGACTCATCACTGGAGTTGGGAATTTGGGGTTTTTTTCCTCACATGTGAAGGAGACAGAACTCTTGCAAGCCCCAAGTTTCAGTTTCTCCACCTCACAAAAACATGACTTACTGTACTTGCTCTTTACATGAGCAAGTTCTCCTTTTCCATCAGTGCTGCTCAACATAACTGATACGGGCTGAGCTGCAGGAAGGTAAGAGGAGTGCAAAGGAGATACAAAAAAGGAGAAGACAGGTACAGAATGAAGCACCAAGGCACACCCTGCACATCTAGAAAGGCTTGTTGACACAGTAGACATAGAGGGAAAGGAGACAGAATTGTGATGCTGGGGACACCAGGACTTACCCATCATCCCAACAGGTGACCAGTGGCCTTTGGTAACGACCTGTCAGGGGACTATGTAGAACAGGCATGGGTGAAATGTTTTCCAGTAGCTAACTAGACATATGGTCTGTCTCATTTGTTTTTCAAGTATTTCCTGGGGCAGACTCAAAGCTGTTCCACCTTTCGAATGCCCAGTAAGTTAAACATCCCAGTGAGATATCAATCCTACTTAAGTTCTGCACAGGACTTGTCATGAAATCAATAAAAGTTTCAAAGCCTTCAGCTGCTTCCATACTTAGCAAGAAAATGATCTTTCTTTTCTGAGAAAACAACTCAAAACAGTCATAGGAAAAAATGTAAAACATTAGTGGTGTTGGTCTTAGGCGAGATTCTAGGCAGAGTTAGCAATCAGATTATTAACTACACAAAGCCATTTTATGAAACAAGTGCTTCCCATCCCCATCCAAATTAACGGTAGTAAACAGACTGACCAAAAATTGACAGTTTCACTGCGTTTTGAACACTTCCTAGAGTTTGTGTGATCACAAATGATTGAATGTATGTGAACATCAATCCATCCCACTTCTAGCAGTTTGACATCAGGGCCAGCAGTAGATGCCCAGAACCTGGAGATGGATCATAGGTCAGCAGGAGAGCACTGGAAGAGCAGCACAAAGAAATTCCAGCCACTCCAGCCAGTAAGGCAGCTTCATCAAGGGCCCAATGTAAATACCTTCATGCAAATGCAAACACATGTAGCATGGGGAATAAACAAGAGGAGTTAGAGATGTGCGCACACCTGCAAGGCCACGATCTTATTGGCATTATGAAGGCATGGTGGGACGGGTCCCGTAACTGGAGTGTTGGAATGGAAGGATACAGGGTCTTTAGGAAGGACAGGCAGGGGAGACAAAGAGGGGGTGTCACTCTTTATGTCGATGACCAGCTGGAATGCATGGAGCTCTGCTTGGGGATGGATTAGGAGCTGACTGAGAGCCTGTGGGTCAGGATTAAAGGGAGGGCAGGGACACATGACATTATAGTGGGGCTCTGCTACAGACCACCCGACCAGGAAGACCAAGTGGCCCTCTATAGGCAGATGGGAGCAGCCTCACATTCACAAGCCTTGGTCCTCATGGGGGAGTCCAGTCACCCCAGTATCTGTTGGAGGGACAACACAGCAAGGCATAAGCAATCCAGGAGGTTCCTGGAAAGTGTTGATGATAACTTCCTTCTCCAAGTGATAGAGGAGCCAACGAGGAGAGGTGCTATGCCGGACCTTGTTCTCACCCACAAGGAGGGGCCGGTGGGGAATGTGAAGCTCAAGGGCAGCCTTGGCCGCAGTGACCGTGAAATGGTGGAGTTCGAGATCCTTAGGCCAGCAAGGAGGGCACACAGCAAGCTCACTATCCTGGACTTCAGGAGAGCAGACTTTGGCCTCTTCAGGGATCTGCTTGGTAGAGTACTGTGGGATAAAGCCCTGGAGGGAAGAGGGGCCAGGAAAGCTAGTTAATATTCAAGGATCACCTCCTCCAAGCTCAGGAGCAATGCATCCCTACAAAGAGGAAGTCAGGCAAAAATGCCAGGAGGACTGTGTGGATGAACAAGGAACTCCTGGACAAACTCAAACACAAAAAGGAAGCCTATAAAGGGCAGCAGCAATGACAGGTATCCTGGGAGGAATACAGGGAAATTGTCTGAGCAGCCAGGGATCAGGTTAGTAAAGCTAAAGCCCTGATAGAATTAAATCTGGCCATGGATGTCAAGAGCAATAAGAAAAACTTCTATAGGTACGTTAGTGATAAAAGGAAGAGTAGGGAAAATGTGGGCCCTCTCCAGAATGAAATGGGAAACCTGGCTACTGAGGACATGGAGAAGGCTGAGGTATTCAATGACTTTTTTGCCTCAGTCTTCAACAGCAAGTGCTCCAGCCACACTGCCCAAGTCACAGAAGGCAAAGGCAGGTACTGGGAGAATGAAGAACTGCCCACTGTAGGAGAAGATCAGGTTCAAGACCATCTAGGGATCCTGAAGGTACACAAGTCATAGAATCAGAGAGTCATTTAGGTTTAAAAAGACCTTTAAGACCATCAAGTCCAACCGTCAACCGAACACCACCATGACCACTAAACCATGTCCTGAAGTTCCATGAAGTCATTGAGGCCTGATGAGGTGCACCTGTGGGTTCCGAGAGAACTCGCAGATGAAGTTGCTAAGCTACTGTCCATCTACTTGAGAAGCTGTGTCAGTCCAGGCAAGTTCCCACTGACTGGAATGGGGGAAACGTAACCCCAATTTTTTAAAAGGGGAAAAAAGGAAGACCTGGGGAACTGTAGGCCAGTCAGTCTCACCTCTGTGTGTGGCAAGATCATGGAGCAGATCCTCCTGGAAACTATGCTAAGACATATGGAAAATAAGGACAAGATTGGTGACAGCCAACATGGCTTCACTAAGAGCAAATCATGCCTGACAAATTTGGTAGCCTTCAACAGTGGGGTTACAGCATTGGTGGATAAGGGAAGAGAAGATGATGTCTTCTACCTGGATTTGTGCAAAGCATTTGACACTGTTCCACATGACATCCTTGTCTCTAAATTGAAGAGACATGGATTTGATGGGTGGACCTCTCAGTGGATAAGGAATTGGCTGGATGGTCTCATTCAGAGAGTTGCGGTCAATGGCTTGATGTCTAAGTGAAGACCAGTGATGAGTGGCATTCCTCAGGGATTGGTATTGGGACCAGCACTGTTTAAGATTACATCTTTGCCAGCGACATGGACAGTGGGATTGAGTGCACCCTCAGCAAGTTTGCTGATGACACCAAGCTCTGTGGTGTGGTCGGCATGCTGGAGGGAAGGGAAGCCATCCAGAGGGACCTTGACAGGCTTGAGCGGTGGGCCCATGTGAACCTCATGAAGTTCCAACAAGGCCAAGTGCAAGATCCTGCACATGGGTTGGGACAATCCCAAACACAAATACAGACTGGGCAGAGAATGGATTGAGATCAGGCCTGAGGAGAAGGACTTGTGGGTGTTGATTGACAGGAAGCTCAACATGATCTAGCAATATGCATTTGCAGCCCAGAAAACCAACCATATCCTGGACTGCACCAAAAGAAGCATGACGAGCAGGTTGAGGGAGGTGATTCTGCCCCTCTACTCTGCTCTCATGAGACCCCACCTGGAGTACTGCATTCAGCTCTGTGGCCCCCAATGTAAGAAGGACATGGAGTTGTTGGAGTGAGTCCAGAGAAAGGCCATGAAAATGACCAGGGATCTGGAGCGCCTCTCGTATGAGGATAGGCTGAAAGAGTTGGCATTGTTCAGCCTGGAAAACAGAAGGCTCTGGGAAGACCCCACAGCAGCCTTCCAGTACCTTCTCAGGGCCTACAAGAAAACTGGAAAGGGACTTTTTACAAGGGCACGTAGTGATAGGACAAGGGGTAATGGCTTTAAACTGAAAGAGGATAGATTTAGATTAGATATAAGGATTAAGTTCTTCACCATGAGGGTGGTGAGACACTGGAACAGGTTGCCTAGTGAAGCTGTGGATGCTCCATCCCTGGAAGTGTTCAAGGCCACGTCGGATGGGGCTTTGAGCAACCTGGCCTAGTGGAAGGTGTCCCTGCCCATGGCAGGGGGGCTGGAACTAGATGATCTTTAAAGTCCCTTCCAACCCAAACCATTCTATGATTCTATGAATATACAACTCTATGTAAAATTAATTTCCTCATTCCTTTTCCCTCTCCACACATTTCTAAAATGCATTCAGTGACTCCAAAATCTTTCATTATGACTTCTGTGCTCCTTCTCCCACCTTCACACCAAAAGAAGTGTGGTTAAATAACAATCACTTCCACTGCAACCAATCAAGATGCCAGAAACAATATTCCCACTATGTGAACCCCAGTAATTTCAAAGATAAATACTGATGGCTCAGGGCAGAAATTTCCCTGTTCTCCTATGAACATGGATGATCCATTCAAAAATAAATGGCTTTTCACATGGAAATAAGACACGTAACTATTTCATATCAATGAAGAAAGCAGTTGAGAAAGTATATGCAAGATGGGAAAGATGCCGATGCAGCAAGAAGTCAAAATAGAAAGCCACTTCAGGTGGTGCAGCAAAGCTAGCATGAATCTGAATATAGATTGAGTGGGCAAAAACCACAGCCTTGCACCTCTATGGGCAAAGAAGAGCCAGGCAGTAGCATTAACCATCCCACTGCTCAGGAGGTAGCCAGGAAGGGCACACAGGATATCAAAACTGGTCTTCCGGTAGGCCTCAAGGTCCCAAAATGAACAGCATTTCTTACAAAAGATTTTTTTAAACATTTCCTCTTATTTGAAGGCAAACTCATTTTATACCTACATGCTTAAGAAAATAAATATCCAAGCAGTCCTCTCTGACTGCCAAAAGCATCAAAACATTCACAAGAAACAGTGTGGACTGTTAGAAGATACATTTCACTAATTAATTGACACCAATGCTGGGTCAGTAGGTTTTTTAGAACGTTTATTTGGGAATGCTGATTGACAGACCAATTATAGTTTGGTAGGCTGGAACTTGAAAGCCAACTGCAGATTTATTAACAGATGTTCAAATGGTAGTATATAATAAATGTAAGTTCAATCCAGATCAAATATGCTACTGCTGATCTCTTGACTTCTCTGAAATAAGCCATTGAAAACACCTCAGTAGGACAGAGCAAGGATGTTAAAGTGTATGTTATACAATTAAGAACTATATTTAGCTGCCAAAGTAAACCTCCTGTTGATAAAGTCAGCAATGATGATGACTGCCTGTCATACTATACTGGTTTGTGAATAAAGCATGAATTATAAATTCAGGCAAATATTAAAATTTATTCTGGGTTTTCTCAAGTGCCTTTTTAGTAAAGGTATCAATTTCCTTTTTACCTTTCTAAGTAAAAATTATTAAACTGTATATAGAGTTTTGGTTTTTTTGGTTTGGGGGTTTTGTTTTGTTTACACTTCTGTGCTCAAAACACTTATTTAGGTTATGTTTCCAAACCATTCATGGTAAAATTATTGGTAACTCCCAAACCTTTTCAGTGGCCAAATCTTATTCAAGTCTCAGAAAAGGACAGACTGAGAAAAATTGTATTCCTAAACTGTAAAGTTAAGCTAAATTTTTTTGTGTAAAAGGCAGGATATAACATTACTTAAAAGCACTCTGTTTAGCCTTAGACTCCTCATTCAAGTAACAGTAAAGAAAAGAGGTGAAATAAAGAAGAGAGCCATTCATCTGAAAAAAAGAGAAACCTTTTTCATCAAAATCCTATGGTTTGAGGATACTAAAAGCAGACAGGGAACCTCTTTATCACTGTATCCCCATCTTCAGTCCAGTCAATACCGAATACCACCTAAACAGAGGAACTCATACAATTTCATTGCTGCTCAAACGAGACCATCACTTTTAGTGTTCATAACCAACAAAACCTCAATACATTATAATGCTAATAAAACACAACCCAGCCTAAAAATTCACTCTCTGTTTAAATGGAGCCCCTTTTTGGAAATGACATGATAACATTCCTTCTGCTTTGCCTTGAAGCTCCTAAAGTGGTTTGCAGGTTTTGATCCCACAGCTCCTGAAAATGCGATGAAGCTGTGACAGCCTGACCTGAGCAGTGTGCTCTTGGTGGCTTGCACTTGCTGTTAGAACGGGCAGGGCCATGGTCAACTCTGGGGAAGACAGACCCTTCCTCCTTTTGGGAGCTGCTGGGCTAGCGGAGGGAGAGAGGGCTGGAAAGACCACGGGGTACAGCACAGTGCCAGGATGGAGCTGAAGAGGTGGCCGTGGGTGAACAGACAGTCTCATCTTAGGGGAGACAAACACAAAGACTTTGTGAAGGACTGGAGGGGACCAGGCAGGTCTTGCCACCACACCCAAACCCCTGCACTGGTTGCCAGCAAGGACATAGAAGAACACGTGGGATTTATGAATAAACATTTTGATCTCTCCTCTTACTACTTTCACTCTTCTCTTTTTACAAAATTAGCCCTACTTGTTATCCTGGTTTTTATAATGGCTCATTTAGAAAACTTACCTTAAGACTTTGCATATCTAGTGTATAATGGCCAACCAGCATTCTCTATCACAGGCATTAACAGCTGTTATCTCCACTAACAACTGGGGAACTGAATCAGACATTGCACAGATATGGCATTCCTGAAACTTTCTTGGGGCTCTTCAGCAGAGCTATACCACTGACGGCCCACAGACTCAGCAATCACATCTGCCAAATTTAGTCACTTACATTTTTAGTATTATCTTTGATCAGTAAGAAAAGTGAAAAACATTCGGGGGGGAAGAGTGACTTAAAAGCTCTCCATTTCCAAATGGCATTTGCCATTTCCAATCTGCAAGCTCTTAATACTTGTCAGTGTTCTTTTAGTCACACTGTAAATTTTAATCTACTGGATCTTTTTAATCTAGTAGTTTTAATCTACTGTTAAGTAGTTTAGTAATTAATTCTTCAAATCTTGATTCTGTAAAGGATTTTTATCAAATACAAGGTAGGAATCACCCTAAATTTTTTTGTAAAAGCAAAAGAGGCTGGATTCACCTGCAGATAAAACAATATCAGTTCCATAAGACTTCCAGGAAAGAGCATTATCCTACTGCTATGTTGGAGACCCAAATATAGCTTCTTTAGTGGGAGACAGATTTTAGTCTGATGGAGCTCATTTGCCTGCGGATGAGATAGATACAAACCTGATAGCAATGGTCAAGCACCTTTTTTTTTCCTTTTTTTTTTTTTTAAAAAAAAAGAAGCAGACACTGCAAGGAAGTGAAAATGGAAGAGTATACAGTTACAAAGTACTGTATCTAGTCATCATTGTTTAAATATCTTTTCTTCTTCATATTCATCTCCCATAAAAATTTTCATTTTTTAAGGCTTCATTTCATTAAAAAGTAAACAGAACTACAGTAAAGTCAGTCAAAGCAGCCTTTCCTGAACAAAAAGGAATGCCTCTTGAATGAAAAGAACATTTCACCCTATTGATCTGCCCTCAAAGAAGCACAAGCTCTGCAAAATAATTCTGACCATGCAGACAAGAGTTACATCAATGTGCAAAGTAATCCCTTACTAGAGCCCAAATATGAAGTTCTGAGTACACAACTGATTTCAATAGGAACTTGGCTGGAGTAAGATTTGGTGTCATTTCAGGGAACTCAATTCATGAGGCTTTTGGACGCACTTGCAAGAGGAAAGTGTAGTGAGGAAAACAGAAGTTTCCTCACCACCGCACACCGCTACCATGGGTCACCCAGGACACCAGTTCTTCTGACTGTCTGAAGTTCACCAGCCTCAAGCACCAACAGCAGACTCGTGCCCTGGAGATGCCCCCTTGGACACTAGCTGCCTGCCATGTGAACACCTGAAGGGCAACCTGCCATGCAAAAATTCTTTCCAGAGCTTTTACAAGGGAAGTGTGACGCAGCAACTGCTTTGTTATAATATCTAAAGCTGGGGAAGGCACGTCTCTTCTGCTGACCTCTCAGCTCAGTGCTGTCCTCAGACAAAATGTCAGACTCATGGTTAAATTGTGGATGTCTCTGCTCTTTAACGCGTAATAATCCACTGTAGACAGACTCTCTTCACATTATCATTTGAAACCACTTATACAGGAAGATAAAACGTTGTCAGGTCTATACCAGACAGATGCAGTAAGTCACTTAAACCAGCATCAGTATTAGTATTACACATGCTTGTGTGCTTTTTCACGACAAACATTGGCTACTGTCAAGAGAACCAGAGCTACAGTGACTGACTGATGGTACATTTCTCACATGCACAAGCCCTCTTCTACTTTCAGTTGCACGTATAGAGGCCCAAAGAAGATGCCTAATTTTAAGGTGAAATGTTTCAGAACTCTACATGTGCTTCTAAAAAAAGAACAAACAAATACTCAAGTATACAAATTGTGTGTTTGCATTGTGAACCAATACCAGCGTGTAAAAATACACACATGCCATGCTGAAGTTACACCCATATATGAAATTTTAATCAATCACATGCTGGCACACACATCATCTGAATGCAGTCTGCAAGCAAGCAGCTGTAGGTTTGCACAAGAATAGTTTTCATCTGAAACCTAGCTCCCAACTTCAAAAAATTTCACCGCAACAGTTTAGTGATATTTCTGGGTACAGACGTAGGAAGACAGTAAGTTCAAAAACACAGGACTAGGTCAGTGAACCCAGCTGCAAGAGTGACCAATCAAAGAGGAAAACATTTTTCATTATTTCAGAAGCATCTCAGTAACTGTTTAGTTAACTAACTTAATTTTTCCTGAAGGTCAGTCTCTAGAAATGTCATATGTACAATGTACAGCCTTGTTATAGAGCCCATAGGATAGCTAACTGCAACAATTGCCAATTTACGCAGTTTAAAGTAGCCTGTCAGAAGAAACATACTGCAGTGCTCTCATTCATTCACTCACTGAAATCTGAATGATATGCACCCACAACAGAAAAAAAAGTATAAGATACTCAGTTAGCATTTGCTAACATCCTCACTCCTCAAATACTGGTTCTGTCTGAGCAGACAATAAAATTAATGATAGGAGTTGAATGGAACAACTGCTACCACAGAATAGGGTAATTGCTCCAGAAAGGAATTCCTCTTTCTGATCATCTTGTAATAAAGGCTTTTAAAATTCCTTTTTTTTTTGGTGAAAAGACAGCAGTAGCAAAACTGAACCATATTCTGTTTCAGCCTATTAATGTGTCAAATGGTTAGACTAAATAAGGATAGACTTCTCTATACAGCCCAGGGAAAACCACTTAAACCACTGATTTTATCAACTGCATGGTATCTGTAGAACTGACCGCATAAAACCCCAATGAACGGAGATTTTTAGGACAAGGAAAAGTTCCATTTCATCTGTTTAGAGCTGCAACTGGAGAATATTGCCTGGACATGTGTTTTTGTTGGTTTTGTGGTTTTTTGTTTGGTTTTGGGTTTTTTTTTCCTACAAGGGCCTAGGTATCAGCTGTATCCTATACCACAAGGCTGAGGGAAAGGGATCAGAGAAGGAAAAACCTCATTCCCTGCTCCTGCCTTTCATGATGTGAGGTGCATTCCTTACACCCTCTTCCGATTCTGGGTGGACTATGGAGCTGACTTCCAACTTCTAGAAACAATTCAACAGTTAATCAGCTTCAGCATCAAATGTAGCCCTGTGACACCCGAACACTACCAGTCCTACCTCCTAATCTCTGTAAAACCACCAGCCACAAAACAGCTGAAGGGCATGTTTTCCACCTGCAGAATTTCACATAGGTATAAAATAGCAATATTTGACTTAGGCCCATAAATATGATGGTTAAATGCAGACAACAAACTTCTCTAGCTGTTCACCCAGTCTCAAAAAAATTTTCCCCCTTTATGAATAACAATGAACAGAAAGGGTTAATTGGTTTTGCAATATCAACTGTCAAAGATAAATTAGGAGATCAAAATCTCACCTAGAGCCATCAGAACTGAAGAAGTTTCTTTGCTCAAATACAGAAGTAGTACCACTTTACCATTGAACAAGTTTCACTGGTAAAGTCAAAGCAGTCAGTAATGACTATTTTGCCATAATTCTGTTTATCCAACAAGTTTACCATGGGAGACAAAAGATAAAAACCACACTTGGCTGTTGCAGTTCATATTAATACAGTTTAAAAGAGTACAGTAAGCATTTCATGGGAGTATAGGTGTCCTGGTACCTCACAGTTAATACCACATTTAAAATATTTTTGTTTGTTCAAGAGAGAATAATCTCCCCATTTACTTATTCACTATAGACAGTTACATCACACCCATCACTATGTATATTTTTATCACTGTCATTGTGACTTGCGTTGCAGTAATGCCCAGAGGCTGCAGTAGTGGTAGTGTCTGTTACTGGGCAAAGATAAAATAAACTCTTCACCATGAATCCAAACAGAGAAGAGAGACAAACACGAAGAGCGAGAACAGGGGGACATAGAGCTAAAATAGGACACAATAGTTCAAGAAGCTCCAGCAGCAAGTACTACAACAGAGTCCAAAATAAAATTCTGCCATGCTAATGAAAACGCCCAGTTTTGACAACATCAGTTGAGCCATGTTTTTACATCTGCATCTCTGCATTCCCTGCCCAGTGCCCCATCTGCTGCAACCAATACATACTGAGCTGGTATCTCAAGTCTGATGAAAAGATGATCTATACTCTTACAAGTAGCAGTGAAGCACACACTCCACTAATTCAAGTGTAAGTAACATGGAATGCCTGCAAACACCTCACTGGCCTGAGATGAAATTTGCAGTGGAAGGGATAAGTGGTACAGAAAAACAAAGGAACATGTGCAGGCTATTTATAACCCAGTTAGAAACAGGTCAGATAGATACATTTTAAGACAGTTTATTGTCCAGGCTAAGCCAAAGTTCAAACATGTAAGCATTGTTCTTTAAAAAAAGTCATACTAATGTCCCTAGCTTCCTTGAACTCTGAGAGAACTAATTATCAAATTCAACTTCAGAAAGACCAGCCATAAGTAAAACAGAACAGAAAAAAATCTCATTGGTGCAGACAATTCCTGTTTTTATTCACAGAGAAACTACAGAATCATAGAATCACTGCATATCTCGAGGTGGAAGTGTCCCGTAAGGTTCACTGAGTCCAACTCCCTGCTCCTCGCAGGACTACTGCAGGTATTTACAACTGTGTGAGAACCCTGAAAGTCAATGAAAGACCATTTTTGCTCTTTATGTACAGAATAGATGTCAGAAGAGCAGCTTCTCTTCTCATTGTGTTCCAGGGGCGAGGGGTAGGCCAAAGCAAGCACATGGTATGCTTCCTGTTCACCATCATCAAACAGGTCTGCAGCAGTGGCAACCAAATGAAGGAATGCATTACCATGCTGAATATCATGTTATAGAACTGCTAGGAAAGGCAATATGGTTCAAGAAGAACACAATGGCAATATGCAGAAAAGCCAAATCCATCTGCAAAATTCAGTATTTGCATACATCTATGCTTAACTGTGCACGAGGCTGCTTTCTGGCCCCCTGCTCCTCCATGTAAAAGTACAACCTGTTCTTTCTCTGTAGGTGCATATGCAGCCCTGAAATTAATTTTGTGTTTGACATCAATAAATTGCACTTCAGGTGGAGATGTCAAAGCACTGTATAATTTAAAAATAACTTCTCCAAAATTTGCCAATGAAAAGAATAGAGGCACAGCAAATTCAAGTGACTTACCCATATTCACACCAAAATACTCAAATCTTAGTTCACTCAAAGGGAGAGGTGGCCTCATTGCAGTTTTCAAAAAATTTCAGGTACAAAACTTCCACAACTCTCATATTTCAACTGGATTTTTATTCCAAATTTCCCCTATAAAAAGGTGGGTGAAACATGCATTTCTCTGGATGAAAACAGATCTTGTTAGTGCCACCTCCTGGTGGTAAAACAAACCTGAAAAAATCATGCACTAAGCTGAAGATTCTCAAACAAAGTAAAATGAAAATATAATAGTTTAGCCTGTTTTGGTTTGCTTGCTTATGATGGCTTGACCTGAGGCATCAAATTTTCCTGTCTGCAGACTTGAAGGAGGATATAAAATTCATTACCCATTTTTAGGATGACATAAGTGCAGATGCATAAGCATCCTTTAATCAAGTGACAAGGGATAAAAAAAAGGAAATGCTATATTCCCAGAAGAGTCACCCTCTCAGGAAGGTACAACTACCTTTATTTTGTCCTCTGGGAATTTTGCTGGGAGAACATTCTAAGGCATACTGAGATCTCCACCAGAGGTTGCCCATGGGTTTGTGAGCTTGGTGTAGCCTCCCCCATCCAGCTTGCCCATGCTTTCTTTGCAAACTTCCAGCTGGTGATACTCTTTGGATGCTACTGACAACAGCAAGCTGTCATGATGGTGAAAACAGATGTCACAAAGCTATTGATAAATACACTCCATCACCTTCATCTGGTTTGCCCCAGTCTGAAAGAATAATATTTGGTCTAAGAAAATTATAAAATATGAGCTTTACTTAAATCTACCCTTTCTCTATACTGTATTTTGGATAGCTGCAATTTATTTTAAAGCTCACTGTCCAGGCCCACAAAGCAAAGGATAAAGGTATAAGGCTGGGTACGAGAGAAGTTAAATTACACTCTTAACACAGAATGGGTGAGTGCTGGCAATATGCCTAATACTCTTGAAGGATTTTACAGTTCCTGTGTAAAGTAGATCCTTTTTGGCATTAAGCCTAACGCTCTTCAGGGAATTTTTGTAAGTTGCCTGGGGCCTTTATAACACATAGTCCAACATGCATTTTGGTATCACCAGCAATTTTTATTTTCTTAAACATTTTGTTCTTAAACAACATTGTCATGGTTTAATCCCAGGCGGTAACTAAGCTTCACACAGCCGCTCACTCAATTCCCCCCCCACCCAGTGGGATGGGGGAGAGAATCGTGGAAAAAAAAAAGATAAAACTCATGGGTTGAAATAAGAACAGTTCAATAGGACAGAAAAGAAGAAACTAATAATGATAATAACAACAATAATAAAACAACAATATTAATAATAAAAGAATTGGAATACACAAAGCAAGTTATGCACAATGAAATTGCTCACCATTCACCGACCAATGCCCAGTTAGTTTCCAAGCAGCAATCTGGCCCCCCGGCCAACTCCCCCCAGTTAATATACTGGACATGATGTCACAGGGTATGGAAAATCCCTTTGGCCAGTTTGGGTCAGCTGCCCTGGCTATGTCCCCTCCCAATTTCTTGTGCCCCTCCAGCCTTCTTGCTGGCTGGGCATGAGAAGCTGAAAAATCCTTGACTTAGTATAAACACTACTTGGCAACAACTGAAAACATCAGTGTGTTATCAACATTCTTCTCATACTGAACCCAAACCATAACATTATACAAGCTACTAGAAAGAAAATTAACTCTACCCCAGCTGAAACCACGACAAACATTCTGAATGCTTCAGATAAAGACTCTAAAAGTACATACTCAAAGTCAATGTAAAACACTGCCTTCCATCATTTGTGTTCAAGAGTTGCCTGAACATCATTTATGTTTAGGAGTTGAACCATGCCTGAAACATGACAGGTAGGAAAAAAAAAAAATTAACCTGAAATAAGTAGTCTAAAGAACTGCCTTTCAACAGGAATCTGTGCACCAACTTTTCCATAAAAATGAAGTAAACCTCTTGTACATTCTATGAGAGACGTACCAAGAACCACAGTGAACCTTCTCAAACCTGACCAGGATTGCTGGTCATCCAGCCCCTAGAACTAACTGCAGAATTAAACTTGGGGAGTCTCATGTTCTCAGCTCTGCCCTTTTAGAAAGTCCTAGACCAGACAAAAGAATCCACTGAGACCCATCTGTACTGTCTTCAGAACGGATTTCCCCAACTGCCAGAGCTGCAAGTAATGATTTCCTTGCCTTGATGGATCCTGTGTTGTTTTTCAAGCATATAAAGGCCACTGAGGCATATGCAAAGCTGGAAAATGTGTCATGCTGGATAAAACTAAGATCATTATCACTTAATCACTTTGCTGTACCTAAACATTGTCAATAACCCACTTTAAAACTGCTGACAATTGATTATAGAAAACAACTTAAAAAGAAAGTAAGTCTTGAGTCAAGCTTTCTGTGTAAGGAACTGTACAGAATACTGATGAACATCTTTTTTCAGATTGTGCCAACTGACACATAAAAACAACAGTACTAGAGAGCAAAATAAGTATGTTAAAGAGATTTCAAGTGTGGCTCAAGCTGCTTACTGATTAACACTTCTGCATACAACACTCCTCACAGACCTGTGCAGTTATTGTTTAAAAGTGAAACAAGGCTCTCTTGGCAACTGGAGACAAATGATCCTCCCTGAGCAAGTTCACAGTTCTCACACAGCTTAGCAGCATTGGAGGTGCTTCTTCCAGAGGCTCTAGGGGAAAAAAAAGAAAGAAAAAGAAAAAGAAAAAAAGAAAAAAAAAAACAACAACCAATCCCAAGATTTAATGCCTATCAACTATTTCCAGGATAAGGAAGAGCCTTAATAATCTCCAACAGGAAACATGCTCATATTACACATAAACATTAGCTAACTGACTCATTTTACTAGGAAAAAACTTAACAGTCACATTTGCAAGAATATAGGAAATCAAATACACTGATTTTTCATGTCAAGGAAGAAAATTAACACTGCAGGAACCACAGAAATGGAAGATGACAGCTGTCTTTCAAATGACCCTGGAAAGGAGAACAAAAGGGGTCCATGCCTATATGCACAGGTTTCTGCATTTCTTACTAATAAATGTCCAGATTTGCTTCTTCAAGTCCCATCTCAAGTATTTTCATGTCGAGTCTTCACAAATACAACATAGTCTTAGTCACATACCCACACACTGGTTTGAGTGGAGCAGTCAGGGTGGAACAAAAGGCCAGACCGGTTTCCAAGGCTTGAACTCCCCACGTGTGCAGTGTCACCTGCTGCCAGGGAGAATGAGGGAGGCAAGGAGATGGCTACGGCTCTCATGACCGAGAGCTGCTCACAATTTCCGGAAAGTGTTGCCAGGCATACCAGCTCAAACCACAATTACAATAAGGAAGACCAAAAGGCAGGCTGACAGGCTGCCTTTTCCCTCCCTATGTCCATGTTGGACCTCTCCACCAGCTTAACGAGCATGCTGGCTGGAGGTGCAGCAGCTGAACCACCTCCATGCACCAACAGCACCTCAGCACAGAATTTCAGTCACAGTGGAAATTCTCCATCAGCCAAATCCAAGCTGCTTTAAGACTACAATATATTGTGTTACAGGACAGGAAAATCCACTCCTAAACTTTGAATGAACTGCCATAAGCATGTTAAGTATGATCACAGCGATTCAGACCAAGGATCCAACTCCCCCAGCAGGAGCCTCCCCCCAGTGGTGCTTACGAATAATGCTGAGGGAAAAATACAAGATGTCCTCCTGAAATAGTTCCACAGTCACCTTCCACAACTACCTACACCTGCAGGGAAATGTTTATCTTTAATACCTTTTGATGGACTTCAGAAACATGTTTTCATTCACTGAGTAAGAGAAACTAGTATAGGTGTTGAACATATGGGTTCTTTCAGAAAATGTGTCGTTTTCAGAAAGATTTGGGATTTTCATCACTAAATGAGACATGAGCACACTCAGGATATGCCTGAACATAGCCCAGCTTACACTCAGAAGTCCATTGTCTGCACAGAGAAATGAGTAAGACAAGCAATAAGAAAAGCTACTGGGTTTTCTACAAAACAAAATACTATTCAGATGTGTATAAAGTGCGGATATGGTGGTAATAAATCCTTGAATACCTCACTTTTGGACATCACTACATTTATATCACAGTTCTAACTTGAACTATTTGACATTTACACACTTTAAAAAAAATTACCTTCTTAATAGAACACTCAATAGAAAGCTGGATTTATTAAATTATATTTTTTTTCATTACAAGACTTCTGTCAAAATATCTGCATTGATGAGAAAAGTTGAAGACCAGGGCTGGCCAGGTTATGGTCTTGTGTCTGTCTTTACTGTTCTCACCCTCTTCCCCTTCCTGCTCATTCCTACCTGATGTCTCTCTAGCTCACTTTCACCTCAGCAGATACTGTCACTAAAGATGTCTTTCTAGGCCTGAGTAAATCTAAGAGGTGTGAAACTGATTATTCACAAAAAGTGGTCAAATACACATATCAAACAAATTGAGAGCCAGTAGATTTCCAATGCCAAGTACGTGTACTGTCATGCCTGCATTCTCCACCTAATTTCTGTGTGAAAATATCTAATATGGGTACACAAAAGTGTACATTCCTGGGGGGGGAGGGGGGAGGGGTGTGGAAATCACTGTACTAGCACATTTTTCTGTACTGAAAAAAATCCAACATTGTACTATTTTCTTTTTCATATGCACAACATAGTACTACAAAGCATATTATACTATTAGTAGCACACAGGAGGTTAATTAAGTCAGAGATGTACACCAGTGAATGTTCAGACTTGCTTGTTTTCTCCATAGCATAATGTGCTTCAGGTTCTCATCATGCACAAAAGCTAACAGTTTCTCTTAAGTTGACTTAGGCATAATTTCTAAAAATAATCTTCTCGCAAAGCTCTGTAACATTATGCAAGATAAAGAGAGTCTTCATGCAAAGTAAAGACTCTCTGTGTGTTGTGGTTACTGCAGATTATTACTGTTTGTTCTCTTGTGCACTCAGCACCACCTCCTGTCAAAAAAAAAAAACTCTGTAAAAAATGAGGCACACAATTGGATTGCCCCAAAATATTCTGTTCTTTCCTCCATTCCAAACTGAAGCTCCTGGGTTTGTTTTTTTTTTTAAACTGCTTTATCAATTATTGAAAGAATGCGAGGAAACTATTCCAAAACCACCACCAAGTCTTTTTCTTGTGTATCTTGCTGATTTTACTATCCCATGAGTTTTGAAGTAAAAAAACCCAAAAAACTACTTTAAATAGTGCAAACTTCTACAACTGATACTGAGACAACTGTAAAAGGAAAACCATTGTCTTCCTGAGATGAAGGTTTAACTAAAATAAGTACCTACCAAAAGACATTTTGCTCCATGTACCCACCACCAGAAAAGGACGAAATATGAAGAAGCTGCAAAAGCACAAACTACATGAATAGTTTTATAGGGTTTACAGTCTTATTTACATACATGCTATGGTTTATACAGCATAGCAAGGTTCTAAGTCTTAGAAAATTACCTGGACATGACCAAGTGAATGAGACTTAGCTCTTCCATAATGCGTACATTCCCAGGGCACATAATCTTCAACTCTGCAAGTGGTCGTGCTAATAACAAGAACTTTAAAGCATGAGGATTTACTAATCCAAATCCATAGAAACACAGAATCTGAAGTCCATTGTATCTGAAGTCCACAATGTCTTGTCTAACCAGCACTGTTTATACGTAGGCTTCCCTAATGCCAGCCCTTCAGCTGAATTCTCTACTCACTATCCCACAAAATAGCAGAGTACTTTACATATGTGAGAACTAAACAGGCCAAGAAGGAAAGATGGAAATGACAGCAGCTAGGAACAGAGCAGTCAGGCACAGCAGTTCAAAATCCCCAAATCAAGGACACTAAACTAGGTGATGGTCTCTTCACCCTGTGATGCTGCTTTCCCACACATACTGCAGGTGGATTATCTGTTATGTAGGGCTATTTTAGAGATCTCAGCATGGATTCCCTGTTTTCAGGCATGTAATTTTGAAGGCAGCAGGAATCAGGCTCTACCTGTAGTGAAAGGTAAAGAGAAAAGTTCCTCCAAAGCTTATTGTGTGAGGACTCCTGCTCTCTTTGCTGTAGCAGAAGCTTAAAGCTATATGCTATGAATTACACCCACCACCACCAAAGCAAGCAGCAGACAGGTGATCTTGGAGGTCACCCAATGAATATGTATATGTACTACCACTGGTCTGACTCAGCAGAGCACTCAAGCATGCAGTTAACTTTCAACTTGTTCTGAAACTATACTGGTTTCAAGCCTGCAAGCCTTGCTGAAGAGGGATGGACTTCCTAAATTTTCAAAGGGAAGCAGGGAAGAAAAAGAATGGAGAGAAGCAACACATTTGGAATAAGACAGAGGATCTCTGTCTCCTTTTCTGCACTTTCACTCAGATATTAACTCAAGCTTCTCTTGGTATTTTAAACTATTTAATTCTTTTCTATGCATTAAATTCTCATTATCTACGTACATTCAGTTTCAAAAGTGTGATACCAAAACTCCTCCAAAAGAGTATCCCAACCTCCAGCATGACCAGCATCAAGAAGTACTGAAAACTTAGAAGTTCTGTTTTGATTTCAAAGACGCAAGAGCAAACAGTCAAGTACCTTCTCATAGATAGGTAAATCCCTGATGCACAAGCACTTAACTCACAGAGGACCAGCCTCCAAATTTTGTGGGGGCTATGTATTGTTATTTTCTACATCATAAACAGTGGTTCCAAAAAATGGATTGCAAATCTATGGTTGAGACATGCTCCAAAGTGCTTTACAGCTTGTCCAGCCTAAGCACTCTAAAAAGCATGACTACATTACTGCTTTCATCAGTAAGCAGCTGCTAGTCACCAGCGGAAAGCTGTGTTCATGCATCCAAGGAGTGTTTCTGATAGCACTCACAAAATTCTGGTGCCACAGAACATAAAATGACTATCCGGATTTGTTGAGTCAAGAGGTTAGGTTAGCAAAGCAAAGGCAAACTACACTGTTTATAGAGAATCCTAGGACACCTCAGGGATTCTGAGCAACTGCTGTGTAATACAAAGCCCCTGGGAATAACCAAACAATGAATTACTTTTGTGCAAAACAGCAACACATTTTGTTTCAGTATCTCTTCCTTTGTAGTAAAAAAGTGGTAAAGAGACAGGATTCCATCTACTAAAACCAATACCATCTGGGTATGTGATATTGGAGAAGAAATGCTATTACTAATAGCAATAGAAAAAGTGAGTCTTACCTTCACCTGTACATGGGGAGAAAGTATTTCCAAATTCTTGCTGTTTTGGCTTTAAAGACTGTGGGGCTGGCAGTCCTGGGAGCTGTGGGACTTGTAATAAAGGCTTCCCATTTGTAACCACTTGTTTCCCGGGACTTAGAGCAGGAAGGTGAATAGTACTGTCAATGATGTTGCTCTGAGGAACCACCCCTCCTCCAAGGGGCATCTTTAAGTGTAGGCTGGCAGACAAGTTTCCAATAGCTGGGCTTGGGGTGCTGCTATTTGAAGATGGGCGGGGCATTCCTGCATGAACTCTGATAGGTGGGATCTGCTGTCCACTGATCATCTTAGGTCCATGAGGAATACCTGTTGTCCGATGGCTCATATTGCATGACCTCCCATTCATTTTTAAGAAGTTAATGTAATCAAAGAGTGTTTTTACAGACCCACAGCTATGACTGATATCAATCCAAAGTCAGTCAGTAATCCATTGCTCATTATGCCTGTTTAAAAAAATACATAAATAGAAATAATTGATATTGTATTAAATAATACATGAAAAAGGACTGTGCCTGACTGTTAACTTTGTGACATTACTGGTTACAAGAAACAAAGTCTATGGTCTGTCAGGGAGTAGGAACAAAGCCAAGCAATGACTTAAAGCTCTAACACGGAGAAAACCTGCCTCTTCAAAAGCTGAAGTTTGCAATAAGGCCAGTTGCCTTCACATTAGCTAAACCAGCCATGAAATTAAGTGAATGCTGACCAAGTGCAAGAAGGCAGCCAGGAGTGAAAAGACTCTCTAATAGGGAGTTGTCATTAGGATGAACACAGCTATTGCCCCTTTTTCTGCCATCTCCTCAGTCTATTAATTAAAATGGTGCTGAAAAGCACACACAGTAGGCCAGCACTATGCAGATATAGACAAAACAGGAAAGATACCAGTTCACATTCTAAAGGATGTGCATACAACAAAATGAAGAGGGAACAGCAAAACCACAGAAATGCCTCTATGGTATTCATTATAGAAAAGTATTGCAAGAAAGCACAGCATAGAAGTATTCATAAACATAACTGCAATCACTTCAAAAGTGGATGCTTATTGCAAGCCTACAGATATGCCATAATTTAAATGTAATCATACAGTAGCAAATTTTGAAGGACATCTTTCAAATTTTACCACTAATTTTTGAACTCTGACCTTTTGTCACTTATATTTTCCTGTTATTTAAACCTTAGAAGACAAGACTGGTAGGGGGTTGGAGAGATCATCTCAGCCACAACCTACCCCAAGGCAGAATCAACTAGATCTAAACATTTCCTGACATAAAAAAGATTTGTAGGCAAAAGCTGCACTTGTCAGTGTAAATCACTGAGCTAAGAGATCGCACAGATGGGGTATTTCAGCCCTAACTCAGCTGAACAGCACATGCCCAACTTTCATCACTAGGTTCATATGTTTAACATTAAGCACATGTTTAAGTAGTTTGTTCAATCATAGACTCAGTGCCTAATTAACTTGTTCAGACAAACAAACCAAGTTGACAGAAATAAAACTGAGGCACGGCTTCAATTATGGTTTTCATCCATGTATACATCAACGTTTTAATTAAGTATTATGATCTTGCTGCAGCAAAACACTGAACTGTAATTTTTACCTTCAGCACATGAGATTTTCAACACTGAAGCCAATAAGATTATAACCTGTATATTCATGATTGAATTTCATGTAAAAAACTTCATACTTAACCCTTTGCTTACTATGATTCTGCAATGTCTTAATTTTCTCCATCTGTGAACTGTCAAAAAACCCCCAAACAAAACATCCCTGTTTATTTCACAGAACTGCATTCATAGCACACTTCCAGATTAAAGTAAAAGCCATCTAAGTGTCTGTATAGACATATATGCACAGATATGCACACACATTCTCCAGTTAAAACTCACTAATAATGAAAGGCCTAAGCATATTATCTTTAAAGGCAAGAGCAAAATCCCTACTGACATTAATAAGAGAGATATGCCCTAACCACACTTAAATGGTCATAAAAATTTTATTCTACATACTATTTTTCATTGTTATATTTTTATATTATGGGGATAAAAATTGTAAAGCACACCAATTAAAAGCAATATTATTTATTTTCATGCCTGGCTGAAGCATAAATCACTCTCCACAATTCATCCAAGGGCAGGGAGAGCTCTGTGTTCTTAAATTCTCAGAGTTCATTTTAAAAGCAGAATGTTGTCCTAACACAGGTGACTAGATCCTTAGAAAAGGACATACAAACAAAGGCAGCTGTTTTGCTGGCAAGGCTACACACCATGTCACTATAAATTGGCTACAAATAAAAATCATTCTTGCCTGTAATTCTTGTCTGCAGTTTTAACTACAGTATCAAGAAAAGACTATACAAGACAAATTCATTAGTTTTACTCAACAAAAGCAACTTTAGGTTTAATCAACAGAAGAGTATTTCTACATAGCTTACACGGACCTACCAGCCCTATAAAATCCAGGTCAATCTACAATTTGTGTCATTAGTAGGTTGGTCTCCTTAGCTATTCTTCTCCGGTAACATTACATCTTACAACAAGTAACAGTGTTCCATGCTATCGTTGTCTCAATTTTATCTTTGGCTACTGCTGGGTATTTTACACTTGAAGAGAGGCCTCTGGACCTGTAAGTTCTTTCCTCATGCTAGTAAGCTGTCTTTTGAACTGAATGACCTGAAAGTGCAAACAAAACAATCTTTTTTTATGAAAACAGAAACAAGTGAAGTAATTTCTTTATTTTTTTCTTCCTTTAGTCTCCTTCCTGAGTCTATTGTGAAAATGTATAGCATCACATTAACATGCAAATCCGAGCTTCCTTTCTTTAAAATATTAGAGCACCTTGGAAAGCGTAACTTTTCTCATTTTTTAAATTATTATTTTGTGGTATTTTCAATATTATTTACTTGTTCCTGAGTGGCTTTTCATTAATTAGGTTTGTTTAGCATCACCTTCCATCATGACATCAGGATCTTCTCATGTCAAAGTCAGACTGGCCAAACTGATTAACACCAAAACAACGGATTACCTAGAGGTGCATTAGAGCATATATAACAAACTAAATGCTAATTAGACATGATTTCTATTCTAAAAGTCAAGCTGACTTTTGCATCAGATCCATAAATAGCTCCCAATTATAGCTACCTGTAATAGTAAAAAGACATGATAAATTTCTAACTGAAGAGAGCTTGGAAATTGTAGGAATACAGCACCAAATACAACAGGTTATTTAGAAATAAGCTTAGAAATCCTGAATAGGGTTGAAGCTCGATCTATTAAGTTAAAACATACCAAGAAAAAAAACCACAGAAAAGAATACTATCCTGAGATTGAATGGCTGTGCTGACAAATTCTTTTGTTCTACCAAAGGAACACAAGTACTTGCCACCTTTTAATGAAATGCTTCTGTCTATCAGTGAGCTATTGTGGTGACCTTTTCATGCTCCCACAGATGTTAAAGGAAATACAATTATGTCCACTGCTTCTGAAGTCTCTTTTTTTTAAGCTGACATTACTCAAAGCTCTGTGACTCTGCATCTATCAATAACAGCATGACAACATAATTACTCAAAATCCGTAACAATGATTCATAAATTCACTTTCAGAAAGCCATGTAGTAAAATTTAAATTCAAGCTGAAGCCCTGGAAAATCCGAACACTAATCCTTCAGAAAGCAAAACAAAAGAAGAATTCACAAATCTATGCCTGCAGCACAGTATGCCATATAGTCTACTTCTACAGTGAAGTTTTGAAAAGTAATCAGAGCTGGCTCACCACTTCACTCACTGAAATAAGAGGCAAGATACATTTCAACTTCAATAAAAGCTGAAATTACTCCACTACAGAAATCACTTTAAGGAATCATAATAAGTCCAGCTCGGAAGACACTTTCACAAAAGTTGTTATCAGACACTGACACTTTGTGCATAGGGTGGCAAGCACGATCACAAACCAAAGAAGAAGACTAAAAGACAATGCACTGAACAGTCCCTCCTTTCTGTTCTTCCACTGGAAACACCTCACCTCTAAAACAGCTACCATACATGGCAGAAAGCAAACATGAACTGTAACCCCCTCCCCTGGGACTTTGCACTCCAAGACTGTGAGTGCCTTCCCTCATCCCCACCACGACCAGGGTCGGCCAAGTCTTTCCCCATGTTCCCCTCCACAACCTCCTTGGCAGAAGTCCAGGAAAACATCTACGTACTACCGGGGCTGAGCTACCACAAGGCCACCCAAAGGGGCTACCTCCCCTTCAAGCTCTGCTCTCCCCTGCCAGCCCTTTCCTCCTTGTGTTGCCATGGTATTTGGATCATCACCTGACAGTGGCACCATGGTGAAATACTCACACCCCTGATGAGTCAATCTGGGTGAACTTGAGGACTGGGATGGAGAAGGACAAAGGACAGCCACCAAAAGCAATAGGGATGCCTCACCTCAGCCTCACTGACCCCTGTGCCTACAAAAATGGGGCCCTGGAGGCTCCTGAGGTTTTTGTGTCTCACAACTGCTTGTGACAAGGACACACCCTTACACAGGTGTAAGCCACCGACTTAACTCATTTTCTAGAAAGCGCGCACACACACATAGTTAGTTCTGGTATTACAGCTTTTGTACAGTTATCTGGCTATAGCTCACAGACCAAAGCATGGTAATAAACTCTTCTTGGAAAGGAAAACCACAAAGAGATTTAACTAGGAAAAAAATAATAGCTGGGAGCTTGAAATTAGGCTTGGAACAATACGTACACCAAGAATCACAGCTGCAGTAAAGGAAGACAATGTGGCTTCAAAACTGAAACTACAAAATAAGCTTTCCACTCAATTTATAGAGAATCTCTTCTCCACCCTCCAATGCCAGCCAGCATGTCAGAAGTCATGCACTACTGAGAATAATCAGCACCTCACATTAGCATTCACTGTTTTGGTCATTTCTATCCATTTCTTGCCAATTGTACTCTTGGACTACCACAGGGGGCTTCATTCCCAACTGCAGTACTCTGATAATATCACTTTTTTTTTAAGCCCAGGTGGTCAGCCAAGGAAAACTAGAAAAGGGTCACACAATCTGAGAGTTTCTAGTTCTCAAACATCAGCAGAATGCCTTCTTGATACAACATCAACAAGCAAAGCAAATGAAAGCTAAAGGAGGTCCTCTACAGCACTGTGAAACAACCAGCCCCCAAACACGATGGAGTTACACGACTGAGTTACACGACTGAGGTAATGAAATATACTAATTACTTATTACTTGCATCACTATAATTCCGAGGAAGATTAGTCACAGAAAGGAATGCCTTTGTGCAAGGGACTGTACAAACACAGTGCAGAGCACAATTACCAATACTGCTGCAACTGCCATCAAAAGAGCAGCCGTTATCAGTGGACAGGATGATATATATCCTAGTGTAGTTGGGACCAAGCATTTTTACCATCCTGCAAGAAAAACCTGCTCAAGTTTTTATCATGGTAATTAAGATCTCCTGAGCTTTTTCTCTATTAGGACTGTGTCAGAGCTGTGCTATTGCAAGCGGTTGCTGCAACAGAACAGCACAAGCCTTCCAGGAGCAACATTATTCTCATTAGGGCTAGACACAAACTTCAGACAAGCTGCTTGAAAAGCCCACTACAAATCTGACGGCGCTGAGTACCAGACTCGGAGGCATGCTTTCTGACATGCTGTCAAGAGCTGCAGCATCCTCACCCAGTAACCAAAGGCTCCTGCAAACCCTGACTCGTGCACCTTTTACTCACGCTGTTGCCCTGCTAGCTTTGACTATAATGACTTTGGACTTTCCAGGAGTGCAGGCACGATTGCTAACGTTGCAGTGTCAGCAATGGCAAGAGCTTCAGTGCAAGCAGGGCATGGGAAACCACCAACAGTGTCCCCATGCGAGCCGGTGGCAATGCAGAAGCAGAGGCACAGGGCCACGGGCACCCGCCCTGCCCCGGTGCCCTCGCTGTGACCGCCACTTGTAGGGCAGTGGGGGCAACCACTACATGCTGCCGGGCAGATGGCCCGGGAGATACCTACCGCCACCCTTACGACACCCGTGGCTCATCCCACAGACCCTGCAGCTAAAGCGTCAGCAGCGTCACCCGGGGGCCAAAAGCCAACCAGGGTCTTGGGAGAGAAGGACACGGCTGAAAGCGGTGAATTTCCAGTCTACAAAGTTTAAGAAGCTGCTGTCGCTAGCAACACAGAGACCCGCAGGTGAGGCAGAGCTTGTCACCTCGGTGGGCACGACGGGTCTGGGTTTTTGCCCGTGGGGACGCTTGCCTGCATGACGCCAAGCCCCCGGCAAGACACGACGCGGCATCGGGGCCACAGGCATCCGCGGGGCGGCCCCGCGAGCCGCGCATCGCTCTGGCCGGCGCCCCCGGCCCACCCCGGGCTCGCCGCCCGCGGTGCCCCCCGCGCCGCCCGCGCTGCCGACACCGCCCGCGCTGCCCGCCGCACCGCTCACGCTGCCCGGCGGCGCCCGCCGCGCTGCTCCCCGCTGCCCCGCCGCGCTGCCGCCGCCGGAGGGGCGGCCGGCGGGCAGGCTCTGCGCTCCGCAGCCTCCTCCTGCCGGTACCTATCTCCGCTTATTCATCAGCGGGATGACAAATCTCCCGGGCGGGTGCCTGTCCCGTCCTCCCAGGCGGCCCTGCGTCCTCATCTCCGCGGCAGGCTCGTCGGCGAGGTGAGTAACTGCGAAGTAACTTCACCACAAGAGGGTTTGTTTTTGCTTTTTCTTCTCCTCCCGCCCTCCCCGCTCTGACACGGAGGGCCGGGAGCCGCCGACTCACCCTCTCCCCGCCCGGGCCGGCGGCGGGGGGCACGGGGCAGCTCACGGGAGCGCAGCAGCGCCGGGGCCGGGGCCGGGGCCGGGGCCGGGGCCGAGCCACACGCACACCGCCACCCCCACCCCGTCGCGGGCAGCCGGGCCGGGGCGCGGAGCCGCCGCACACGCCCCGCGGCACTCACCTCCCGCCTCCCCCGCCGCCGCCGCCGGCAGCCCCGCGCCGCGCCGGGCCGGCCCGTGCCCGCCGGCTGTCATGTGCACGCCGGCCCCGCCGTTAACCCTTGCCTCGGCCGGCCGGGGCGGCGGGCTGGCCGCCGCAGCGGAGCTCCCCCACCACCCCCCCCTCTGCCGCGGAACGGCGCTTACTCCGCCACCGGCGGAGGGGCTCGGGGACTCGGTCCCGCCGCCGGTGTGCCCCACCGGGCTGACTTGCTCCGTGGGGCTGGAGGGGGCTTGAGTGGCGGGGCGGCTTTAGTGCGGCTGGGGGGACTGGGGGTTGCGCAGGCGGTGGAGGGGGGGGCTTGGTGGGGTGGCTCTGCAGGGGCTAGAAGATGCCCGGGCAGGGGGGGGGGGGAGCTGGGGCCGGTGCCTGCGCGCCGGAGGGTGCGACAGCGTAGAGGACGGGACTGGGTGGTGTCCCGAGGCTGGATGTGGTTGCATGGGGGACCCTGTCGGGGCGGCGGGGGGGGGGGGGGGGGGGGGGAGCTGCGGGGCTGCAGGAGGGCCCGACGGGGGATGTTTAGGAGCTGTCTGGGGGCTGCAGGCTAGCTGGAGGGTAGCCTGGGGGCTGCAGGCGGGCTTTGTAGGGACTGCGTGGGGGATTGTAGGAAGGCTGTAGGGGGCTGTACGAGAAACTGTATGGTAGGGCAGAGGAGCAGGTGAGCAAGGGGGGACGGTACCTTAGGGGTGGGAAAGAGGATGAAGCGCCTGGTGGCACTTTCCGTGCACGTCTTAGAAATGTGGTGTGGTGTGGTGGCAGGAGCTCTTCTCTGTTCTAAGGTGGGGATCCTGCTTGCAAACACCAGAGGACTAGAAATGGGATAAAGAAAAGTTGGAAGGAAAACTCGGGCAGACCTGCTGCCTCCATCCCCTCACCCAGAAAGGCCCAGGCATATTTAGCCCCCAGGCTGATGATCAGCCTCTTGCAGAAACAGTTGTGGCCCAGAGGTAAATCCCAGGAAGAGTAACCATTGCTCAGGAGGAGCCTCCTACACGTGGAGGGTGTAGCCCAGTAATTGAAACGCTTTCGTTGTTTCAGTTTGGGTTGGTTTTATTCCCCTCTGCTGTAACTGGGGAATTGAGAGTGCAAATGAGGTGAAGATAAGCAGCCGAAAAGCCAGGCTCAGAGAGCGGCAAATTGCCCTATTAATCTAATGGGCACCAACATGCACACCTTGTGGCAGGGCACCCTGTCAGCAGAGAAGGCTCCCAGCAGGGGAGCCCTCCTGCGTGCCTGGGCACTGGAAGAGCACGGCAGGCTCAGGCCCTTCATGCAAACCAAGATCAGCCCAGCACTTAGAAAAGATGTTAATCCCAGCTCTCCAAGAACGAGAGTGGCACTGTGGCTGTCCCGATTGCTTTTTCCAAAGAGAAGGGGAGCTGGTATCCCTGCTGCGCTGAGAGCCATTAGGTGGAGGGTTGAGGAGGGGAGGACGCGTCATTGTGTACCCAGATCACTGGGCTCCTCAAGACTGGCCTTGATCTCCTTAGCCGAATAAGCTCTTCTGAGCTAAAGCTCCTTTGCCATTCACTCATATTACACCAACTTAATGTGACTGTGAAGTTGGTAAGAAGAACAACACTGTATGTTCTTTACACACCCAAAAAGCATAGTGGAGACCTTGAGGTTTCAGGGTTTCTTGTAAGGTTACATTGCTTTCCAGTCTTTTTGTTTCTAAATGTATGGATGCGTAGGCAGTGAGTAACTTCTAAAAGAAATTACTATATATAGCGTATTTATAACAAAAGTATTTGTAAGCTGTGCCTCACTTTGAAAAGCATATTAAAGAACTGACAACTGAAGAAGGGGTCTCTGCCACATGAAAGCACAGAATTTACTTGTGAGCCCAATGAGTTAAAATATCCATTTTGTTTACTGTTTCTTTATTGGTACCATATGCCAGAATTTTCTATGCAATTATGTTTTAATTGCAACTCATCGCTAAAAATGTCAATAATTATCCCTGGACTGACACGGTAGCCACTGTAATGATAGTGGTAGACTCACATTGCAAATGAGTAATAACAGGTTTATCCAACAAAAAAGGCTCATTAAAAAAAGGAAATTGCCAAAATACTCATTGTAATTCAAATCTACCAAAGCAACTAAATAAACAATAAATTTGCTTTAAGTAAATCGGTTTAAATAAATGCTGATGATGTCAGAAACCAAATCTGACAGCCATTAAAAATACCTGTTTTCTTTATTGAGTCATTCTTATCTATGGGAAGCAAATTGCCTCAGTTCTTCAACTGAAAAAAAGTGATGGATCCTAGCAATGTACCACCTTCAGAAATGCATGGTCTAAAACACAAGGCAAAGACAGCCTTTCACACAGGACAAGAGTTTCTGCTGTCGTGGTTGAAGCCCGCTGAGAAGTATCTTGAGCAGGGAGCAGAGGCCAATGAAGATCTCATATTACCAAAGTTAACATTAGACACTGCAACTCACAGCTAAAGATCATCCTTAATTTTTGATGTGCTGAAGAAGCAAGTGAAGTTTGTGCAAAATAAACCAGATAAGACTAATAAGTATATTAAAAGTGAGTACATCTGAAGTTTTCTTAGTGGGTAACACCACTGCATGTTCATACATGTCATACACTGTTGCATGTTCATACCCATCAGTATGAGCCTGCACACATAAAGCATCCATCTTGATGATGAAAAGGCTATGCCTTAGTCCTTCAGAAAACTACTACTCTTTTTCGCATTAAACTTGTTTTTCTCTATTGCAAATTTTCTCCCCTCTAGCTAAAAGTATGTTTCTAAAAGATACATTGAAGCTCACTGTGTCAAAATCCACAGCAACATCTGTGAACTTATTTTGTCACCCAGCCACAGCTTGAGGATAAATACTGGGTTTTGTCACTTCACTCAATTCACTTGTCTCAGTTCACTTGTCTTAGTTCAGTAAAATCTTTCAGTTACCTCTTGAGGAAATGTATAGTTACATGCTATATGAGGGTACAGTAAGCCTTTAAATTAAGCCTTCAGTTTACAGTCAAACACAGAAGCATTTTTCCAAACATATTTTTGAGAAAAAAATGTGCTCGCTCTCTTCTTTTCTCTGTCCCTGCACCCCTCATAGGCTGTTGGAATAACACAGTCTCCAACAGTTCCACTCTAGCCTCTTTCTAGCCTGAATCTGGTTGCATTATGCCATTGGGTTTGTCGTCCAAAAGAGTGTTACTACCAGGCATGCTGGAAAAGACACCTGCTCATATAAATACTTGTTTCCTTTGTCCTAGAGAAAGACCATGTTTCTGGGTAAGGCCTGAAGGGAGATGGTGAGTGGCTAAAGATGTCTGAAAAGAGGTCGTTCAATGAGGAGAAACTGCATGAAGCGGAGATTATTTATTTTGTTTACTGTATTTTTTGGAGGGCTTTTTGGGTAAGGGAATGACTCTCTGGGCAGTGAAGCATGATTTATGGAAAGTCGAATTATTTCTCTCAGGGGCCAGAGGAAAGCCATTGTAGCAGAGGGAATAGAGAACAAGGAACATGACAACCTGGGGATACAGCTGGTTTTAGTTTTCCTCTTCTCTCTTTTCTGTATACCACCAGCAGCAGTACTGAGTTCTTAGGACAGAAAACTAGGTATAAGACAAATTAATTTTGTTGCATTTCTGTAGCAAGACTGAAGAAATGGTTTGGACCCAAATACCTTCAAAACAGCAGTAGTCAGTTTAACTGGAGGACAAGATCACCTTTGAAAATAAAGAGAATCCAAGAGAGTAGCTACAATACAATGGTGCTTGGTTAGAGAAAATTAACAGAACTAGAAGAGTTTGCCTCTTGATGCCTCAGACATACTGACTAGAATGAACCTGAGTTTGAATATTCAGTTCTCAGACGTAAACAGATATGCAGAAGCTTTTTCAAGATGTTTTTGTGGCAACTAATAAAAAAAATCTTGCTAACTAACCATTTCAGTCTAATTCTTTAATTTTTCCTCAGATCCTCCATATCACATCTATTCTACTTCCATAGTTACTGTGTAACTGAGACAATATTTTTGGTAGTTAAGGTGACATGACAAAAAAAGTAATCACTGAATTGCATCTTGGATAATCTAATGTTTAACAGGTGTCTTGTACTGACACTAATATATCCAAATACCCTAGCATGGGGCTTTCCTGGTTTAGCTGCAAAAGCAAGTCTTGCACTTCCCCCATCTCAGCTTAGACTGACTCCCTGGCAAGAAGGAGCTCTGCAAGGGTGCTCTGTTTCCCATCATCCATGATCCAGCATCCCAGGACTGATATCTCTTTCTGTTTAGTACAAAGGTGCAGCAGAGCAGGTGAGATCTGGAGAGCAGAGGTTTGGAAGGAACAAATCAAGTATTCTAGGCATGAGTTCTGGGGCCAGGTTTTTGCATTTACCTGCTCCTCATATTGACACCAAGGAGGGCTGTCTGACACCATCATGACACAGCAAGGCCACAGAGCTTTGTTTTCTATGTAATTATATTTCCCATTTCTATATCTGGATTTCATAATAATACTTATGTAGTGGGGTTTACTTGCTACACAGGAGACAAGGCAACATATTTCTCCTCCCCTTTGCAATATACTAACACTATGAAAAGCATATTGCTAAAATTTCCAAAGCTCCTAACAGCATCTAGAGATCCTTACAACAAATCAGTTCCTCTCCTTGCAGCTTCAGCAATTCATCCTACACTGTGATGTGAAGAGATGTATGAAGAACATTCCATTCACATTTTTAAATGTAAGCTGGCAGGTGGAGAGAAAGCTGTCCATGGAATAAATATTTAAAAATATATGCATTCTACTTACCCCCTCAAAGAAAGAGAGTTTGATTCTCCAGTATTCTTACACAGACAAAACTGGTGCTGGTAAACAGGATTCATTTAACTAAAATGTAGACCAATTATATATGGTATGAATATATGTGCAGAACTGTTTCAGAAGAATGCAGGCACTTTGTATAACAGCATGTGGTGATACCGTGTAACTGTTTAAGGTCAGAAACTAAAATTATTAGATGAAAATTAATTGCAGGGGAGTTCTAGGTTCCTACAATGCACCTGAAGAAGCTGGAACTGAGACTGATGAGTGGAATAAATTTTCCAGCTCTCATAAAAATTTTATCAGGGAGAAGACTTAATAATAGCAATGCAGGTTAGTTAACATAGATATCAATAGTAAACTGACACTTTTCACTAGGTATTTCATACACTGGGGTTCAGGTCACAAGGTGTGAACATCACGTACATCAACAAATAGTTGAAGAGAACAGAGGGACCACATTTGCCTGGGAAGTTCAGTCTTCATGCCTTAACAGAATATGAAGTCAAATTGAGTTTGATGTGGACCAAATTATAGTAAACCATACATGCCTACTTTTGATTCAGAGAGTGTAAGGGATTTCAGTATCAAGAGCTGGCATGACATCCATTCCATTCCCTAGTATCTACTGATGACTGACACTGCTAGAAATAGCATTATAGGTAGGATGCTAATTGAGGGTGAAGTAAGAAGCAAAGAAGGAAATTTCCCACAGTCCACCTAGAAACCTTAGAAGAAAATGCTGCGATAAAGTGGAACTACTGTTTGTTTGTCCTCCAGTAAGATCTCTGATATTAATAATGATTTCTTTTGTAGGCCCCAGCAATTTAAGATTGAACAGCTGATAAGTGCAATGTTGAAACTCACTTTTCTTGTTTGGGAGAGTAAGTATTTTATTAATCACTTCTGTGGTATGCACATGCCACTGCAATTTTTATCCTACCCTTGTTTCTGTACCAGCTCATTTCAACACTGATTTTTAATGTTGAATTATACTTCATACCCTGTAATAGATACATACATGTATGTAGTTAGCTTTCATCACTATACTAAGTTAGGATTTCCACCCAAGGAACTAACAGAGTTCAGAAAATACTGGTGAAAAGTACATTAAAAAGTAGGTCCTTAATCAATCCGCTGTTGAACGATTCACCCCAAACCTGCAACACTCACATGCATGGCTACTCATGGAGAGATCACTTGCCTCCTTCCAGGTAATGGGCTTCCTGCGGCAATAATATACATGCAACAGCAATAGCTTCATGGGTGTGCCGCCCCCAAACCCTTTTCCAAATTCCATGTCATCTTTGGGAAGAGGTATGCTGACTGCTGGAGCCCCAGATCTTCAGAAGTCTGCCTGCTGGCAGCAGGAGAGAGTTCTTATGCTTCTTTCACACTGTCTAAGATATGTCCAGTCTGACTGTGCCCATGTAGCATGGGTTTTGTCCCAAGCAATAGAAGGGAGAACAAGAGTGGGCTGTCACTTCAGTAAACTGATTTGAGATGACTGGTCACCTTTCCTGTGTTTAAATACAATGGGAGAGGAAGATGTGTGCACCATGTAGGTCTCTGCAATTAGTGAAATCTGGTAGATGAAAAATTTAGAAGTTGTAAAGTTAAAATTTTTGGTGGTTTAGGGCAGGAAGAGGTTATCCTCATTATAAATAAGTATTCTTTCTGAAGCTTGTCCAATCAATGCTAAAACCGAAGTAAAAGGTATCTTGACTTTGTACTTTCTACCATGTCTTTAAGAAAAACACCCAGACTCCCTTATTTTCATTGTTTAGTGTGTGTCCACCATGGGAAGATGTGCAATTAAGAAATAAATAGTGAATAATTTGATGCTACCTTTTTGGTTTTTTGGTTCAATTTTACAGGCAATTCATTCTCATAGCTTAGAAGTCTAACTTTTTCCTAGGATCATGTATTTCACTGTCAGAATGTGTATCTGTCATGTATACTGCTTCTGCACAGTGAAATATACTTCATAAAAGAGTATTTCCCTACTTGGGGTCAGATGAAGATTCCTATAGTCTTTACTGAAGTTAAATCAAGGTCCAGATATAAGACTCATCACACAGTATTCCCAGAAGTTCGTGTTTAGACGATATGTTAGAAACAAGAAAGATGTCTACATGCTAGCCAACTGTCAAAATACTGACTTTCCTGACTTCATTCTTACAACAATACACACTTATATTCCCAGCCCTGTTCATATAACTGTATACACATATCTTCACATTTAATTAGCTCTATCCATATAAGAATCTTAAAGTACAGGCGTATAGTGGATTAGAAACTCATATCCTTAGTCCTGCCTTGATTTTGTGTAAAGCAACACTAACAACAACTCTCTTTTATATCCATTTGTAAAACAGATATGAAACCAGCTATGGTGATCTAGTATTATAATCTTTACTTAATTTCATTTGAGTTTTGTATTCTGAGCTGCAGTAGTGTACATTGCACAAGCAACCTGTAGCGGTTGCGAATTCCCTATTATACTACTCTGTTCTAGGACCCTAAACAGAAAAAAGTAAAAAGATGTCACATGTTCCACTCTTGCTAGAGATATGATGTGTCGCAGAAGTGATCAAAAATCCACAAATGCACCTAAATTTATTAGTAAACTATGGTTTATTTAGTGTGACATCAGTAAATTTGGAGTATTTTTAACACTGTTGTATTATGCACTGCCGAATTGCAGAAACATAGTTTCTGTAAAAACATTGAACTTAGATAAGTGTCTTCTCTCATAATAATTTCAAAAATACCTGAAACTTTTAGAAAACTATTATCTCAAAATTCTGTGTTTTTTCCAGTCCCAAAGGCTTATAGCTTGACTGTGGTTCTGCACATTTGCATTATAGGAAATGTTGCAGATTAGATTCCACTATTCTAGTTTCTGTTTTCAGATTTCTACATCTATGTTCAGGCTATCATCCTGAGAGGACATGTGGAAAGTACTTCCAAGTGTTCTAGGCAACAGCATGAAACCAAATGCTCATGCTACCTTGAAAATTTATCTCGGTCACTTCAGCTTTTGAATGCTTCCTGCTGCTTTTTTACTTATTATTTCTTACACTACATGAAATTCTACTCTATGATATGCCTATGCATTTCACTAACTTCTGTGAGCATGACAGTACAAATCCATAAGCATAAGTGATTTAGGTACCTTTCTATACATTTTCTCCACGTTGCTAAAAACATATTCTTATCCTCCTGATATACGGCTTTTTTATGTACTTAATTTATTCTGTAAGGACACTTAAAGCTCCCTTTTAAAATCTCTTCATTCAAAACATAAGTTACTGGTTTTCTGTGCTCTGTAACTGAAGGGGTTTGCACTTCCACAAAAGCCTCTGGCATTCATAGATTTAAGATGGAGGTGACTTGGAAAAAATGATATTGTCAGAAAAATTCTGCAATATAAGGATTAAAGAAACAAATCCAGCAAGCTTTAGCTTTAGGAGGAAAATCTTCCAAGCTCTCCAGAGAAGTGCTGTGATACTTAATGAGATCTCCTACCATTCCTTTTCTAGGTTCCCAGTTACACCTGTAAGGAAGACAGAGTCCTGACTTTCAGAAACTCATGTAAATTATTTATTGTGCAGCTGAATTCAGACTGCCTGTTGTTGCTGGGTTAGATGCAAAGTGTGATATGTGCTAAAATGGTTCTTTTTCCTGACAACAGTATGTTGCATAGCCTAGGGATACATAAATTGCTGTGGAAAAACTTGACCACAGAGAAACAGGAAAATTAAATACTAATAATCTTCAAGAACCATTGTGTCATCCTTTTCACTATGAGCATCCAAGAGCTTTGGCACAAGCTGGTTTTTTTCAAGAAGTGCCATATCTCTAGAAAGAATATATGTACACACATATACACATATATAGACTCCAGAATCCAATCAAAAGTAATCATATTGATGTCTAATGCAAGCCTGTACCCATTAAAACAAAACAATTTTGCATGTCAGTAACAACTGGCAATACTTATGAACATTTTTGTTGCATTGCATTGCTCATATGCTCTTTTTTTCTGGAATTTTCACAGCACTGCATGTTACTATTGCAGGGAAAGATTTCCAAGACCTGAAGAAGTAATTGAATTGTTTGGATTTCAATAGAAAAATTTTAAAATATTTAAAATCAAGCAAGTTTTGAATGTTTAGCTGGATTGCAGCCATGATTTTCTGTGCCTCACAAGGTAGAGATGCTAGAAAAGAAGGAAAATACAAAAAGAAATGCAGTCTAGCTAGGAAGCATTGGTGAACTGAAGGGCTTTCCTCAAGCTAATGATTTTTCAGAGCATATGCATTTGTGTACTGACCTCTCAAGTAGATGCTCATTAACTTTCATTGCTGTGCCATGAATACGTTCATAGGTGCTTCTCAACTCAGTGTTATAGTGGCTGGGAGAGGGAAAACTTCTGTATGCTTCTTCAGCCAGCCTCTCTCCTTGCCGGGTATATTTGTGGTGTTTTGGGCTCGTCACTCCATGGCATATGTTTGCCCAGTCAGGACTGTCCTACAGGCCCTGATATTATTGTGAAGGAAATAAAGTAAGAAAAGGGCACCCAAACATGAGAATGAGCACTGGGTCTTATTTCCTGAGAGCTTGGAATAACATTTTTTCACTCAGGTCTTACTGGAGCTCCTGAAAACCTGTACCTTCAAAGACCACACCACCTCATGGTTTAATAGAATGAAATTTTACTCTCCTTTCTCTCTTCTTTGGATGAAGTATTTTGGAAGTTGGACATCTATTAAGTTCAATGGTGAATCTTTGTAAAATTACAGATTAAACTAATAAATTAGTAATATAAACTGCATGGAAAAAAAACCCAGCCACCTCTGTCTTCAATTGCCATATTGTAATTGCAGCTCCTAAGATAATTCCTGTTACATGGCATAATAAGATCATTAGGTGATTTCTTAGGTTCCTACAATTATTCAGCTCAAGGCAGAACAGCTGTTATAACATAGCTTCACTCTGAAATTAATCTGCTTCTTACTATACACCCTTTACTGTATGGACAACAGAAGATGGTGATAGCTCAAATAACAGGCATAAAATCAGTGGATTTATTTTTGGCTGATATTCAAGCATGACAGATGCTGAAGTCACCTTTTATTATTATAGAGTGGCTGTATTGAAGTATCTTTTTTCAAGATTCTGCATTTCACTATACATTCAGGTTTTTTCTATACTCTAAAGCAAATCAACAACCAGGGGAGGTTATTAGTTAGAATCACAGGATGATTTTGCTTGCAACGGACCTTTAAGGATTATGTAGTCCAACCCCCCTGCCATGGGCAGGGACATCTTTCACTAGATCAGGTTGTGAAACCTGACCTTGGACACTTCCAATGATAGGGCACCGACAACTTCTCTGGGCAACCTGTTGCAGTGTCTCACCACCCTTGTCATAAAAATTTTTTTCTTATATCTAGTCTAAATCTACCCTCTTCCAATTTAAAACCATTGCCCTTTGTCCTGTCACTACAGGCCTTGTTAAAATGCCTCTTTCCATTTTTCTTATAAGACCCCTTAAGTATTCAAAGTATGAAAATGTAAGTATTGAAAGGCTGCAATAAGGTCTCCCTGGAGCCTTCTCTTCTCCAGGCTGAACAACCCCAACTCTCTCAGCCTCCCTCCATAGGAGAAGTGTTCCAGCACTCTGGTAATTTTTGTGGCTCTCCTCTGGACCCACTCCAACAGGTTGTGAGGGACTGGAGGAGTGAACGTCTCAAACACTGTGGCAGAGCAAGCCCTGGACAGCAATGGTGACCCGCGGGTGAGAAGCCAGGATCAACAACAGGACGCAGAGGTTGTGCCGGGGGGTGCGCAGTTCCCTGTGCCGGTGCGGTGAGCGGGGCGGCTCACCATGTATGGCCAGAGGTCATACAATGTTTATGTGAGGAAGAGGCTCAGGGCTGCCCGAGGGACCTTCACCACCCCCACCCCCTCCAAAGGCACCTGCGCACAAAATGGAGAGCTACAGCAGTCCTTAGGGTGGTAGGCAGAAAGCCAAGAGGGGCGTGATTGATGTGAGAAAAGGTGGGAACTAGGCTGTAAAAGACACCAACATGAGGAGCCCTGCGTGCCCATCATTGGAGGGTTACCATGCCTGTTGGTGTTGTCAACCATTAACTTCATAGCAGGATCCAGGGGTGGTGATATCTATCTCTTCTTTTCTTGGTTTCCTCTCTTTTCCTTCTGTTTCTCCTCCTTACCTTTGTAGACGTTTCAACAGGAACCATGCCACCTACTATTAAGCCTTCAAGTTTTAGGTTGCTGCTGCCATAAATGAAATGTTTACCTGATCATTTGGTGTTGTTTCACCTTAATTCAGCCCGAGGGAATTCTGAACTCACCACAACCCATTCCTGGTCTGTCCAGCATGGGTTGTGACATTTTTTGGCATAGTTGGCAGGATTCCCATGGTGTTGCTAAAGCGATCATTGGGACCAGGTCTTTACTGTGGCCCCTTTTTGAAAGGAGTCATACACAAGGGGAAACAGTTGTCGCAGGACTAATAGAGGGATCCAATCCCTATAATTGTGTGCTTATTATGGCCTCCCTGGGAGGTCCAACCATAGGCTGTACCCCGCTTCTGGAGAGATTAGAGGGCTATAATGCCCGGCCCTCTCCCCCTGGTATGACTTGGGCCCATAGTAATTGGCATGATCCACAAGCTGTAGCAGACAGAAACTCTGTTTTGGCTAAAGAAAGAAGGTTGAAGCAAGGGAAAGGGGAAGATGTTGGTCTGTGTTGTTTTAGGAGTCACCTTGGTGGCAGCACAACAGGACAAATGTGTGGCCTGACAAGCAGAATGACAGACAATAAAATCCCTTTAAGATTTAGTGAAGGCTTTGCAGGAGCAATTGGAAGACAAGAAAAGAGGTCTCTCTAATTAGCTGGCCACCAAACGAGTGACTAGCCAGAGACTTCATACCATTTTGATGGAGGCTTTGGAGCAGGAAAGGGTATTAAGGGACAAATTAGATGATACCCACTCCCAGATCTGTGTAGAAAATGTGGATGCAGACTCTGATGAGGGAAGGGAATCAAAATCATACCCTTTTGAAGACCTAGGATGCATAAGGGAAATATTTTCTCTTGGGAGGGGGGAAGCCATGATGCGACCTTTGATTAAGACTGAGACTGTGCATGGTGGTCAAGGAGGAGCCCAACAAGTTACCACCCACATTGTCCACTGTTCTGCCACTGATTTGGCTAAAATTCAGAAAAAATATTCCTGGGGACCCTGAGAAACAGAAACTGAGTATGTGTAGACAGTATCCCTTACCAGGGGATGACTGTATCCTGCTAAGTGGGGATGAGGCAAGACAATATTGGAGACTGGGGTTTTTTCTAACTACGAATGAAGTCAGAGAGCCCTGGTCCCTGACCCAAAGAGTAGCATATTGGGTGGGTGGACTGGATCCTATGGAAAGTGGAGACCCCTTCTCAATTAAAACACCAATGGTGGGTCACATTTTAGAGAGCGTACAAAAAGCCACATGTCTCCAGTTGATGCATGATAGATTCCTGGTTCTGCAACAGCCCTTCCACATGCAATATGTGGCAGACCCCAAAAGGTTGCATCCTCTTATAAGGGGACTGCTTGATGCCTTGACATTATGTGCAAAGCAATTACAAGATTGCTTGAGAGAACCCCAACCCTGAAGAAGGGGAGGCCCCCCAGAGATGACATGGGGAGAAGGGACCACTTCGGTGATAGCTGAATTATGGGACACAGGGATAGTAGTCCCCACACACTCGCCTTATAATTTTCCAGTGTGGCCAGTCCACAAACCAAATGAAAAATGCTGGTTAACAATTTATTATCTGTGTTTGAATGCTAATACAGGTCCCCTAACAGCTGTGATACCTAACATGGCTGAGCTGATCACAATAATACAAGAACAAGCCCATCAGATCCTAGCTACCATTGACGTAGGTACCACTGACATTTTTTATGGTCCCCTCACAGGAAGCAGATAGGGATTGCTTCACTTTTAACTGGGAAGGGGTACAATTTACCTTTACATGTCTTTCTCAGGGATACCGCTGCTCACCAACCATCACCTACTACGCACTGGCACAGGAACTCACCCGGATTACCCCAGAGGAATGAGTTAAGGTATATCAATATATTGATGGTACAATGATTGGTGACCCTGATACCAGTGTAGCAGAACAGACCTAAACAAAAATATTTACTCACCTGGAGAGTTTAGAGCTCCAAATTCCCACAGAGAAGGTACAGCTCCCCTCTTCAGAAGTGAAGTTCTTGGGCATCTGGTGGAGGGGTGGGACAGCATGCATTCCCCCCAAAACCTTGATCACCCTTGAACTAGTGAAAATGCCTGCAAAAAAGAAAGAACTCCAACATGCCTTAGGCCTGTTGGTGTTTTGGAGGAAACACATCCCCAGTTTCTCTATCATAGTCTGACACCTGTACGATCTAACATGAAAAAGGGTCTCTTGCAATTGGACCCTGGTCCATGAAGAAGCCTTAACATTGCTAATTTTCGAAGCTGGGGTATACCAGGCCTTGGGGCTAATTCATCCAACAGACCCACTCTGCACTGAAGGGGGTTTCACCGTCCATGGGCTATTGGGACATATGTGGCAGCGTGGACCTGAAGGCCCAACTCAGCCTATTGGATTCTATTCCTGTAGCTTTAAAGATGCAGAGAAACAATACCCAGTTTGGGAAAAGGGCCTTTTTGTGGTCAACCTAGATTTGCAAGAGGCGGAAAAAATTATATGGCAAAACCCAATTATCCTAAGAGGGCCCTTTAAGGGTTTAAAACCAATAGTGGTGGGAACACCGCCACCTGTAGGAGTCACACGAGAAACTGTAAGGAAATGGTATGCACAGCTAGATCATTGTTGTCACACACATCAAGTAGAAGTGGGAGCACCTAAAACACTCCAAATACAAGAACCACCTGATAACCAATTAACTCAAAAACTTCCTCCCTCGTATATAAAACCTGTCTCTCCATTTGAATCTTATCTAAAAAACATGTGGTTCACGGGCGCATCTTCTAAAAGATAGGGAAGGATCTGGAAGTACCAAGCAGTAGCTCTGCATGTTGGCTCAGGGGACCAAATTGTAACAGTAGGTGAGGGAAGTGCCGAGGTAGGGGAGTTGATAGTCGTTTGGAGTGTGATTAAAAAGGGAAGATGAGAACAGAGAACCAGTAGTCAATTATATGGATTTATATGTGGTGTTTAAAGGGTGCACTGAGTGGCTCCCTTTCTGGGAACAGAATTAGTTGGAAGTTAACCAGGCACGTGTGTGGCAGAGAAAAATGGGAGGAGATCTTAAATATCACCAAACAGGGAACTTTCTTTGTGGGATGGGTAGCAGCACACCAAGGGGGAAATCAGCCAGCCTACATCTGGAATAATCAGGTAGAGTCACTAACTCACTTAGCTATGATGGCAGCAGGAGCTGAAGAGGAAAATTAGGGACACCTGTTAGAGTCGTTACATGTGAAGAGTGGTCATTCAGGGGTTAAAGATCTTTTCAAAGAAGCCGATGGAAGGGGTTGGCCTGTTACCTGGGAACTGTGTGTTGTGGTCAGTGCCATTCTGGACTAGAAAGACATCCCTTTCAAGAACACCCTCTCCACTTACGAGACAGGAAGGGACTCCAGGAGACGTGGCAAATTGATTATATAGGACCCTTCAAGAAGTCAGATGGGAAGCAATATGTTATTGTCAGGGTGGAAGTGGTGTCAGAACTTACCCAAGCAGTGGCTATTGCAAGAGTAACTGGGGACAACATGGTGAGAGGATTGAAGCTATGCCTAAACACCAGTTGATCCAATCAGACAATGGTAGCCAATTTACTGCTGGAGTGTTGCAGGAATGGGCAAAGGGCAAAGGAATACAGTGGGTATTTCACACTCCCTGCTATCCTCAAGCTAATGGGATAGAGGAGAGGACAAATGGGTAGCTAAAACATGTCCTTAGGCCCCACAATTCCAGATGGCCCGCACGTCTCCCCAATGCCATAGGCAAAGCTGAACAGTCGCTGGGGAATAAATGGATGTCCCAGGCTCACTGCATTTTGCCCCAACCCCTCCCTCCCTACTCCCAGGGGAAAGGGAAACAAACGATCCGGTAAAACTGCTCCACTATCTCGGACAATCTGTTTGGTACACCTACTGAAGGTAGGATAAGTACCTTTAACCCTAAAAACTCCACTCAACCTTTATGGCTGAATAGCCACTGATGCCCCTGGAGAGGAACACAAGATTAATACCAGATGGATTTTTTTGACTACCAATTTAAAAGAATCATGATCTCTTCCTTGTTCTTTTAACAGGTCTAACTACCGGAAACGTCCTCCGCCTTAGAAGTAGAAGCTGATGCTACTTTGGGGAATTTGTATTATTGCTGTATTTTTTGTGCCTTGTAATCTTTGTATTTTACCTCTGTCAATACTCAGAATGCTGTTTTGGAAACCTACAGTTTAGAGTATTGCAGTCTGATCCATGTGATATGGAGAGATGCATAACCAAACCATGATTGTCGGTTTTACTCAACACCAGCGATTGTGGATTTGGTCATAAGTCCTCTGTCTCTTCCTATGCGTTATAGGAACCATAAGCCAAAATGCCTCAAATCTGGCTTGGGAGTTAGTTCAAGGTTTTGTTAGGATGTGGCGTTACCAGGATAAAGGTCTGTGTATTGCCCTGCCTAGATCAGCCAAGGAAGGCTTGAGGGTTTTTATGTTGCTTGTAAATCTGTCATTTATGTTTAATATGACTAATGCACTACCTCTGTAATGATGTTGGCAAAAAACTGGACTGTTAAGAATAACTGGGTGTATTTTTGACAGCAGCCAATGGTAAGATCTAATATATATAGCATTTAGAGTAAGCCTCCAAAACAAGCCAGAAATGTGACATTATCTTCAGCAGTGGCATGTAACGCTACCAGACCACTGTTTAATGTCTCTATTCCCTCTCCAATAGGTGGATCAAACCTCTTACTTACTAGCTCCAAAGGAAACATACCTACTGGAAATGCCACTTTTAACAAATACACCAGGACATACTCCTGTAGTCTTTATCCATGGGACCATTGGCAAAACCTGATTTCTGTGAAGCAAACTATTCTGTTTGATGGGACCCAAAATGGTGTACCCTACTCCCAAATAAGACCCATATAACCTTTTAAGATAGAAGTAATTGATGTGGTCTTGGTCAGGGGCCAAAGTGGGACGGCTTTTTACAGAGCCCAAGTTTGATCCACCTGTCAGAAAAGTCAAAAGCTCCCTTTTTAATTGTTCTGAGATGATCACTTGTGATTCAGGACCAGGGGATTCTCCCCAAACCTGTTTTATTGATAGTCTCAGAACCCTAATTTGAGATATGTGTACATGCTGAGGATACCCTTCAAAAGGATTGCAAAATAGCAATGAAGCTTGTAACATCACTTCTCCTGGCAGTGAAAATCTTAGTAACCAAGAATGGTGTGGAATACCCTTTACTCATTATCCCCTACAAGGGACACCCTTAAACACCAGGTCTATTATATACTCTGTGAATTATATGGATCAATATACTTGTAAAACTAGCATATATCCAGCTCCTTTGGGGTTAGCATGGGGATGCTCCCATGGAAAATTTTATTCTTACTTAACATTGGAGTAGCAAGCCAGCTTGAGTTGTGGATTGGGTATCCCTTCTTTGTGCCCATCTCATGTCTTTGATTTTACAGCACCGCCCTGGCAAGAGCATAGAGAGGCTGAAGGGCATCCAAAAGCCTACCCTGAATGGGTGATTAGTGGAGTCAAGATTCCCAATTATTATACTGATAGACAAATAGCTAGCTGCTTTAATGTTTGAAAATATTTTTACCCCTTACATAACCTTAAAATGACACCAGTTTGTCCTAGAAAATATTACTTGGCAGGTACATTTTTTAAGTAACTGTATGCGATATACCTTCAGACAATTAAACTTACAGGTACAACAGGTATCGAAAATGACACTTCAGAATCACTTAGCCTTGGACATGATCTTGTTGAAAGAACATGGAGTCTGCAGAATGTTAAATCTCACTGACAGAGAATGTTGCATTACCATACACAGTGCTACTACCTCAATAGAGGAGGCTTGAGCAAAAATGAAGGAGATAGCAGACCAAGCAGCAGAACTTTCTCAACTTGTGCAGCTGAAAGACTGGTTTGATGGCTGGACCACAAGTTTTTGGTTACAATCCATCCTATGATCCTGGGACTCATGGGACGGGGGACATGGTTAATGAAAATAAGACTAACACTAGTTATTGGTTTCATGTTTTGAGTGATTGGCGTAGCTATTTTTCATTGTATGATTACCAGTGCCATCTTTTCCCTCTCATCTCTCTTCTCTCCCTATTCTGCCTGCTATGTACAAATCACAATGGCTGAAGATCTTGAAACATCACAGTAACCCTATAGCATTCTTTAAAGTTTTGTTGTGTTTTGTACTGTTTGAAGTTTTGTACCGTTTGAAGTTTTGTACATGTTCTCTCTCTCTCCTTTTCTTGCTCTCCCCTTTCTTTACATGTACAGCAGTACCCTGGATGAAGATTATATAAACAATGTTTGAGCCACAGGGTGGTGTGAGGGACTGGAGGAGTGAATGTCTCAAACACTGTGGCAGGGCGAGCCCTGGACAGCAATGGTGACCCGCAGGTGAGAAGCCAGGATCGGCAACAGGACGCAGAGGTTGTGCCGGGGGGTGCGCAGTTCCCTGCGCCGGTGCGGTGAGCGGGGCGGCTCACCGTGTATGGCCAGAGGTCATACAATGTTTATGTGAGGAAGAGGCTCAGGGCTGCCCGAGGGACCTTCACCACCCCCACCCCCTCCAAAGGCACCTGCGCACAAAATGGAGAGCTACAGCAGTCCTTAGGGTGGTAGGCAGAAAGCCAAGAGGGGTGTGATTGATGTGAGAAAAGGTGGGAACTAGGCTGTAAAAGACGCCAACATGAGGAGGCCTGGATGCCCGTCATTGGAGGGTTACCATGCCTGTTGGTGTTGTCGACCGTTAACTTCATAGCTTCATAGTTTAACTGATAGTTTGGTGTTGCTTCACCTTAATGTAGCCTGAGGGAATTCCAAACTCACCACAACCCCTCCCTGGTCTGACCAACATGGGTTGTGACACAGGTCCATGACTTTCCTGTGCTGAGGGCTCCAGAGCTGGACGCAGTATTGCAGGTGGGTCTCACCAGAGTGGAGTAGAGGGGCAGAATCACTTCCCTCAACCTGCTGGCCATGCTTCTTTTGATGCTGCCCGTGATACAGCTGGCTTTCTGGGCTGCGAGCACATATTGCCAGCTCATGTCCAGTTTTTCATCCACCAATACCCCCAAGTCCTTCTCTGCAGGGCTGCTCTCAACCTCTTCATCACCCAGCTTGTATTGATACTGGGGGTTACCCCAACCCTGGTACAGGACCTTGCACTTGGCCTTGTTGAGCTTCGTGAGATTCACGCAGGCCCACTCCTCGAGCCTTTCAAGGTCCTTCTGGATGGCATCCCTTGTCTTAAGCAAATCAACTGCAGGACTCAGCTCCTTGACACCATTTTACCTTATGTCACGGAAGGCCTGAATTTCATCCCAGACTGAGGTCTGTGGCAGTTTTAGAGTGCCAGAATCTGAAAAAGTCACATCTAAAAGGAAGGGCAAATGTCCAAGGGGTCAGCTGTATGTTTTCTGACTATTCTTGAGCAGGCCTCTGAAATTTATGTGCCTCACAGCCCCACAGGTAAATCACATTGCTATGGCTCAATTTCTCTAGCTAGACTGTAGGCTCACTAAGGCAGGAATACATCTTACCGCATGCCTAGAGTTTGACCAGGGTCAATCTGAGAGGTGCTGAAGCTCTAATCCCAGAACTCATGCATGGGAAAACAGAGTTCACACAGTCTCTCCAAGCTATGCCTGCAGAGCCCCACCAGAGCCTAAGCTGGGGCTTCATCAGCTCATGAACCAAGAAGGTGCTAAATCAAATATCATGAGGCCCTAATCTGGCTTTGAGCCTGTACGTGCTCCTTTAGTATAAATTTGAAAAAGACTAATGTAGGATGTAGACAGAAGCGTGAACTGGGCTTTTTTCCTAAAGGTTACTTCAGTGTTTTAGAAAAACTGTTCCTAAAACAGCATCATGGCAAAAGGAGCACCACATCTCCTTTCACCCCTTGCACTCCAACACTGCAGATAAACACTTAAACACTCATCTGAAAAATAAAACCATTATTAAATATAATCACATTGCTGTTAAGCGAGGGCTAACATTTGACAGAACGTTTTGCTAAAAGGCAATCTTATGTTCAATCCAAATGTTGAAACTGGTTTTTCAAAGCTACTATTAACATTTTTTCTAATTTGAAACACTTTATTTCACCACTCTTAAATATTACCAAACAATAAAAATCTTTCACCAAAAATCATAGAAAAAATGTCACAGACATCTTTGAAACTGCAGATCAGCTTAAGGTAGGAGAAAATCAGAAATTCAAGACTGTGCAAGTTTTATTCTAACTTGGAGTGCAAGGTCTATCTTTAAAAGCAGAATGACCTGGAGTTCTAATTTTTTTTTTTCCTGGCTCAGAGAAGTTAAGTCAAAACACAATGTTTGCTAATGTCTTGCTCTTATAGTTACATGGAATCTGTCTTGAAGAATACATGACATTTTTATTTGTCACTGTGCAAACAGGCATGAGGTATAAATACTGTTCATAGACAAAGAGCCTTCAGCCTGCATTCAGTGTTTAGTGTGATGGTATTGGGAAACAGCACTGCAGTTGTCTCAGAAGTGGGTTTGCAGTGACCTCTGTAGGACAGACCTGAGACAGGGTCCATTCATGCTCCAGACTCACTTTTGAGAAGTCATAATCATGTTGGACATAGCTGCAGCTTCTCTAGCCTAATCACGGTACAGATCTTCTGCCTATCCATACCAGGATAAGAAACTGCCAAACTTCAGCCCATGATACCCTGAGTGCCTGACAACTTTGCTATGGCAGTGTGGGTCTCCCCACTGGTCACTGGAGCCTTTAGACGTGTAAGTACCAGTTGTGACTACACTAAGGTTTCTGAAGAATAATTTCTGTAGGTGTCAAGGTTTACAGAATGCAGAGATCCCCTGGTGACCAGGCTCTGGATCAGCTATTACAGTGAGGTACAACCACTAACTACACAACATTCAATTCAGTCTGCCTATTGGGGTTATTTCTTTGGTAACTGTGCTGCAAGACAGGGACAGTTTTGTGCAGGATAAAGAACAGTTTGACCTCTGGTCTCTTGAAAATTTTTAACAGAGCAACAATGTCTGCCTGTTCCTTCATGTAAAAGTCAATGGGGAGAAAGCAAAGATGAAAACACTGAGTTATGACACTGCAGACTTCCCATCCCAGTCCCAGTTTCTAAACCAAAGAGACAAAACGAATTCCAATGTGTGTTCTTAGGCAAAATCACTCTGACTAGTTCAGAATTTGTGGTCCTCACTGAACCAGACAAACTGCGGTAAATTACTATTTTTCATGACTACCCTATGCAGCAGTACAGCCTTAGGGCCAATCACCTGGGAAATAGAACTGCAGCAAAGAAGCCCAGCCACATCTTTGGCTGTACCGGCAGGGGTTCAGACAGCAGATCCACGGAAGTTATCCTGACCTGCTATTCACTTAGCACTTGCAATGCAGCTCTGGATTGCTGGGTCCCCAACAACATAGGGAGGGCATGGAGACACTAGAGCAAGTTCAGCAGAGGCTCCCAGCCCTCTGTCAACCTGAAAAGGGATGGGAGATTTGGGGAGATATTGCTTCTTCAACTTCATAGAATCATAGAATAGTTTATGTTGGAAGGGACCTTTAAACGTCATCCGGTCCAACCCCCCTGCAATAAGCAGGGACACCTTCACTAAATCAGGTTGCTGACAGCCCTGTCCAACCTGACCTTGAGTGTTTCCAGGGATGGGGCATCTACCACCTCTCTGGGCAATCTGTTCCAGTGTTTCACCACCCTCATCATAAAAAATTTCTTCCTTATATCTTGTCTGAATCTACCCTCTTTCAGTTTAAAACCATTACCCCTTGTCCTATCACTACAGACCCTACTAAAAAGTTTGTCCCCATCTTTCTTACAAGCCCCCTTTAAGTACTGAAAGGCTGCAATAAGGTCTCCCCGGACCCTTCTCTTCTCCAGGCTGAACAACCTCAACTGTCTCAGCCTTTCCTCATAGGAGAGGTGTTCCAGCCTTCTGATCGTTTTTGTGGCCCTCCTCTGGACCTGCTCCAACAGGTCCATCTCTTTGCTGTGCTGAGGACTCCAGAGCTGGAGCAGTATTGCAGGTGGGGACTCACCAGAGTGGAGTAAAGGGGCAGAATCACTTCCCTCAACCTGCTGGCCATGCTTCTTTTGATGCAGACCGTGATACGGCTGGCTTTCCGGGCTGTGAGCACACATTGCCAGCTCATGTCCAGTTTTTCATTCACCAGTACCCCTAAGACCTTCTCTGCAGGCTGCTCTCAATCCCTTCATCACCCAGCCTGTATTGATACTGGGGGTTGCCCTGACCACGGTGCAGGACCTTGTACTTGGCCTTCTTGAACCTGTTGAGATTCACATGGGTCCACTTCTCAAGCTTGTCCAGCCCCATCTGGGTGGCATCCCATCCCTCAGGAGTATCAACCACACCACCCATCTTGGTGTCATCTGCAAACTTGCTGACGGTGCACTCAATCCCACTGTCTATGTCATTGATGAAGACATTAAACAGTACTGGTCCCAATACCAACCCCTGAGAGACACCACTTGTCAATGATCTCCATCTGGACATTGAGCCATTGACCACTACTCTGTATGCGACCATCCAACCAATTCCTCACCCATTGAACAGTCCATCCATCAAATCCGTATGTCTCCAGGTAAGAGAGAAGGATTTGGGGGGGACCGTGTCAAAGGCCTTACAGAAGTCCAGACAGATGACATCAGTAGCTCTTCCCTTGTCCACTGATGTAGTCACTCCATCCTAGAAGGCCACTAGGTTAGTCAGGCAAGACTTGCCCTTGGTGAAGCCATGCTGGCTGTCTCGAATCACCTCCCTGTCTTCCATGTCCCTTAGCATAGCTTCTGTGAGGATCTGTTCCATGATCTTCCCAAGCACAGAGGTGCAGCTGACAGGTTGGTAGTTCCCAGGGTCCTCCTTTCTACTGTTTTTAAAAATGGGTGCTATGATTCCCTTTTTTCAGTCACCAGGGACTTCACCTGACTTTTCAAATATGATGGAGAGTGGCTTGGCAACTACATCAGCCAGTTCTCTCAGGACTGTGGGATGCATCTCATCAGGTCCCACAGACTTATGTGTGTTCAGTTTCCTCAGTTGGTCTCAAACCTGACCTTCTCTTAAAGTGGGAGGGACTTTGCTCCCACAATCCCTGTCTTACAGTCCATGCTCTTAAGAGGTGTGGGAAGAGACATTCCCAGTGAAAGCTGAGGCAAAAATATTGTTCAGTACATCAGCCTTCTCCTCATCTGCTGTTACCAGTTTGCCAGTCATGTTCATCGGGGGGTATGCTTTCTTTGACCTTCAACTTCCTCATAGGAGAATACAGAGAAGGCAGAGCCAAACTCTTTCCAGAAGTGCACATCAATAGAGGAAAAGCAAGAGACACAAGCAGGAGCATGGAGAGTGCAGACTAGAAATAAGTAAAATGTTTTTCACCATGAGTGTGGTCAAACACTCTGGAACAGAGTTTGTGGAGTCTGTCTGCCTGTACAAGGCTGTGAGTAACTTGTTGTAGTTGGCCATGGGGGGTGGACAGGGTGATCTCCAGAGATGCTGACCAGCTTCAGCCACTTGTGGTTCTTTGAAATGGCTTCCACACAAGATCATGACAAGAAAATCAACACTGAATTTTTGAATTTGCTGCTGTTTAGTGCAAACGAACAAAAAGCAATACCTATGCAGTTCCTAATTCTAGATTCTCAGAACAGAAATGCTGCACTGGTGAGTACTGTGTGCCTCATGGTTGTGAAATGCAAAAACTTCAGTCAGCAGTCAGAAGTCTGAGGATATAAATAAGAGAAAAAATGTTGCATGCTTTTTCCAGTTGTAATTACCATGAACAGGCACTCAATTTCCATGAAGATACCACCAAGATATACTGAACTAAGAAATGCATATTGAACTGAGACATCTATATCAATCTTTCCTTTACTTCAAACAATATTTGTCTTGAAAGATAAGTCATGTCAGTGCGGAAAACCCCCACAGTTAATAGATGTATTTAAGTGCTTTTTATGTTGAGATCACATCAGTTAATGGCAATATAGGTGGTGAAATGATGATCTCTATTTACAGATGAAGAGCCTTGCTAAGCCTGGCTGTATTTACAGCTTTTAAGGTCAATACTGCAGGCTTTGCCTTGAGAGCTGCCAATGAGCAGCACTTAAGCAGTCACCTGGAAGATGAGCAGGAAGAGAAAAAGCTGTTTCCTTGCACCAGCACTTACCTCACAAGTGCACATCATCACGCTTCACAAAATACGTTGCTCTTCCCACAGTAAACTGGGTGATTATCTTGCCAAACCAGGAACAGGGAGCATACCAGGAAGAAGGGCTTCCTGCACCAGACAAGAAACCAGTGCCTGAATCTCATTAGAGAAGAGCATGTATCTGTTCTTGAATCAAACTCTGACTCACCACCTCCATAGACAGCCACAGAAACACCAGCATTGCCCACCCACCAATCTGGATTTCACAGTCTACCATGTTTTCCTTTCTGCCCGGAGTCCCAACTGGGCATTACCAACACAGCCCAAAGACTTACATCATCAGACAACTCCAATCACCTAATTAGCCATCAAGGCAGAAGCCCACAATGACACCCACTGAACACAGCCCGCTTGCATGGCTTGTACTGCATGAACAGAGTTGCTTCATGCCATTTGGTTCATCTCCAGCTCCTGTATGGGACACTACCTGGTCCCTGCCCAAGCACATCCCTATCCACTCTCCCACTGGAAGCAGAAGATGCTGCACCCAGCTGCACCACTGCTGAACAGGCAATGAGCCCTTCACACAGCTGTTGCTCACCTACATAGAAACCTACAGGCCGGTTGAATAATAGGGCTTTTTTTTCTGAATAAACTGTAGGCCCATGCCTCCCCATACTTTCTTACAAGTTAGGCAGGGCTCCACGTACAAGGGCTGACTGGTGGAGAGGGGTTGTGTATGAAAAAGGTAACTTGGGAACAGCCAAGCTCTAGAAGACAGTGGCAGGGATGCCGCAAGGACTAGTGAAATAGAAGGCAGGACAATGTGCCACAACAAAGGATGCACTGTATGGTACATAGCGTTGGCATGACTAGGGTGGCATAGAAGACTTTAGGGGCTTCAAATATGAACACCAATTTCAGCATAAAGCGTTCTCACTAGGCTGGAAGTGTGACTGAGAAAAGAAAGTGTGGACAGAGAAATGTTTATTTGTCCTGGGCTGTAACCTTAATAACCATTAGCCCACTTAACATAATAGCGCAAGAGATGGAATTCAGAAATCCGATCACTTTCTCAAATACTCCTTCAGTTTGTTTGCACACCAGTGATTTTTAAAAGCCATTTCACTCAGGGCTCCCCTTTTTTTGGTGAAAATAAAATGTTCTCTCATCTTATCAATAAAATGATGTTACTCAGCAGATCAGGAGCTTCTTGGGAAGAAGAAGAATAATTTGGATCTCTGAGCATAATTTTCCACATTAGAACAACAGATCTACTAAGGTATTATCTTACCACAGCTGATACACAAAAATATTAAGTCTCTAGTTTTTCTTCCTTTGACATTCAAATAGCCTGCAAGTAGAAGTGCTTTACAAACAGCTTATGGTGACCATGGTATCTGAGTCTGGGCAATGCCTTTCTCAAAGTTCCTACTGTAGAATAATTGCTCAGCTGATCCTGCAGCAATTTTTAACATTTGATTCACATTCTCCCTTCTGAGTGGCTGCCTAGAACCCTGGAGAAGACCAGAAGCCCTACTTGGCCAAGTATCTGAAGTCTGCACCCTAGCCATGCTCTGATCATATTTATATGGTGTACCTGTAGATGTTTCAAAATAGTGTTTTCACAGAAGGCGTTTCTCTGCTGCTTCAAGTTACCTGTGAGACAGCAGTAAAACCTTCCTTAAACACTGATAACTTTTCTTGAGCATCATTGTTCCCAGAGACAATCTTACACCTAATGCTCATTTTCACAGCAGATCTGTATAAAAATCTTTGTAACTTGTCAAACATTTAAAATAAAAAGTTTCCATGACTTGTTTTAGGCTTTTTTTTTTCCTTTTTAATTTTGTATGGAATCTCTGCATTGACTTAATGGCTTTAAGGCTAGGTTGTCTTTGTTTGAAGAGGTTAGAAGTGATGTTAAATTTTCTTTACACAGAAACTGAGTTATATCATAGATGTAGCATGAATGCAGATCCCTGCAGGGACAAATAGTGATATCATGCAGTGGCAGAAATTTCAGATATCTGCTATGGGGAAGACACTTCTAGCAGGCAAAACAGTCCCTTTGATAGAGTAGGATGGGGAAGATGGCCAGTCTGAAGACAGATCATTCTCCAGCAGCTACCCTGACATTCAGTATGCTTCAGTCAAAATTCTGTTGTTTCACTTTAATTTGTTGCTGTTCCCCTGTTCCCTTCATAGATTCTTTTTTTTTTTTTAAAAAAAAAAAGGGGGGGGGAAGGAAAGGGAAGACAAAACTTTATATAAATCAGGTGTTGAACAGTTGGGGAGGGAGGTAAGAGTTTCCTTTTTAGTCTAAAGGAGGAGGAGAGTAACACGAGAGGACACCAGAATCTTCCATTTAGCTAGAGATTTCTCACTAAAACCTCAGAGACACTCCTTCAGTTATGTGAAAAGTAACAGGAACCCAGGTATTCCTGACTCATTGCTAGCTTCTAGCACTCTTACTTAGTCTGAAAGGCAACACTGGTACCTGGCTTTGTTCAGCTGCCTACTAGGCAGAGTTTTCCCTCTCCTGCCTCTTGAAAAGGGCAAAGAACAGCTAACCACTGCAGCAATTGCTTTTGCAGCTGTAAACTTGTTAGCAGGCCTCACTGATTAAATAGGTTTGGAAATGAATCTGTTAGTTTTCAGCTGCTCTGACACTGGAAATATCTTGAGATAAATCCAAAAATCCTTCATATGTGGTGCAGGTGATTGAGTTAGTGGCATTTCTTCCCTTTTGAATGGCAGAGTGGGATGCTGCTGTGGTATCTATTGGTGTAAGCAGTCAAGTGTAAGAGAAATGCTTAAATCTGGGGTAACATATACTATTGTTCTCAGTGTTACACCTCCATAGAGCTTCAGCTCTACAGCTTTGGAGAGCTGCTGTCAGGCAAGGAGAAGGTAAAGGGGGCCACAAGGGTGTAGTCACAAGGAAGCTGTAGCAGCTTCTAATGAACATGATCAGCTGCTCTTGACCCAGTGTTCTGAGGTCTTTGTTGCAAAGGCCTGTTGATTAGGCAGGGCTATGCAACCTTTTAGCAGGTGCTCAGGAGAGGCCCCTATAAGAGCCAGGCCTAGGCCACAGGTCCTGCAGTACAACCAACAGGTATAGCAGCTTGTGAAGAAGGGGGCCTCAGTTGGATGTGTACCACTCTAACCGCCTCAGACATGGTATTGACATGCTTTCCCCAGCAGGTGTTGGAGTAGTTGTCCCTATGAGGGTAGAGGCTTTGACACAGACTGAGCTCTGGATGGTGGATGCAGCCCTCCAAGGCTGTAGGTAGTGCTTGTGGTCTCTCTCTGGTGCTGGGTGAGGGGGCTCTCCTCTGGCAGGTGGTGTGCTGTGGTGGTGTGCAGGATCTGTACTGCCAAGCGGAGGAGTTATGGGAGGAGGTGAGCAGGCTGCGCAGCATCAGGGAGGAGGTAATAGAGATAGACAGGATCTTCTCTGAGACTCAACAGCTTGAAAAGCCACCACTCCTAGCTGCACTAGAGAAGCTGGCCATGTCCACCCCCAATATTAAAGTAAGTGCAGCCTCTGGAGAATGGAAAGGATGGGAGCTGGTGATTTCTGGCACAAAGAGGAAGGCTCCTACTTCACCTAAGATCTCGCAACTACAAATTAGGTTCACTGCCCTTGAAGGAGCCTCGTGTGCCTTCAAGAAAAGGACCTGCCCCACCTGATCCTAAACTATGCGATACCACCAGGAAGAACCAGTGATGGGTCACTCCTTGCTGCAGGGGACAGAGGTGATAGCATATTCTATACATTCTGTATGGTATGTCTAAATATTTTGATGGTTTTAATATTTTGTACCAGCTGTGGAAACTGGTTTGCTGCTAGGTGACTGTAAAAGTGAGATTTGGTAAATAATTATTAGAAATCTTACACTAACACTATGATTGAAACAATAGACAAAAGTATAGCCAAGCAATTAACTAGTAGGGGTAGTTACTCATAAATTTTGAAGTTCTTTGCTCTTATGACTAGGTGTTCCTGTATGCTAGGTGAGAACAATGTTGCAACTGACCACATGTGATTGAAACTATGTTAAGCTTCAAGATCAAAGAACAAGGACAAGAATAAAGACTTCAAGGACAGCCAACAAGAACTTCAAATGGGTCGGTGGTCATAAAAGCAGCCCTTCGACTCAAAAGGATTCTTCATTGTGCATAATCGGATGTAGGCAGTACTATGACAATCAGTTGGGATCACTTTTATGTGTGTGTATACTAATCTGATTAAAATGCAATTAGTTATTCTATATAACCTGTTTGTGCTAAAGCTGTGGTATGCACGCTAGGTGGAACTATCCCCCGTGCATCCAGCACTGCAATAAAGAATGCCTGCTTTCTAAAACTCCCAAACGAGTCTTAGAAAGTTTCTTCAACTGGCTTTTTGGTATCAGAGGCACCCATCTGTTTACCTGACCTATCAACTAGAGAGGTTTGCTGCCTGCGAGGGGCCTGGATCCAGGATATTGTGTAGGGACAGCTGAAGCTTGTCTGACTTTCTGACTACTACCCCCTGCTGATCTTCCATGTGAGCACAAATGATACTGCTAGGGGAAATGTGGACAGTATCAAAAGTGACTATAGAGGTCTGGAGGTGGTAGTCAAGGGTCTGGGGGCCCAGATAGTGTTCTTAGTCCTGCTGGTGAAACGAAAAGATGTGAGGAGGAAGGCACTAATGGTACATGTCAATAATTGGCTGTGGAACTGGTGTTGGTGACAGGATTTGGTGTTCTGTCACCATGGGACCCTGTTTGCAGATCAGCATCTGCTTAGGATAGATGGGATCCACATCACTACGTGGGTCAAAGCTATTTTTACCAATAGGATGGCTGATCTCAGAGGCAGGGCTTTAAAAATCAACAAAAATCAACAAGTGGGGTCACTTCCAGGATTTGCATATAAGCAAGGAAGTGGCTACAAGGCACAACTATGGAGAAATCCTCAAAACTCCTTCTAGGAAGTCAGTGTGCTGGAGTAGCTCTCTAAACTGCATACTGATACATGCATTGTGGGGAATAAACACAGTGAGTTAGAGATCTCTCTGCAGTTGCAGGGCTATGATCTTATTGGGGTCACAGAGACATGGTGTGATGGCTCCCATGACTGGCATGTTGCAATGAAGGGATATAGTCTCTTTAGGAAGGATGGGAAGGAAGATGAGGAGGGAGAGTTGCCCTCTCATGAAAGAGCAGGTGGAGCACACGGAGCTTTGCCTGGGGATAGATGAAGAGCTGGGAGAGACTGAAGGAGTTAGTTAATGTCTCAAACATCACCGGCAAGTTCTGCTTAACGACTAACTCTGCATAACAACGAACCCTGCCTAGCAAAGAACCACAGTTGAAAAGAAGCCGATCAGCACAGGACTTCAGCAACAGGATGCAGAGGGAGTGTGGAAGGGTGCACAGCTCCCTGTTCTGATAATGCTGTTCTGATATGCTAAGCAGGGCAGCTCACCATGTATGGCCAATGATCGTGTCTGCAGGGAAGGGAAAGTTACTCCCCAAACGACACCCAAGACCATGGACCTATTTCCTAAAGGCTCACAAACTGCTCATGATACCTAATTAGCCTATTGAGTTCAAGTGTCCAACTGAAGGAGGGGCAAGGATGATAAAAGGACACAAACTGAAGCCCCATGTGTGCAAGCCCACCAGGACTGGACCCCTTGGCTGACTGAACCAATGCTGGACCTAGGACCAGTGAAACCTTTCTCTTTTTTTCTCTCTCTCTCTTTTTTTCCCCGTAATCCCTACATCTCGTCCCTTTAGACATAAACCATCGACCAAGTCTGGGACTAAGAGCGGATCCAGCCACCCCTAGGCTAGTCTCTGAGAGGTAGTCTAGAAAGCAAGGGGGTCCGCTTTTAACCTCATGACTCAACAAGAGGGCTCTCCTTATTGTCTTCCCTGAACCAGTTCCTAAACAAGCAAGGCTTGTAGTATATGTTTGGTGATGTATAGTTAGCACATGTTACACAGTTTACTGACATAGTTTCATGCCAATTTTGTTGTAAGCATACCAATTTTTGTGGTGAGCATGCCAGTCCTTGCTGTGAGCGAATAAAAGTTGAGTTTTGTGAGGCAAAGGATCCCTGGTGTCATTTCACCTTAATGCTGACCTGGGATTCAGCAAACCTGAGTCGTCATCCTGAGAAACTGGGACATGACAGGAGCCAACTGACAGTTTATGAGTAAGGATTAAAGAGAATAAAGGTAAAGGTGATATTATAGTGGGTGTCTGCTACATACCAGCTGACTAGGAAGAACAAGTAGATGAGGCTGTCTACAGACAGATCATAGCAGCCTCACATTTGTGGGCTGTGATCCTCATGGGAGAGACTTCCAGTACCCCAATATCTGCTGGAGGGACAACACAGCAGTACATAAGCAATCCTGGAGGTTCCTGGAGTGCATTGATGATAACTTCCTCCTCTGAGTGACAGAGTAGCCAACAAGGAGAGGTGCTTTGCTGAACCTCATACCCACCAACAGCTTGTTGGGAATGTGAAATCAAAGGCAGCTTTGGCTGCAGTGACCAGGAGGTGGTGGAGTTCAGGATCCTGAGGGGAGGGAGAGGGGCAAAAAGCAAGCTCGCAGCCCTGGACTTCAGGAGAGCAGACTTTGGCCTCTTCAAAGATCTTCTCGGAAGAGTCCCATGGGATAAGGTCCTGGAGGGAGATGTCCAAGAAAGCTGGTTAATATTCAAGTATCACCTCCTCCAAGTTCAAGAGTGGTCGATCCCAATGAATAGGAAGTCGGACAGAAATACCAGGAAGCCTCCGTGGATGAACAAGGAGGTCTTGACCAAACTCAAGCACAAAAAGGAAGCATACAGAGGGTGGAAGCAAGGACAGGTAACCTGGGAGGAATATAGAGATATTCTCTGAGCATGCAGGGATGAAGCTGTGAAGCTAAATCCCAATGAAATTGAATTTGACTGGGGATGTGAAAAAGAACAAAAAGGGCTTCAGTAAGTATATAGGTGACAAAAGGAAGGCCAGGGAAAATGTAGGCTCATTGCTGAATGAGATAGGGGACCTGGTTACATAGGACATGGAAAAGGCTGAGGTACTGAATGCCCTCTTTGCCTCAGTCTTTACTAGCAAGACCATCCTTCAGGAATGCCAGAGACCAGGGGAAAGATGTGGAGCAAGGAAGATGTATCCTTGGTGGAAGAGGATCATGTCAAGCAATACTTAAACAACATGGACATATGTAAATCCATGAGCTTGGATGGGATGCACCCATGAATGCTGAGGTAGCTGGCAGATGTTATTGTGAGGTCATTCTCAATAATCTTTGATAGATCATAGGGTTTGGGAGAAGTGCCCAAAGACTGGGGGAAAGCAAATGTTACTCTTGTCTTCAAGAAGGGCAGAAAGAAGGACCCAGGGAACTAAAAGCTGGTCAGACTAACCTTGATCCCTGGGAAAGTTATGGAGCAGCTAATGCTGGAAACCGTTCCCATGACAAGAAAATCATCAGTAGTCAGCATGGCTTCACCAAAGGGAAGTCATGCTTGACCAACTTGATAAACTTCTACAATGTAATGAATGGCCTAGGAGGTGAGGGGAGAGCAGTGGATATTGTCTACCTGAACTTTAGAAAAGGCATTTGACACTGTCCCCCATAAGATCCTCATAGAGAAGCTGTTGATGTGTGGATGGGTGGACCAAAAACCGACTGAATGGCTGGTGTCAGAGGGTGGTTATTAGTGGACCAAATTCTTGTCGGAGGCTAGTAACTAGTGGTGTACCCCAGGGGCCAGTGGTGGGTCCATTCCTGTTTAACATCCTCGTTAATGATCTGGATGATGGGGCAGAGCGTGCCCTCAGCACATTTGAGGATGACACAGAGCTGATGCATCAGAGGTTGTGCTGCCCTCCAGAGGGACCTCAACAGGCAGGAGAAATGGGCTGACAGAAGCCTCGTGAAGGTCATCAGGGAAGGCAGGGCAAAGCCCTGCGCCTGAGAGGGGAACAATCCCATGCACCAGTACATGCCCATGTTCACATTCGCGTTCAACCCCAAGTTGAATGTGAGCCAGCAATGTGCCCCTGCGGCAGAGGCGGCAAATGGTATCCTGCACTGCGACAAGAGGAGCGCTGCCAGCAGGTCAAGGGAGGTGATCCTTGCCCTCTCCTCGGCACTGGTGAGGCCACGCCTGGGGTGCTGTGTCCAGTTTGGGGCTCCCCAGTACAAGAGAGACATGGACATACGCCAGTGAAGGACCAGTAAGATGGTGAAGGAACTAGAGCATGTCTCCTATGAGGAAAGGCTGAGAGGGCTGGGATGGTTCAGCCTAGGGAGGAGAAGGCACGGGGGTGACCTCATCCATATATAGAGATATTCAAAGGGGGGGGGTGATGAAGACGGAGCTAGGCTCTTCTCAGTGGCGCCCAGCGACAGCACCAGAGGCAATGGGCACAGACCGAAACACAGGGGGTGCCCCCTCGACATCAGGAAACACCTTTCTACCCCAAGGGAGACTGAGCCCTGGCACGAGTTGCCCAGAGAGGCTGCGGGGTCTCCTGCCTTGGAGATATTCACAAGCCATCTGGACACCGTGCAGGGCAACCAGCTCTGGGTGGAGCAGGGCAACCCCTCTGCTGGAGCAGGGGGTTGAATCAGATGACTCCCAGAGGTCCCATCCAACTTCAGTCATTCTGTGATTATGTGTCATTCATAGGGCCAATCAGTTATATATCTTGATAACAGAAATGACAAATAACTTCCATTTCTTTTTCAAACTTAGGCCTCACATGTTGATAAATTGCCTAATGTGCCTGCTGAAAATGTCTCTAGAGTGGCGAAGTACCAGTAGTAATCAGGGTAAAGCTTTTTAATCAATTTAAACTTCTATAGGAGGGGGCAGAATTAGTCCAGTGAGCAATCCTTAACAGATGATTTTGCCATTGCTTTCAACAGGGCTAGTATTTTAAAGAAGCACCTCTGAGAGCTTATTTTGTAATTTACTTCTGCTGTCAGACCTAGATCAGATTATTCAAAATATGGGCAGTTCAGACATTTATTATTCTGCACACAAACTCTAAGATAGGGAATCCCTGGCTTTTCTAACGTTTTTTTTCCTGGTAGTCATGCAAAATCTTTTGTGCAAATGTGTATCTTAATCTTTCTGGTGTTCCCAGAGTAGGGTGAGGTGCTTGCTCATCATATTATTTCTGTATATTTTATGTTCTCTTACCCATAAGGCTAGAATATTTCATCCCTAGATGCACTGATGCTTTTTTTAATGTTATGATGCTACTGGTACCAGTGCAGACTGCTATTCCTATGATCACTTGCATTGGTTCTGCCCTGGGTGCATGGGCTGTGACTAGGAAGTGGAATCTCCAGAGTCCTCCTCATTAAAATTTCAGCACCTAACTGAAATCCAAGACTACACTGATGTTGCAGGCATTACAGTTCACGTATTGCTAAGCATAATGCATCTGTGGAGCTCTTAAAAACACTTCTCAAAAACACATTGTTTGCCCTTGTATTAAGCTATTCACAGGGTCAGGTTCCTTTGGCCAGCATTCCTGGGAGCTACAACTTACTACCCATTTCGATTCCTAGCCATGCTACATACCTTTCTCTTGGTGTATAGAATGCCAGGGAAAACTGGCTAGAACAACAACAAAAAACCTCAACCACATTTCCTGCAAGGGCCAGATAAAGCTATCCATGTCACTATGACCATGCTAGGCACCTTCAAAGTTATTTCACTTGACAATTTGGCCTACTCGCTCGCTTACCTTATAGTGATATTTCCTTCCATGTTAGTGATCAGGATATGTATTTTGTTTTAAAAGGGCAAACAAAACTGTCAGATTTTAACACGCTTCGTCAGCTGATGTCTTTGTACTGTACTAATGCTGATAGTTCTGGTTTAACATTGGACTCACACTGTAACTTTGGGGAAGACGAAATATCCAAGTCATTTTATTGTAGCCAGATCACACACAAGAGAAGAGGCTTAGGAATTTGACAGTTGCAGTCCCCTTGGTCTGGCAGTTGCATAAATACTTCTCCATCCATCCCATAGATTTATTAACAGTCCTCTTCAGCAAGAAGTGTTTAGCTTTCCAGGTGTGAATCATAAACTTTCTGGTACACACTACTTACAACTATAGCTGGTTTGATTTTTTTTTTTTTTTTCTCCTTTCTTTATGTGGCTAGAGTATGACATTTCTTTTGACACAACTTACACAGAGCTATAAGAAGCCAAAGGAAATTTAGCAACATAGCAGGCAGAGAAAATATATTTTTTTCCCAGTGACTGCTGACTACTACAGTTAACTGGCAGCCAGAAGGATGAAAATTTTGGCTAGACTGAGGACATAAAGATACAAAACTCATTTAGTCATCCCCTGCATCAAATGATCTGTCCCTTGAAGTTATTTTGGTAGCATTTCCTAGCAATCTGAAAAACAGAAATTCTAGCAGAACAGCAGTGGCAACTGCAGGTGTCTACAAGCATTTGAAAAGCCACAAGCTGCCAGACTACTGACTGACTCAGCTGCCTTCCAAACCAAATGGATTTCCTATTGACTTAGGTGGGAGCTGGATGAAGGTGGTGCTCAGGTGATGCTATCAGTATTGAGCAAATAACCAAAAGAGATAATCTTTTGATTATCTTCTAACCAACACACAAAGATCTAGTGAAGTCTACCAGCAATTACATGGCCATGTTAGTATGTTAATATGTTTATACTAAAATGGTGACAAGTTTTCTTTACATAACCAGTATAAGATCTTAGCAGTTTTCACATTACTACTACTTTTCTCTAACACAGCTTTTATAGTATATCTAGACAATCCAGCCTGGAGGCCTAATAAATACCAAACTATGGAGGAGACAAATCTGAGGTTCCGTTTTGATTACTTTCCGCTAAACACTGGCACCTCCCTGTTGTTTATTCTGGAATTAAAAAAAAAAAAAAAAAAAAGCATGGAGAAGACTGTAGGGTGGCTGCTAATACAGATGTCAGAAATTGGCTGTGAGGGTTCACAGACAGTAGAAAGAGCTGAAACTTAACATATGTAACAAAAAAAGCATACTGAAACACTTAGCTGGGTCTTTTTCTTGCCAGTCACCTAAACCAATTTTACTGTAGTTTCATTTTGTTAAAATATGTAGTATCTCTCCAGTGTGAAGTTACACACTACACTTTTACCAATTGCAGGATGCCATCACACGGCAATAAGCATGTCTCTGCAGATCAAGGGCAGCAAAAGCAACCGGTGCTATTTACCGTGAGTTAACTTACCACAAGATGTCACCAGTGTCAAATACAAGAAAGTATAAAAAAACTTCATAGGCTTATTATTCAGGAACTGTATTTCCAAACTTGATTTACAAAATACACATCCTGTCAAAATCATGACTGTTGTAAAAATTTGGACTGTTAAAGCAAGGTTTTTTATAATACATACAAGTGACTGGTGGTACACCAATGTATAATTTTTCTGAAATCTCATCTACCACTGTTACCTGTTTAGTAGGCCAAAACTATTATAAACATGGTGTTTGTTATTTATGCCTCCTGCTGGGTACGTGGACATTGTGCCAATGATACTGTTACTGTGAATAACACTAAAATAACTAAAAAAACCACTAGAAATGGAAGTTCAAGAGATTCAGGCACATGAGAGGTCTTTGTAAGCTAAGAGGGGAAACAGATTCCCATCTGCCTCTAACTTTAAGTAGAAATGTTCTCTTAACTGCATTTTGTGGCTTTGAAAATTTACCTTGACAATGCTGTAAAGTGAAACAAGATTTTTTTTTTTTCCCCTAGTATTAATTTTGAAAGGGCAAAGCATATTCCTAGAGCAATTTTTTAGGGATAAGGTGTGAAACATTTTTCAGTGGTGCGTTTTGGCACATCCCATTAAGGTAACCATTGACTATTCACAGTACTCATCCAAAACAAACTAAATGCTGTTTTCCTGAGCTGTTTGCTGGTTAATACTGCATTCAGTATCACTCACATTTATTTGGAAAGCACAGTGTTGCAAGGCAATGGAAAATCTGTCACAGTCCTGAGGTACTCAGCATGGTCACTATGGCTCAAGCCCCATATCTTTACAGGGAGGCATCAGCAACCAAATACTGCCTCTCAGACTGACAGTCTCAGTCTTTTTGCAAACCAGCAAGGCAGGGCATACAAGTGTCATGAACAGGGAGAGCTGCAGAAGTGCCTCTTTTCTTTGACATTTGTCTTTTCTGTCCCATGACCTGGTTTGGTCTTCTTTAAAATTTCTTTCTCCAGATGCCCCAGTTACAACTACATTGCACAGAGCACAGACAGGCTGTTTGCTGCTTCCCTGTAGCAGCTCAGTGAAAGTCCAGTTCTCTTGCCCTTCACTTATGTCCTAATTACTCCAACATCATTCCTTCCATAGGATCTGGCATTAGATCTGTTTCCTCTCTTGTCATCTACTAATGAGCTAATCAGACATCAGTTTTTCTGGCTACAGTTGTCACAGTGGGCCATAATGTACCACGAATATTAGCAATACTGGAACTAATTGCATTTGGATGAATAATGGAGTGAAAGTATGAGCAACATGAAAGCTCACTTGTAACTTCTAAGCATAAGTATTCAGCTCTGCACTGTTTAATGAGGCAGTAACAAAATACCTGGGTAGTGTAAAGTGAATGTACAACACAGCAGTATGTGTTCTGTTGTAGTCAAACTGTCTTAGCCTCACTTTCCCATCTGCTTCATCTTCTTGTTATATATATGATACCACAAAGCACAAGCCTCTCACCAGTGCTGCCAGTTTCATTATGAAGTAGTAATAATCTCATTTTGGAGAATGTAAAGTAACAGCATAAAGAGAGCTTTTGATGACATCAGTGGCAGACACAGAGAAGAATGCAAAATTTGCCAAACTCCCAGATCCAATCTCCACAATCTATTACCTAAAGCAATTCCTGGCATTGGCTTAAGCAGTCACCAATCTCTATGTCTTTTCTTCTTACCATAGAGGGAGTCTTTTTATGAACTTATCTTCTTAAGACAAACTGCATACTGCCTGGATGAATACACACAGGCAGAAATACTCTCCCTTTTCTGCAGATAAAACTGTTAAATAGATGTATAACATTGACACAAGAGACATCTCTTTTATTTGCATTGCACTAGTTTCTGAATTTATTCTGTCAACAGGATTTACTAATGTATTAAATAGCAATATTCAAAGTTCTGTGTTGTTTGTTTAGGATGAAGCTAAATGTGAGAATTCAGAGACTTGTTCCAACTTTCTTATTCACATGGTGGAGCTGCCAGATGGAGATTTGATAAGGTAAACATCTTCTCAATAGCATTTACTCATCAGAAAGGAAGTACATCAGTCTCATTCTGTGGCCAGTCTTTCTCCTAGCTTCTGACCTCAGAAGGTAAAATGTTAATGCATTATTGTCTGCAGTGAGACAGAGCATAGAGGAAAGAATACTGGAATGAAATAACTGAAATATGAGATCAAGGTGCCAAGAAATTCAATAATTGGATGTAAAATTAACATACACTTGTGAAAAAAAAGAGAAAGAAAATCCCATCCATACACTGTACAACAAATCTCAGAAAAGAAAGAAGTTCTTGCAGCTACTGTGCCATTTCTTATCAGCTTTGACTAAAAGAAAAGCCCCAGCCATTATCTGTTGAAAGAGTAGGTTCTGCAGTGATATCTCTAATCTTCCTGAAGGAAGACAAAACATGGCAGAGGACTGTGAAATCCAGCTACTCAAAAGTTGAGCTTGTATAAAGAACAGAATGTGAAATTTTCTCCTTTTTGCAGAGCAAGAAGCCATTCAAATTTTCCAAGTCAGCACCAGTAACCACTGGATATTAGTTTTAAAAGTTCTAAAAGCTCATCAGTCACCACTGCTGATTTGCAGGATTTAAAATTGATGGGTTTGTCTAACTTGCCTCATCTGTGTCAAGGAAGAGAAGTATGCACGGTCTTATTAAACCTGTCGTTCTGCTTTTCTGCATCTAGATATGCATAGCAGTTCATTTCTCAGCATTGCAGGTAGCTAGAGCAAGGTGAAATCATGGTGTCTTGTAAATTCATTGACTCAGCATTTCTAGATGACTGGTCTGATCTCAGCTAGCAAAGCTGTGAGGGTACTTGGTCAGCACTACTACTTTGATGGGAGAATGTCAACAAAGAGGTCTTTGTAAGCTCATTTGCTGAGCACCGTTAATTTACTAGTTAAAGTCAAAAGGGGTTGGGATGTGCATGATTATTGTCTCAACAACTCTACTGCCAGCCTGCTGGTGTTATGTCAAGACAAAAGACGTAACGTTGTTATCGGACTGACATATAACATTGTTATATGCCCGTAAATTCATGGACAAAGTGGCACAGCATGATTGGTATGAAGTTCATGCACGATTGCTATGAAGTTCATGACTTCCTTCTCTGATGTAAGAGAAGATGCAGTACCAGCCTCTTTCCTATCAGGCTCTTCAAATTTGCACTGAAGTTGTTCAGCCTTGAGTTGAAGTTATTTCTTTCAACCTTGAGTTAGTCTGTTATGTCCATTATGTTCACTTTCCTAGGTTTTGGTTGTTTTGATTTTGATATTTATTTTTTTAAAGTCCTGTGTGAGAAAAACACAATTTAGGAAATACACAGATTTGCTTACGGCAAGCAGGCTGAAGAGTGGTAAAACATTACACAATATATTCTAAGCAACTCTCCAAACTAGTTCATTGTTACACGAGTCATGTGAGCCAGTGACATCATTTCTAATACTTGATATTTCCGCTTTCCACACATGCTATTTTCTTTGCTTGGTTTAAACAAGGATTTAGTTTATGGTTGTTGCTTGTTGCTTGCATCTAAACCAGTTTCTTGGTTTTGTTTTTAACCTTTTATCACTTTTTCAAATATGGCTTCAAGACAAAATATTGATGTAAGAGTTCATTGAGTAGCCCATATTCTTCCTGAACATTGTGCGCTTTGTCAGTGAATTAGTTTCTTAGCATTGGCTATGTGCAAGATTCTAAGATCAATTTCCAAAGTCATATTATAGTAAGAAAGTCTTTCTTTTTTTGTAGTTCTGTTGTGGTTTAACCCCAGCCAGCAACTAAACACCATGCAGCTGCTCACTCATTTCTCCCACCCCCCTGGTGGGATGTAGAAGAACTGAAAACAAGTAAACCTTGAGTTGATATAAGAACAGTTTAATAATGGTAATTAAAAAAAAAAAAAATAATAGTAATTAAAAGGAAGATAACAAAAGGAGAGTGAAATATCACCCAAGAAATACAAGTGATGCACAATGCAATTGCTTACCACCTGCTGACCGATGCTTAGCCAGTACCCGAGCAGTGATCCACCCCTCCTGGCCAGCTGCCCCCAGTTTATATACTGGACATGACATCATATGGTATGGAATATCCCTTTGGCCAGTTTGGGTCAGCTGTCCTGGCTGTGTCCCCTCCCAACTTCTTATGCCCCTCCAGCCTTCTGCTGGATGAGCATGAGAAGCTGAAATATCCTTGATTTAGTATAAACACTACTTAGCAACAACTAAAAACATCATTGTGTTACCAACAGTATTCCTATACTAAATCTAAACCACAACACTCTACCATCTACTAGGAAGAAAATTAACTCTATCCCAGCCGAAATCAGGATAAGTTCTTTTTTTATTTTTAATGTGATCTGCGTTACGTTTGGAGACACTGCTTGACATCTTGCATTGTAAGTATTTACATCAGCAGAGCTCAACACATTATCCCTCTAATCTGCCAGTGGTTTACATCTGCATTGTGTTAATAAAATGACGAAGACATAATGAATACACAAGGTTGTGAAGTAGTAGTCAATCTCTTTAGAATTTCCTTCTTCCTCTTGTATTGCTTTCAAATGGGAGCAAATTCCATGAAATAAATGTGTCAAATTTAAATAACAGCCCTTAGCTCAAAACTGTACTCATTTGTTTAAACTACAGAGCTGTTGGATATGAAGAGTCATCATCACAGTCATTTTAGTGGCAGACATCTCCATTTATCTTTGCTCTCATACAAAAATATGGAAAACAGGGTAAACTGATCCCAGACAGATATAAACAGGACCCTGTCCCCAGCATTGATCTATCAAATGATTTGAAGGGGGGTGGTTCTTATTCCACTAGTACTTTCAGTAGCTAAAACCAACAAAGTTAGAATGCCAGGAATGCAAATATTGCTGTTCTACATCTACTCCAAACTCTTTTCTTCTTCCATACTTCAACCACATCCAGTCATATTCATCTCAGTAAGCATCAGACTTTTCAAATCTCTCCCCCTGGAGGGTTTTGATTCTTATTATCCTCCTTGGAAAGCAACTTCTCATGGGCCTGTGCACCTCTTTCCACGAAGGCTGTTCTTGAAAGGCATGTGAACATTGCAGCTCAAATGGAGGTTCAGCCATACACATTTCTGCCACCCAGAGGGGATGTCCCTGCTCTCCCATTTAGGTGACACGCTGAGTTATAGTCAATTGTCATCATATGACTATGTTAATCCTCAGATATAATGGTTAAGACTTAATATATTCTCCTAATTTTAGAGCTACATGAACCACTCAGAGAAGATGATCAAAAGACCAAAAGCCAGAGAAGCTTCACTGAAGCAGGAAGTGCAAATTTAATATCTGAGAAAAGTCAGGAGCCTACACTACCAGCAATCTTCATATCTAACTGAAGATCCTGCAGTACCTGACTGGCAAGAAAAGGTAATACAGATGCCTGATTTCATAGTAAGATATGGGGCAAAGCCTTGCATGAACCAAGAGCCAGGGACCAGGGCTCTTGGCTATAGAGGATTTTGAGTCTTTTGAGTTTTTCATCCCATGCGCCTTTATGCCATGTCTCCAGAGCAGGGTCATCTGCTCCATGCAGGAGGGCTGGAGGCTAATCTTTCCTGTCCTGAGCCTGGAGTTCTCATTTGGAACTGAGCTCACTGGGGACTGGGCTGAAGTGGATGCAAGGATGGCAAATCCACCTACAGTGCGATCACTGTCACAGACTGGATCACTAGGAAGAGGTTTTTTTGGCAGTCATGTGCTAGTCAGAGCTCAGTGGCTGTCTCGTTTCTTATGGGATTGCTGCATGCTACAGTCCTATTGCTTTTCCTTATTGTTGCCATGTGCACGTTCTTCTAAAGTTGGCATTTTATTCTGCTTTTCCATTATTGCAGAAAGCATTGCATCTTGCAGAACCATACAAAGCCCCAAGTCTGCCACAGTAGCTCTGCATGACCAGCCTGTTGGGCCAGGCCCAGATGCAGGGGCCTCTTGATTCAGCTCACTTTTCATATAATGGAATTGCACCAGAGGCCCCTCGGTGGCCTCCTGGAAGGGGTCTGTAGTCCTCAGGCATGTTCTAACATGTTTGTGTCCCTCCACCTATTCATGGTCCTCTGCTCTCTTGATGTCCCTCCATCCCAGACATGTAGGGCTTGTTATGATGCCTGGTAAAGTTCAGAGGCCTGAATCTGCCTTTTACATTTCCTTAATTACTTTCCATTCACACTTGAACTTTAATTACTAATTTCATTAACTATTATTAAAGAATGTTTTATCCATTTTATTTTTATGCTTTATAGTTACATGCACATAAAAGTTCTTTACCTTTATAAACATATATACACATACATGTATAGAGGTGTATATATATAAAATAGTGTATCTAAGTATAAATAAAATATATACTTACACTATTTTGTACACGCCATTATATACATACATTTCTATATATGCATATATATATCTTGGGTACTCATGTGTCTCCTTAGGGATGTGGGGGCACAGCAGCCCCTTGACACATAGTCATGACTAGTTTGGAAAGACCAAAGGCCCAGGCTTTACTTCAGAGCATATTGCTATAAGGCATGGAATAAGCCTTTGGTCAATTTGGGTGGGCTGTCCCAGCTGTGTTGCCTCCCAACCTCTTGCCTGTTCACTCAGGGACACACAGAGAGAAACAGAGAAAACTTTCATACTCTGCATTAACCACAGGGTACTCAAGTACAGTGCAAAGAATCTGATTCTGGTGAAGATTGAACTTAAACCAGGAGCCCAGCCAGTAAGAAAAAGACGATATCTATTAAGCTAGAAGCCTGAAAGGGCTTAGAACCTATGATAAGCTCCTTTTTGGAATATGGGCTATTAAGAGAATGCCAAACAGAATATAGTACTCCAGTTTTACCTGTAAAGAAACCTCATTCTTCAGAGTATAGACTGGTACAGAATTTACAAGAAATTAATATGAGAACAGTAGATGTTCACCCTGTGGTTCTGAATCCATACACTCTCCTTGTTTCAATCCCTGACACTAATACTTATTTTAGTGTTGGACCTGAAAGATGTTTTCTTTTGTATTCCTGTGGATAAGCAAAGCCAGACCATCTTTGCCTTCAAATGGAAAAATCCAACTAGAGGGCAAAAGACTATTTATGACAGTCTATGTTGGACTGTTCTTCTCCAAGGATTCAAGAATAGCCCCACCTTGTTTGGTAACATACTGGCTAAAGAGCTGGAACAATGGCAAAGTCATAATGATGCTGTGACATTGTTGCAATTTGTTGATGATTTGCTAATCAGTTCTGATAGTTTTGAGGCATGCTTGGAAGCCACGGTTAGTTTGCTTAACTTCTTGGGCCAGGTGGGATATCAAATTTCTATGAAAAAGGCAGAGATTGGAAAAGAAAATGTCCAATACATGGGGTTTGAAGTTATGAAAGGTCAAAGAGCATTAAGTAATGAAAGTAGTGATTTGTAGGATCACTGTGCCTACACCAAAAAGACAATTAAGAGGATTTCTGGGAATGGCTGGATGGTGTCATTTATGGATCCCTAATTTTCAACTCATTGCCACCATAAAGGGACCTGAGGAGATCCTTGAATAGACATCAGAATGTAGAAAAAAGTTTTGATGAGGTTAAGAGAAAGCTTATGGAAGCCCCTGCCTTAGGACTTCCAAACTTAAGAAAGCCCTTTTATTTGTATATACATGAAAGACAGCATGTGGCACTAGGAGTTTTGATGCAAAACCTGGGAAGCTGGAAAAGACCAATAGGACACTTTTCCAAGGAATTAGATGAAGTCAGTAAAAGACGGCCAGCCTGCCTGAGGGCAGTAGTACTGCTATAGTGCAAACATTACTCCTAGAGCATATTTGGACTTCTACATAGATATCAGCGGTTTGATTTTCTGCCAAAACACATGCTCAAGTTAATACTATTAATTCTGCAGCTTGTGCCCTGAAGCATCCCAGAAGAGCTCTTGCTTCCAGCATCATAAATTGCATGGCAACAGCATATCCTGTAACTCATTGTTCCTTTCCCTAGTAGGATGAACCATTGCAGAATAACACCAAGGCCAGGTTATTTAGGGGTTGTTCCTTTACGTTTGGCAGCACTGTTACTTTCAATTCCAAAATTAGAATTCAATTTCTAGGCAGTTGTGGAGAGATCCCTGTTCTGGCTGTAATATTTCTGGCAGCAGGGTTGCTGGATTTAACACATCACGCTGTTCTAAGGTAATACTTGTTTCAGTTAGTAGTATCAATTCATAACGATGCAGACTTTGACGGGTAAATGGGTGACCCTCTCCCAGTTATTACAGCTTTCGTTGCATGGGACACCGTTACCTTTAGGGGGTGCCCCAGGACAGTATTTCTTGCTTCCTCAATTATCAAAGTTGCTGCAGCAACAGCCCTAGTGCATGAAATCCTGCCTTGAATTACATACAGGGCCTAGTTGTGCTGAGTAATATGCTACGGCTCGCAGACTTTGGGCTGTTTTCTGGGCTAACATGCTGCAGGCTATTCCTTTCTGTTCATGTAAATACAATAGAAAAGGTTTGTTGTAGTCTGGCGGGGCTAATGAGGGACCTTCCATGACTGCTTGCTTTAGCTTGTTAAATGGTTTTTGGGTTTCCAGAATCCGTTAAGTTTGGTCTGGCTCTTCATCTTTAGTTAATGTTGTTAGGGGTTTTGCTTTTTCCCCAAACCCAGGTACCTAATAGCTATTAAATTCACCTGCACCTCAAAATGCTCTGATCTGTCTCTTTGAGGCAAAGGTATCTCTTGCATAGCTGGTATTCATTCTGGCAATATCCTTTCCCCTGTCCAAATTATCATGTCCAAGTAGTTTACTTGTTGCTGGCACAGCTGCATTTTGGCAAGGGAGACTTCATGACCCTTTTCTGCTAAAGCAAATAACAATATCTTAGTGTCTTGTAAACAATCATTACAGTCTTTGCTTGCAATTAACAAGTCATCTACATATTGTATTTATTAATACAGTATTATTTGACAGCATTATTACCCGTAAGTCCTGTTTCAATATTCACAAAAGGAGTATGAGAGAACCAGTGAATCTCTGCAGCAGTCTTGTCCAGGTATATTGTTGTCCTTTCCAGGTGAAGGCAAAAAGGAGTTGCAATTCTTCATGAAGAGGTATATAAAAAAAATCAGCAGCTAAATCTAAAACTGTAAACCAACTTGCTTCAGGAGGTATATTGTGAGTACCTGGATTGAGTACAGTACCACAGGGCACGGGAGATCTGCTATTCTATTTAGCACTCCCAGATCCTGTACAACCTGGTGCAGAGGCTTTCCATCTGGACTTAGCTTTAGCCTTTTAACAGGTAATATAGAAGTGTTGCATGGGGATGTGCATCTACATAAATTCTGGGCTTTTTTACAGGTTCAATTCCTTTTTCATCTTCTCGAGGAAGGGGTATTGTATTGGTGGCTGATCATAATGTTTTACCAAAATATTTACAGGCGTAGCTGATTTTAATAGTCCAGCCTCAGTTCCAGCTGTAGCCCATACTTGCTTAGGGACATCTTTAAATTCTTGAGATGGGTTGGAACTCCTCAGCCATCATTATCTGACCAATTACTTCTGGCAGTTCCAGCACTATGCGCTTGTTTTTAAAGATAACTCCTGCCTGTAATTTTTCCAGTAAATCCCTTCCCAATAAATTGATTACACTGCCTTCCATTATCACACACTGTTGGTATAATAAATGTGGACCTACTTCTACTAATAAAGACATTGTTATTGCCAATGTCACGAGGGGGCCCTCAATTCTCTGCACTTGTGATTTCTCTTGACTTAATTCACCCAAGTGTTGATTTAGCATAGAGTAGGTTACAACCCTGTCTATCAGAAATTCTAAAGTGTGTTTATTGACTTTTATCATTATTTGAGCACAATCTCCTACCCTGCAGCCCGCCAACCACTGAGAGAATGTATGGTTGCAGTTCCAGCAATGGACCAAAGCAACGGGCCAGATTTGACAGACCTCAAAACCATGTATGAAAAAGACTGTTCAGCAGAAGAAAGGAAACAATTGGAAAAGTGGGAAGCAGACCAAGATGGTGACAAAATATGGACAACTGGGGGAAACCCAATACTACCAAAGAAATATGTAATTACTGTGCTAGATGGTTTCATGATTAAACTCATGGGGGAGCGGAGGTAGTAGCAAGTGCTTGGAAAATATCTTGGCTATCCCTGCAGCAAACATTTCCTAGTCAGTGACCAGTTTTTCCTAATGATGCTGTTTTCATATTCCAGCTTTAGCTGTGTATTGAGGCAGGGAAGAGCACCGCCACCTGGGAAACACCCAGTCAGCTGCCATGATTTACTATGCACATGGTGGTACTGGTTTCAAACCTGCCGTCTGTGGACAGAGTTAAATGTTCATTTCTTTATGAAGATCATGCTTCACTTATTTTTATCCTTTTATTTATTGTGTGCATCATCGAAGGTGTACACATTCATAAAGGTCAGCCTAAACTTCATTGCAGTGAGTAAGAAGGGCTACACCGCCTTCAGAGGCATCACAACACAGGTTTGGTGCAGGTTGAGTTGCAGCTTTGTCACAAAATCTGGATGTGGGCAAGTGGCTTTTCAGTCACACTTAAAGGACAAAATAATAGGAGTGAGCCCTAGGCAAGGCGCAAATAACCTCCACAGACTTTGAGGGCCCCAAGCGGTAGCAGTACATCTCAGTGTCTTACACCAAAGCTTTTCCTTCTGCATTCTATCAGCTGGGCAGGAAAGGCAGGACCATGCTGCGGGGAGACAATAAGCTCTGCAATGCAGGCAGACCCACCAAAAATAGGGATTTCATATATCCCTTACAGTCCACAAGTGAGTTCCTAGGTCATCTCTGATCTTTCATTCCACTCCTTTCATTTGAGAAATTACACCCCACTTATTTCAGGTTGGGTGAAGACTCCACAATACAGGGATTCCCTGAGGAAATGAAATGGAGACAGCATACTAGTCTTTGATGTTGTACACCATTAAGTGACAGTACAGCATTTTATTATAAGCATGAGAGCAAGCACATTTTTCTTACATGCATCAAGCTTTTATTAAATTCTACTTAAATAAAGACCAGTTGTATAATGAAGCTTTTCAAAGAAATAACTCTGTCTAAACAAGAACTGGCTTTTCCCAGCCTTCAGGCACCCTGTTTTGTACTAGCACGACATTAGACACAGAGCTACAAAAAAAAAAAGAGTATGTTAGGTCATTGAGTCAAGCCTTCAAAAGCCAGAAAATAAATAAACTCAGGCTGGTAGCATTGGCAGCCATTTCTGTAAAACAGTGATGAAAAGTTTGAGACCAGGTGCTTAGCTGATGTCAGGCTGCTTGTATGCAGCCTCCTACAATGACAAGTAACTTTGCATTGAGCCAAACAGACTTCTCAGCCACTCTGACTGTCTTTCCTATCATACACTGGTCACATGCAGTTCAATCTTACAGAATTTTTCTATAATACATGAGTGAGTGTGGCAGTATTGTAATTTGGAAGGTAATAAGTTGCAACATGAAGTATGACTATTGTAGATAAACAGTTTTGGGGTACAGAATGCATGACTTAGGGCTTTGCTATTGCCCTGCTTTTGTACTAATTAGCACAAAGATAAAGAATTAGAGTAAACTCTCATGTTCCATACAGTTTTGTACTACGATCACTCATAAAGATGGAAATTCAAGGGTATTGATATGAATATCTAAAAGCATAAAATATTTCTAAAAGCAAAACTAGTGACGCAGTGCAGTGTGTTGCTATTCTGTTCTGTTTCCTTTCTAAAGATGGTTCCAGCCTGCCTTTTTGTAGTACCAATGTGACATTACAGACCAGTTCAGCCACTTAACAGAATGCCACATAAAGAAAACAAACCAAAACCCTACATCAAAAGAGTTTTGCGATGTGAATCTCAAACACTCAGAAGTCAGGAAATGGCCTGATTATAGTTACCTGTATGGCCTGATTGCCTTCACTGTGGGTGTCCACACTAAGAAAAAGCAACACATTACTCTGTGATTGAAAGCACAAAAGTACCTAGCCTTTCCCCCCTGGCTGTAGCCTCCTTTCAAAGCCCACACACTCCTCCAAGAATGTGGGTGTGGAAGTGGCCCAGCATGCCAAATACTTTGTGCATTTTTCTGTGCACTGTGTGCAATGATCCCCAATGAACAGCTTCAACAAATAAGCAAACCTTGACAACATCACCTCTCTCTTATTTTTCCATTAGCTTTGTAGATATTCTGAGACTTGTTGTTATAGTGTATTAACAGGTACTCAATGTTTAAAATTGCAGTATACCATTGGCTTTGCAGGTCCCCATGAAGATAAATTTTAGTTTTGGCTGAATTTCATGGGCTCACTGTTTAATTGCTGCCTTTCACACCAGACAACATGCAAAACATCCTAAAAAAATTGCTAAGTCTCCAGACACATGCATACCTTTGGTACAAAAGTGTGGGAGAATAATCAGCCCCCGTGCTGTCTCCTACTCCCAGAATTGACAGTCACACATGCGAAAGCCCTTCTAGTTCTGTTCAGCAGTCATGCCCCTTCCCATTTTTCTATCTGGTTTGCGTACCAGTGCAGGAGGGGCAGATAAGCCAAAACTAATGTTATATTACAAATGTTGGTTTCATATGAACCCTCTACATTTGCAGCCATCTCAAGAGAATTGCAAGACCACCTAATCTGCTCTTTGCACTGCCAAACTATAATGGAAGGCTACTTTCCAATGCATCTTGTGACAGCAGGAGGTGATGACAAAGCTATATGCAACAAGTTGAGTTTTCTTTCAAATAATAATACTGCTTAAATTTTGTCTGCTGCAGAGAAACCAGGAAGAGCTAGGCAGGATTCCTCACATCCTTGTGCCTTCCAAGTGCAGTCTATCTAGTCTGGAGGTGTGACAGACAACAGACCTGACAGGGAGCTCAGAAGGTCACACAGTTCTCCCTCCTGCCCACAGCCAGGATCAGCAATGCCTAAACCACAGATGCCCATCTTGAAAATCTTCAGAACAGGTTCAAAATGAGCTATCACAAAGGAATGACAAGCTAGCTGTCAGAGTCTCACTGGTACAAATTTACAAGTTTGGCTGTTTCCTCAAAACATGCAGCTAAACCCAAGAGGGTATGGAGTAAACACTGGCCAAGAACCTACCCTCTGTCAAGAATACAGAGGCCTGGAAGCTTAACACTGTGACACTGCACTTGGAATTAGTTTCACAGTCCTACCACAACTGAGGGTGTAGCTTTATCCTCTTCTCGTTCAGCATGTTACCATAAATTAAACAGCCAGCTAAGAGCAGCAAATAATTTACTGAATTTTGCACAGCGTAATACAGCCTTTCTTGTCTGCAGCTCCTGCTTTTGGTGTTTTCATAGGAATTGTGACACAAAAGAGGTTTTTATGTTTATTTGGCAAAAAAAGATATGTCAGATGGATAAATCATGTGGAGATAGTGGAGCTGTTATTTACTCTGATAAGAAGAAGCGTTTTATGTCAACAGCAGCATCACACAAAGCTCACAGGCCAAAGGAAGAATTGATAGCATTTGAAGACAACATCATTTGGTTCAACCAGTGAAAGTGCAATAACATCCATCCATGGCTGACTACACATTAATTTGTCTCTGTATTCCTATTGATGCACAACACTGAACGGTCATGGTCTCTGCTCACACAGGAATAGCACCTGCCACACACTCTATGTGATTGTGGTGTGGCCATCTGCTGAGCCCCACATGACTTCCCCAGGGAAAGATTGCAATGGGACAGCTCTGCTGCCATGTTAGTGGTGAGACAATAATGAGAAGAAAAAGTATCTGACCAAAAGGTATTAAGAGCAATTTTCCCTGTCAACTTGCTGCTGGGTTGTATTCCTCCTCACAGCATCTCTTGTGAAAAGAGGTCCTTGGGTGATTACAATTTGCTGATACTATTTTGCTCTCACCTCCAACAGGGCAAAATGAATCAGTGGAATGGGCAGCAGCATTCACTGTAACTTTTGGAACAATTTAACTGATGGGGAAAAGGGAGGAAGCAGACAGACAAACTGCAAAGATTATAGAATCATAGAATTGTTTAGGTTGGAAAAGACCCTTAAGATCATCAGGTCCAACTGTTAACATAACACTGCCAAGTCCACCACTATACCATGTCCCTAAGCACTACATCTACACACCTTTTAAACACCCCCAGGGATGTTGACTCAACCACTTCCCTGGGCAGCCTGTTCCAATGCTTGACAACAATTTTGGTGAAGAAATTTTTCCGAGTATCCAAACTAAACCTCCCCTGGTGCAACTTGAGGCCATTTCCTCTCATCCTGACACTTCGTACTTGGGAGAAGGGACCAACACCCACCTCACTACAGCCTCCTTTCAGGCAGTTGTAGCGATAATGTCTCCCCTCAGCCTCCTTTTCTCCAGACTAACCTACTGCAGTTCCCTCAGCCGCTCCTCATACAACTTGTGCTCTAGACCCTTTACCAGCTTCCTTGCTCTTCTCTGGAGACACGCTCCAGAACCTCAATGTCTTTCCTGTAGTGAAGGGCCCAAAACTGGACACAGTACTCGAGGTGCGGCCCCACCAGTGCTGAATACAGGGGACAATCACTTCCCTGTCCCTGCTGGCCACACCATTTCTGATACCAGCCAGGACGCTGTTGGCCTTCTTGGCCACCTGCGCACACTGCTGGCTCCTATTCAGCTGGCTGTCGACCAGCACACCCAGGTCCTTTTCCACTGGGCAGCTTTCCAGCCACTCTTCCTTCCCCAAGCCTGTAGCACTGCATGGGGTTGCTGTGACCCACGTGCAGGACCCGGCCCTTGGCCTTGTTGAACCTCGTACAACTGGCCTCAGCCCGTTGATCCAGCCTGTCCAGATCCCTCTGTAGAGCCTCCCTACCCTCCAGCAGATCAACACTCCCATCCAACTTGGTGTTGCCTGCAAAGTTATTGGGGGTGCGCTCGATCCCCTCGTCCAGATCATTGATAAAGATATTAAACAAACAGAACTGGTCCCAGTACTGAGCCCTGTGGAACACCACTTGTGATCAGCCACCAACGGGATTTAACTCCTTTCACAACCACTCTTTGGACCTCGTAATCCATCCAGTTTGCTTTTTTGGGATATTTTTGTTTGTTGGTTTGGATGTTTTTTAATTTTTGTTGTTGTTGTTGTGGTTTTTTAATACAAAAGAGAAATATTCTGCCCCTTATCATTTTATCCTTTTGCTGCATACAAAATAGCTGTGTTTTCCAAAGTCAGAAACTCTGCCCTTTTTTAATTGCTGTACACAGTCTCAAACTGTTTGTTGACACAGCTGTCTGAAGGATTACACTGGGGAAAAAGCAGGACATATTGTCAAACAGCTACAGAGTAGAGATCAGAAAAACTTACCATCTCCCTAGGTGCTTGCACTATACCCCTCTGAGAACCCAGGCTGTTTCAACACCAGTACATTTCAGGGGTTGGAGTAACTTACCTTTGCTTGGTTGATGCAGCACTGGAGCATATTTGGGTGGTTTGGGGAACCCCTGGTGTACTCAGGCGCAGACATTCTACATGACTGCGCATGGATGGTTTGCTCGTGGTCAGCGAGCACTTACTTGTGTCACTGGCACGTAATTCAGTCACTGTGAATGTGATGGTGAGGTGTACGTATACAAATAAGATTAATATGGGAATTTGTCTCATATTAATAAATAGAGGTGGTAAATTTGCCTTCCTGGGCATTGAAAAGTCTCAACCTCTGAAACTTCAAAATGCTTATGCCCTGACAGGTCCCTCAGAGAAGGTGACACAGGAAGTTTCTCAACACCTCTTCCCTGAGGAGTTCCTCAGCAAGATTGTCGGCTGCATGCATGCAGGACTTCCTGGTAGAGCAGAAGGGATGGACACATTAAGACGCCATAGAAAAGACCTTTGGCAGCCCAGTATTGTGAAAGCAAACTCTGTCTTGTTAAAGGACAGTGTGTTGGGGACATTCTTCCTTCCCCAAAGTCACACATAACATCCTCTACTCAATGCAAAACAGATACAGAAAGAGCCTGTTTGAATATGAGGCTGAGAGTACAGATTAGTTGACCAGCTACCAGGTGTGACATCAGAGCATACTAGTGACTGTAGCAGCAGGCCCCGATTAAGCAGCATAATTGCTCTGATCAGTGAAAAATGCTTTCAGTTCCTACACCAAATATTCAGTAAAAATCTAATCACCACTGCAAAAATTATGGCTCATGACTTTCTTACATCTTAACACTGCTCTGTTATGAACTGTCCATTATAAAAAAGACACAAGCTCATCATATAGAGCCATGTTCTTAATACTCTGGTTTTAATTCATAGCATGTATATAATCACTGTTACAAAAAAATGTTAATTAATTAAATTAACAATTAGACTACTGACAACAAATCCGAAATCCAGTGCTTACTCACCTTGCTGGATACTAAATCTAGAAAATGGCTGCTAACTTGATTTCCACTATCTGGCATTACTTTCTTTCCTGATATAGTCTCACTTACAGTATTCTTCTCCTACACAGCATGTTATTTGTATTTTGTTCCCTTATACCGTCTTGCCACCTTGCCTTGTAACTTCATCACCAGAGCCATACAGCCCAGTTTGCACATGCTCAGGGCAAACTCTCACTTGATAGCAAACCATTCTTCTGCTGTCATCGCATTGGGATTTTATGCTGTCATCATCTCTCTGATTAAGAATAAAACAGGTTTTCCTCCCTTCTCTTCACAATTCTTGTGATGTTGCATCAAAAGGGTTATATTCTGTATACATAAGGGCCTAGGTATCCTGTCTGTACTTAGGAAAATACCCACCTAAATAGCTTGCATGAAACTTGTAATATTTCCTGCCTTGCTGCCCTGCATTTCACCCCTTTGCAGAAGGGTGTTTTGCAGACATCTTCCTGAAATGGGACTTAGTGTGTCAATGCCACTGACCAGCCTGGCGTGCCAGTGCTGCCTGGACAAAAAGGACAAAAACCAAAAAGGCTGGTTGTGTCTCTGGTTCATGAGTCAGGGCATGATACATATGAGGGTCTGCACTCAAACCCCACCAGAAGACTCACTCCCAAGGTGTATCCTAGTTCCAAGGCAATAATTCAGACACCAATTTTGCCATAATACGCTATGTCATTAGTAGAAAGTGGTTGTCATCTTTCTCTTCTAGCAGTGGCAGCTATATGGGCCAGTGATGGGTGGTAGCATCCCCTCTGAGCAGCAGCCAATCCTTCCAAGCACAGAAGGCAGACTCAGCATTTGGGGAAAAAAAAATAAAATATAGGTGATGATATTTGATTTACAACACTCTAAAAGAAGCACTGACATTCTCACTCATATACACACAACAGGAAAAATCTTGTCCATAAGATTAGAGAGAAACCTTAACTGCAAGTACATTTTTTCCCATCTGCAATATAGTTTAGGAATGTCGATGACTTAATCTTTTTTAATAATAACATATGAATTATATTGAATGTTTCTTACATGAAAGCAACATTTATGAGACAAAATGTGTTGCAAGGTAGGGCAGAGTCAACATAGCATGAAGCAAAACTCTGCAGACCAACAATTTTGCAAGCTAGCTAAACTCTGTTTACTTAATTGAAATAATTTTTAAAGATGTAAATTACCACAGATTAGGGTTCTACATGTTTATACTTAAAAAAGGATTTGAATGTCTGAACAGTCTGAGTTAATCGTTTCAGCCAAAATAATTGTTACTTCACAAAAAAAATAAAATAGTGCTGAAGACAAGGAAAATCCTTAAGGCAAGACTGTCATATTGGAAACAGTGCTTGAAGGATGTATTGGCTTTGTGTGGCAAGGTTTTGGTGGTGGTGGTGGGGGGTGGCTTCTGTAAGAAGCTGATGGAAGTTTCCCCTGTGCCTGACAGAGCCCATACCAGCCAGCTCTAAGACGGACCTGCCACTGGACAAGGCTGAGCCAATCAGTGATAGTGGTAACGCCTCTGGGATAACATTTTTAAGAAGGAAAAAAAAGTTGGGACAGATAGAAACAGCAGCTGCAGAGAGGAGTGAGAACATGTAAGAGAAACAACACTGCAGACACCCAGGTCAGTGAAGAAGGAGGGGGAGGAGATGCTCCAGGCACTGGAGCAAGGATTCCCCTGCAGCCCGTGGTGAAGACCCTGGTGAGGCAGGCTGTCCCCCTGCAGCCCATGGAGGTCCACGGTGGAGCAGATATCCACCTGCAGCCCGTGGAGGACCCCACACTGGAGCAGGTGGGTTCCCGAAGGAGGCTGTGACCCCGTGGGAACCCTGTGCTGGAGCAGGCTCTTGGCAGGACCTGCGGATCTGTGGAGAGAGGAGCCCATGGAGCAGGTTTTCTGGCAGGACTTGTGACCCTGCAGGGGACCCACGCTGGAGCAGTCTGTGCCTGAAGGACTGCACACCGTGGAAAGGACCCATGCTGGATCAGTTCATGAAGAACTGCAGCCTGTGGGAATGGCCCATGTTGAAGAAGTTCATGGAGGACTGTCTCCCATGGGATGGACCCCACACTGGAGCAGGGGAAGAGTGTGATGAGTCCTCCCCCTGAGGAGGATGAAGCGGCAGAAAATAACGTGTGGTGAACTGACCGTAAACCCCATTCTCCGTCCCCCTGTGCCGCTGGGGGGGGGTGGGGGTGGTAGAGTATCCGGGAGTGAAGTTGTGCCCAGGAAGAAGGGAGGGATGGAGGGAAGGTGTTCTGAGATTTGGGTTTATTTCTCATTACCCTACTCTGGTTGATTTATAATAAATTGAGTTAATTTTCCCAAATTGAGTCTGTTTTGCCCATAACGGTAATTGGTGAATGATCTCTCCTGTCCTTATCTTGACCCATGAGTCCTTTGTTATATTTTCTCTCCCCTGTCCAGCTGAGGAGGGGGAGTGATAGAACGGCTTTGGTGGGCATCTGGCATCCAGCCAGGGTTAACCCATCACAGTGGAAAAAAATGACCCCCACTCTAGGATCATACAAAGTTCTTCAAGGGTGAAGAACTTCACCCTCTCTGAGGGTGAAAATAAACCACTAAGGTGATGCCAAGGACACACCTATTAATAGAGTAAATCAAAGGAGAGAAGAGGATATGTACAACTGGCATATCCAAACCCAAGAAATTCAATGATCCACATAACTAGTGAAGCCTCATTTCTCATGGATCTGTGTCTTTATTTCCTCAGCAGGCTCTGATGATGTCTGTCTCACACAGACACACAGCATCATGACTCTTGCAGGAATTTCGTATGTTGAGACTGTCTTGGCATGTAGCTGGGATCCTCAAGGTGCAAAAGTCATTCCAAGAAGAGAGGGAAACAAACAGACATGCAGACACACACACACGCATTCACAGACAAGAATGCAGGATCAGGTAAGCCTCGTCCTCTAGGAAACAAAATAACAAAAAATGTTCTGGTGATAAGCTCCACAGAAGCTCTTTTAAATAAATTAAACAGATGAGCTCTTCTACCCTGATTTTGGTCAAAAACTTGTCCAGTTGTCATCTGATACCTGTTTAGTAGCTTCCAGCCCATTCCTACTGAATTGTGGGTGCTGAGCTTCAAAAGCCACAATATGTAACCTGTTAACAGTTATAGCACAGGAAACAGAAAATTAATGCAATGAAAACTCAGCTACCCTTTACCCCACCATGTCAGGCAGCACAGGGTTGTTTACATTGGTTGGTGTATGTGCTGGACATTTTGTTGTAGGTAGACTGCTTCGGCTTCCAAATGTGTCTGCCTGGTATCTTTCATGAGAACTGACATGGAATAAAGAAAGAAAACCATGCATTTGTTGTTGAGCAAAATTAACTGCTCACCATCTAAATGGCGTTTGCTGAGCAGTAGGTAGAAATAATGAACAGCAACATAAGAGGAGCAAAGGGAGAAAAGATGTTCCTAATTCCAGTCTTTTGCCCTCTTCCACCCTTTGCATTAGCACCACATAGTACGGCAGAATAAAGGCTTGTCCTTGCACTGCTCTGGTACCTCTAGAAAGTCCCCGTGACCACAGACATTGCATAGCTATGCTTTTTAGGTTGCACTTTAAAAAAAACAGCTCTGACAGAAAATTACGTTCTTATTTAGGCTGCCTCAGCATCTCTGCTTCCATCTGTCTTCTCACCTTTTTACCATAAACAACACCAGCAGACCATTACTAGCAGAACTGCAATTACTGTATTTATTTTCAAAGACTAACATGTATCATAGCAAAACTACTCTACTCTTAGTTTTTGCTACTGAGAAACCAGCTCATTGTCAGAATGCATTATTGTGGCCAAAACCATATTAGGATAAAAAAAAAAAAAAAAAAAAAAAAAAAAGGATAAGTTAAAAACAAGAGTAGAAACAAGAGACTGGAAGGTAAAGCAACTGCATGCTTCAGGGTGGGAGAGAGTTCACAGGAATAGGAAGCAAATAACACTTTTTCATTTCCATGATGCTTCTGGCACTGTCCATTATTAGAGACAGGATACAAGACTAAATGGACCTCAGCTCTGACCCAGAATGGTTATGTCTTAACACAACCATTAACAGGTGGATACAGGGGACGATTCATTTCTATCTGAGGAATGAAAGGACACACAGCAAGACTAATCACTAAACCAAGACCAGGGAGGTGATCACTATAATGGTGAATTTACAAGAATAAGAAGGAAAAGAACATCAGCCCTAATGAATATGGATGGGCTGCCACACTACCTGGGAACAGAACTTCTGTTTTTCCAAATACGAGATACCTTACAAAATCTTGATGAGAGGACAGCTTCTGAGTAAAAAAGAAGCCAACATCTGCAAGCATCAAGTTTTTATGCAGGGTAGGAGATAAAAATTTGGACCTTTTGAGACACAGCCACTGCTAACCAGTACTTTAAAAGTTCAGCAGGAAAATCTAACCATGGAATTATTAGTTATACACATTAGATGTGTGTTCTTGCTTCAGGGAGGTCAATGGGAATTTTGCTATATAATGAAAATTTTTTGTTTTCTTGCATTTAATGGCTGAAAGAAAAAATGTTCATTTAATTTACTCATTCTCCATATGAAAGAAATCAGAAGCCCAGCAGCCCAAATTCTCAGCTACATCAGAAAAGAACCACACAGTACAGCTCCTAAGAGTACAAGTAATCTCTGTGTTCATCTAATAGCACTCTGAACCAAGCCAGAGGTGTATGCAATTTTTGACAGAAGCAATCAAGCACAATATTTCAGCAGAAAGCAGTAACTGTCCCCCCCATGTCCCCAAAACACAGCATGGAGATTAGCATGCAATCTGCTAAATCTCACACAACAGGTCATCTCTGTCCATTAGGAGGTCTTCTCTTGGCTGAGTTCAGGGTCAGAATGTGCTTTGAAGGCAGAGTAATTGGCCACACCAGATTACTCTTCTCATGCTGTTATAGCTTTCATTAAATAAACTGATAGCTAAATATCATATTTATGACATTTGCATGTGACTGTGCACTTGGCATCACTGGAGATTTTTTACTAACTGCTTAGATAGACATGTCAATAATGATGACAGCCATAACTATAAAAGGGGAATGGACTAAATGATTTCTTAAGGTCCCCTCTATCTCTAATTTATCTTAGTCTTGAAACCACTCTACTCTGTTCCCATTGGAGTTTTATTTTTTGTGCTCTAGTGCCCTGGCAATAACAAATACATTCTAATATTAACTTTTTTAGGCCGATTTGTTCTAAGTTGCATTCTGTTTTCAGCACCCTGTAGTAAATGAATGCACTATTAGTCTCTGAGTGTGCAGTGAATTCGGAACGTGCCACATAAACAACTTGATCAACACAACTTGTTACCTCAATATTTACTATTACTCAATGAGTAGGAGCCAGAGTTTCTGGTTTCAGATGTATGCTCACAAGCCTCAGGACACTAGGATTACAGCAAAGAGCAGAATGTGCCTGCTGGGAAATATGTGCCTTCAAACTTCTAGTGTATTTCTGTATGCAGTAACAGGGATGATGCCATGAAACAAATATTTGTTCTGGACAGAGCTGAGCATTAAGTTAAAATTTGGCCTCTTTAGAAACATCAAAATTAGCTTCTGTCGAGAATCAAAATGAAAATTTGAAGTAGCTAGTTCTTTGCATAGCAAAACACTACAAGTGTGATTCAGAAACTACAGGTCATTTATGTTTTATAGCAGATCTGTATAGAGATGTATTTGTGTCAGATCAGCCCTGCATCCCAGATACTTCTGGTACTTGTGCTCATCTCCATAGACAGCGATGCCTGCTTAGACTCCATCTTCTGTCCTGCAGCACACAGCAGCCACTGAGCCAGGGAGGTATTGCTTCAGCCTGTGAGCAAGCGGCAGACCAAGCTGTCCTGCAGGAGGCATAGGTCTGTGAGAGAGCTTGGCACATGCAAGGGATGAGAGGTGTCAGGACTCTGAACTCCCATTCCCTTCAGACAATGCATCAAAACAGGGACATTCAGGTTAATGTTGGATTGACTTGAGAAAAAATATTTTCTTACTTTTTTAAAATTTAGAATTCCTTGATCAGTATTTGGGGGGGGGATAAAAATAATACTTGCAAACGCTTTCTCTCACTTTGTAGAAACTGTAATGATAATAAAAGCATTCTGAAGGAAAACACCTTGAGAGCTCTGTTTCCAGGCCTGAGTATCTTTTCACTTACAGAGGCATCTTAGTTATTGACTTCAGACAAAATCAATAGAACAATCTTTAAATGAAAGAAACAGAGACTTGAAAATTTTCATGCTTAAGTTGTCCTGTGGCTTAAAAGCTCGAAATTAAAAAGAAAAACACACGTTTTCAAGGATCTGCTAGTTTTTATGGAATTGAACTATCAAAATAGCACATCCTATTGTATTTTGTTTGTATGTCTGAGTGTGCTAGACCTAAATGGTTCTAAGTTGTATGATACTGTTCAGAAAAGCAGAGCTAGAAGCTGGAATACTTCTGTTTTTCTTAAGAATGAGGAACACATTCCTGTAAAAAATCTTGTGACGTCAATATCATAACCTGAAACAATAATAGACTTCAATGGGGCAGAGCTAAATCTGGATGTAAAAATCAATACCATGCTTTATAATCACCTGCAGTCAAAAGGATAATTCACCATTCTATCTTGTCTGTTAACTGCCAAATAATTGACAGTATTTTTCCAGATACCCAAATTTTGGATCTGGGACCTTTATATCTTTGGACATATCTACAGGCTGTTTATGGCACACTTTGTCAATCCTTCATATATTCAAAACAAAGAGGCAGCAATGTGGTCCTGGAACAAGGAGAAAATAAACATCTTTCCTCCTTGCTTCCTCTTCCCTACATTCAAGCAGTACTAAAAAACCTTGAGTACTGAATCATTTGGTCAGCTATGTTAACAGCAAAGATTTTCTCCCCTCAAACCGGCTATAACTGGAGACATCTAAGTCTAGCCCCACTGCAAACAAGCACATGCTGATGTTTACAACATGTAAGCAGAGGGTGTATTTGCTGCTGCTGAGCATACACATCTCAGGAGTTTAAACTTATTAGGCAAACACTTTTGCATGCTCTTCTGCATTGGGGAAGGGTAAGTTTATTATTATCTAGAAAAAATTCATGATTTTGATCTGGAATTTATAACTTCTGACGTAATTTACATTTAAATGAAGGGCTAAATATTTGCAAAATAGTTTCTTCCCATATAGATAACCACCTTAAAATAATGAATTAGAGTTTAAAGAGCTCTTGCTGGTCTTATATTCACCAAAACTTATTTTTTTTTAATGGAAACATCAGAAGGATCTGCATAGGATTTCTGAATTGGTTTCCCTGGCAAGTCAGCTAAAAATACTTTCTGCATGACACATTAAAGAAGCAATAAAGATGAAGATAAATACAACTTTGGAAGAAAGCAGCCATAAGTGGAAAAGTTCCTTTCCAAAACTTGTGGTTTCCATGCTGAAAATACTAGCTGTGAGTCTATGCATTCAATTTGTTCTCAGAACACCTGAGCTAGCAACAGGCAGGAGGATATGTTTGCCACTATTGAACTGAGCAGTGCTACCCTTTGCTTCTTTTTTCCTTCTGCTGAAGCACCGAGACATTTAAAATGCAGAGCCTCACTCAGTAGTCCTCATTCAGCTGATTCAGTAATGGAGGCACAAGATGCAATGCAAGGAGGTGGCACACAAAGAATATGTATTTAGGTCTGTTTTGACACAGTAAAGGTAAGCTGACTTGGCTGTGCATTATTTTCTCTTCCTGCTGTTTCCTCTTCAACATCTTCCTGAAGTGATTATATTTATAAATAAAAGATTGAAAACCCTTTCCACTCCATAAGTTATCATTCAGCTGGGCTAAGGAGATCAGGAAATCCAGCTAGGCCACTAAGACCTCTCTCATAACATAAATTAAATTACAGCCTTCAGACAAAGCAGCATGTTGGAAGATGATACCACCTTCTAAACGCTCCAGTGCAGAATAAGCCTGCCCATCCACTCTAAGCCATTACAGATGGCAGGTAACAGCCAAACATCCTTGAGACAGTATCCACTATTCTCCTACAAGTAAATGAACCACAGTTCTGCCTTGACCTTATGGGATCCACACAAAGGCAGCTGAAGGATACAGAAAGGATGCTATAGGCTCCTTTGCTCCACACTACACACCTGCCCGTGGCTTAGAAACAAATAGACTGAAGTTTACCACATACTGACCTTTTCTCCTGCTTTCCCGTCCATAGAATTTTGATCAGTGTCTATAAATATCAAAAAAATTTACCTCAAATAAATGCCCCTATAGTTGCAAAAGCAATATTAATTTATATCAGCCTGAGCCAAATTCAGCCATGCACACCACTCTCTGGTACAGTGTTTTCTTACTATATTAAGAGTAATTGGTGCAGAAAACTGAGCAGAGGCCACTGCAGTGCCAGGGCTAAAAACAGATGTGCAGCCTCTAACCTTCAGAGAATGTCTTAATAAAGTCCAACACATCTGTCCCCAGCTTTCTTTAAGCAGGCTTGGCCCAGTATTATTTTCTGTCAAATGATCAGCTCTTTTAAACAGCACAACTCTCACCTGCTACTCCTTACACTTAAAGCACTTTACAACTAAGCTAATAAGTTCATTCTTGCCACAAGCTTGTTCCATAAAATATATTTTTAAAATCCCGTAAAGACATTAAGAGAAATAATAGTGGCCAAAACCATATGCTGAGGACTGATACACTTGCTAAATTGGCATGCCTTTTCCCATTCTGACCTGACTTTCAGCTTTTCTAGTTTTCTTTAAATTTAATCACCCAAGCTGAAACTGTATATACCAGCTGTCTATCAAGGACTGATAATTTCCCTTAATTTTAATGACATAATAACTTAATAATTTTGGTGGAAGTGTTCTGTTATTTCTAAGAACAGGACTAGAGAATATGTTGCTTTGCTGAAGTTAAAAAATGCTGGCAATACATCCATGAGGAGCTTTAAAGTCCACCTTAAACTGGATAGAAACTTTGTATGCTGCAGGTAGAAGGCCATCAGAAGAGAGGGCAGATCACAAAACAACTGTCACTCTCTTTCCCAGTCCTGATGGCATGCAGTGGTGAGGCAAGAGCTTCTCACATCTGGTGCTGAAGAGCTTAACCAACCTTTCTTAACACTTATTGGTGCTCCCAGGATACTTTTTCTGCTTTATATGAATCATAAATGCAAATTCAGAAAAAGCAAAAGGTGGCTGTTGGTTTGGAGCAGGCCAGTGCTTGTAATGCAGATCTGCATGTTTGACTGGAAATGCTGTGCAGAGACAGCATAGCATTATTATCTGTGCCTTTGCAGGTCTGTTTATTTCTGTGAAATCAATGCTCTGATCCTGTGTAACAAAATGTCACATGGCATTGTAATTAAAAACTATGTAACTAGATAGATAGATATAAAAGAAAGAAATCAAAGTCTAGTGGAAACTAATCCTGGAAGCTACTGGCTTTTGAAGATTGATTAAGCAACTCTAATAAAATTCTTGTCAGGTTTGATTACATAGCTATACTTGACAAGTTTTGGAAGTAGAGGATTTACTACATTTGAAGATACGCACATATATAAACTCTTCTATTGTAGTAATTGCATCTGTAGAAACTATGATTTTTCTTGTTAGTGATAAGTGTACGTACACACATACACACGCTTCCTTCATTAGCCCTCTTAAACACTTCAGTAGCAATAAAACCAGATCCTTTATCCCAGGTCCACCCTTGAAATCCATATGCTTTGCAACACAATGGTCTTTCAATTAATTGTTGTTCCCTTGCCTTATCTACTTAGAGCCTGAATTCATCTGTGGGTAAGCTTGGTGCACTACATCTTGTTTGTGAGGAATCCCCTCCACCATAACCAGCTGTTTAATGGTGTCCTACACGAGGATTTGGATTCATGGAATTCTGACTGCATCCTAATTACATGCTAAACACTGCCTATAATTACAGCATTGTTTCCATAGCACAAAAATGGACACACCTTTATGAAGTCAATTCCTTACTAGATCACAGGATTCATAAAAACATTAGATTGTAATTTAGTCACAGTTAATTGAGAGTTTATATGTTTTAGTGAGTTCTGTTGCATCTGCCTAGCCATATGTTTTGGTATTATTTAATAACCAATTTCCTGTGCTCCTCATGTGTCGTTATTCTAAAATCCTTCATTCTTTTCCTTGATGAAGTTACACTTTGCTATCACTCTTTGCTGGGTAAAAAACTGGCTGGATGGCCAAGTACTGAGATTGGTGGTGAATGGAGTTAAATCCCGTTGGTGGCTGATCACAAGTGGTGTTCCACAGGGCTCAGTACTGGGACCAGTTCTGTTTGTTTAATATCTTTATCAATGATCTGGACGAGGGGATAGAGCGCACCCCCAATAAATTTGCAGGCAACACCAAGTTGGATGGGAGTGTTGATCTGCTGGAGGGTAGGGAGGCTCTACAGAGGGATCTGGACAGGCTGGATCAACAGGCTGAGGCCAGTTGTACGAGGTTCAACAAGGCCAAGGGCCGGGTCCTGCACATGGTCACAGCAACCCCATGCAGTGCTACAGGCTTGGGGAAGGAAGAGTGGCTGGAAAGCTGCCCAGTGGAAAAGGACCTGGGTGTGCTGGTCGACAGCCAGCTGAATAGGAGCCAGCAGTGTGCGCAGGTGGCCAAGAAGGCCAACAGCGTCCTGGCTGGTATCAGAAATGGTGTGGCCAGCAGGGACAGGGAAGTGATTGTCCCCTGTATTCAGCACTGGTGGGGCCGCACCTCGAGTACTGTGTCCAGTTTTGGGCCCTTCACTACAGGAAAGACATTGAGGTTCTGGAGCGTGTCTCCAGAGAAGAGCAAGGAAGCTGGTAAAGGGTCTAGAGCACAAGTTGTATGAGGAGCGGCTGAGGGAACTGCAGTAGGTTAGTCTGGAGAAAAGGAGGCTGAGGGGAGACATTATCGCTACAACTGCCTGAAAGGAGGCTGTAGTGAGGTGGGTGTTGGTCCCTTCTCCCAAGTACGAAGTGTCAGGATGAGAGGAAATGGCCTCAAGTTGCACCAGGGGAGGTTTAGTTTGGATACTCGGAAAAATTTCTTCACCAAAATTGTTGTCAAGCATTGGAACAGGCTGCCCAGGGAAGTGGTTGAGTCAACATCCCTGGGGGTGTTTAAAAGGTGTGTAGATGTAGTGCTTAGGGACATGGTATAGTGGTGGACTTGGCAGTGTTATGTTAACAGTTGGACCTGATGATCTTAAGGGTCTTTTCCAACCTAAACAATTCTATGATTCTATAATGTGTAAAAAAAAGAATAATTATTACTTGTTTCCAGCATAAGCAATGCAGCGCTATTACCATTGTCAAGCAAACAGTTCCTTTTCTCCACAACAAGCATTTGATGTAGTCAGAAAATGACATAGATTACGGTTCATTTATATTACAAAGCATGAAGAAAGCTCTGTCAAAAGCTTCTTTAATGATTGTTCCCTTTGCTTTCCTTTCCCACCATCTCTACCAATCAACATAGTACAGTTGCTTTAATATCTGTCAGTGTGGTTCTGTATTCATCGCCCAAGAGAAAACAGAATACACATTGAATAAATGCAACTTTATTAATCATAACCTACCTTTCATTATAGGTCTTTCACACTTTTTTTGAGAGCATGTGTTGATTTCTCTAAGCAACGAATAGCAAGTGTTTGATATTTTTTGTAAAGAAATATAACCATTTAGTGAAAATGTACTCAGGAACTCATGATACCTTTTTTCTTGTCTTGGATCTCAACAAAGAGACGTATCGATATGAAAATATAGATATGGAGTGTTTTGGCTAAGCCACAGGAGGGACTTGGTGAGTAAGCTGACACAAAAAAAAATTATTCTCACTGCTTTTGCAAGGCTGTGCTTACTTATGTTGCTTGCACACACACACACACACACAGCCTTTTTTTCAGGGAAATTGCCTAGAATTCCATGGAAATCTGAAGAGTAATGACTGCCTACCTGCTCACAACCTCCACCTTACTCTGAGCACATGAATCAGGCTCTCTGAGCACACCTTCAGGATCACTCTCTCTGAATAGAGCTTCAGGGAAAAATGCAGTTTAAGGCAGCATAGGATAACTTGCGCTTACTTGGAAAATAACCAGCCTCGACGGAACCTGGTGTTTTCTCACTGTGTGGAGGAATGTAGGAAGGAAAACCTGGATGATACAAAGAGCATCCTTTTTTCTTAAGTGTGCACTGTGTATTTCTACAAAGAGATCTATTTCTGAAACCTG